>NC_071406.1:10679974-11315474 GCF_017976375.1 Cuculus canorus
GCCCTTCCTGTATTTCTGCTTAGGACCATGTTTTGAGCAGGTAAAATGTGTTGCACTGGTGAAAGATGGGAGAGGCAACTGTGGTATCGGCATCCAAATCCCTGCTGTGGGCATGGATTGGGTTAGAGGGGAAATAGTCCTTCCAGAAGAGCAGCCCCATGTCTTGGGAGGCCAAGGAGAAGCTATCTGTTGTGGAGGTGAGTGACCACCCTGGTTTCTACCAGCTCCTGCCTGGATGTGAATGTAGGTGAAATATCAGTAGGGAGGGATGGTGCAGGACATTGGTCTAGGAGCAAATGATGCATGAGGCATCTGGGCCAGTCAAGGGTCTCCCTCTGCCAAGTGTGAGGAATGCAGTGCAGCTGGGGCAGCTTTCTTTCCAAGGGCTGGAGCTTCTTGCAGCTCCTTGGGCTTGTATTACAAATAGGTGGGATAGGGAAGGAATCGGAGTGAGCTAAAAAGGGAAGGGAGCAAGCAGAAGGGCAAGCAGGGGCTAACAGAAGGGCAGTTAATTAAATGTTTCGCTACATGCAATTACAGATGCCAGAATGTGGCTCTGGGAAGTGAGAGGGGGATGTGGCTCTGCTGGCTGCTGGAGTTTGCGAGTCCCCATTGCAACATAAACTCTGGTGTTGCCTGAAAAAAAAAAAGTGCTTGTGGCCAGTGAGGAGGAGGCAGCTTTGGCTCTTCCTGCTTGGTTTGCTTTGTATTGCCAGCCCTGACTTGGATATGACTTGGCAGCTGGCTGGCTTTGAGCAGGGGCTGGACCAGTTGACCCTCTGGGATCTTGTCCTGCTCCTCAGTGCCTGAGCTGGCCCGCTAGAGCTGCAGCACGCAGGGCAGACAACCATGGGGGAGGATCAGCTGCCAGGTCTCTGCAGGGGTGCTAAGAGCCAAGCCACCCTAGGTCGGGTCTCATGCCACTGCTGAGGACGTGAGGGTGAGCCACGTCCCTGTAAGGGGAGGAAGGGAGCAAAAAGGCACATGGCAACCCCTAGTGCGATGCTCCTACCTCCTACCACTTCACATCTGGAGGCCATTTCCCACAAAACGAGGGCCATGGAGTAGACGTCCATCTGCTTGAAAGACTCCAAGTCTTCCAGGTTCACTCTGGACTCCAAGACCTCTGGGGCCATGTACCTGGCGGTGCCCACCTGCCCACAAAGAGGAGAGAGGCATTAGCAGAGAGGGATGAGGACTTTAGCCGCATGATGACCAGGGTGGTTTGCAAAGGGTCCCCCCTGAGGAGGACCAGCGGGTCATACTTGCCTGCCCACTGTTGGCAAAGTCATCTACTGTCAGGGAAGGGTCAAGACGTATGGCGATGCCAAAGTCACAGAGCACGCACTCCTGCTCGTTCTTCACCAGGATGTTGGTGCTTTTGATGTCCCGGTGGGCGATGGGGATTTTTGGCCTGCCACAGGTGGTGTAGTCGCTGTGGAGGTGGGCCACCCCGCTCACCAGGGAGCCTGCCATCTTCTGCAGGTCCATCCAGCTCAGGATATGGCGGGAGAGGTAGTCCTTGAGGTTGCCGCGGCTGTGGTAGGCGGTGATGAGCCAGTACTCGCGGCGGGGGCCGGTGCCCCGGTCCTCAGCCGTAAGGAACTGCAGGACACTGTCATGCTTGAGGCTGGCATCAGTGAAGATCTGGCTCTCGTTCTTCCAGGAGGAGTACTCCTCGCAGGGGAAGATCTTCACGGCCACTGTCTCATACTGCCCTGTGTGGCTGTGGTTCAGCTTGGCTCTCCACACCTCTGCGAACTGCCCCTTGCCCACCATCTCATCCAGCTCGATGGGGAGCAGCTCAGCGGGGCGGCTGCTTGCGCAGGTGGGGCTGGTGCCGGCCGGGCTCTCGTCCATCAGCACGGACAACTTTTCCTCCTTCTCAATGGAACTCCTTGGCTCCTGCAGCGTCGGGGGCTGTCCGGTCTTCCCACCCCATGCCTTGGCTCTCTTGCGCCGCTTCTGCGTGCGGCAGAGGTAAAATATCACCGTGATCATCACTGCCACCAGCAGTGGGGGCAGGAGGCTGATGGCGGCCACCGGGATCACCTCTTTGCTCTGCAGCATGGAGTAGCCTGCAGGGAGGAAAGCAAAGGCAAGGCCGCTGCTGCCACGGGTCTGCAACAGCTCGTTTTCATCACGCGGAGGAGGAAAATATGTGAAGCCGTTAATGAAGCGCAGCCCTTGGTGGGGCCACAATGCACACAAACCCATCCCAGCAAAGAACCCAGATGTAGGCAGTTATGAAGGGGGGAGCTCAGTTTAGGTCTTGAATTTAGCTCTGTTTGTCACGTGAGGGTTCGGGATGTGCCCACCTGTGTGAATTGGGGCAGGCACCGTGGTGGAAAGAGACCCTGCTGCTGCCAAAATGGCTCAGCTGCCCTTCGGTGGCTCTGGAGGGCCACTCGTGCTCATGGCAGGGAGAGCTGGGGCAGATGTGACAGTGATAAAGCTGAGGGAAGGTTTGAATGGAGCAAATCTCTGAAAGGGTTTGGGGCTGGATCTTTGCTGGACCCCTGCAGTGCACAGAGAGCCAGGAGGGATGGTGGATGTGGCTGGGCAGCGTGCAGGACCACCGGGATGCTTTGCACAATAGTTAGCGTAAATGACCATCATTTCAGTGCTATCTGCCACTGTTGGCATCCCCTTCCTTGCTGTGTTCCACCACCAGTGCCTGTCAACTGACCAGGCATGGTTTATTTCTTCTAAACCCCTAAAAGCCTTCGGATCGTTGAGGGGGACGCACACAAAAAGCCCCGGCCCTCGCACAACATGTAATTGTCTGATCCTTTGATGTTCGCGATTCCTGGAATAAACATGCTGACTTCAGTAGAGATATTCAAGTAAAATCTTACTCAGAGGTTTTTCTGCCAAGTATAATAACCCAGGGGAAGAGGGATAAGAATCATTCCATAAGCAAAACTCTCGCTGCTTGACCTCAGTGTGTGCAGATCATAATTCAGGTTCTGGAAAAACAGAGCATTTAGCTATTTTCCTTGGCAAATTCCAAAAAAATGTGCTGCAGCTAATTTCTGCGAGGCTGTGAAAGCGTTTCTAAAATAGGCATCAGGTTCAAACCACAAGATCAACCTAAACTGATATAAATCAATAACTAACTCAGGAATATGTTTATTTTGGAAAGTGTTAGGCCTGGATATCACCTACTGCTTTAATGGATTTACCCGATGCTTACGATTCCATCTTTGAAACGCTGAAGAAAGAGAAGATATTTTTAAGGGAGTTGCGTGCACGAGTCCTGGAAAGGGAGCATTAACACAGCTTCAGCAAATTCCTTTGTGAGGATACCCCTTCCCGATGCAAGACCTTGGATGTGGAGATGTTGCAGCATGACTTAGACCCCTTCCATGGAGAGCAAACATATCTGCACTGGCAATGACTGCTGGTTTATAAATCCCTGCCTTATTGAGCATTTCTGCGTGGATGTTTCCATCCCTGCTGAGGGGTGATGGACCTCCAGGGCCAGGCTCATCCAACTCGAGGATGGAGAAGACTCTGCATGCTCAACCCTGCCCAACATTGGCCCAAGCTGTCTGCTGGGCTCCTGCTTGCATGACTTTAGGGTGCTCTCTGAGCTTTGACGGGGTTCCCCACAGTCTAGGTGCTAAGGCAGCGCCACCCAGCAGCCCAGACCTGAGAGCAAGGCTTAAGAAATGGGAATAAAATCTGCCTGCTTCAGCCACCGGAGAAGTGCTTATCTGCATTAGGCATTCTGCTTGCTGTCTGTGCCATTGAAGGTGACCATTCCCCACCTCTGCTCTCCTCTCGTGAGACACCCACCTGCAGTACTGTGTCCAGTTCTGGAATCTCCAACACAAGAAGAATATGGAACTGCTGGAATTGGTCCAGAGGAGGCCATGAGGATGATCAGAGGGCTGAAGCACCTCTGCTATGAGGACAAGCTGAAAGAGCTGGAGTTGTTCAGCCTGGTGAAGACTCCAGGGAGACCTTATAGCGACCTTCCAGTACCTGAAGGGGCTACAGGAAAGCTGGGGAGGGGCTTTTTAAAAGGGTAGTGATAGGACGAGGGAGAGTGGCTTTAAATTGGAAGGGGGAAGATTTAGATTGGACATCAGGAAGAAATTCTTCACCACGAGGGTGATGAGGCACTGGCAGAGGTTGCCCAGGGAAGCTTTGGATGCCCCATCCCTGGAGGTGTTCAAGGCCAGGTTGGATGGGGCTTTGAGCAGCCTGATCTGCTGGGAGTTGTCCCTGCCCATGGCAGGGGGGTTGGAACTGAATGATCTTTATGGTCACTTCCAACCCAAACCACTGCAACCCAAATAATTTGCATGTTGACTTATAGAATCATAGAAGTTGATTCCTAAAATTTGAAGGAAAGGAGGTAAGCAATGGGTTCTCTGAATCTGGGTCTTCCCAAGCTGGTCCCACGAACTAAATCTAAGAAAAGATAATTATTTAGGGTCCACACTACTCAAAGCAAGAGGTTCAGAATTTTACATGCCAGCTGGCAGGAGGAGGCTGTTTGTGGAAGCCTTCGATGGGGTGGCATTTCCAATGAGTCTGTTGTCATTTCTGTGTGAAATTACATATCTCAGCATTGGCTTTGGGATTTGACTATCTCTCCCTAGAAGTGTGTGTACCTGTTATATTTGGCTCAGGAAGCAGCGAAGAATTGCCAGATTTAGCATAATTTGCCTTTGTTAAAAGTGGCTTGTTCTGAGAATTTGCATTTTCTGTGATTTTATTTCTTTTATTCATTTTTCTTTGCGTTACAGGAGAAGTTATGCTGCTGACTTGCAGGTTATGCTTAGGCTCATTTTCAGCATCTCATTGCTTTGTAGTTATGGGAAATCAGAGGGGTTTTGCTTTGCTTTTGTTATGGGTCAGATTCTTGATGGGCATTTGGATAAACATGGTCCATTTGGAGTCAGGGAGGTTTGGACAAGCTCCCAGGGGCTTAGGATCTACCTGGAAGCATTTCCAAAGTCCACGACCCTCCTGAAGTTCAGAGACAAGCTTCCTCTTAGTTTTTCCCTCCTGTGGATTTACAGCTCCTGTTGGATCTCCAGCCATCTGCAGAAGCATCTACAGGCATGCCAAGCCGCACGTATGTATGTGTACAGCAGTGAGGTGGCTCCAGCCATTTCTGCTTGGAGGAAACTGCAGAAATCGCCAGGAGAGCAGCAGGAGAGGCAGTGCTGCGTGCTGAGCCCCGCGTCCCCAGCACCACTACCTTTTTGGGTTGCAGCCATGGCGGATGTCAGCCATTCCTGTGGGTGTGTCAGGGCAGGATTTGCTCCAACAAAATTTATTTAAAACTTTTTGGAGTATCGACTCACACTGGGTTACATCAGGTTCTGGGTTCTTCGGTTGATGCACCCTGTGCTGAAGGGCACAGCAAAACGGAGAGATACGGTGGATTTCCCATTGCGTGATATTTCCAGACTAAGTCTGGGGACATTGCTGGGAGAAGTGGTTCAGCCACAGACAAAATACTGGGCTCAGTATTGGGGCCCAAATTTTACCTAGCTTTTATCTAAGGAGGTCAAAGAAAATGCTGAAAGATCTCCTTCTGGCATTGCATCTCCTACTCTATCAGAAATACTATTTGCTTGCCCTTAGTGCTGGCTGCTTCTACCCCCAGAAAGAACATTAATAACAGTACTTACCATTGGTGTGGTTTTCAAAGATAAGTTTATCGTTGCACTCCTGCTCGTCCACACAACCGCAGATGTAGATGATCCCATCGTCGCTGGGCTGATGGGTCATCATGCAGCGCGAGGTGTTGTAGTTGGGGACCATGAGGTTTTCGATGGGGCGGAGGGGGTTGTGGCAGAGTGTGCTGATCCTGATGCTCTCGTTGTCCTGTCTCCTGTGCATAAGAAATGAACCAAAAAAGCGTTAGTCCAGCAGCTCAGCCTTCACGTCACCTGTGTGTCTACTTAAACTTGGTTTTAAGGCCATATATTCTAAGCTGTGTAGGGAATGACTTGTTTGCAACAGCTCTGGTATAATTCTAATTTTAGGTGCTTTGGAGGGACTTTGTTAAATTCCTTTATCTCTTCCAAATGGTGAAAAGAGAAATGTTCATCTCGTGCCAATAGTAGGATGTGAGCCAGAGAATCCACTTGTTTCATAATCTCACCTTGGATCATGTAGTGCCAGTTCTAAGGTTGAGTGCCCCACGTGGGATCTGGGACAAAATCCCTCCTTTACCAATACCAGCTGCTAGGCCAGCAGGTTTTGGGGCTGTATGGTCCTAAGGAAATCCTCCAAAATGAGGATTCCACCTCATGTGTCCCCTTTGCTGTAATACTTGTGGTAACATCTCTGCCTTAGGAGGGGCTGATGTCTCTGTGGCCCAAACTTCACCTGTGCACGAGGGAGGCAGGGGACATGGGTGCTGAAATGCCTGCTTCCCAGGGATTGCTTGCTCTTCCATGTGCAGGTGGAGCCCGTAAGTGCCATCTCATCCCCCGGACCCTCTCTGGGTTAATTGCTAATTGTTGTGTCCTGTCCTTGCAGAACCATTTGCTCCTGTCTCTGGTGACCTGTGGGAGCAGAACCCTTCTGTCGCTGATCAGGGCTTTTGCTAGAAACAACTTGACCTTTGGAGATGTCAGATTTTAATGTGAAGGTGATACAACTCCTGAACTGTGGGGCTGTGTCTGCATTTATATCATGTCTCCAGATACCAAACAACTACAAATGAGATCTGCTGTATTACCCAGTGATGTCCTGGTTCTCACTGGGGCTCAGCACAGCCAGGGAGGCAATGGCAAATAAGTCCTAACTCTTCCTTACTTCCACTTAGATAATTAAGAGGAAGCTAAAAGTCTAATTTCTTGGGGTTTCTAGAGAATTTGGGGTTTTGTTTCAAAAAGGAAGGACAGACCTCCTTTTTTTAATTTTTCTTTTTTCTTTTTTTTAAATCACTCTACGTTTCTTCATGTCCATGTAGCACCCCCTGCATCAGAGATGGTCACAACATCAGCCAGAGGAGACCGAGATGTCCCTCCCACCAGCTGAGAGATGGGAGCTGGTGGGGTGACGACTTCCCAAGAGATTTTTTCTTCTCTGGAGTGAAGATGCAAAATATTCCAGTGCCTGTGTTCTGTTTAACAGCACGTAAGCATTCAGCAAGCACAGTGACAACAGGTAAAATATTTCAAGCCTATTACCAAAAGGTCTTATCCATGAAACTCTGGTTACTCACTGAAATGTGGATTCTAGCACCAGGCCTAACTCCGTAGTGCTGATATTCTTGGAGCTTTTTTAATGCCCAGTAGCCAGGTTAGGTCCTTCTCGTGTGCCACATGTTTTGCTCATTGACACCTAGATTGGGCTCCTGTTAAAGCTGTGGAAATATGTCATACATAGAGCAAAAGGATGGTTTTGGCTCTGGTTGTCATACAGCTCCTCAAGCACAGGATGCTCATTTTACTGGAGAACTCCAGCTCTCCCAACAGATCTGAGCAGTGTTGGTTCGACGTGAGGGTGGTTGGTAAGACGGCCCAGCACGTGGGAGGGAGCGCCCTTCTTTTGATGTGTGGTGGAGTCATCCTTGTTGGACCCATGGCTTCATCTCCACCCACTGTTTACCAAGCTGTGTGAGGGGCGAGGTTTGGGAAGCAAATGGTGGAGATCTTCAAAAACTGGGATACTCAGGTGGATTTAGGAAGAGGCAAGCATGAACTGAGTTAAGTAGTTTTGTGGGGCAGATGGTGACAGCTGAAAGGAGCTGAAGCTTGGAGGTGGGACGAGAAGGCAGGTGTTGGAGCTGTGATGGAGCCTCTTGCCCTTAGAGAGCCAGAGAGGAGGTAGCATGGACTGCTGGCACGGCATGCGAGATGCAGTAGGCACCTTGTAGCCAGACAGCTCTTGCCTTGCCAGAACCACAGAGGAAATGCAACCTGGGATGTGACCCTTCTCCTATGAGGAGGAGCAGTGCCTGCCCTAGAACCAGTGGATAATTGGAGCTAAGAGCAGAGCACCAGGGTTCAACTCTTCTTTCTGGAGTTTTCCTTTGAGGAGGCAGGATAACCCAGCACTCGTCAGGTTTGCGGGTGAGCAACAGGTAGCAAGGCTGTCTTGGAGGTGACCTCTGCCTATGGAGACCTCGATCTTAGAGTGGGTCTTAGGTTGGGGTGGGAAAATCTGGGAGGAGGCTATGGGGCTGGCAGGTTATTTGTGACCCTGCAGCTGCCTCAGCCCATCCGATCCATGATGCGAGGTTGCAGTCCCATCCTGTGCTGTGGGATTGCTTTCCTGGCATGGGGATTTATGCTGCAGGGGTCTTGCTTTATCCTGTACGTGTGGGCTGTCAATGGGAAAACCCAGCAAGATGCTGAATTGCCTATCCAGGATTTAAGGTGGTTTCTCTTTATGCACGTAGGGGAATTTGAGGCAGGGGGTGGATTTTGTTAGTTTGTTTGTGTTTCTTGTTGGGTTTGTGTTTTGTTTTTTAAAATCCATAATGCAACAATTACGTTGAGGCAAACTTCGACTGAAATCGAGGCGTACAGCATTCACGCTAATTAGTAGGTTGAGATAAAGCCTAGCGATAAGTGCTTGGCTGGCTTTCACTTTGGCAGCCAAATTAAAAGGGAAAGAGGAGGAAAATCACTCTGGGCAGATCCAAAATGGATGAGGTTTTTTTTGGTTTTGCTCATATGTACTAAAAAGCTGGGGGAGGCACTCTTCCGGGCCAGTTGATGTGGTGTATGCTTGGCCTGATATGCAAGATTGCATTTTCCTTCCAGGCATCTCCTGCAGAAGCAGAAAAGGGCTTTTCCCAGGGCATGAGAAAGAGCTGGGTTCAACCCAGTGGGATAAACTCTAGTCTGGTACCATCTCAGGTTTCCATGTGCTGGATGGATATAGATCTTGGCTGCAGCCCTGCACATGAACCGGGAGTTTCACGTGCCAGCAGGAGGACATCATGGCTTTGGGGGTCAGGGATGCTGGTGTTGCCTGGTAGGTTCAGCGTGTAAAGCTAAATTCAGTAGCTTATGGGGGTTTAGGGGTTCTGCAACAGACCTGCTACACTATCTGTTGGGCACTTAAATGTTTAATTTAGAAAACAAACTGGTACTAATCATAGGCCAGGGCAAATAATTTTTTACTGCAAAGTGTAATTTTGGTTATAATGGAGTCGGAGAGGAAAAGAAAGTCCTGAATTATTTTAATGGGCAGTAATTCAAGTGCAGGGTTAGATACATGCGTGTTCCCATGAGCTGCTGCCCTGTGAACACCTTTTTCCTCTGTATCTGTCCCTTGACGAGGGAATTGCCGCTTACCATATGGCCACACAGATCTCGTAGGGATCCTCGCAGTAGGAGTTGAGGTTGCAGTTGCTGTAGCACACCTTGCCCTCGCAGGCCGGCAGCGTGGAGTCGCACCACTTGCACAGGTTGGTCTTCAGGCTGCGGCGGGCACCGGCACTGCAGGCTGTGGGGCAGAGAGGTTGCAGAGGGTAAGCGTGGCCGTGCTTGCCCAGGGTGGGGAAAAATAACCATCGTTTTTAGTGATACACACAACCAGTGGAAAAGGAGCCCAAATTGACCCTATTTCTCCCTGCATTTGTTTTCATTTTACTCCATTGCTTGGTCAAATGTGCTTTAGATCATTCCAAAGCCTAGAGGAGATGGAGGCATGCTGGTGGTGCAGAGGCACGTCCCACTGGGCAAAAGCTTTACAGAGCCTGGGAAGCCACAAAGATGTGCATTTTCCCTCCTCCAGTTTCGCATGCTGTTTAACATCAAGGGAAAATTTATTTCTTCTTCTACAACCTAGGCTCAAAGTGACATCTCCCCTCATTCTGATTTTATGCAACATCTGAAAAGGGACCTTTCTGGGTCTCTATATGCCTGAAGGTTTTATTTATTCCCTTCCCTGAGGGAAGTGAGGTGCTGTGGAGAGATTCATGGCCAGGATGGGGCAGCTCCCTCCTCTCACTGCTGCCTCTTCATCCTCCCTCTGCCTGTTCAATGAGGTCAACCCGGGGAATGTGGCTGCCCCATCCATGGAGGTGTTCAAGTCCAGGTTGGATGAGGCTTTGAGCAACCCGATCCAGTGGAAAGTGTTCCTGCCCAAGGCAGAGGGGTTGGAACTGGATAATCTTTAACGTCCCTTCCAATCCAAACCATTCTATGATTCTATGAATGTGTTTGCCGCCTGCTCCCTAAGCATCTGTGGTTTCAGCAATATAAGATGGGCTGAGACTTCCCAAGCTCTGGGCTGCTCCTGTCTCCGTTCCATTGCCTGCTCTGCCCCAGCTGGGCATGAGCTGCTCTCCTGCTGCTGGAGTGATGGATCTGGCTGCACAGCAGGAATTATAGCTGCCTGTGTGGAGCTGCTCTGCCTGTATCTCACGGGCATAAAATTATCTCTATTTTTATACAAAGGGTGGATGAACTATGCTCCGTTGAGGGACAAATCCCAGCTAAATTTAAACTTCCTGTTTTAAGGCTGCTAAAAGTTCTTTTTTTCTAAAAAATAAAAATAAAATCCACTCATATATTTATAAATTTTTACCTAAATGAATACACTCAAGAGTGTTCCAGTATGATACGATCACGTCTTGCTGTGCTGCAGCAGCCATCACAAGGGTGTTCCATCACCAACCATTAGTTCAAACAAGAAATAAACTGCGAAATCACTGACTGTGGCTCATACAAGCAAGACTGTACTGATACAGCAGCGTGTACCCATGGGCATCCTGGGTCTGTGGGCAACCTGAGGCACCTCCGGGTTCTTGGTGGTCATATCTGTGACCTGCCCATGGCCAATGGATGAGCCTATGGTCCTTTTCCTTTTCAATGGAGATACTGACTCAACAGCAAAAAGGGATTTTTAACTTCTTCGATTCCCAAATCCAGGGTGTGCAGCCTGCTCCAACAGCATCTCGTGTGCCTGCTCTGCTTTCCTCACTGGCCCAGACCCTCCTCCACGAGGTGGCCATAAAAAGGTTGCTGGAAGGCTCCCACACAGAAATAAACCATTTACAAGCTCCCGTGGCCTTGTTCGTAGGGCCAAGGTTAATGGCAGAGGGGAAACCTGGCTGCAGAAGAGAAGTCTGTTGATTCTGAAGGTTGGAAAGAGGAAATTTTGTTTAAATGGCCCATGCAAGACTTAAAATGCAGCTCAGCAGGATTTGTGTCGTGCGAGGTGGTGAAGAAGCTGGGAGTGGAGCAGGTAAGGATGTTACGCGCAGCTTCTCTTCAGCATCCCGCTCCAGCCATGAGGCTCCCCTGATCATGGTGTGGCACCTGGAGATTTTGTGGGTGACCTCAACAGACCCTACACCCATTCAAGGATTAGCATCCATCCAAGGATTAGCTACCAAAATCGTGACTTCAGCTAGAATTCCAAGCACTTGCAGCCTGTGTGAGCCACCCTCACCACTCACCACCCTGTCTTACTCCACTGAGGCAGGACTCACAGGATCCAAGCAAAATTCCTCTCAGGGATGAGAGTTTTGAGGTGAATCAGAAATTAAGCCTAGCATTTGCGTGGGATGTTCTATCTACAGCGACAGCTGCCACACTCTACAGACTCCATCAGTGCTATTGCATGGGAACAGAGAACTGAATGAAAATTGGTTTGTCCCCCAGACCTCAGCCACACTGTGCCCAGGGCTGTGCTCTGGTGGTGTTGAACCCATATTTGTGCTTTCATGCCCTCAGCTCAACCCACCCATGGCCTGGCTCATGCTGTGCTCATGCCAGGCTTGTGCAGGACTACAGGCTCAGCACCATCAACCCTGGGATGTTTTGGAGCCCTGTGGAGGAGAAGGAAATGGACAAATCCAGGTTGTAGGTGTCGCCGATGCAGAAGAATGATGGATTTTGTTATTTTTGTATTTATACTCACTGGGTAAGTTAATTACTTATTTATATCAAGAGTTTGCTTGAGATCTTAGCAAAATATCAGCCTGAGCAGTTTTGCACTGGTGTGCACGATGGGGATCTTGACTTGGCAGTCATTTGTACTGTGGAGCAGAGAAGCCAGGGTGATGGAAAGAGTTAAATATGGAAATGAGATCCAGAAATACAGTGGTAACTGGACAAAATTCTTTGGAGACAAATTGTTCTAAACTAGCTCAGGCTGCGATTCTGTTATCTGCTCTGCAAGAAAGGTCAGACCAGGAATATCTCTTCCTCCCCCACCGCCTTCTCCTAGGAAGCTAAAAAGAAGAGCACAAAGCTCACTGAAAGTTTCTTCGGGACTTTGTGTCCTTGAACCATTAGCTTGTAGGTGCAATTTAACTGCCACATCACTCATCTTGGCCCTGATTAGACCCAGATGAACACTTTCAATATTAATACTCGGATGATTTAATAAAGCTGCACAAGCAGTAAAAGTAACAATACACTTCCATAAAGGGGTTCCAGATGTTGCCAAGGCAAATGCTAAACATCAACATACAAACTTCAAAAAAAAAAAAAAAAAAAAAAGTAAAAAAAAAAAAGCTGGATAAGCAAAACTTGGAACAAACTATAAACTAATTAAATGTGGGTTGAGTTTTCCAAAAATAAATTGAAGCCATAAGGATGTGATGTGAGCCAATAAATAGTACAGTTAGTCAAAGTTATTGTGGAACGACAATTGGAAAGATGGTTTGAAGTCACTGATAGGTGGGCTCACAGTGAGCTTGGCTTCCTATCAATAGGAAGGCTTGTTCTCTTGTGCATGAGAACGGAATCAAGTCTTCTGGTATCTATAACTTGGACCCCCAAGAGGTTACTGAGAGAATATGAGCCCATTTTCAAGTAGAGGAATAAAGGTAAAAACTGCCAAAAGTGCCTGAGTCTCTCCTGCAGGAGCAGCAGGGGTGATACCACCACTCAAGGACATCAGGATATTTTTTGATGCGTGGTGAGGCAGCCCTCCAGCCTCTCATTGCCCACAGGGCATCCACGTCCTCCAGCTGGCCACCTGCAAGTCCCCTTGGAGCACCACTGCCACAGTCAATAACCCATCTTCTCCCCCCATTAAAGAGTTGTCTAAAACAGCTCTCGAAAAGAATTTCCTACCAGTCCCGTCAGTGCAGCCACAGAAGCAGTCAGCTCACAACAGAAGAACTTTTGCTCTCTTGCCAGGCGTTCAGCTGCCAACAGTGACTGCAGCTGTAGGAACCCAGCAGGGTAAGTAGGGCTCTAATGAGCTCATCTCTACCAATGCAGCCCCAGATAGCAGGTAGGTCATCTACCACCTCACTTTGGCTCCAGTTTTCTGCAAACTGCAGTCACCGGGGAGGATGAATCAGTAAGGAGCAAGCCTGGGGTGCATGGAGGTGGAGGGACAGTGCACTCATTACAGGGAAGGAGAAAGAGCTTCATAGCCAAAGCACTGGCATGCGCAGGCAATTCATTTTTGCTGTAGGGCAGAATGAGCAGTTTGAGTTCTCAAATATTCTCTCCAGCGTGTTGTCTTGTCACAACTGAACGACAGATGGATTTAAGGAAAAGTGCTTGGTGTGAGATGCTAAGGCACTTGCACCTTTCTAGCTCTCCCCCTCCCAAAGTGGAAAGTGACTTTCCACAATTTAAGGACAATTTACCCTTGGTTGCTTTTATTTTTCAAGGACAAAGAAAAATTGATGATTTTAGGTCATAAATGCTTTACAATGAGGTCTACCCCTTCCTTTCTGTGTATCTGTAAGTACCCCAGAGTGGACATGATGCTAACTCAGTAATTGCCATGGGTTTCCCAGCTTGGCGTCACTGCAGCAGCTCTGGGAGTTCTCTGCATCATCTTTTCCACACAGGTCAGTCAACCTGTAATCCCTAGGCTTTGCACTTGGAAAGACTAAGGCCCAGGAGATCAGCTGCCGTGCTTTCTGCAGCTTTTCTCTAAGCAGCACTCTTAAACCGGGATTGGGGAGCACCTTATCTTAACCCTGCAGCCACATTGCTCCTAGAAACCACTGGGTAGGTGCCCTGATGGAAACCCAACCTGCGCTGAGACCCATTTTCCCACCTGGGTGAGCCTGGGCTCAGCGGCCAGTCCTTCATCCACTGCCGATTTTAGGAATAGGCTTTGCCTTGGGCTTTCATCCATGGCTATGATATGACTATGTAATAACAGAGCCTCTCATAAAATTATTATGAGAACAAACAAATTCTTTCCCTATTATATACAGTATTTGTTTTTAACATTAAAGCAACAGCCAAGCTGATGGGCTCTGCTCTCTTCCTGACCCACGTGAGAACACCGGGACCTCTGTTGTCCAATGGCAGGTTAGTCCTGAGTCGCCTCCTCCACAAAGCAACCACAAGTGCCATGGATGAGCTACATGAGGGTAATTCCTATGTCCCTGATTTCCAGCAGAACCTATGCAGGGTCAGAAGTTCCCATCACAGTTGTCCAGTGTGACCTCGGTAACAGAGATCCTAGATTTCCCACAGTCAGTTCCAGCTTGAGCTAAATCCCAGCTGTTGGAAAGTGCCCAGTTTCACAGTGGCATCCCGCAGGGCTGCAGGATGTCCCCAGAACTAGACTTGAAGGTGCTGTCCTTTTATTTCAGATGGAGCTTGGCTTAATCCACCTCAGTTCTGTTCTCCGCTGGTGGGATCTGGTGCTGCTTTCAGCTGCTGAACCTAAGAGTTTTTAGTATTGGGCTGCTCTTTTCCATCCATGTGTTGTACAAACACTCTATCTTTATCTTTGTAGGAGAGGTAGAACAGACCAAATGGAGCTGAAAAAACTTATTATCCCGTATTATGCCCCCACATAATAAGTACTGTACTTGGCAGAATACAGTATGGAGCAAGGAATGAGCCAGCAATGTTTCCTGGTGAATAAAAAAGGGCTGATTTTGATTGCATTAGACATCAGTGCTTCCCAGTGCCAGAAAGACATGCAGTATACATTTCTGGTTTGCTTGGACCTTCTTCAAACAGGCTGGTAACTGACTCATTCCACCACTTATTTTTCCTTTGTGAAAATATCCCTTTAAATTAAGTGTTTAGCAAATACTGCTTAGTCCCATTACAAAGTAAATTGGGTATGGATTGTACCAGCAGACTTCTCCAATCTCTTTCAGATGCTCAAATTACATCATGATCTAACTTCACCCTGGGGAGAAATGAGATCTGCAGAATATTGTCTGTCCTTCTGCTTTGGTAATCTCTGGTATTTCTCAGGTACCTTTCGCAGGTTATCTACGCGTCAGTGCGATGACTCTGCTTTGTGTTGGGATGTTGGGACATCTCGTGCAGAGATACCCCATGGTCATGCCCCAACAAAACTGGCATGTTATAGGTGAGCTGGAGCACTGAGGGACAGTGAGGCGATGCCTGGTGCTCTGCAAGGAGGATATGGCTGAAGCAGTTTCTCTTTGATTTTGGTCAGTGTGGGTGAGGACAAGGGGAGCATCCCCAACCCCACGCTCCTGCATCTGTCTTTGGAGTGGCTCATCTCCTCCATAGAATCACAGAATAGTTTGGGTTGGAAGGGACCTTAAAGATCATGTAGTTCCAACCCCCCTGCCATGGGCAGGGACACCTCCCACTGGCTCAGGCTGCCCAAGGCCCCATCCAACCTGGCCTTGAACACCTCCAGGGATGAGGCAGACACAGCTTCCTTGGGCAACCTGTGCCAGTGCCTCACCACTCTCATGGTGAAGAAATTCTTCCTTATCTCTAGTCTAAATCTTTCCCTCTCCAATTTATAGCCATTCCCCATAGTCCTATCACTGCATACCTTTGTAAAATGTCCCTCTCCAGCTTTCTTGTAGCCCCTTCAGGTACTGGAAGGTCCCCATAAGGTCTCCTCGGAGCCTCGTCTTCTCTGGGCTGAACAACCTCAACTCTCTCAGCCTGTCCTCGCATGACAGCCTGTCTTGCTCACGCCCTGAAATCAGGCAAGTTCAGGGATTCTTCTCCTCCAGGGGCAGCAAGGTGCTGTCCCTCTAGGACATCTCAGCTTTCCTGCTCTGAATTTCACTTTCTGTCTTGCAAAACTGCTCCTGTTGGGACAAACTATGCTCCATCCCTTCAGGCCCTTGTTTGCCCCAGAGGTCTGGGTGCTGGAGCAGGATCCAGCATCGCTGGGGCACGTTGGCAGGGAGCAGGCGCGCTGCTGCAGGACGGCTGGGCTGCACGGGCAATTATCTGCCATATTGTGCTCTCACTTATGTTTAAAAACAACAACAGCTCAACTGACTCATAGATCCTACGGCCTCTGAGTCATTTCTTATTTCTGGATTTCACTGCTCTGCCCTTTTCGATGAAGGGAGTTGCATGTGCACACACACCACACACACACACACACACACACACACCAAGTTCACATTTGTTTTTCCCCTATAAAAACAAAACGATTTCCATACCGTTAATGAAACAGAAATGATTTGACTTTGTGTACCCTGGCTTTTATTTTCCATTGTATAAAATGTGCAGATGAAATAATGATGGTTGTAAAGTAAACCTTTCTCTTTTTTTTTTTTCCTTTCCCTTTCCAGGCAGCCTCTTTTCCAAATAGCAATAGGGAGTCACTTACAGACTTGGCTTGTGCTGAGCCTGTAGTAATTAACCCCTTCATCCCCAGCTATTTCTCTGTTGGTATTTAACCACAGTGTGGGTGAAGGCAGCAGCAGGTCTCCCCTGGGACTACAAGTAAAGCAGGAGAACAAAGCAGGCAGGAAAATGTGGGAAAGGAGGAAAAGAGCTGGTCCATACAAAGCAGTGGAGGATGCTTGGGGTGATACACCCGTAGGGTGGGCAGCTTTCCAGAGACAGACAGGGAGGCTGGCACTGCAGAACCAGAGGTACCTGCACTCTTCCTCTACACCCCATTTTCTCTGGGTTCAAGTCAGCATCACTGTTTTTTGTTTATCCCTGCAGCCCCATTTAGGGTCACCTCCCTTCCTTCTCACTCCTTGGGGACCCCCAGTGCTGACCTCTCAGTGCATGTCCTGTCTCCTCCACACCATCACTGCAGAAATGATCTGTGGTAAATAATTTAATCATCAAACCTTGCTCTTTCTGTTTACAGGGCTGTTATGATTTTATGAAGTACCCAGAGGAAAATTAACAGGGTGAAGTAATACCTTACTCGAGCAGCAGATACAGCTGGAGCTGGGTGCACGAGCACATGCCTGCCCTGCGGGACGGGGTGAGCTGCCTTCCCCATGGGAGAGTGAGCTCTGCTTTTTGATATACCCTTACCATTACACACAGTCTGCCTGGGCAATCTGTCTGTCTTCAAGGCTTATAAACATAACACAAGTATTTTTCCTAATGGCATGGCTCACGCAGCAGCACAACCCTGCATCCACCCCCCTCCGGCATTAGTTTAGATGTTTTGCTGATGCCTGGCCTGGGTGCGTTAGTGACACTGGCTGTGATACCGTTACTCTTCCCAGACTGGGTGATGTGTTTTATATTATTTCTCTTGGATTTATTAAGCATTATGTAACCAGCTAACCAATCCCGCATGCGATGCAGTTGCGGCTGATTTCATGTCAGTGGAAAGTAAACAAAAAAAATGTTCTGAAGTGGCTGAAATGAAATTTATTTCCACATGCAAAGCAATTCCTGGAGGATATTCCTTGTCTCTACGCAACTACTTTGCATCCAGGCTCTCACGCAACCCATTAGAAAAGGGTTATGGAAAAATTTCATGTTGTACATGATGGGGCGCTAGAAGCAAATCCTTTCTGTTTACTCTCTGCATGAAGTGACTAAGATAGATTTTATTTTACTTAATTATTTTTAAGCATCTTTGAGGATTTCTGCTGCTCCTTGAAACACGTTTTGCTGGCATATTCCTTCTTTTTTAGTTGGAGAATTCTTTCAAACATGGAAATTACTCATCAAAGAAAGTCTGGCATTAAAGTTTGAAAAAGAGTGCAAGCCAGCCCTACAGTCCTGAGGTCCTGAAGCCCAGCAGCATCCAACCCAACGCGACAGGGAGGATGTTCTTCTGCCCTTGCTCAGCTTTGGAAGGACTGTAAGTACCAGGTGAGGCAAAAACTGTACCAACATTAGACTCTCAACTCAAGCTCTTTTGGGAGCGCTATTCTTTTTTGGTGTTATGGATAAAGCCCTTCCCATTAACACCAGTTTGCACCCAGAAATAGTTAACTGAGAATGGAAGAATATGAAATGGATAAACACTAGTGGCCCTGCACTACTTTGTTAGTTTTTTCTTAGTGCCTTTGAAACATTCAGCAATGTCTGAAAATGTGCATATTTCTGAATCCATTTTACCAATGCACTTCACTGAAACATCAGGAAAGTCGGTGGCAGGGGGGATGCCCAGTTGCATGTGATTTGCATCATTTTTCAGTAAACCCCAAGCACTGCTTCACCCAGGCAAGAAGCAAAGTCCACGTCAAGGCAAATTGCTGAATTAGGCCTGGATTGGCTGATGCATCACGTAACGGCTTTTGCCACTAACTGAGCAGCAACTGGAACGTAAAGGTGGGAGCAAGCCATGATCACAGAGTCAGACGATGCACTGTGAAGGGGCAGGACAGGACAGCCCTGAAAGTGATGCTGGTGGGTAAGCTCACAGCTCCATGTGGTTGTCACCACTGCACGTAACCTTGTGCTCATTCACTACATGAGCAAAGGTGTCCTAAAATCAGGAGAGAACCCACATGATAGGGGTTTGACCACCATTCTGGAGGTTTGCTTATCCCCTCAGAAGATGAGCAGGGACAGGTTCTGCAGGACTACTTGATGGCCCACAGCCTGCATTGAAAATGTGGCCCAAGGCAGGGTTGAAGGTTAATGCATGAGTCCCTCAAGTCACACAAGACAGCAGCTCAACATAGGATTATTTTTCACTAAGTGTGCTAAGTGCTGAGTGTGTGCTGACTGCTCCAGGTTGCACCTCTAGAGCCGTTACCATGCCAGCAAAAACTGCCCCTGGCAGACAAAAGCAGTTGTGAATTTGTCTGATAATGACTGCTTTTATCCCATTAGGTATTTGGCAGCTGTGGTTAAGTCCTGGGCTATGAAAGTCAAATTCAAGGAACTACAATGCAAACAAAGGCTTGTGGCCATCGTGTATCTGAAGGTGCAACGCAACGGAGTCCCTTCCGTTGCAGCTATTGCACCTAACCCTTTCTCTTTCGTATCTTTCACTGTCCTTCCCACTCATGGTTAGCATTGGAAAAGCCCTAAGAGAGCAAGCTAAGCTGGCAGCGCAGCATGAACACCAAGTTTGGGGTCTGGGAGTGCCCCCGCATCACAGTAGGGGATCAGCCCAACGAAAGACCATGCATACACCCAGTCCTGTGTGGTTACTGCTCAATGGAACCGCACCATGGCCCCACTGCCAGAGCATATCCCACCAGCTGAGATAGTACGTGAGAGGAATATGCCATTTCTCCCAATGGATGGAAAGCACAGCAATTTATTCAATGTCTGAGAAGGGGAAAGCTGCTGAGGATAACGTTCATAAGCAATCTGAGCAGGTCTGCCAGTCTCTGCCTATCTAGGGTTTTGCAGGGTAAGTCAATGCATTAGTGCATGCCATGGTATCATGTGTGTAGGCTGCTGGTGGGCTTTGCAGAGGGCTAAGCCCTTGCATCCCCAGTGGAAAATGCCTTCTGATGAATGGGGGTTTGCATGCCCCATTTCAGTGGGCTCTGGCATTTTGAGCCCTTTGAGGAGCATTTTGCGGTGATCCAGTTTTGACTAAATTCTGGTCTTAAAAATTACTCCCTTCTTCCCACCTCCCACACTGCTTGGGAGAAGGAGTCACAGCCTGGCCATGCATGGGTGGTTTGAGCTTATCTTTTTGCAAGTCATTGCAGAAATTGCTGAGGATTTAACAGAACTTGCAAGGCTGAGAACTGAACAGCAGAAGGTAAGAGTCAACGAGCTCCACAATGCTGTTTGTTTTTCTCGTTTCTCCAGAGCTACTAACAGTCTATCCAACATCGTATCTAACTGTAGCTTCTGCATCTCATTCTCAGGAAGATGCAGCAGAGATGAGTCTCTACATAGAAAAAGCAGCAGCAATGAACAGCAAAAGCAGGTGAGCTGCAAGTTGATTGCAGATATTGCTCTGTCTTAAGTGCTGCAATTCAAGTAAAACTACCACGTCACAGATTTTTCTTACTATTATCATGTAATAGTGTGCAATTCAGTTTTGTGTATAGTTTTCAGGCTCTGCAGGAATCCTGGATCTCTGTGAATAGATGGAAATGTAGAAGTGAAATTTAAAGATATCACCCAAACAGGTAAACATGTCAGAAACATTATCTGGGTCACATTTGGGCAACAGAGTTTGCTCTGTTTTAAGTGCAAATGGTTTACTGACAATTTAGATGAACTTCCTGAGGAGCGTTTGAAATTCCTGGCACAGTTTGATTTACCATCTGCTAGAAGAACTTTGATGAGCCCACAAGGAGACATTAGACTGGAGCTGCTCTTCGTATCTTGGGTGGAATTTTCATAATTGACTAGTTTGTATTTTTTGCATTTATGTTATTTTGATTATTTCTGAGGGCAAGCAGGGCTCGCAAGGGACTGTGTGACAAGGCACTGGGGCAGAGATGCTCTGTTATTTCTCTATCAATGTGCTGTCATCAAGTTGTTCCAGCACTGCTCATTCTTTACGTCTGCTGAAATAATCATGTAGAGTCGAGTTTTTCACTCATTTAGACCGGATCTAACAGTAATTAAGTAAGTTGTGCTGTTAGAGGGAACTTGAACTCGAGGCTAGCCTGGATTACAGATGCTAAAACCTTTCTTGCTTGTCCTGAAGCATTCCATATTTAGCAAGTAAATAGACAGTGTGTTCTTTTTCATTTCTTTCTTGATGTCTAAAAAAAAAAAATCTTTTCAAGAGCTCATCTTGTAACCTGCCAGAGAGCACTGCCCAATAGGATTGAAGTCAACTTAAGTATTTCCCATTTTTCTAAAGCAGAAGAGAGCTATGGCAAGAGGACAGAGGGAGCAGTTCTTTGGAAAGGAATTTTTGCAGGAATGGGACCAAGGGTCCTGTTGACAGGGCCTGAAGTGTTTTTCCTCCGCACTTGTAAGTAACGGGAACTTGTGTATCTGTACAGCGCATCTCCAGAGACCCCCCTTGCAGAAGGAGAGGGTTCGTGCAAGTTACAGCCTCTCAGCAGCACTGCGACACAGCTCCAAGGAGCCTTGGCAGCTGGAGGGGACAAGGCGCAGGGAGCAAAGCTGCTCCTCCAGCATGGAGGAACAGACAAAGAGGTGAATGTTCACCATCACCCACTCTGAGATCTCATCATTTCTCAGTAGCGCATTGCCTTTCCAACTCAGTGGCCTGTTCCCTGGAACATGCCGTGATCTGAACGTTACTGAGCAGTTCTGCCCAAGAGCTGCCTCCCAAGACAGAGACTGTTGCAGAGGTAAATGCTCTGGTAAGGGTGAAAGAAAAGCTTGTGTCACTTGTGCTGCTTTTTTACAAACAGGTAAGCACAGGACAAATATACAGAATGAGAGTCACCGTGAGCTGGAGAGATCTCAGCCCCAAGCAAATATCCTGTGCCTCTGGTGGGAATGTCTGAGACCATTTTCTACCACCCCTGAGTGCCTTTTGACATATTAAAGACACGGTAGGAACGGAGATCCCAGGGGATCCACTGGTCTTATTTCTAGGGATGCTTGTACCCTGGGTCTATTTGAAGAACGATGATTCATTCAACTGCTCGTTGCTTATGGTCCTGTGTGTCACTTCCCATTGTAAGAAGAAGGGTCTTGTTTGCTATCATGGGCCGGTTGGAGCTAATTTGAGGATAGATCTAGCATGGAAAAAATGCTTTACACAGCAAGACAGCAGCTGATTCAGTTTCTTCTGGTGTTCAAAGTCTCCCAGGCAGGAAATTTTATCAAGCAACATCAGACAGATGTTCCTTATCGTGTCCCAGCTGTGTTGGCTGATGACCTGCTCTGTCAAACACTTGTCAGTGAATGTAGGCATTCATTCTGCATGGATGGCATTTTATTAAGTGATCCACCTGAAAACAACAATGGATCATTTTAAGGAAATATCTATACCCCTAAGACTTGCAAAGACCCCAGAAGGACTCATAGTCATGGCACTCCCAAAAAGCATTCACAGGAAGGGGTCTGAGATCCTGATTTTGCAGGGGAAGAGAAGAAATTATTTTCTAGATTTCCAGTGCCAGACACAGTATGAATTCACATTGACAGTATCTTCTTTCTGGTGAGGTGCACGATCCACCAAGCCAATGCAGGACACTATCGAGCTCTCTAGTTTGGGATGGCTGAAGTGAGAAGTGATCACTAGAAAAATCCCAGGGTTTTGTTAACTTAAAGAAAAGGCCCTTGTTAGTGGTATAACAACCAGCAGGCCAGGAAATTCAGCAGATGTCTCTGGGCCTCTTAGAAGCAAAGATGTAAGAAAAAATTGGTTTTCCCAGAGGGAACATCTTCACAGAGGTGTTGGGAGAACTGAAAAGATTAGGAGATGCTCAGATATTGTGGCAAGGAGATGCCTTATCAATGATTGGATCACATCAGTTGAGGTGACTTCAGGTGACCGCTTCATGGCTCAGCCCTGCCTGGACCCTGGACCAAGGCAATAAGTCAGCCCTGTTTGCTGAAGGCCAGGCTTGCTGACACAAGCTCATCAGCACTGCTTTGTATGCAGGGCACATCTTAGGGTGTGACGGTCCTGGAGGTGTGGACTGTCCCTCTCCCAGGCACAGTCAGAGGATTTGCCATCGTATGTTGCTTAGGGAGGACAACAGCTCTTTACAGGCTGAGTGAAGGCAGACAGGGATTTCCTCCAGGCATCATCAGCATTGACTCTGGAGCTGTGGTGGAAGTTTCTGACGACGGCTTTCTCTGGACCTCTGCTTACCCAGAAAAGCTGGAGGTTTGGACTTGGCAGAGAGTAAACATGGACCCAAAGGGAACATCTCCATCCACAGCGTGGCAAGGTGAGATGTCTTGCCACAGGCCCAGGCAAAGCATGTCCAGTATGAAGCTGCTTCATCCTCTTCCAGGCTCATGGCCAAGGTGTGGGTTGAACTGGAGCACAGGACTCTGCAAAGTGACACCCAGCAGCTGCCACCACTGGAGCTGCACATCATCTCCCCATCACAGCTTGCTCCTGGTGATAGCTGCAAATGGCACAGCAGAAATGCTGAAAATGTCTTTTTAAAAGATTATTATTATTATGTTAATCTTTAGTCCAGCTGTAAATAATCCTGTTTATTCAAAGGTAACACTTGTGTTGAAGTAGATCCTCGGAGCTGCTAGTATCCATGTGGGCGATAGCCCTTTGTCCAGTGCAGACTGGACGGCTGGGTCGTGCAGCTGGACAAACTGATTGCCTCTAAGCCGAGATGTGTTTGCTGTAGTATAAATCAGCCGTCATTTGTCGGGCGTGTTTCTGGCTTATCAATAGGAAGCAAAACAGTGCAGTGGAACTGCTTCATGAAAGGGTAAGTCCTGGAATGGTGTAATTGGTGGGAGAATAGGCTACAGAGAGGATTGCATGATAAGCTGGCTCTCCCCCTTCTCCTAAAAGCTTGACAGCTTCCAGCAGCTGGCAGGACAGTTTCATCCCTACATGGGATGTAACAAAAAGATGAATCAATTGGCAAACAAATTTGGCTCTGATGGACCTTACAGATCCTTTCAGAGGCAGGATCACAACGACCATCTCTAAATTCAGGGATGTGCATGCGAGCAGAGCCAGGTTAGCTTTCAGCCACCCCTTCATTTCCCCCTGAAGGTCCCTAAGGAAATGTTATCCCACAGCTGGGGTCCAGCACGGAGATAATATAGCTGTAATCCACAGGTTTGATAAGGCAGGCAGCCATCAGTGGTGTTATCTCCCCTCTACATGGAGGCCCCTTCCAGCACAAGGCTTCCACTTGGCAATCAGTGCTAAATACTGGATGTGAAAAGAGCAAAGTGTGTGGGAGCTGCTGGGTTTGTCTCCTTGGTGGGACTGCTGTTTTTTTTTAATAAAGCTATCAGATGTTGCACTTCCTTGAAAACACCATGGGAGAGTTCATTAGTTTATGACAAGTTGCAACACAGTGGAGCCTGGCTGAAAGCAAATGTTATTACAAAGAATTATCACTAAGGAGAGAGGAAAATAATGTACCGAGGAAATAAACTTGACGGAGCAGAATATAGAACAATATAAAGCTGAGGAGGACAGACAGTAGAGTTCAATACTTTCTCATAATAAAAGCCCCAGTTACCTGTTTTTAATGCCAATGTTTGATTTCCACATATTCATTGAATATGTGGGACACATCTGTTCAGGACTCTGTCTCTAATGGAGTAACAAGTATCATGATTGCAGCTGGCTGAACGTTTTTATTACTAGTACACAAAAATGTCTTTGTGACCATCATCAAATAGTGGTAACACCAGTAAAACATCAGTAAACTTCAGCTTCTTTTTAGTTTTAGAGAATAGTATGTTTTAATTTTGAGTTCCACGGAATTGTATTTCAAAAAGGACTTTCCTCCCGCTAAAATACAGATTTGAGCAGTGTTAATGATGTCTCAAGTCCAAGTAAAGCTGAAGATGCAAGGGGAAAAGAAATGCCTCCTTTCATAAATCTGACATAGCTGTACACTGCCAGCTTTCTTAGCCTTCAGTTAGTCTAACTTACACCAAGGGCTGAAACCGTAGTATCAGGTTTGGAGAAGTGTAAAGGGGAATTCAAAACAATCCATCACTTGCCTTGCTGAGTCTCATGGCAGTCGCAACACTGCAGAGGAGTCCAGTTTTGCAAGGTTTTTTTGTCAGGTTTTTTCCTACCTTTTCCCCATTTATTTCCTAACTGGAGACTTTGTTGCAGTTTTGTTCTTATTTAGCGTCCTGGCACTATGCATGAGTTTCTCCTTCAGGCAGTGGGATGCTGTGCCTGCTCCCTGTCCAGCCACCTATGCCCACCCCATGTGGGGTCCTTGCAGTCCCTTGGTGCGTTTTGAAAGTAATAATTTCTTCCTGGGTGTTTTGGCTGCCTTAAAACTATACCAAAACAAACTATGGTGCTACTTGAGAAGGACTATTATAAGCAATCCTGCAGCCATAGGTTCTGGGGAGAGCAGCACCCACCTCCCTGTGCTGCGTAGCCTGGGAGAAGAGGTCTGCTCTGCTGCTCCAGCTCAGCCTTGGACCTGCAAAGCCTCTTTCCGCGAATGGATGTATTTGCTGGTGAGATGGAGGGTGACTTTTCCTTCATTATCTTCCTTCCCTTGTCCTCTCATCAGCTCAGGTTTCACCCCATGTTCCTGAACAGTGCACGCATTGGTGTTGGGGTACAATTCTGACAGCTCCCCTGTTCAAGGACCGGGCTGGCGTTTTGGTGGCAGTACGACCCCTTATTTCAGGTCTAGTGACCTTAAAAATAAGAGGCTAACTTCTTGAACAAGCTGCCTCAGGAGCCTGGGATAGGTCAGAGATTTCTTGAGCAGATCAAAAGCCAGAGATGTTTTTCTGACAGCCCCAGAGCTCCCTATCATGATTTATGAATTATATACTCTCTATATGTTTAGCCGAAGAGGCTCTCTGGGGGAGTAAGGGCTGGTTTGTGCAAGGAGGAATGAGTATGTGGTTTCAGAGAGCCACCATCTACCAAGAGATACCCCCTCTAATGCGCTTTCTGCAGAGCTATCAGCGTGCCTTGAGGGACTGTGGCAGAGGGATCCCAGGAGTCTCACAGCAAAAAGAGGATATTTTAGCAGGCCAGCATTTTAACAGGAGACTGAGTTATGAGGAAGCAAACCCAAGCCCTTTGAGCTGGGAACTCTGGAATCAGAGCAGCAGACCTGCAACCTTCCTTTGTTTCACAAGTCCTCTTTCTCTTTCTTTGCTTCAGTAAACCCTGTAGGGTACAGATCTCCCTTGGTAAGTGGTAGGTGCCCTGGCAGAGTTTGAGTTTCATGTCCTGTTTTGGAGGCTGGATGCCCAAAAGCGCTCTGCTGGACCCCTGGGGCTCTTCATGCCCTGAAAGCTGTCGTCACACCAGTGACACTTAGCTCATGGTCTTGAGGTTGTCTCAGCAGCTCAGAGTTGTGGTGCTTTTCTCTCCTATCCGTGAGATGAGATTTTGCTCAGCTCCATGCTTGCGTGGTCTGACCTGAGCCCTGTGCCTGCAGACTGAGCAGGAGGGAGAGTTTCCTGATTCTGATGCAAAACAGGGCAGGAAACCTCCTCATTATTAACTTTAAGGCCAGAGTGTTTCCATGTGCACAATACAGTAATCCCTATATCATGTCTATAACTTCTAGGCTATAGTCTACCAAGCAGATAGAGTGCAGTCATTGAAGGCTTTTGAGCAACAAAAATCCACCACATCCTGAGCCTGAATAATTACCCGCTGGAACAACTTTACTATGTTGTGCTCTAACACAAAAGCACCTGGTTTCAGCTTCCAGCATGTAAATCTTGTTTTTTCTCTAACCCATAGAACAGGAAGCCCTCTGCCAGAAAGCATCTTTCTGGGACCTGGTTATAGACAATTACTAGCTCACCGCCTGGCTCTCCTCTGGCCAAACTAAAGGCACTGAAAGCCTTCCACCATGGCAGTGTAAGGCAGGTTTTCCGATCCTGAATGATTCTTGTATGTTTTTGTCTTGGGCTAGGGAAATCCAGAACTGCACCAACTCTCTGCCCTGGAAGATCACCTGCTTCCCTGCGTGAGGGTTTGCATTAGCAGTGGTGCAAATGCAGCTCCTGTCTGCATCTTCTGCTGAGAAAGCCATGTAAAAATCCTGCCTCCCAGCAGCCACTACCACTGGGGAGAAGTTTAAGGGTAGATATTTTGAAGCCTTGGTAGGGCTGGTCAGGGAGAATTAGGCAAATCCAGTAGCTGAGATGTCAGTTGTCTGTCAGACTACAGTCTTTTTTTCCATCAAGTATGGATGAAAGCGGTCAGATGTGCTGTCTGATGACCGCTCAACCATGTTGGTGATTAAAGGGATAAAGACAGGCAGTGTGGAGCACAAACCGGGGTCTCTGCTGCCCTGGTGTAAACTTTAAGGGAGAGCAGCAAAGTTGCTAAAGGATTCTCAGCTGATCTCAAGAGAGTTATTTTGTGTTATCTGAGATGCAATTTGGGCCATATTCTCTATGGCAAATCTTAAATCTCTGTGCTAAGAGGAGCGACCTCGCTGCTGTCATCAAGGCAGCCTTCAAGAGAGGCTGGACGAGTGGTGGGATTTGCTGCTTGAAGAATGAATGTGTGTTTTCTGTCATTTTGGGGAACTTGCTGTTCACTTCTCTCTTAATGTCACTGCAAAGTTGGCTCCCAGGGTACTTTAGCTGTCTCAGAATGGCTGTATGCTTGATCTTAATACAATAGGAATGCAAGGGAAGTGGATGTAGCCCCAGAAAACATTTATCATTGTTGAGCTGAATCAGAGAAAGTGAGCCTTGGTTTATTTTTTTTTTCCTGTACAGAGGCAAATTTTGTCATCATATCAGTCATGTAACCTTTCAGATGAACTTAGTAATCATGATATGTTTTGGTTTGGCTTCTTTCAGATTAAAACCTTGCCTTTCAGAAAAGGGAAACCATAAGTTAAATAACTCCAAAATTAGGTATTTCTGAAGGATAATTAGTGGTCTTCTTTCTTACCAAAAACAACCCAAGACTGTGCTTTAAATAATACCTTGTAGTAATTCCTTCAGTCCTGCTCCAAATGCAATTAATTTAGCAGGATGTTATCGGTATAACGTCCTACATTTCAAACCAGATTTTAGAGTATTATCTATAACAAAGAATATTATGTATCATCAGAACTTTTTGAAGAAACAGCCAGACCCTGTGTCCTAAACCTCCCACCTGGGTCTCTCTGTTTCAATAGTTGCACCAAAGATTGTATTTGCCTACACACAAACTACCAACAGGTCATACTCTTTCATTCCCTGTTCCTGTAGATAGGGGGACCCATGTTAAGTGAATGCAGCTACAGATCCCTTCCCTCAGTTATTTCATTTGGATGCAAAAATACTGGACTCATAATCCTACTTCATCGCTTTGAACAAAAAGCAATTTTGACTGCATTGAAATTTCTATAGCAAGGGGAACAGGTCTGTGTTTGTAAGAGTTCACTGTAAAAATTGTCATTGCCTGTGCAAGTATATATGTATACACTACATAGGGAGATACGTGTATATACACATACATATAGAGTGTGTGTGTGCATATATATACACACGCACCATATATAAAGACACTAACACATACTTAGAAGATGTGTATATAACACTCACTTATACACAATTCTATTCCCTGTTATGAAACAATCAGCAAGATATAAACAAGAGAAGTTAAACCACGGATGGGCACATTTTCAAGTGCTGCTGGAGGGTTTTATCTGCACTATTGAAGAAGTGCTATCAAAACCTAAACAGGGCACTTATTACAAAGAAATCTTTACGTAAGTGCTGGAAAGGTTTGCCGAATAACCAGATGTTGTTGCAAAGACACTTCTCCTCCCCCTCTCCCTGCTTCTTTCCTTCTTTAATAGTTCGATTAATTCTGCGCATAAACCAGGGCAGATAAAAGTTCCAAGCAGCAAACTTCACCACATCTGGATACTGTCGAGGCCAGATCGTTCAGCGGTGCACTTCAGTTGCTTTTAAGCTCCCTCAATAAAATAAAAACTTCCAACAAGTAATGCTGACCTATATATATTTTTTCACTGTAAACACGGACATCTGCGAGCTGCTCCAAGCGAGCACGCAGCACTTTCCACCAAGGCAAACATTCTCCCTTCACTGTAAGAGAAATACACAGCTGATGCCGTTGTAGCAGCGTATTCTACTGAATTCTCAGCTATTTCCAAACCTCTGGCTAATTGCTGTCAGGGGAGAAATCAAAGATTAGCTGTTTTGCTAGAAGACGGAAAAATAAACGACCTCTCAGAGTATGTTGCTTAGCGTTGTCTAACCAGAAACATTTTTCTACTCACAGAAGGAGAGCAGCAGTAAGGAAAGCAGACCCGATCCTCTCCAGTAACCCATTTTCTGGATCCTGCCAGCTACCAGAACCCCGGCTTCACGGCGTTGACCAGTTCATCTTCCCTTGGTGCAGCCAATCTCTTGTGCTTCTTCTGTCAAGCTCGGAGCCCCGAGTTTGCGAGGCTCCCGGCTACCCTTGCCGGGAAGGCGGATCCAGCAGCTAAAGCCCAGCTGTGTGTGGGGTCCGCCCAGGAACTGCAGTTTATGAACAAACTAAGCCTGACTCTCCTCTTGAAATATATACAAATATGGGAGGGGGGAGTCAGGGGAAGAAGCCTGGCTCTGAGAAAAGGAGTTTGATATTTTTTTATCCTGATGACAACGCCGAGCTGTTCCCGGCTCCATACGACCCAAGGATCTTTGAAGGAGACCTAATGTCTACTGCAGGCATCTAATCAAAAAGGCATGGGTAATCCTGCATACGTATTTCATCTGAATAAAAGATGGGAGGTAATGCTTCAGTATGCTGAGCTGCCATTAATTTGCTACTTTTTTCCCCCTTTTTAGAAATTAACTCTTTTAAGTAAGCTTCAATGGGTTATATTTTTAATAGGAATAATTGGAAGTCTGAGGGCATCTTTTTCAGAAAGACCACATCAGTATGAGCTTAGCCTAAAGTAGGTGTTTTCAACCCATTAAAGCAGCAGGTTTTAAACATATACTTACATGTTTTCCTGAATCTGGGCCTAAAATAATAACATAGAGCATTTGAATAGCTGCTTTCTCCCCAAGATCTCAAACTGCTTTACAAAAACTTGTGAGAAATATTATCCCCACTTACCAAAGGGAAACTGTGAAACGTAGCAGAAATCTGACTTCCCTTGGTTGTTAACGCAATCCTTCAGTGGCAAAAGGAGGAGTAAAATCCTCAAACTCTTGCCCTATGATCTACCCTTATCCTTCAGAATGTGTTAAAATAATGATCAAAATAATCAAGTGTGGCAGAGAAAGAGATGATGTCGTCATTAAGGGTTTTTTTGCAGCTGAATGCCTGCCCTAAGGTGAGACTAATTTTTTATGGTTATTAATATAAATACATTTATCGCTTTTTAATGCATACACAGCATTCTAGTTCAGTGGGTTTCTGGATTTTTATTTACTCATTTTACAGTTCATCTTTTACTTCTTTAATCAGTATTTGGTGGATATGTGGTGTATCTGTATACGCTTTGTGCATGTGTGATCATAAACAGTGACAGTTTTGTCCTGTTGGACTTGAAGATCCTTTCTCTGTATGAATCTTTCCAATTAACTTCACCCACTTGGTTTGTACCTATTTATACAAAATATTCTGTTAGGGAGTTAAGTAATGGTATCTCTTTTCCCTTCTGTATTTAAAGAGGAAAAAGGACAGGTATTGGATGAGGTACAGACTCAGATGATAAATGTAGGGCATCTCTCCTACGCTGTGGCTACATCGATGTGCATCTGCGGAGAGTTGCTTGTCTGCTCCCACTTGCTTCAGGGTGCCCAGATGCAAATCAGCTTAGCCTGTCCTCCATGGAGAAACGGCCGTATGTCCCAGGGATAACAGAGCAGAAAGCTAGATGGATGCCCTAAGTGAGGGTACCACCTGGGCCACACAGAGATAATCAATCTGGAAGGACGAGCCTAGATACGCTTGCCTGATCAGGGGAGCTGCCTTTCACTCACAGCCCCAGAGGACATTAGCTCAAGTCCTAGGCAAGGTGCAACATTGCTCTCCCTCTCTTGGTTGTCAAACCGGGCATCTTTGTCTGTGCTATGTCATATTAACCTAGAAGAGATGGGTTGGCCTGAGTTACAGCAGCTGGGGTATGGTCTTTAGGACTAAGGACAAGCAAATGTTTAGCAAGCTTTCAGAAAGACGTTGTTTTTCAGTTGATGTCCTGAAACTGCAGTCTGCACAGTGGTATCTTTGGGTGATCTGCCACCCCTCCTCCTCCGGATTCAGAGCACTTCAAAATGCCCACAGATCACTTAGACTACTGGTTTGATTTTCAGATGTAGTCCCTTTGGTGTGTTACAAAGCAACTGTATAAGTCTTGTGTCAGGACTATCGCAGATTATTCACAATCCATGGGAGCTCTCTTTAAAATCAGGAAGAATATCCTGCTGCCTAGCAAAACTCAGAGAGAAATAATGTCCCCAGCAGGAGCCCGGATGAGCTTTAAACAATGGTGGACATTGACAAAATATGTTGTACCGATTGGAAGTGCAAGGAAAGCAAGGGATATTTTTTTAGAGGCAGAACCTGGGAAGGCAGCAGGAAGCCTGCACAATGTCCCTGCAGCCAGGCACCCTGAGCTGCAGGAGTTGTGTTTTCCAAAAAACGGGCAATTCCAAGCAACTTCTAGACCAAACCAAACCCTGCAAAATGCTTCGTCCTGTGTGCAGAATAATTTTAGGGAGAAATTTGGAGGAAAGGCAGTAGGTACCCCACGCGATGGCATCTTTACAAGGCAGTTGGTTTTTCTACAGGAAACACTGCAAATGGAATCTTTTGAGGAATGATGTTTGTCCCACTCTTCCTAAGCAGCTGTACCTTTTTCTAGAAAGTGTTTGACCTGCTGCATGGTGAAACATGGTGTTGTGGTGATATGGGTGAGGGTTTGCTTTCACAATCTCTCCTGGGCTCTGCAGGCTGCTTTCTGCACAGAGGGAACCTGTCTGTTCAGCCCTTGCTGCATGTAAGATTGAGCAGAGCTAGATGCACCCTCCCATAACCTGCATTTTCCATCTACTAAGCTGAACCTATTGTAAGCAAACCTCATCCATAAAACAGGAAGAACACAAACCTGGGAGCTTGTTTCTTTCCTAATGCTGTGGTGTGAGTCACCTCAGGTTGACTGGGGAGCCACTCAGCACGTGCCCCACTGACCTGGGCTTTCTCTGACCAACAGCTCAGTTCTGGAGCCGCTGCTTATTTCTCAGACCTTAACTAAGGAAAAAATGCAAACTAAAAATCCACCAAAGTTACTCAGGGAAAAGTGAGTAAGAACTCTGGGATTTAGCCTAAAGTGTCTAAACTCACATTATAGAGCTTTGCTTCCACGAGAGAACACAATGACCTTTGGATTAAGACATTGGGGAGGAAGAACAGATAAATGATTATTTTTATTGTTGGCTTGTTTATGCCTTTTGGTGTAAATTCTCCTGCTCTTCTATTAGTGGTCTGGACAACCTCATAACTCAAGACACACTGAAGGCTGGATTTAGGCAGAGGAACGTAAGGTCTCTGCAGGGTGACTTTTAAGTTGCATTGTGGGAGCAGTTTTCCCAGAGTTCTCGTTTAGGAGCAGGAAGATATTTGCTAGAGAAGTAAAATAAAACTTTGGCCACCTGAAACAATATAGCATATATTTAAAAGAAGGTTTCCAACAGCCTGGGTTTCCACTGAGAGAGGCAAGACTCTGCCATCAATCAATGGAGTTGAAGCTCCCAACGCATGCACTAAACCCCCTTGTGCAGGGTAACATCACGATGAGCATGTGCCAGACCCAGGTGAGTCAAACCTCTTATTCTTCCCAGGGACAAAGAGCACTTTCACATGACAGGGAACATGAAGCGAGAGATGAGGAGTAGGGGAAACGTAGCCATGCCCCGAACAGAGCTAACACAAAGGCCAGAGCTCCTGAGCTTCCCTGGACCTCCCCTATGTCCAACAGATCCCAGAGCACATAACGGGGGTATTGGATTGACCGACTACAACAGAAGGTGTGGGGTTCAGTTCTGCATCAGAAGATGTTCCCTTGGCCGTCCGGATTGCTTTCTCTTTACGTGACTGGAGTAATTACTGTTGCATCCATTTCATTCCTTCTAATCTGTTGGTATCAGTAGTGAAGCTGGGCATCAAATAAGGCCCATGAGTATTTCTGGTGTCAAGAGGATTTGTCTTACACTTTAAAGTTTTAAAAGGTATGTCTAAGGACAGTGGAAACCTGATAGGATCATGGATATAGCCTCTATTAGTGAGCACAAATCCATACTCTTATGCGTGCGTATTGTGTGGTTTTATTGAACCACTCCCAATTACCCCAGCAGTTAATTAAGCCCCAAGAATTTCAGTGTCATCACTTCTGCATCTTATAAGCACAGCCTTGGTTTCACTGCGCTGTTTCACAGCAACGGTTGCCTGAGAAGGATGTGTGCTCTGCACTGTGGGTCTGATCCAGCTGGCTCTAGTCCCAGTCCCGGGAGGGTTGAATAAATTCAAATACCATTTCCAGGTGGGCACTGAGGATGCCCATCTTTCTCTGCAAAAAGTTCTTGCTACCTTCCTGCTGTCACATTTTCACAGTAGTTTGGTATTTGGTTTTGCTCATGTACCTGATGCATGGAACCAGTTCTGCTGTTATTGAAATAGATGGAATCTACTGCTACTAATTTCAGCTGGAGTGGGACCAGGCCCTTGCTTATTCCCACAAAAGACATCGAGGTCTCTTTTCCACTCTCCACTTGTCTTCCCATGACTTTTTCTTTCCCTAAGTAATTAACAAAATGTTGATTTTCTATTTTTTAATGGCCATTTCACAAGCCATTTAGATGATAGATGTATGTCTATGAGAAGGCTAGACTTACGTGAGAAGAGGATTTCCCATTTATTGTTCAGACCATATTTTATCCCCCTGCGTTCTTCCATGCTGAAGCAGATACTCATGCATTTTACTGACATTTCCTTGACATCCATTCCTCCACTGTGTTTTCTTAGGGAATCTCGGCAAACACTGTTTTCTGCTCCATCCCTCACATCGATGACATCAGCTGCAGATAGATGCCAGTGTCTTTGGTGAGGATTGGCCTTCAAAGACCAAAAGCGTAAGCTGGCAACGCTTTGGCTGCTGGATGCGTCTGGTTAGCAAGCACCTTTGGGTCTGATGGGATTAGCCTGTAGAAGGAGGCAGGAGCAGTTTGACAGCCTCACTCAGGGTCTTTGTATTATTGTTACTTTTAGTGAGTTTATGGCAGGATCCAGGAGCCTGAACCATCAGAAATGTGCTTCTAAAGGGAAATTCCTGGCCATCTTGCTTTGGCTTGTGCTGCGAGGCAGTCCTAGGGCAAGTACACACTGGACTAAACTGGAAGCTGCAAAGGGTGATCAGTCCCCAAGAGTGGGCTAGAGACACCCTAAAAAGTACCTAAAACCTGTGTGGTGTGGATGGCTGGTCCTCAGCTCGAGATGTGTTTCTCCATGAATTTACTGGTATGGTACCTCACTCCTTGTGAGCACCAGCACAGGTGGACACTGCACAGCCAGACACTGCCCGTCCCTTGTCACCAGGAATATTGGCCAGTTAACTCTCAATTCCTGAGGTTCTTGCAAAACCACAGGTGTTGGTTTTGAAATGATTGAATGTTAGACCTGCAAAATATTATGGTACTTTATCGATAATGTTTTTTCCATAATAAAATATTCAATACGAACTATGATATCCTTCATGAGCTTCACACAAATATTTCCATTGTATCACTGATATAGATCAGAAAAATTTCAGTATGCACGTCCCGCAAATATAAGTGTAATTGATACAAGGTATGTATCTTCGTGTACATCTTGAGTAAACATAAGAAAACCGTATCCTAATGGAAAACAGATTTGTCTTACAATGTGCAATCATGCTTTTACATCTAAACTGGACTTTGGGTTTAGAAAACATATCTTATATCAGTCCTATTCAGAGGACAAATCACAGTTCACATACTTGTGAAAAACTTTCCTTCTAGGAAAGCCTTTTGTGGAAAACCTTGGGAAACTCCATCCAGCTACAGTGGTGGAGGGGTGGGAAAGTGGGGACTGAGGTATCAGTTCAAACAATCTGAGGAAAAAGTTGAATAAACATTGAAGACAACGGAATAGAAACCAGACGCCAAATATTAATTCATGGGATCTTCAAAGGGGATTTTGAGATTTATTTTAATTATTGTTGAAAGAAAAAGATTAATTTTTGAATGAAAAATGCATGCAAATTCAGCTCAACACTGAAAAAAAAAACATTTCCTACTCAACACAGAAAAAAGCAAAGCAAAACCACCCGTTATATCAACCCTTTAATCCCCTGGGGTGGCCTTTAACCTGGGTTTGAGAAGGGCAGGTAAGGAAAAAAGCCTCCATGAGAATAATAAAAACTGTCGTGCCTGAATGAAAAGATGTGAATCTGGAACAAACCCAGGAAATCTCAAGGGAGGGGTGTGATATGTAAACCTGAGAGAGATGGGGCTGCTCCTGAGCATCCAAAATTTTGTTGGGAGTATGAAGAAGAACCTCTCCGTCCCATTTGCCAGCCCTGCAAGGACTGCATGGGCTCCACAGGGTTGTGAGGGAATAAACCCAAGGGCTGCAGGAATGAAGGGATGAGTATATGTATATGTGTGTGCGTGTTTATATAGAGAGATATATATATAGTGTGTTTATATGATATATTATTTTGCGTAATATCTCATAGTTCACCACAATATACCACAGTTCAGTAGGAGCTGTGGGGCAAACTTGCCAAACATCTTATTCTCTCACTCACAGAATCACAGAATCACAGAATCACCAGGTTGGAAAGGACCCACTGGATCATCGAGTCCAACCATTCCTAACACTCCCTAAACCATGTCCCTAAGCACTTCATCCACCCGTTCCTTAAACACCTCCAGGGAAGGTGACTCGACCACCTCCCTGGGCAGCCTCTGCCAGTGTCCAATGACTCTTTCTGTGAAGAATTTTTTTCTGATATCCAACCTGAACCTCCCCTGGCAGAGCTTCAGGCCATTCCCTCTTGTCCTGTCCCCTGTCACTTGGGAGAAGAGCCCAGCTCCCTCCTCTCCACTCAAGGAGAAGAGATGAGGCAGCTGGGGCTTTTATTAAACACAAGAGAGGCTTCCCTAGAGCTGAACTCAGTGGATTTTATCTACTCAGGTCCCTTCTGGGGAAGTTTGGTGGGATGAGACACAATTTAGTGTTAGCCAGCAGAAATGGTGGGAAGGAGAAGGCCCTTGTGGATGTCATCCCACCGCCAGGAGGGAGCCGGTGGGGAAGGCAGGGTAGATGGGAGGGCGAGCAAAACCAACACAGCACATCTGAGTCCTTGGCTGCCTGTAAAGGAGCGAGAGTGGGGAAATAACGGGCTGATAGGCTTTAAAACAATAACCTGAGTCACCCAATGTTAACAACATCCTGTGGGAAAGTGAACAGCTGCTGACAGAGTCTATAAAGCAAAACTGACAAGTCGTCCTACTCCGGACAAAAAACAAGACACAGCATGGGTGCATCAGCAGCTCTTCACTGACCCAAGAGCCAAGAGAAGAGCAACAACATCACTAAATCTTAGAAATAAACGTTTACAATGGGATGAGAGAGGGTGAGCGCTGTGGGGATGGAGGAAGGTCTGTGCCTGTCCCAGGCAGGAGGCTTGGGTTGTGTTCACCCATCGGTGGGCAACTAAGGAGGCAAATTTTATCAGGAAGGTGAGCAGGATGCACACAGCCTCCAAAGGGCTCAGCTCCAAAGGGCTGGTGGCAGCGGAGGGGGTGGGAAAGGCCGAGGGTGGTGGGCTCTGCTTCGCCTTACCCAGTGTCCAGGTGGTGGTGGTGGCCCCAAGCAGACACACGGACACATACACACACATGGACAGGCAGACATACAGACACACACATGGACACAGACACACACACACGGACATGGGCACACGGGGACACAGACATGCTTACACAGACATGGACATACACATGGACACACGGATACACAGATACACACACACACGGACACATGCACATGGACACACACACGGAGACAGACATGCATGGAGACATACGGAGACAGTGATGGGAACATGGACAAAGACACATGGACATGGGGACACGGACAGACACATGGACACAAAGACACACATACATGGACACACAGACAAATGGACACAGACTCACACATGGACACACAGGAATTGATACAGACACACACACGGACACGCTGACATGTGCACATGGACACAGACACACACAGAGACACAGACACATGGACATGGGCACACGGACACAGACATAGGCAGATGGACACAGACACACGGACACAGCCGAATGGACAACTGGACACAGACACATGCACATGGACACACGGAGAAACGGACACAGACACACGCACACACAGACATGGACATACAGACACATGGACACAGAGACACAGAGACAGTCAGAGACAGACACATGGACACGGGCACACGGACGCAGACACAGGCAGATGAACACAGACACATGGACACAGTCGAACGGACAAATGGACACAGACACACCAACACACGCACATGGACACACAGACAAATGGACACGGACATACAGGCACATGGACACAGAGACACACACACACAGACACAGACACACGGCCCCGCCCCCCCCCCCCCCCCCGCCCTCGCCCGGAGCTGCGATGAGTTGGGCGGCGGGCGCGGGCTCAGCGCGTGCGCGGAGCGAGCGGCCTCTCCGCGCGCCCCATGGCGAGCGCGGGGCCAGAGGAGCCTGGCGGCGCTGAGCCCGCCGCGGCCCCCACGGTGAGAGAGAGGGAGGGAGGGACGGGGGGGAAAGGGAGCGACAGAGATCGAGACAGAGACAGAGAGCGGGCGGCGGGGCCCGGGCCGCACGGCGGGGAGAGGCCGGCACCGGGCAGGCCGGGCAGGCCCCGGAGAGCAGCGGGGCCCAGCGGGAACGGCCGCCGTGTTAGCGGTGGGGATGGGATGGGGATGGGATTGCTATTGGCGGTGGTGCTGGGATTAGGGGGGGTGTGTGTGTTAGTAGTGGTGATGGTGTTAGTAGTGGTAATAGTGTTAGTAGTGTTGTTCTTTTTCCTCCTCCTCTACTTATTTATTATATCATTATGTGTTTATATTATATATACATTATACTTATGTTGTATATTATATTTATTATAGATTTTATTATGTTGTTATGTGATATTCTTTGTTATTTCATTATTATTGTCGTTATTATTCTTGTTATTATTGTTGTTATTATATTGGAGGGCTTTGCCCACTGTCACCCCTCATCCCTCACACCAGATAATAATTTTTCTTATTATTATTATCATTGTTATTAAGCTGTTGGAGGGCTCTGCCAGCCACCTGCCCTCACCTGAGTGCCACATTGTTCTTATTAGTGTTAATAGTAGAGTTGTTGTTGTTGTTATTATTGTTATTATTATTATGATGCTATTGGAGGTCTTTCCCACTGTCTGCTCCCATCCCTCATGCTAGATTATTGTTGTTATTAACATTATTATTAAGCTGTTGGAGGGCTCTGCCAGCCACCTGCCCTCACCCAAGCACCATGTTGTTGTTATGAGTATTGTTATTAGTATTACTATTGTTATTAGCAGATTGGAAGTCTTTGCCCACTGTCTGCCCTCGTCCCTTCTGCCAGATTATTGTTGTTATTATTGCTGTGATGCTGTTGAAGGGCTCTGCCTGCTGTCCGCCCTCATACATTGTGCCAGCTTATTTATTATTATCATTATTGTTGTTGTTATTAATGTTTTTATTATCATGCTGTTGAAGGGCTTTGCCTGCCATCTGCCCTCACCCCTTGTGCCAGATGATGATGATGCAGCCTTGTCCCTCCAAGCAGTGGGTTCTCTGGCCAGTCCCTCTCTGGCCACTGTTGGAAGGTCTTTGCCTGCCATTTGCCTTCATGCTTTGTGCCAGATTATTTATTTAGTAATTAATGTATTATTATTATTCTAATTATTCTGTTGGAGGTCTTTGCCTGCCACTGGCCCTTATCCCTTGTGCCAGATTATTGTTAATGTTGTTATTATTGTTGTTATGCTGTTGGAGGTCTTTGCCTGCCATCTGCCCTCATCCCTTGTGCCACATTATGATTGTTGTTACTTCTGAATTTGTTGCCCCCCTACTCCAGTTTCACAAGTAAATCTCACTCCATGTTGAATCCAGCCAGAGGTTCCCTCACCCCAGTTTTACAAGTAAATCCCTCTCCCAGCTGAATTCAACTGGAGGTTCCCAGAGCTCTGCCTTCCCTGGGTGGGCATGCAGTGGTCCTGACTGATGCGGATGTGTCAAAAGATAACGATCCTCCTCTGAGAGTTTTAGGAGTGTCCCAGGTGTCCTGAGGAGGAATTCACTGGTAGTTGTGAAGTGTTTAGGTAGAAAGTGCAGGGTTTGCTTGTTTTGTGTTTAAAGAAAGGTTACTTTGTTCCCTTTAAGGAAGCACATTTCTCCTTTCTGTCTCTCCTTGGCTTCTGGTGGCTGCCGGCATCCAAAGTTGTCTATTTGTTGACTTGGTTGTTCCTCTCTTCCCCCGCCGTCAAAATGCAGGTTTTCTGTTTTCATATGCAAATATGGTACAGACTATGGGTATAAAACGAAGCCCTTCCAGAGGCGTTTCTTGTATAGAGACCTGTCTTATTTGAACAAGCGTGGTGTGTGAGAAGGGAAGGAAGGGTTAGTAGGCTTTGCCTTGTGTAGCTGATGTGACATAAATCTTTATTTTTCCTCCCCTAAAAAGATGGAAGACTGTTTGGCAAAAAAAATGGAAATCACTGTTTCAGAAGCTGAAAAACGGACTGGAAGGAATGCCGTGAACATGCAAGAAACTTACACTGCTTACCTCATTGAGACAAGGTGGGTGGCAGGAGCTCACTTCCAGGGTATGTGGATGTACCAGGCTAAACAGATTCTCTCTCCTTCCCCACAGAAATATTAAGGTACAGGATTTAGTTTGTTTATGGTTTGTTACATGGTTATCAACTTACTTCGGAAGATCTTTTCCAGTAAAAACTTGGCATCTGATCTCCAGTTCAGTATTAGTGCTGGTGGTGTGTTTATGTACTGTAATTTTTCATTTGGAGCTAGGTGGAAAAATGTGTGCTTGAAAGATGTTGTTTTAAGGTGGCATCAACAACTGCTTGGTTATTCCTTCAGCTTGAGTTGTATAAATTTATATGCAAGTTGTATGTGCAGCTTGTATGTGAGGAAGATTGTGTGTTGTCATCTAAAGTAGTGATTAGGCTTGTCTGGGATCATGGGAAAATAAAGAAGTCTCATTAATTATGTCATGTGGTCAAAAGTTAGTGCTCTACTAATATCTGAAGTGTTTTGCTTGAGCTGATCACCACCTACTACTTGTAGCTGCTCTAAGGCATAGGGTTAATTAACTATTTCCTTCCTTCGCACTAGCTTGAACTTTCACTGGAGAACTTGCTGCTTTCAGTCTTCTTGTATTAGCAAGATTAATAATACAAGTACAGTAAATATGCTTGGTACCGCCAAAACAACCGGCAATTTGAAGTATTGAGTGGTAAACAAAACTTTAAAATCTCTTCTACCTTACAGTCAGTCACAGATGACTCCTGTTATGCAGGATCATGTTACTCAGATGAAGCAAACATTTCAAAATTGGACTTTATTAGGAGTTTTGTATCTCTCTTCTTTAAAGTAACTGTTTTAACTTCTGTGCGTTGCCTCGGGAATGATCTGTTGTACAGATGAAGCCTTCTGAAACGAAGCAGTTGCGTTTTGCAAGGGCTCTGAAGAGTTCAAATTGAAATACTATCACATAAGTCTTCTAGTTACTACTTAAAAGGCTTCTTAACTTGTTTAACCAATGAAGAGACAAACTGGTCATGCTAACTGAAGACCTGCTGCGATACATTTATTGTATTTTTCTAAACTGTAAGAATAAAATCCAAAATAGACATATATTTTTTTTTTTCAAACATTGTAGCTCTTTGGCAGTTGCTCAGATGTTTAAAAAATGCATTTACAGTTTATTGATATTAAAGATCATGTCTTCTCACAGAAGTAATGTTATTTTTCTTGTAATGACATTTCTGAAGGAAAAGAGAAGAAAATCGGCATTGTTAGGGTCTAACTGTGATGTGGAGTGTACTCTGGGGGCATCTTTATGCAGCCCCAGAACATGCTGACTGGACATCCTTTCCCAGTCATCCTTACATTACTTTAGACTCACTCCTGCTGCTCTTTCCCAGTGGTTCTTTCGTAGTGGCAAAATTGCATTTTGCTGCCCAGATTGCTTTCTTTCATTAAGATTTATTCTGTGGTCAGCGAATACCAAGACCAATTACATGTTTGTCGTAGAACTGTTGAAAATATGGGTTTGTCACATCTCTAATGAAATAGGTTCTCTATTCCTTTTGCTGAGAAAGCAAAATTTCTTGCATAAATATAATTGCTGGCTATTAAACACGCTTCCTGCTGAGCCTGTAGCTGTAGGTGGGCTTCACAGCAATTTGTCTGTGGGTAATAGGATATTTTGTAGCTGAAGAATAGAACTCAGTTTATAGTAATAGAAAAAGAAGACCACTTAATAACAGTTGCATTACCTTGATGTGAACTGGGGTTCTGCCATTACTGCTATCTAGGATTTAATTTCAAATTGAATTGGGGAATTGCATGCATCTGGGTGAATAAGAGACATGAGATGGATGCGATTATAACCACTGTATATTCGTAACAGAACAGAAGCTGAGTACCTAAACTTTTAAAATCTTAGTTTCACTGGTGCCCATGAAACTGTTTTCAAAATGAAGGTGATGGTGTTTCTTCCTTTTTCTTTCCAAAATGAAAAGATGCATTACTATTCTCACACTTTCATGTGATTTTTTTTTTTGTTAATTTTTTTTAGCAATATTCCACATCCATGTAGATCTTTCTTTGAGACAAAACAAACCACTGCTGTAGACTGCAGAGCCTCAGCCACTTCCAAAGGTCTGCTTCCTGAAAGCGTGTCCTTTAGTCTTGGTTTACACCTTTCTGCATTAGCTAAGTAGGTCTTTGTGGTGAGCAATTTCCGTTCAATTAATCTTAAAGTCAGTTCATTTCAAAGCTTCCGTTAAATGATATAGTTATCTTTAAATAACTTAGTTTTTATATTCTCGCTGTGAGAACAGATGAACGCTTCCACCTCTTTGTGGGAAATGGCAGTAAGGCAAATACCAATTCGTATAATTAAGATGTGTAACAACATATTCCTTCTTGAGGTGTAGGTGCTCAGCATATCACTTGCACTTTGTAGGGGAAACTGCAAATATCCAAGGCCTTACTTAAATTCAGATTTGCATGCTTTTTAGAAATGTAGGCAGCTGTGTCTTATCCAAGAGTCTGCACGGAACTACAAGAACTGAAATAGTATAAAACCCAGAATTTGATTCCCGGTCTTGTACCCTTGGTTTTCCATGACAGCACCAAAAATTAATCAGAATGCAGAGCACTTCAAACTGCTCTGTGGTGATGGACTTTTAATTATAGTATTTACAGGGATGCCTTTTTTCCTGTTCTTCAAAGTAAGCAATTTCATGTGTAGTAGTAGGACACTTCCAATTAGTTAACTTTGAAAGTCAGCAGGGATGGAAGCAGGTCTCTAGCTTGGTCCCTCTGGTCACACAATATGATGATTAGAGTGGGTTATTTATTTATTTAAATGTCGCTTTAGGAAAAAGTAATGCAACTTTGTGCAGCCTGGTAGCTGATCACTTAATAGCAGGATCCCTGGTTTCCAGCCCTAGTAGTGTTTACTTCCTTTTGTAGTAATTTGACAGGGTGGCCCACTGTATTTGCTAGTTACTCCTCCAGTATAGATTCCACGAGAGAAATTAACTTGGAAATCAGTAGCCAGCTAGGTCACAGTTCGGATATAGCAGTGCTGCACTGTGGAACTTAAGGAGTTTTTCCTTCATTATGTTTTGTTTGAGTTCCTTTCCCAAAGTCTCCCATTCCATGATGGGCCAGGTGAAGAGCCCAGGCATGCTTTTCCTGGGAAGAGGCACAGAACAAATGCCCACAGAGGTACGCTGTCTTCTGATGAAACAACAAAATGCAGATCTCAGTCATTGAGAGTCAGGAAGACTTGTCTGCTGCGTGCAAAGGAGGTATCAGGAAAAAAGGGAGAAAGTCTAAATTCAGCATGAGCTTTGAACAGGGGATAGTCAGGAGGTAAAGAAGAGGGGAAAAGGATGAAAAGAAGGTTTCTGGGAGTGGTTGGCATAAGTTCACCAAGAGGATGCTAAGGGAGACAGTGAACCTGCGTTAGCAGGGGGTTTGGACTGCATGATCTCCAGAGCTCCCTCTCAACCCCAACCATTCTGTGATCCTGTATGGAGGAATAGAAAATTTACTTTAGTGCTGATTTCTACTTAATACTATGAATCCTTAATCTGCCTAGTGGATGTGTATTTTAGTGAAATACTGTGGACTATTCACGTGACAGTGTAATAATAAAATAAAATCACCTGGCTGTGAAAATGTTCTGACAAGAGAACGGCCTCTTTGTCATACAGTGTGCTGGGTGACCTTCATTGGTTTACAAAGAACGTGGCTGATCTGTAATGACTGCTCTTCTGTCTGTTGAGACTTCTAAATGCAGAGACCGTTTCTAAATAGCTAATGGAAAAAGTTGCCCAGCCCCCTCAACTGGTCTTCCTCTACTTGGAGAGTGAGCCTTGTGCGTGGTAGAGGAGTGAAGGTGTTGCTTCTGTTCACTGGAAGGTCAAAGGCTCAAAGCAAAGTTACTGCCTCTGCAATTGAAGAGATGATTGCTTTTACAAGGAAATAAACCGATGTATTGCCTTTTCGGCTGACTTAATACTTTGCAGCCATTTCTCTTTTTATTGCATTCAGAATTATTTAATGGCTCATTTAAGATAATCAGTTTTAAATGGGAAATGGGAAGAGGTTAATCTAAAGTTTTCACGTTGGCACTTTGAATTAAGGTGAACGGACGTGACTTTTGGAGTAATGTAATCTTCTAATCGCTTATGATAACATCAGTTATGAATGTGAAAGCTGAAGGTTTCAATTTTGTCTTTTAATTTTTTTTCAGGCAGGTTGGTTCATTTAATGAATAACGTGTATTGTTAAAACTGTACTTAGAGGGGAAACATATGGTTTTCCTGCCTCAAGACTGTACAAGTATTATATTGTATTTTTAAAACCAAAACAAATTGAGAAGTTTGACTGAATGTCAACAGGTGATTATAATCTTAGTTGAAACTGGTCTGCAGTGTTTGCATTTAATGGTGGAGTTCATAATGTGGTCTAAAAAATTAGATGGTAATGAAGGTATTAAGTGTAATGAGTACCTGTGTGGATTTCTACTTCCTTTCTAGAACAGGGTTCCTGGGGAGAAATGCCCTTGTAATTGGTGATATTTTATGGTCTTGTATGTAACCAGGTGGAGAAATTTTTCTGTGATTAAAAAAGATTATTCCTCTCATCTTGCTTGCCTGTCCCAAATCCATCCATGCAGTTTCAAACACTCGCCGCTTCATTTAAAAGGCAGTGGTGTGGACACAGGCTTATAATTAGGGGCTGTATAGTACTTTCCCACCATAGCTGTGTTCTCTCTAGAAAGCAGAATCTGGCTACTTTTACTTTATCAAAGCCTGGGTGGAAGAGGGAAATCTACAACTAGTACTAATAATTTCATATGTGTCTTAAACTTATTCAAATGAGTTAACTTAAAAAGCATTGCTGCTTTATTGGGTGCTACTCAGCTGTCCTCTTGCAACATCTTCCTTCTCCAGTCCCTCAAAGTCACTAAAGTGATGTTTCACAGCCTGTTGGAGAAACCTATCTAGAGCGGGTGCTGCTGTGGCAGAGGCAGCAGGGATGTTGCTCCTGCAGGGAAGGGTGGTGCAGTGGCAGGCTCTTGCTGAGGCGCAGTTGTTAGGGTGCAGCTTTTTGCAGTGGGTTGTTGGGCAAAGAACATCCAGACGTTTCTCTGGACTAGTGTCTGTTTACCGATTTTGCCGTTGTACTCGCTTGTTTTACCTGTTGTCCTTTAACTGCTTTTCACCTCAAACTGTGCACTGTGTTTTTTAAAAATAAAAGCAGCATCTACCACCAAAAAAGGGAGCATTTGCACTTCTGAGACAGTGAGAGTAAATGCATGTTAGAATAAAGGAAGTAAGTATGATCTGAGGAGAGAAATAACATCAGGCTGCTGATATTAGACTGTGTTGAGGAGGTTATATGTAAACTATGCAGGCAGGTTTGACCTTCAAGATTCTCTAGTAGTAATTTATCCTTTTTCTTCGGGATTCAACGTGGGGCTTGTGTGTCCCTCATAAGGGTGGTAAAACTTGGTTAACTTAGGTTTAGGGAAGCCAGCCTAGCCTGTTGTCTGCAGATGTGCTTTGTCAGAATGAATTGACAGTAGGTTTTAGATCTGGTAAACTTCCTTCGCTTCTTCAGCGTGGGCAGGGAAGATGTGCTGAGTGTTGTGATCTGGTCCGGCAGCCTGCTTCCTTCCTCCTTGAGTTCTTGAGGCCCCTTGTGGATGTAAAACTTCAAGTAACAGAGTGCCTGCATCTCCATTGAGGGTGGTATTGGTTTATTCTGACGCAGGACTAGGCTTCTCTATAAAACTGTGGTCCTTCCCTACTGAAGTGCTACACTCCTAGATGGCCTTTTAAAAATTTTGATTCCTATGTAATTTTCTACTTGGCATTTGTGTGTGTGGACTGAGATGTTACTACTCTGATTATTGTGGGTTTTTTTGTTTTTAAATGACTGATATATTCTTCTTAATTCTGACATACTGATACAGTAGGCATGTTGAGAATTTTTTTGCACAGTTACGGCTCCACATGGCCTTTGCTTCTAGTTTATAATAAACTCTGCAGAACAATCATGAAGCATTAAGAGCATTATTTACACTGCAGCATTCTCTTGTCAGGAGGCTATGACCTCTTACAATGACAGTTTACTAATGGTGTGTTGGCCTGAACCCTTACAAATGATAAATGGGCTGCCTCGCTATTAAAATATATGATGATCCTATTGGTGGATTTGCTTTTCTTCATTATTTGTAGGATAGGAACTTGAAATGTAAGTGCATTCTCTTCTAACCTGTAATCCATCCATCGGAAGTAGAGTATGTGTAGTTCCCCAAACAAAGTTCAATCTGAGAAGTCACTTTTAAATTTCTAAAGACAGTCTTCTTGATTACATTTTTTTTCTCCTGTTAAGTTTGTAACAGAGCACGATTCTTTAGTTCTTTTGTCATGCTTGTAGCGTTAAAACTACTGAAGCTTATTAAATGATAATGTGACTCTCTTGACTGCAGGAATTGGGAGTTCTAAGAAAAATACAGATCAATTTTTATACTATAAAGCTGACTTGGCAAAAATGAGTGTGTGAAGAAATAGCAAGCCAGAGAAGGATGAGTTAAGAAAAATCAACTATGGAAGACAGCCTACCTAACTTCATAATACTAATGTATATTACTGTTTTTTTATATGAGTGCTATGTTGAGGTCACTTACAAATGCATACCACCAAAATCTACTACTCTCTACGACTGCCTGAAAGGAGGTTGTAGCAAGGTGGGTGTTGGTCTCTTCTCCCCGGTAACAAGTGATAGGGTGAGAGGAAATGTCCTCAAGTTGCACCAGAGGAGGTTTAAAGTAGATTTTAGGAAATATTACTTCACAGAAAGTGTTGTCAAGCATTGGAACAGGCTGCCGAGGGAAGTGGTTGAGTCACCATCCCTGAAGGATGTTTAAAAAATGTGTAGATGCAGCACATGGGGACATGGTTTAGTGGTGTACTTGGTGGTGTTAGATTTATGGTTGGACTTAATCATAAAGGTCTTTTCCAACCTAAACAATTCTGCGATTCTGTGAAAATTGGTGATAGTTCTTTTCTAACATCTTGTGAAGTTGTATTTCTACAGAAGTGCACTTGAAAATGGATTGGGAATGTTTGAATCAGAAACTTCCTTGAAAGATAAACAGCAAACTCTTTTTCATTATTCTCTGTGCTGACCTTGTTGATGTTACAGGTTATTCAGCTATATAAAGATAAATATGTGATTAATATGAGATCAAGCTTGCGCTACATTGGGAATTGATCAGGTCAGAAGCAGAAGACAACAATTAAGTATATGCTGTGTTGAAACAAAACAGCCAAATGAACGTTTCCAAGTACTTTGTCTGCAGGAGGTGAAAAACTTTATATTTCAATTTACGTATGGCAGTGTATAAGCCCACAGAATAAGGTAAGTAGAGATGAAAAATCATTGTGGCTAGCAGTGCTTTTCCTTAGGGGCTCATATTGACAAGAAAAATAAGAATGATGTTTAAAAAATAAAGTGAACAGTTCTGCCTGCAGTTTACCTTTGGTGGTAAGTTCGCAAGCCTCTGTAACTCGACTGTATGTCTGAAATTTCTTAGGCTGCCATAAACTGTCAGTGGTGTGTGTGCACCTAGCCTGCTTCTGTTTGTAAGGTGATGCAGTCAGTCTTAAACTTCAGCTGATTTAAAAAATAAAGATGAATAATGAAACTCTCCTGTTGCAGTGTTTCATCACTGGAAAGGAGCTGATTAAACTCCTGAGCCAATCTCAGGGCTGCCTTTGCTGTGGCCAGGAAATGGTTATACAGAAGAGTGACAGAGATATTTAGTAGCAATGGACGAAATGCATTGTGCTGGGTTTTTTTTCTTCTTCTGTTTCTTGTCTGATAGAACAGGCATTATGTTATGGAGATCTGGATCTGTAATCTTCCCACCTTTAGAGTAAGGATGGCCTTACTCTACTTCCCTCTGTGCAATGCATCTGCCTAGCTCTAGGTGAGTCTCCAGTGTTCACTGCTGTCCCAGCAGCATCTGTATCTGCATCACAGCTAGGTTCTCCTGGGATGTGTCTGTGCTCTCAGGGTAGTCCTGGCCTGTGTGTATTCTCATCTCCCTTTTCATGTTTGCTCATGCAGAGTCTTCTCAGACAGGGTCCCCATAATTCTATGATGTATTGATGGTGGCAGTCTTGCTTAAGCGTTGATAATAACCCATATAGAAGTAGTGCTCTTGAAACTCATGGTCAGTGCAACTGGTTGATAGGTGCTGAAGCTGGAGAGTAAAAGGATTCCTAGTTGTAAATACTTCTGTGTGAGTCTCTTGAATGGCCAGATTATTTACCAAACACTGCTGGGAGTCTTCTCTAGAAAAACAAGATTTGTGCCTTCACCTTTCACGTGAACAGCTAATCTTCCATGGCGTACTTTATCTATTTAAATTCACATCCAGCTCAGCAATCACACGGTCACTGGATTCCTGCTTTTAGCTGAAATGTTCTTGAAATGCTTAATTTGTGCAATGTTGATGTAGGGAGGAATGCGGTGCAGCCTGCTCGCCCAGCACTGAGATGAGCTTACCCTCTTCAAAACTCTGCAGTGGCTGCAGTTGCAACTTCATTGAATCTAAATACTCTAATTGGGAAGAATTCTGGGGGAGGTTGGTAGTGCAATTTAGTGGCTGCCAGCAGTGCGCTCACCTATTTTTATGTCAGTTTCAAATTGTTTTTATCTGCAGCAGTTTCTGTTGAATGTTTGTGAATACATTCTTTTTCCTACAAATTCAGTCACCTGGAATAAATGGCCTTTCCATGAAGCAAAGGCAAATATACAGAAAGTGTTCTGCCTTATTCATTTAAAAATTTCTGTTGCAGTATTTCTTTACTTCAACCTCAAGATGTAACCATGTTTGTTTTTTTTTTAAGCAAGAGGATAGAGAGGATCAGCCTTGCTGTAATGAGAGTTCAGAAATGAGTGACAAAGGCTACTTCTGTTTTATTTAAGTGTATCAAGTAATTGAGGCTGATCTGGAGTGGGATTGTTTTGCTTTTCAATAAGGTCATTAGAAGTCCAACCTTGCAGGTTAAGAATAGCTTAAAAAATTGTGTGTTATTTAGATGTTTTTAAAACTCCTTCATAAAGTTCTTATGAATTAAAGAACTCTATGGCCGGAGTTCTGCTGGAAGAAATAATGTAATACCCTATTCTCTGAGTACCCTACGAGTAAGTGCTTGTAGTACATAACTTACTGTGCCCAGTTCTGGGCTCCCCAGCACTACGAGGGTGTGGACATACTGAAGCAAGTTCAGTAAAGGGCCATGAAGATGATTACGGGCTTGGAGTGTCTTGACATGCAGGGAGAGGCTGATCTGAAAGAACTCAGGGGATCTTAGCAATGTGTGTCAATACCTGTTGCAGAAGGTAAAGACGGTGGAGTCAGACTCTGTGATGCACAGAGAGAGAACAAGAGGCAGTGGCCACAAATTTGGATATAGGAAGTTCCATTTGAAAATAAGAAAACCTTATTACTGTGACGGTGGTCAAATACGGGAATGGGTTCCCAGTGTGGTGGTAGTGTCTCTGTCCTTGGGGATACTCAAAACCTGTCTGGATGTGGCTTTGTGTGACCTGCTTTGAGCAAGGGGGTTAGACTACGGATGTGCAGAGGTCCCTTCCAACCTCAACTAATCCGTGAGAATCTCACAACATAGTTGATAATGTTTGATGTAGATTTATACCAGTGCCTTGTATGCTAATTAGTCACTTCATTGAAGAACTAAGGTAGATCCCGACATCCCAGATTTATGCTGAGTGCATTGTCTGAATTCTCTCTCTGTGTTTATTCTGACACGTGCCAACTGTCAGTAAGTGTTACTGACTTGTTGCTTATTTTATGATATTGCAAAGTATTTCTGTTGCTTTAAATGTCTTGTATGAAGAATGATTTTTTTCCGGGTTTTTATATTACTTTTAAAACCTGTAATAATCTTTGGTTTCTCCTTTTATGGTAACATAAAATCCTTTGATACCTTGCTAGGTGATGTTGACTTTATTTTTTTAACAATTTTTTCAAGTGGATTGGTTTTGTACCTGCTTATTCTTTTAGCTGGTTTGTTGGACTATGTGTCCTTAGTCCTTAAATATAAAAAGATACCACTTCGAGCAAAAAAAAGGAAGTGCTTTGAAGTTTGCTCTATTTTTCTGAAAATATCCTTTAAAATTTCTTAATATTTTTAAAGTTATATTTTTTAACTATTCTAGCTGTTGCGGGCAAGACTATTTTTATCATCTGAAGTGAAGATTTCCCTATTGAATAGTAAATTTCTCCTTGTAATACTCTGTATCCTTTGGCTGCTTATGAAATCATGCTGACTTGGAGCCTAACGCTGTTACAAGAGAAATCTTATTTTATAGTTATGGAACCAAGTCATTGGTATGACTGTTTCCTTGACTGTGACCTACCTGTTTGTGGTGTGATGAAAATGCATTGACTTTTCCTGTGTTCCTAAATATTTGAGTGCTATCAGGCAGAAATTATAAATATCTTTAAATGAAGTATATAGATACAAAGTCAATTAAGATTACTTTGGATTATAAGCCAGTTATGCAGTAATCGTTGCTGGGTAACTATGTTTAGGGCCTCTGCTCTAATTGTACTGATGGTTTGAAGGTGGTAGCTTACTAATGCTCAAAGTTGCTCTTTTATCTTCCAGAGCGGTTGAGCCCCAGAGTGAGGGACAATGCGCCCCAGTGGACTCCCTGTGGCGGCGTTACAGTGAATTTGAGTTGTTGAGGAATTACTTGTCGGTTACCTATCCACATATTGTTGTTCCACCTTTGCCAGAAAAAAGGGTAAGGAGGCCGAGGCTGTGGCTTGCTTTGTATTGTTTGTTATTTGTTTACTATTGGCTCTTTTCTTTTTAAATAGGCTGACTTTGTTTGGCACAAGCTATCAGCAGATAATATGGATCCAGATTTTGTAGAAAGAAGAAGAATCGGTTTGGAAAACTTCCTGTTGCGTGTGGCTTCACATCCTGTTCTTTGCCAAGACAAAATCTTCTATTCATTTTTAACGCAGGTATGGTAAAGTGATGTGCTTTCTAAATAAGTTCTTTAGTGGTTATTTATTTAAGATGTCCTTTTGCTCTTCCTCCCTCCCATTGATCCACAGCTTGTTCTGTGTCTAGAATAAGGATAAACAACATGAATAAACTTGAGGTGAAAAAGGCTTGTCTATCTAAAAGCTTCTTAACAGCCCACTGCAGTTGTACAATTGGCCTTCTAATGTACCTTATGGCTTCTTTCCAATCTAGTTTTAAGGCTCCTAAGAGAGAATTTCCACCTTTTTTGAACAGCATATTGGGAACTTAATGTATGTTGGTTGGGAAAGCTTCCCTAGGACTAAAGCTGAAGTAGTTAGCATGCTGTACTGCTGACTGTGGAGACAGTACTGGCTTCCAGTTCAGCTTTTGGATATTCATGGCTTCTTCAGCTTTGTGGTTAGAATCATGATCCATTTGTATGTGCTGTGGTCCAAAACCAGTACAACGTGTTATCACAGAAGTTGTGATTCAGCTGTCAATTAAAACATTGCATTCTGCATTTTTCAACTTCAGGAGATGTTGGATGTTCCTTTTTTCTGTGCTTTGATGAAAGATTCTCAAATAGCAGAATGAGCAGATATAGATATGTTTAGCACAGCACAGTATAGTGTGTAGATGAACCAGTGTATAGGAACTGAGAATGGTGGACAACCAGCCCCTACATGTGAGCATGGTGACTGCATGAGCACTGTATACAGGTGACAGCTATTTGTTCTCTGGGTGCTCTCTACCACAAGCTGCAAAGGTCCTTGGAGCTGCTGATAATCTTAACAGGCAATAGATAGTAACTACTGTTCTTTCTAGAGAGCTGAGCTATCTCTTTAGACAAAGCTGTGTGCAGCTCCTACCCCCAGTTTATAGAATGAGGAAATTGGATAGCAAAGAAGAGAGGGGTTTGGGGAGGTTAGTATGTAAGCCGATGTAGTGATGTGTTATTCTTAACCCAGATTCTTGGGAAGACATGAGGGGAGTAGCTGAGGCAGAACCAAGGCTTACTGCAGAAGTTCTTCCAATATACGGACTGATACAGGGACTTGCAAAATCTGTGGTGCTCTTAAATCACTCCAACTGAACATTCTTTTCCTGTCTTTTTAGGAAGGTGGATGGAAAGAAATGGTGAATGAGACTGGGTTTCAGATAAAGGTAATTACTGTAGTTTTTTTGTCTCATGACTGCAGTGACACAGAAACACTCCAGCAGACATGTTTTAGGCAATTTATGAAAGGCTGTTTGCTGTTAGAATGAGTTAAAGACATTGCTTTATGAATACTTGTAACTACAAAACCCAGTGGTGTTCTCAGCATGTAATAGGTAAGACTTCAGTCGTTGAGTTCTCTAGCAGGCTTGTTAATATGTTTGATGCACAACCTTGTAATTCTGCTAATAATGTAGAATCATGATCCTTACAAGCTTTAAAATTAATGAATTTGAGCTCATAGCAGTGTATGTTGTCAGTTTAGTTTAGCTTTGTTTTAGAGATGGGTGTCAGATTTATCCTGGTAGGAGGTCCAAGGTGTTAAAAAAAAAGGCAAGCAAAGTAGTCTGAATTGTAGAACTTCTCTACAAGGTTAAGTAGCTGAAAGAGACTAAGACAAGTGGATTTGATGCCCCCTAACTGTTTAACGTAATGTATCTTGAAGTAGTGCTGTCCCCGTTGACATCAGTGAGTTCATGGCTGGGTGAACCGATGGAAGACTTGTAGAAATAATTTATCAAAGGTGGTCTATCTCTACAGGACAAGAATCTGTGAGAAGCTAGTAGGTTGCTGGGCTGTGTCTGGAAAAGTTACTAAATGGACACAAATACTGAGCTTTTGTTTGGTTGTAACATGATCAACTCTCATGAAATCACAGCTGAAAAGTGAGTGGTTTATCAAGAATTATTCTGAATAGTGAGAGCTAAAGAAAATCATGGGTGCCCTTATCCTCAATGTCCAAGGGGCTTTGATACTGACACTTAACGTTGATAACTGAGGTTGACAACAATTCTCTTCCATCATGGTAGGATTTGCATTTTGCTAGTATTCACAATACAAAAAAATGTAAAGTGCTCACGCTTTGTTCTCCTAGTCAAGACGTCTTTATTTCAACTTGCACTCACAGGAGTTCAGAATGTTTGTACTCGCAGGGTGTGTTCAGAAGCACACAGTTTATGAGAGAAAACGTAGCAGAATGATGAGAATATTTGCCTATGTGAAACCATATTGTAGATTAAATCAAATGGGCAAGGCCTATTTTGCTTCTAGATTTGATTGTGTATATAGTTTCCTTTTTACAGGTCCTGTTTCCTTAGGAAAGGAAATAATTTTTTGCAAAGGACTAGAAGAAAGCATATTTTCTTTACTTAGTATCTAAGGTATAAACTCCTTAAGACTGCAGGTTATTTAGCACTACACTAAAGGACCAACATATATTTACTATATGTCTTAGACTAGAATCAGACCACTGTTTTACATGCTGCTGCTGTCTCTGCTGCTGATGCATTAAAGCAGGACCTGTGTTTTGTCCCAAAGGGTTTGAATCAGGCTAACTAAACTTTAAGTTAGGCATTAAAGCAGTGTAGCCTGTTAGAGTCAAATGTTGATATTGGAGACTTTGTTTACTCTGCCAAATGTATTATTAAATCATGCCTTTCCTCTCTCCCACCCCAGCACTTAATTTTATTCTTTAAGGGGTTTATCACTTGTGTTTTTAACTCTTCCTTTAGGAAGGATAAAATTCCTCTCCCTTTAGTTTACTTAGAGATGATTATAGGATCGTAGTAGGAATTACCTGTCTGAAAACTCCTCGCTTGTACCTTATTTGATGAGTTCATCTCTCAAATGTTTGCATGCATTAGTCTTAACTGAAGTTTAAGACGGGACAGACATTTTTCTAACAGTGTAACTCTACATAGTGCAAAAGCTCAAAAGTGGTGTGGGAGCTACTGTGCTGTTAACAGCTAGAAGGAAGTATCCCTTCCTTCTTGAGAAGATGGTCAAGCATAGGCAGGGTCTTGGTTGCTGCCTGACAGTGCTTGTGTACTTACTGAACTCTTCCTTTGGAGTACTTCATGTGTCTAACAAAAGGCAGAAACTCCCCCTCTAACTGTAGTGTAGGGAATGAGCCTTTTCAAGTGTAGACCTGTTGAATGTGCATGCTGTCCCAACAAACTCAAATGGCTTTGGCGCTTGCTGTTTGATCGTAAATGCAGTGTTTTGTGAAATGACTGCTTAGAGGGGAAGGACTGATGTAGCATCAGTGTGCTTAGGTGGGGGTTGTACTGTGAGAGGGTGTATGGAGTACACATAAGTGGGTCTGAACGACCTGAAATCTGACTGGTGTGTGTAATGACTCATTGGGATGTAGCAGGGGAGGTCTAAGACCATACAAGCCTGTGAAGCACCTGGAATAAACATAAAGACTGGCACTTGGAGTTACTACAGTGTTTTGTGTTTCTTGTGCTACCTTGGACATGCTTCCCTGTGCCACCTTTGTCTTCCCGTTGCAAGATATTCTTAGAGGAGTCCTGCATATAGTGGTGACAATGAACCTGTTCTCTTGCAGTATCGGGCAGTCCTAATTTTGCAGGCTTCATTCTCTCACCTTTTGGTTTGTCGATTATGTTTTGTATCGGTGGTTTGGTGACTGGAAGAAGGACAGCTAAAGTCAACAAGATTTCCATCAGTACCTTTCATCCTAGCTGCAGGAAAGAAGCTACTTTCCCTCAACTTGAATGCTCCTCTAAATGTCCCATAGGTATGGAGGCAGTTCCAGGGGAAAGGGCCTTGCAGTTATATTGAAATATGGGTGTCTTCTCAGGGAAGTGAAACAGTCTCAGACTGTGCCTGGCTGATCTGTGAAAGCTGTTGCAAGAGCTCTAAAGGAAGGATTCTCTTCTTGGTTTGGGGAAACACTATGTTCCCTTCACCATCAAATTCAAAACAGCTCTTCAAGCTCTGAACTGGCGGTAGCAGTGCATGAAATATTCCTGTGTCATATACCAGCACTAACAAATACTGCTAAAGTAACTTGCTGCTAGCAGTTGTGGTGCAGTCTGTTAGCTAAAAGAGTACAGTATACGAAATCCATGCACCTCACCAGATGTGTGTGTTTAATTTTTTTCACTGAAAAGAGGGATGTTTTGATGAAAAGTAAACCCCAGCCACTTTTCTGGAGCTGGAGTTTTCATGCAGTATAGATGAGCCCTGAGTGAACTATATGCAAAATGCTAAATAGAAATTAAAATTTGTGGTGATGTGGGACCTCTGTGGATGAGGCTGGGATAGCTCTCTGTGTTGGTGTTGTATTGAGGGTAAATACCCATTGCACAGTTTAATGTTTAATTAAACTGAAAAACTCCCACCTTCTTAGAGAAGTTACAGACTGCTGTTGCGGTCATTGGTAAACCAACATCTCAAAAAGCAAAGTAGGCAATTACCTTTTTAATTAGGTATTGAACTTTATTCTGTAGACATTTACACATACTCTGTTATAAAAATTAACACTGCATTAAAAATAGTTCTATTCTGATATACAAATTACATTTTCTGTAAAGCAAGCCATAAAATAAGAGAACACCATATATAATATTTTGATGTCACTGGGGAACTGTTCCTAGTAATAAAGAGCACATAGAGGTCACTCTACCACCGGTTTTATTTGGTTTAAAAAATATAAAATAGTTTGTCCATATGGTCTTGTGTTACCCAGTTGCTTCATCTAAAAAGAATGTAGGGTTGTACATCTTAACTCCATGATTTGTGTAACATTTTGAAAAGGGACTATTTTTATGGGATTTGGATTATACCAGCCTAATTTTAGTGGATACTGTTTACATCCTACTTCAAAAAATACCTTAGTTTTTTGACTTTTAATAAAAAAATCTGTCATGCAAAGCAGCCAGTGTCAGCTTTTTCGACGTTTGAAGATTTAAATATGCCAGGAAGGCAGGATTTTTTCTAGTGGTTCTGCCAGAAGGCTGAGATTTTTTTTTTTCTGTCACTGGAATTTAATTGCATTAAATTAACGAAGCTTTTTTTTCCCCTTTTTTCAGGCAGATTCCAGATTAAAAGCTCTTAATGCAACATTCAGAGTGAAAAACCCAGACAAGTAAGATTGCACATCCTTCCTCCCTCTCCTTCCCCTTTTGAGTTACAACTGCAACTTCAGATGACAGAATATTCTATGTCCTTAGAATAAACTCAGAAAAGAAAAATTATCTTTCTGCACTTCAAATCTTAACAGAAGACCAGTAACGAAACAGTGTGAAAAGGTTTGATAAATCCTCTTAAAAGCAGCAAACCTTCAGAAACCTTGCATTTTACGTAGAATAAAAGCAAGAGACAGAAAGGCCCAGACTTTTGTCTCAATATTTGTTTGTAAAGAAACCTTAAGTGTGAAGAGAATACAGATTGCTAGCAGGTCTTTCCAAAAATCTGCTAGTGTGCAACTCTGTATGCACACTCGCTAGTGTTGCAGTTCATAGTTCTCTTCAAGCTGCCAATTTTCACAGATGCTTTTGGAAATCCAGAGGTCAGTTCAGCTCTGTTGCAGTTTGAGAAGCTCTGGGACAGGCGTTGGAGCAATCTGCTGGATCAAAAAACTGCTCAGAATTGCCAGGGTATGTAGTGGGAGGCTCATCACACCATAGGTGACGGTGAGAGGGGTAAAATGAGACTTTCTGTGTCTACAATAGTTAGAAACATTAGTGTGCGGCTGTAGAGTCAAGAGATGTTGCTATTTGCCGTCTATATAGAGACCCTTACGAAGTGCACCTTTGGGTTCACCAGCTGTCAAGTAGTGGCAATAGGGGATGCTACTTAGGGAGAGCCCGTATGCCTGACTGCTTTCTGTCGTCTGCTCTCTTTGTACTCCCCTAGCATCTACGGCTGTTGTGTTAAGGACGTTAGAGGGTACATACCTTTCTGAACCACTTTGTAGACTTATATATGAATTGGTGCAGTCCCTCCTAATTATTGTGTTTACTTTCGCAGCCTTCTGTGGCAGCAAGGAAGCTTTTAGCTAGGCTTTAGTATTAAAGATAACATTCACGACTGAGATCAAAAGACAGCAATTCTCTCAGTAGCTGAATTTGACCCTTTGAATGCTTCATCCTTGATCATCTTCATCTATGGCTAGCAGGAATTAGGTTTTCATGCTTTAATGGCAGGGAAACTTTGCCAGTAGTCTGCCTGTGGGCATAGGTGGGCAAAACTGGTTAAGGCTGAGATGAGGAATATACTGTCTATACTGTCACCTTTGGAGGTAACTTGTTGTTTCAAAAAGCAAAGCTGTTGTGAGAAGTGGCTTTGTAAAAAGCGGGAAAAGAGTTAATACAAAGAAAACATGAGGAAGGGCTTGTAACAAAACCAGTCTCAGTATCTGTGTCTCAATAGAGACTTTACAGCACTTAAGAGATACGGCACATGCTTTCTGTTGTATTCTGCCAGCTACAGAGCTTCCAAATTGAACTTTTGGATACAAGATGGTTAGTAAATTACTGATGAACATAACTTGCATGCTGTTGGGGTTTTTTTCAAATCAAGTGCATTTAGTACTGCGTGTGTGGCTCTAGCAGGAGGAATGGTGCCTTGCTCTGCCTCACCCTTTTACTGCTTGAGCTGCCTGGAATCTGACACCTTACCCCCTACATTACCTTTGGTGCTTGTGTGACTGGTGGTAAAGTGGGTTCAGGAAGCTCACCTTGCTGAAACAAAAGATCTGACTGCTGCTTGGAGTGTAAGCTTTCAAGTTCCTGGACCAGGAAGGGTTTGGGTGAAGGATAGCTGCAGCTCCCAGTCTGGATTGCCTTGTGGTGCTGTGGAGCTGCACCCTTTTGCTTAGAGCAACATGGGGGGCTTCAAACAGCCAAAACATTGCTGCTCTACGAGTTCAGTTGTGGACTGGAAACTAAACCTCCTCCTGTGGGAAGCAATTAATATCTTTAATGATGGAATTTATGTGGTGATAAAAACGTGGTATTCTGATACTCAGAGGTAAATTTGTATCTACTGCAAACTTCTCCAATTTGGCCTCATGGCACTCATCCTCTTATTCTCTTACTGTGCTGTAATCAAAACAATAGCTTTCTTCCTGGTGAAGTTTCTTAAGAAAACACTAAATCCTTTCCTAAGGCAGAATTAAGAAAAAAAACCCAGAAACCTCCCCTTTGTGTCTGGTTAGTTGGACAAGTGGCTTGTTTTTTAGTGAACTGTTCTCTTCTTGTGGTATCTTCCTTCACAAAACAGCACTGCTGCCCTGCCTGATACGTGGACAAGTTCTGCTGAGCAAAATGTGCAAAGTAAAGAATGTATTTACGGTAGAGACTATGTCAATATGACATTATCTTCTTTGATATTACTACAAAACATATTTCTGAGAAGCAGCCTAGTGGTGTTCCTACAGGAATGGCCCCTGATCTGTTCTTCATTTGTGTCTGAACTTCTACTTAATAGTTCAGTTAAATATCTAGACTGTTGGTAATGTTGCAGAACCAGTAAAATCAAGGGAAAAGCACTAGGCCTGTTTCAGTTACCGAGTGCCAAAACTGTGTCTTGTTTCACACTTATGTTGTTATGCACTGGGAAGTAAACATCCCTTTGTGTGCCTCGCCAAACTTGGTTTGGAGATGACTTTATATTTATGTAATTTTTCACATGAGCAGTGAGCAAATACTTGAAAAATAAACCTTTGATCTGCACCACCACAAATCTCTTTAAAACATTTTTTCCTGGAAGATTGTATTTGTGAAATTTTCACCCTTGACGGAAGATTAGGCAAAAAAATAACATCACTTTGATTTGTGTTGTTCTGAGACAACAAAAAGACAGCTTGATTCTGTAGTGGTGATTTGTTTTAATTATTATTATTTTTTTATTGTTTAATGGAGGCGGAATTGGCATGGGAGAAGATCTATTGCTGCTGGAGTCCAGGATACTGAAAGTCCTCTTTGGTTCCTGACTCTTGCCTTAAGGGAGTACGGCATTCCTAAAAGTTTTCTTGCCACAAAACAGGATAAATAAAACTTCATTATAAATTTCTGGATTGGAAAGAGGGATCTGTCTGAGCTGAAGGCAAGCTTTTTAATCTTTTGTTTTTAGTTCAATTATTTCAAGTATCTTCACTGTATGTGTCTGCAGCTGTCTGACATGCGGCCCTGGTGCATATTTTATAACGTGTAAACTGAAAAGATTGCTCTCTAAACCCCACTGTGCAGATCAATGACAATATTTATTTTTCCCATACAGTTTCTCTGCTGGCTTTTAAATCTTTTCATGTGCTTTAACCCTGTGTGTGTCGTAATCTTATAAAAGATGCTCCTTGGAGATCAAAAATATTAGGAATGGTAATAAAGCTCCTACTTCCTGAATGTAAGGAGGACAGTATTTTAGGGAAAGACTTCCTGGCAGGGGATGAAGAGGTGTTAAATGAAAAACCCTGGAATTTCATACTTGGTCACCCAAAACAAGTGACCTGACTCATTTCAGTAAGACCTCTTGGGTACAAACTATTCTGAAATACAAAGCCTGACTGTGTGCCCATGGTGGGAGGACGCATAAAGGTTTTAATGCTTGAACATCAGCCTGGAAGGCTAATCATAGTCTCCCATTCCTTAATTCTGGTTGTGTTCTGCTGTGTTTGTGTATTTTCAGATCATTGTTTAGTAATTTAGATAGAAGTGTTTCTGGCTTCCCATCTGGATGAATACAGTCTTTTGTATCAAAGTAGGTCATGAATTAGACTAGTGTATAGTAGAGAGGAACATTAACATGTGCAGAAGTGGCCTTTACTGTGGCTTAGTTATCTGTCACTAGCAAAGCTGTAGCCTGAGCTAAATTGAATAACTTCAGCTATCACCAAGGCTTTCCTGGGGTGGCAGATAAAATGCCTCTTCCTTTCAGTAGAGGCAGGCCAACAGTGTGCCCATTGTTACTTGTAATGGGTTACCTTACTGTTTGTTACCTTGCTAAATTGTAATGGCTTGATTGCTTTTAGCCTTGAGTAACTGTGCAGGTACAGGTCTAGATAGGGTTTTGTATGTAACTAGTTACAGTGACCATACGGCTTAGCCTTAGTGGACTTGTGATGATTGTGAATGCTTCCTTGAACTTCTGAAAGGCTGTACTCAAAACTGGCTAGATGGCAGCTTGGAAGTAAAATATCTTTGTCAGGTCAGAAACGTGAACATGTTTTTGTTAAGAAGTAAGTATGCTGCAGCAGATTTTGATTTTGCAGCTGATTTTGGCTTTGTATTTATTTGAAGCTTTCCTATTCACTCACACATGCCTCTATAAATCCCACTTTTAAAAACAACCCCAACAATGATGTAGTAATTTCAGTTAACTACTTACTTCATAAAAATTTCTCTTTAATTGTTCTAAACCGTCAAAACCCCAAACAATTCTGCAAGTGTTGGGTTGTTCTCTTTAGGAAGATTAAACTCTGCAGTCACTTCTTTAGGAGTCTTCAGCTAATCCCACCTCAACATAATCTAGGCTCAGTCTCTCTGGTTGTAGTGTTGTGGCTCTATCTTGTGTTCTGTGAAAGCTTGCTTTCATGATGGCTAATGATGTACTATCTGTTTCCTGCTCCCAGGAGATTTACTGAGCTAAAACACTATAGCGATGAACTGCAGTCTGTCATATCACACCTTCTGCGAGTCAGAGCTGTAAGTATTTCCCATGTGTGTCGTGACAAATAATATAATTTATTTCTAAGACAGTATTTCTTGTTTAGTCAAGAAAACTGGTATATGTGCTCTAGAGTAAGGGCAGTTGTGCCTGGGAGAATCTGGCTCTGGAGTACGGGGAAGGAGATGGCAAGGAGGGGGGCACTGACTTATTACAGATTTGGGCAGGAGAAAGTGTTCCAAATGTGATGGATGAGTTTGACAGGAGGAGCAAACACATGCATGTTGCTAATCTGCCCTCTCCCCTGATGGTCACATATCAGAGGGAGGTGTTTTAGAGACGATAGAGATGTCTGCTTCTCTCTACTCAGCAGAAGAGTTGCTTTTGCTGGATGTCTGGGCTGGGAAGGCCCCCAAAACACCATTTTCTGGTCAGGCATGTAATACCCTGTGTTGCTTGTAGTATGAATAATTTATGCTTCCCAACACACTTTTTCTTCTTTTTTTTTTTTTTTTCCCTTCTTTGGCTTATTCTTCAATCTGTAATGAATAATGTTCTTCCTAATGATGAGAACAATTATGTCATGCATCAATATACTCCATGGACTGAGAGTGGAAATTTTTTTTTTTTTAAGTCATAAAAAGGAAACGTGAAATTACAATTCCAATAATGAGCATGATACTGCTTTATAGGATGTTCAACAGGGATTTAATTTCTGATGGAAACTGTGCAGCAAAGAGGACTAATTGATTGCCCTGTTGAGCTGAGGTTCTTAGCGGTTTAACCGCTGGTGTTCTACTTACGGTGCCTTTTTCTCGGGGCTGTATGCGCCTGAGATCTGTTGGGAAATTTGCTTATGTTTCCTTTTTACTGCTTTGACAGACCACTAACGGTAACTCTTCCCGAACTTCAGTCTCATTTGTTGGTACATGACAATTACAAGGGCATTATCTGGATTAGAAGTCACACTTCAGAGTGTACATGTGGTCTTTTCTTTTGAGGTTGTTGCTGCAGCCAGTACTACAATACTGGCAGGTAGTGGTTCCCCAAAGAGCGGAAATGACATCTAGCTTGGGAAATAAGTTCTGTTCCTTTCCTTTCCTTTGTTTCACAGAGCTGGATGGAAAAATCAATTAAATTGTTAGAATTTTACTGATGTTTCCCTACAGTCTTGGTGACAGGATGGACTTTTGTCTTGCCATCTTTATGTTAAATTAGCAAGTGTATATATAAATTTGGCATTATTTGGGTAGAGGAGTCTATGCCTTACATCTGGTTGTCAAAAACTGAAGGTAACTTGATTATTTGTAGTCTTCATAGGCATATCCATACCTGAACGCTTCCAAAGAAATACTTGAAATGTTATTTTTCAATATAGCCTTGATGGTGACTTCAGTCTTCAAAGACTTAATGCTGTTAATTTTTCCTTCAGTAATAGCTTAGGTTAGATGTAGGCTTAGTCTTGTTTAAGTGTGTGAAAACATCAAAACTTTAACATGAAGTTTTCACAAAGCAATTGCACTTACTGTTCATGACCAAAACCTGTCTCTAAAATGTTTTAGAGGGTAGCAGACCGGCTATACGGAGTCTATAAAGTCCATGGCAACTATGGAAGAGTATTCAGGTAAGAGTTCATCTGTTCATCTGTTTTTTAAATATGTATGGAGAGAGAGAGAAGGGAATTTGTTGGTTATGTTGTTATCCTCAACATTTCGATGTCTGCCTTGAAAAACTTTGTGTTGCAGTACTAATGAGATTTCTGTGTTGGATGTAGCAATCTCTGGATCTACTGAGCTTAGTCTTATAGTAGAAGCTTTTTGGTTTGTATTTTGACCTTTGGGGATTTTGCAGTTCTATTAGCATTCTGTTTCTTCAGAAAGTAACTTATTTTCATGCAGTTGTCTCTGAAAATCTTCAAGTTCATTTTAGTGGTTAAAAATCAACAACTATCTATCCAATTTTAGTACATTTTCTAAGTGAATTTGCCAATCGTTTTTTGATTTATATGAGTGAGTTGCGTGCTCAAGTTTTCCATCTCGCTGGAGAATTAAAGAATTTAAACTTCTGGTTAAGGGAAACCTCCTGCTTCTACACACTGTTCAAGTGCTAAATTTAATTCTCTGGGTTAATGGATTGCAGATGTCTTTCTCATTGGGGGTTTTAAAGTGAAATTAGGTGTAGTTCTGTAATAACACAAAGACAAACAAATGTCAACATCAGCAGAGTGGAATGTTTATGAAAAAGTGAAGGACAGAATAGATGCCTGAGACATAAATTATGTGAAATATAAGGGGACGTCCTTCTTTTTTCTTGTAAAAAAGAGTTGTGGATGTAATTCTTGTAACTAAGAAATCTCATAAGGCTTCACAAAGCTGAGAACATGATTAAAATAGCAATGTATGTACTTGGGTGTCCAGAACAAGTCTCTTGCTATTTTAATTGTAGCTCTGTTTCCGTCTTTATCTAAATGATCTCCCTAATGTGAATTGGTACTAGCAGTAATGAGATGGTTGTAAGTTGCTATTTTTTTAATGAATAGAACTAAACCACAGTCTACTATGAAAACAGAAAACAACGTATAGCAAACAGTTTCAGGAGCAGTAAAATACTTGTGAATGTCAAGTCCCACCTTCTAGTTTGTGGAACAGGAGGCTTCTATCTGATGTGTTGAAAGTCTGGAAAGCTTCTTAATGAGACTGATAGACCAAATTCCCTTTTAGAAAGTTTGCTACTCCCTTGCCTCCTCCTTTATTGCAAGTACTAGTATCTTTTTTTTTTTTTTAATTGAGTTTTAGCTATTTAAACAAGACTCTCTCTTTCTTCTCAAAACCAATGCCAAATTAAGTATATTTGTGAGAATGAGTTTAGGTGGCAGGGACAACATTTTAACAGAGCACTGTAAATAGCCTTGCCACGCTGTCAGTGTTGCTTCTTAGAGGAAGAAAATCGTTTGGCCAAGTCTAACTTTGAGGCAGTTTCCATTCAGGTGTCACCTGGAAAAAAACTAGACACAGGATGCAGCTTATTAACTTCCCTTACCCTTCATGTGTGGTGTTGTTTCTTGTTTTTTTTCCCTACAGTGAGTGGAGTGCAATAGAAAAGGAGATGGGGGATGGGTTGCAGAGTGCTGGCCACCACATGGATGTGTAAGTACTGACTGAATATCTGATAGTTTGATGTAAGCCAGATGCAGAACTCTGTCTCTTTCCTCTCTTTTCCCTCAACCCCAAAGTACATACTAGTAGTGCGCTGGGAAAGCTGGGGGTGCGTGGTTTTTAGGTATACAGTATTTCTGTGACTTGGATGCAGGCACAATTTTAGCATCCATGTACTGTATTAAGTAGCTCAGAAGGTCTCAGGAGAGCCAGAGGGGTTTCTTTTTTTATTATTATTTTGAAATAGTAGAAGCGTTTGGAATTCATCCAGTTTTTTCTTTTAAGCTACTATGCCAGAAACTGGTAGAATACAGCTTTAATGTACTGCAGACCTGAGGAGATCCATTTGGTCTTGATAGCTTTTGTACCATGCAGTGGATGGTACACAGATTTGGACTTAATTACAGAAAGTTAAGAAATTTAATTAATCGGCACCAAAACTTCAGTGGATTCTTGAAACAAATACTGACTGGATGTAATAGAGAATCTTCCCTTTTTGCATCTTTAGAGTCAGTTGGCAGGATATGTGAAGTACAGGCTTCAAAATAAGAGCCTAGCACTTCAGAGTGCTCAGGGAAGTGGTATTCTAGGCTCATACTTTCTGCTTTCAGGTGGTCATATATAGTAAATGAAACAGTTTCTTATCACAGTGATTTCTCTTCCATAATCATGCAGTACAGATAAGTAGCAACTCCTGCAAAAGATGGAAGCTTTGGAGCTTATTCTTACAACATTTTTACTGATAAAGTGTAATTTCTGTTGAAGTAAAGTTTTTAGTTTTAGTTTGCAGTGCAGATTTACATATGTGCCACTGCCTGGTTGTATTTGGTGTCATGCCTTGTCAAGTGGAAGGGTTTGAAGAGCCACGCCAGACTCTACCCTTGGCTTCTTCAGAATAATTCTGTTTTTATCAGATCTTAAGAGTTTGAACCCTTCTGAATAATTTATTCACACTTCTGTGTTTTGGCTAGCATGGTGGTTTGCACTCAGAAAAGGTTATAATATTTTTTAGGCAGAGGGCTCTGATAAGAATAAAGAAATAGAGAATACGTTCTGCTTTCAGAAGAAAATAATTGGAGTAGAAGTGGAATACAACCTTAAGCACCTACAACAGTATGCAGAGATTGAAGAGACTATGAAAACATGGCACAATATAGAGGAGTTAAGGAGGCATGAGAAGATTTTCAGTGGTTCATATATACCCCAGTAAGGTGTTTAACACCTAGAAATGCGTAACCAACAAAAATAAGTGGGTCTCACCTCCCAGTTAGGAGGGTGAGTGCGCTCTGCATATCCAAGATGTTTAATGGTCCTGTCTGTAACAGTTAGGATTCAAGACCAAGTGTAATGGCAGTGAGTTTCTAGGTAACTTTAGTCACTGCACGAAGTCTGAGATAGCTTTCATTGTCTGTCATCTCTTCTGCTTTGGCGCTCTCCTACAACAGTAATCTTAGTGACAAATCAAGCAAGAAGCAGCAGCTGTGAGATTCAGGAACTCGCTCAGTGACCCATGCGGCCTCCTACCAGTAAGGATCATGTCTGGGATCTCTTGAAATTATAGCTTACCAGTCCAGTTACCATTCCCATAACGTTAGACAGGATTTTATTGCAATGGAAACCTACTTTAAGAACATTGCTTAATGTATATGTTAAACTTCAAGGCTAATTTAATTATTCTCTATCCATCCCATATGCTGTAGTCTTTACTAGATGTTTAGTTAAACTTTTGAGTTGTTATTGTTTAGTATGATCTAAAACTGCTAATGTTTGGAGAAGGCGTCCCAAAGCATCTCTGGGTGTGTGTTGTGTAACAGGATGAGGCTTGCTAAACTGATAAAAACCAACAGAGTAGTCTGAGAAAGCTCAAGTGAATGGCTGTAATTTTGTCATTTTAAAGATGAAAGAAAAAAGTGCCAGACCTTTGACTTTGGTCCCTTATGCTATTAATGAGCTATCCTTTATCTCTCTATCAACTAGACTGTCACTACAAGTGGAAGCAGTCTAAACTAAAGCAAGGGTTTAGCTGATGATTCCCATGAAGGGTGGGAACGTAGAATCCTAAAATGGTTTGGGTTGGAAGGGACCTTAAAGATCATCTGGTTCCAGCCCCCCTGCCATGGGCAGGGACGCCTTCCACTGGATCAGGTTGCTCAAAACCTCACCCAACCTGGCCTTGAACACCTCCAGGGATGGGGCATATACAGCTTCCCTGGGCAACCTGTGCCAGTGTCTCACCACTCTCATCGTGACAAATTTCCTCTCAATGTCTAGTCTAAATCTTCCCCCTTCCAATTTAAAGCCATTCTCCCTCACCCTGTCCCTCCATACCCTTGTAAAAAGTCCCTCTCCAGCTTTTGCATAGCCCCCTTTGGGTACTGGAAGATGCTGTAAGGAGCATCTAAGGCCTGGAGCCTTCTCTTCTCCAGGCTGAACGACCCCAACTCTCTCAGCCTGTCCTCATGTGTTAGATACCTATATTGCAGTGTTTCTTCATAACACTTTTCCTCGTTTGCCTACCTTCTTAGGACAAATCAGTCCTTCCACTTAGGCAGTCAGAAGTAACTTGCCTCGCTGCTTTTCAAACTTAAGTGTCTATATGAAAACCCTGTCTAGGTGAGGTGGATTTTTGTGTGCTGTTTTGTTTGGTTTGCTCTTTTTGGAGAGTTGCTCTGCCACAGATGAGTTCTAGCACTACTCTAGTCTTAGAACTTGAAACTGAAATGTGGTTCATCTGCTGCCCTGAGAAATCTAACCACTATACTAAATTTAATGCATTTCAGAACTTAAAAATAGGGAAGGTAAACCCTTTCTGACATGTATGGCTGTGGAACTGTTTTCAGAAGAATTGTAGTTTTTAACAGTTTGGACTTCTTCCTTATTTTGATTCATAATCTGAATTCTTGTTCTTCCTGTTTTTGTATCCCTTCTGCTTAAACTGATCTGCTCTTGCAGGTCACTTCATGTTATGCTTATTTATCACCAATAGCCTTGGTAGAGCTTTTCCTGGGTGTGCCACGTCTTTGATTTTGCAGAGCATCAAAACAGCTCATCTTTCTCAGAAACTGATAAAATTCATAATGGAACAGATGGGCAGGTCTGCAGCTTTTCCTCAGGCTCTGCATTCTTCCAGTTATTTTTGCAGGTAAACACTCCCTCTTTGAAGAGCCTTAGTTTGCATGCCCTTCCGAACAGGCCTGAGGACAATGATAACTTTCAGCAGTGTCTGCTTAGATTCCCAGGGTGATATTTGGAATATTGATAAGTGATATTGAGGTTTCTTTTAGAGCTTACAGGAGGGGCTTCTTGTTCTTTCCCAAGTCACATTACCACTTCCCTTTCAGCTTGAGCCTCTGCCTCTTCTTCCATAGAGCCAGTTACTGGAGAGGCACAAGAAGAAAGGGGAAAAACTCAGACTTTGCGAAAACTTTAAAGCCAAGAGGTGTTGTAATTAACATTTAGGTCACATTGCGCTGGTCACTAGACAAGCATGGACTTATGCTTGCTTTGGAGAGCCTGCAGCAAGGATTTGCTGTGTACTTGAGAATCCAGACTGAGTTGGCAGAGTAGAGGAAGGCATTTGTGATGGGATCTTATTCATTTTCTTTATTTCCAGTGACATGTGCCCTGTGTTGCTGGCTAAAGTGGCATCCTGTTTCTGTCACTGTGCCAAGTGACACGTGCAGTAACCGCTTAGCTATAGGCCTGTCCCTGCAAATCTGTCCAAGCGGAGTCACCTTGGTTAGGGAGAACCTATTAAATATTGTCCAATAGGCAGAATAAATGAGAAAAAGAAAACATTTTTTGCCATTTTTGGCGGGCATAAGCCTAAATGACAAAACTCACTGAATTCAAGAGCTGTGGAGTTGGTCCAAGCTCTTGTACTTCAGATTTCTCCCTAAAAGGAAGGTTTAAACGTCTTGTTGCTCTGAATTGATATGCCTGACTGACACAGCAGACAAAGCAACAGACTTTCAAGGAGCTAAAGGACTTATTGTCATGGTTATATGAGCACCACTGTGAGTTCTCCTGTATGCAGACTGAATAGTGAACAATGAAAGCAGTCTCTGCTTTTCAGAAGGTATGATCTTCATGTTCCTATACCTTAATGCTTTAAGCTTGTTGGATTTCTTCTGCACCATGTCTTTCTTTTATCTTAGTGCTGTCTATTGACAGTTCACTGAAGAGAAGAATAAGTTGTTTTCCTTTCTTGTAATAAAAACTGCCTCATCTTCAGCAAGAAACTTACGATAGATCTTACGTTTGTCGAAAGATTCGTTGTAGTAACCAAACAAAGAAACAGGCCTGCGGGAATGTTTATATTAGGTGATTCAGAGTTTAATTAAGAAGAAAGGAATCTCCTTTTTGCAAGTGCCTTTTACTGTTTACTTTGTGACTGGTGTTTCTGTCAAGGAGGTATCCTCACTTTTACTGTATGTGTAGTCCTTGAAGATTAAATTAAAGAACTTTTTATTTAGCCATGTCTGTTTTTCACCAGATATGCAGCTTCTATTGATGACATACTGGAAGAAGAGGAACATTATGCGGATCAGCTGAAAGAATATCTCTTCTATGCAGAAGCCCTACGGTACGTGCAGAAGTGTATAGCTCGCAAGCTGTAGTCCTCTCCCCTGACATTCTGTTGATGTTGAATTTAGTTTGGTATCCTCTTCTTTTCTTGGAGAAATGGAAATTTTCAGTGTTGTGGAATCTCCATGTCTCTATGTTCTCATTTCTTCGTTTGCATAGTCGTATTTGATTACTCTGTGGGTGGCCATAAAAATTAGAATTGAGCTGATCAATTGTGAAATGTCAGAAGTGCTAAACTCCCTGTACTGTGGAAGGTAATGCTGTTTACTCCTCTGGTTACACTGTTTCCTTGACTTCTTGTGTCATAGTGCCCCAATGTGCTGAAAGCTTCAGCTTTCAAATGAGATTGGCCAAACAGAGCTGCTACAGCCATTACGAATTCCAGCAAGTTTCAAAGTGCCTCATGTAACTTTGATCTGCTGTACAGTATTGTGCATCTAAGTGCTGGTGGTTTCTTTTGTCATTGGTTTGGTGTGGGGTTTTTTTATGTTAGTCTTTTATAGGGCAGTTGTCCTTTACAGGAGTGAATACGGAAGAATTGCTTTTATGCTATAAGATTGTGCCTAAAGCTATTGTGCTCTCCACAGCCTCGCCCTGAACCTCTTGGAGAGGTTCGATTGTGCTGTAGAGAATCGGGTTGGCAAGTGTGGTGACTGGTGTGTGGGAACCCAGAGCACTAGTAGCCTCTCCTAGGAGGCGAATGTGCATCTGGCAGTGGAGTACGGATCTAGCATCATCAGCCCACACAGGATTGGGATTTACTGCAGGTGGTCAGAGGAAACTCCTCTTTTCCAGATGAAAGGAGCTATATGAATCTAGGAGCAGTTTCTCGTTTCATTGTTTAAAAAATAAAATGTGAAGAATTTTCTTATTGACTGATGCGTTGCTGCTGTGACAGGTACTATCTCCAGATGCCTTTTGTCATCACTGATTTTTCTGTAATATATTTTAAATAAAACCCATTTTACAGTGATGTCATTAAGAAGCTGGTGGGGCTTGTATTGCTGAGTGTCTCAGAATAAGTCTAAAAAGGGGAGAAGAGCAGAATACTGTTGTACTAAGAACTTTCTTTATACTTTGATCCAAGCTTGCTTAACTATGGCATTTGCAGAGTTATGTGTTCTGTGATAAGGCTGTTGAATTTGAGCTGGATAAATAATTGAATGTGCTGCCTGCCAAAATAAAAAGCATGATGCCATTTGTAAAGTTTAAATGGAGGGAAATGTAGCGAAACAAAGTATTACATGACAGATCTTTAATTGCTTATTTTTCAGGGCAGTTTGCAGGAAACATGAACTAATGCAGTATGACTTGGAAATGGCTGCACAGGACCTAACTTCTAAGAAACAGCAGTGCGAGGAGCTGGCAACAGGAGTGAGTATTTCCACTTCCCTCTCCGGGATGCCTCTTTTTTATTGTTTTTTAATTTTTTATTTCAGACAAGTTACTTAGAACAACATTTAGATGGCACTAACATGCTGGCTGCTGCTTGAGAAGTGATGTCATATGAGCTGTAGGCACCTGAAGTTTAAAGTAACTTAGTTCTTGGTGGCGTGAGGTGTTTGTACCAGAACTCTTTCATTGAATACTGAGCAAGTAAAGGGTCGCAGGAAATATGACCTAAGCATAACACAAACAACTCTATCCTGAAGATCAAAATTCTGAAAGGCTTCTTCTGGCTTTTAAAAGGTGGATATTACTGGTATGTGGCTAGTCTCTTTTATGTGGAAGATTATGTTACTAAAACCATTATCTTAAAGTTGTAACTTCAAATAAAAGTGTTTAGAATTTTTGACGTTGCTGTTGGGTCTGTTGATGCTCTGTATACTACTACTTTATGGCTTTTCTTTCTCATACTGAATACAAATTAGGCTTTTTCCTACTTCAGTAAAACAATTGCTCTGAAAGGTTGTGTATGTCAGTGGAGTGACTCACTTAGGGTCCAGTCCACAAACTGGCCTTAAGAATTTAAACGTTAATTTACTTCCTCCCCACTTTGCTCAGTCTAATGTGAGCCACTGTACCTTCTATAGCTGTGTATCAATGGGATACTCATGAAATAGACATTAAAGCCAAAAATCAACTGAATAATAAGTATAAGGCAAATGCTGCTGAAAATCGCATAATGACTTGTGGCTGTGCTCAGAATCCCAGACCTAGAGCATCTTTTCCTTTTTGTAGACTGTGAGAACGTTCTCTCTGAAAGGAATGACCAGCAAGCTCTTCGGTCAGGAAACCCCTGAGCAGAGGGAAGCCAAGGTAAAGGTTCTAGAAGAGCAGATACAGGAAGGAGAAGAACAACTTAAGTCTAAAAATCTGGAAGGCAGGTAAATGGGCTTGACTTTTCAAAGAAAACACAGGGCTTGTCTTAGCAAAAGTCCTTGACTGGATGCTCTTGAAGGTGTTTGCATTTTATAAGTGTTTTTAATATATTCTTGGTGTTTATGAGCTGTCTATAAAAGCTCCTGTCAGCTGCAAGTTGTGAAATAAAGTACAGTACATGTAGTTAGCTTCTGGTCTGAGTGTATGGCTTATGTAAAACCTGATGACTTTCCCAGTTACAGAACCTACTGTAATGGCTGACTTGCGTGCTTTTATGTTCAGCTAGTAATAAGTTTAGCAGGTGGGATTGTAGGTCTGCAGCTGAATAGCCTAAGACTCAAAAGCTGATTTGCTTCAAATACAGCGTTTAACTTGGTTTATGTGCATGGGTCCTGAGCTTATATTCTGCAGCTTCTCTTATGGAGGACAACTCACTCCTGTTTGAAAGAGATTAGAAGTTCTGGTGAGTTGTTTTGAGTAATTGCTTCTTGGTGCTCTAGTGAAAAATTTTCTTCAGGAATGCAAACGTGAAAAAATAGAAACTAATGTTCCTAAAGCAATGAGGTTGTCTCAGAACACATCCACTGCGTGATACAAGGCGTAAACATGGTATCTCCTAATATGTTAGGATTAGAACTGGAAAGGTAAGTCTAGTTCACGAATAGTTCACAACAACAAGATGGTCAATAAATGCAATTTCTTAATCGCTTTGACAGAAGTGCTGGGGATCTGCTTTTGTAGCTCTGGAAGCAATTTTCAAGTGACTACTTGCCTTGTATGTATAGACCAGCACAAATGAGAGCGATGAATTTCAGAAATCTGTAATACCTCCATTTTAGTTGAGGAGACCTGAAGACATATCACCAAAACAACAAAATTAATTCCTGATGTGAATTGTCCAAGTCAGTTTTGCATGGTAAATGCTGGACTTGAGTGTGTCAAACTCTGAGAACAAGTGAGATTTCACATTGGAAAGACCAAGATTCTGACTTGAAAATTGACAAAGAAATGTGCAGTGTTGTGTGCTGAATATTAGCATGAAGATTCTTGGTTACCCCAACAGAAGCTGAGGAGAAAAATATATTCTGAATTGTGCTGGTTTTATGGCAGTGATGCTTATTGAGGGGAAAAAAAACCCAGATAACCAACCCAATACATTCTGAGAAACTGATTCGCTACATTAAAAACCTTAAGAAGGTGGAGAATTAGGTAGTAGTGCTAGTTCTGAAATGAGGACACTGTGGGATGCATAGTAAATACAGAACTTGGTTTATTGATAAAAAAATGGAGTTCTTTGTCATACATAGCTTCCTTGCTGAGGGTTCAGAAGAAGGAACATCATTTGAGGATGGAACATGTTAAAAAAACTAACAGAAGTATTGCTTTCGATTCCAGAGACTTTGTGAAAAGTGCCTGGGCTGATATTGAACGGTTTAAAGAACAGAAGAATCATGATTTGAAGGAGGCGCTTATAAGCTATGCTGTTATGCAGATTAGCATGTGCAAAAAGGTATGTTTCTGTAAGGGCAGGGTAGTGTCTTTATCCGTATCAGCAGGGGATCAGACGCAAACTTCCAATAACTGGGAAAGCTGCAGTAACAGAAGGTTGGAAGGTCACTAGTGTAAAACCTCCCACGTATTCTGTCCTACTCTAACCCAGAAATGTGTTAATGTTGATATAGATTAGGTAGCATGCTCCGATTCCAGTGTGATCTCTGCCTTACTGTCATGTGAAGTTCTATGGGACTCTTTTGTAGAGTCTTCTGTGGAAGAAAGTCTGATGATGGGGTTTGCAAGCAAAGTATATTTCCACTTATTGAATTTTAACCTTTTTTAAAGGGAATTCAAGTTTGGACAAATGCAAAAGAATGCTTCAGCAAGATGTGATTTTCTGGAAATGAATTCCTCCTCAAAGTGCCACAGAATGGAAGCACAAATGTATAACGCCAATGTTAAGTTGCTACATGACTTACATATAAATCATGAAATAAATGAGTTGAGTGAATAGTTTTTCTTTCTACTGATTGTAATTGTTAATAAAGGACAAAAAGGACATGTTATTAAATGTTTAGCCCTGACTGCCATTTCTGTGGCATGTTTTCTATGTGGTAGCAAATAATTCAGGCGTAAAAGAGTTACTGAAAACTACAGGTCTGCATTGGGGCAAAGGTATAGGGAAAGCTATCACAGAAAGTATGAACCAAACTGTTTTGAGACTTGTGAAACACCATGCTCTATAATGTGTAGATCACTTCCAGATGCCCTTTTCAGCCCTTGCTGTTTAGAATTTGTAATGCTCAAGGGCGCTTTGGTTTTATAATGGGACACACAGTTATGTTCTTGAGGTCTACACCATTACAGGACAACAAACAAAATATTTGAACGCCTAGGGTTCATATTTAAATGCCTTTGCATGTCCATAGAGAAATGTGCTTTTCCAGAGTTAGATTAAGCAGTCTCAAGCTCCTGAGATGTTTGAAACTCTCTACAGTAGAGGTGTTGTACAGTGGTTTGATACAATATTCTGCATTTACAAGTTCCCACTTAAGTTTTAATATGAGTATTGATTTCTTATCAAACTTCTTCCTGCAAGTAAAGGAGTCTAGTGGTCCAGTTGAGCAGCAAAACCAAAGGCAAAGCTGTTAAGAAGTGGATGCAACTTCTGTTAGGTTGTTTGGAACCCGTTTACACTAGATGTGAATCTGGCCTGTGGTACCTCTTCTTGTAACTGAAGTGGTTTGGTTCTTAAAAGAATAAGATGCTGAAATAAAAAACCTAGTGCAACTTCTCTAGTCCTTAAGAGCAGTGATGCACGGAATCCACAATGAACCAAGGTGTCTGGCTCTAGTAATGATGTTTCAGTGTGTGTGTATGTGTGTGTTTATATACACCAGTATAACTTGGTTTGCAGTTACAGGTACTTGCATTAAATGTTTCCAGTTATGAAGAACACTTATCACTGTCTCGTATTGGGCTTCTTCTATGTACTTGCTTAAAGTTCCTGGAGTGTCGTGGAGTTTGGTAGGTTGATTGCTACTTCTAAAGGAAGCTTTGTAATGTTATGTTGAAAAGTGTATTTGATTATTCTGGATTATAACACTACTCAGACTTTGATTTTTAAGAGATACTCCACAAAGTCCTCAAAAGTTCTTTTGGCAAATTGTCGGTAATGTAATTACTGATATGTCCTGTGTTACTTTTGTCTCTGCAGCATTTCTTTCCTAGAAAACCATTATAAACAATTTGTAGGCCTGGTGTACACTACAGCTTAAAACTCTGAAGTAAAATGCTCATCACTCTGATAACCTGTGTTGGCTTTTCCAAAGCGTGTGGCAGTGACACTCCTGGCTGGGAGATGATGTTGGGCAGAAAGAGGTCACTCCATATAACATTTGCAAGGAGAAGTGTTGTTCCGTTCAGGGGTTGCAGTATCCAGTTCTGATACAGGCTGAAGGACTCTTACATTCCAAACCAAGAAGTTGCACACTTAATGTATTTAGTAAACCTTCTAAAGGAGTGGTGCCTTAATACAATACCATGAGGCGTTCAGAGTAGGTATTTTTCATGCACTTTGATTTTTGGTAGATCTTTCTGGTGCCTCTTTCCGCATTTCACTTGCTGTACAGCTTATTAAATGTATTAGTATGCCTTCTTTCCTTGCTAGTTGTACTAAATTTGAGAAGGGAACAAAACAGTTCTTCTAAGTTTTGTGCCAAATAAGCTAAATAAAATTGCTCTTTGATATTTTTGTTCTATTGTTTTCTTTTTTTTTTGTAAAAATGCTGTCTTCCTGATTCTGACAAGTGCTGTTTGGTTTCTTAAAATTGGTTCTTGTCCATCTTAGTTCTCAAATGGCCTCCAAACTTGTGTTAAAATTGAAGTGGTAAATTGCCTGCAACCGGCCTGTTTGCTTTTTAGGTGAAGAACATGGTGTTAACGCCAGACTTAGATGCTCGTTACAAGTCAGCTTTGATCCTTTCTTTGTTTTTGCCCAAACGGAACAAGCTGTCTGAATTTTATGCATGTCTTCATCTAGTTAAGGGAAGATGAATTTGAAATAGATTTGTGGTGTTCGATAGAATTTGGGTGAAAAGGTGGGTTAAGGACAGTTTGCAATAATTTTATTTCTTTTACTATTGCTGTTTGCAGAAGAGCATTGCGTGTGGTCGACGTACGTGTGGATCTTAGCAGACGCTGAAGGCTTCTCCTCATCTTTTATTTTTTTATCTTTTTAAGAGGAAATAGTCTAGTTAATGACTGTTTCCATGTGGTTAATAGAGTCCGCATGAGCAATGCATACTTGGGAAGCATGCATTTTTCCAGCTACGGTGCAGATTTAATTTCTGTAACTTAATCCACTTCACCTCAGTGAGCTTCCTCCCGTTATCCAGTAAACATCCAAAATTGGTGGAAGGCCTTCAGAATAATAGCAGGTAGGTTTATTTTAACTGAATCTTGACAAAATGCTTGCATATGAAAGAATTTACCTGCGTGGATCATCTGATTTGCTGATGGAGCTGTCACTTCTGTCCCAGGCAGCTTTGCTGGGTGGATTATCGCTGCTAATGCTATCCCTGACTTTCCCCGTTACTAGCAGGACCTTGACTTGTCAGTACATTTTAGTTGCCACTGTTGTCTGAAACATAGCTGGGGTAAGGGAGCCAACTGAAATGGAAAGAGAAAGTATTTTTATGAACTCTTTATTTTTTTTAATGTTGTATTATTTCAGTATCTGGCGCCTCAGCCAAAGCAGAGTTAACCTAGCAGCTGTGTGCAGCGGCTACCTTGGCAAGCACAGAGGAGATCTTGGAGCTCAGACCCACACTGAGGAGCAATCCTCGTGCAGGTGAGCCAGAGGAAAGCGGCAGCTGTAGCCAAACGCGTGGCAGAGCCAGTGGAGCAAGGCTGAGATCCCAGAGTGGCTGTCTGGGCTGTGTGCACTGCATCGTAGGAGAGACCCTGTTTTCCTTTATGACTCCCTACCACTAAAAATCTTCTGTGCATTTTGGTTGATGAAACGAGAAACGCTGTCTAAACACTGCTTCTAAAGGATTACAGGAAAGGAATTTGTCTTGATTCCCCACACCCCCACACTTGCCATTCAATGCCATTCATGTTTCCTTATGTCCCCCTGTTCCGTGCATCTGTGCTGCCTGTCTTGTGCCTGCTCCTAGAGCTCGAGGGGGAAACGGGGGCACGACCAGTGTAGTGAAAATCCGTGTATAGGGCTGCTGTAGGAATAATGCGAACAAAGGAAGCAAGTGGAATGAGAGCTGGTGAAGTGAGAGCACAGGCTTCAGTGCCAAATCCAAGTACATCACCAGCAAGAGCAGTCACCTTTGTAAGCGGTCACTTTTGCTGCTCTGGCGGAGTTAATGTCTGCTCTAAGCCCTGCAGTTTGAGCACTCCTGCCTGCCAGCTTCCTTCCCACTTCCCAGCAGAGCTGAGGTTTCTCAGGGCAGAGGTGTCCCACAAATAATGTCCACTCTTGATCCAGCTTCTGCGGAAAGCTTGGCACTGCAGGAGAGTAACTTGTGTGAGCTGCTTCCCTCTAGTGGGTGGCCACCGGGGTGGGCAAGATGCTCACTGTGGCAGTGGTGACAAGAGAAATGTCTCTCTTTAAATGACAGAGGCTTCAGTGTCCCTCAGCTGAAACATGGTGAAGGTTACAAATATCCCTTCCATGGTGCAGCTGCAGTGAGTACCTTCTCCTGCCTTGGGCATCTGGAGAGCCTTCACTTCTGCATAAGTAAACGGTTGTGACTGGCTGCTGTTTTCTGATACTTCTTGGTATGACACATTGCAAAATCCATTTAGTAACACTGACTTCTGTAGGGTCAAATGCAAACCTTTGCTGCCTTTTAGTTCCTCTTGAATGGCTTGCATAGAACAGCCATCCCAAGGCTATGTTTTCTTTAAAAAAAAACCCCTTTTTGCTTTGACTGGTTGTACAAGGTATCCAAAACACAAAACAAAGCCAAATTGGAAAGGATCTTGGGAGGACTTGGAACAAACCAACTCCAGACAGTGAAAGTGCACAGCATTTGGAGTTAACGGGAGATGGCACCGTGCTGGGAAAGATGAGGGGGTATTTAAGCTGTAAGCATGTGAGGGAAGATAGGGTTTTGAGGACAGATATACAAGAAGGTGAGGAGGTAAACAGAAGAAATGAGCAAGCAGGAGGGAGAGCAGAGACAGGATAGATGGAGGAGCTAGAGAGAAGCAGAGGTGGAAAGCTGCTGTGCTTGTCGGCTGTGTGGTGCAGAAGGAGAAGGCAGCACTTTGTGGCCCTGATTTTGGAGGAGGAGGGAGTGAGGGAGGTGGATAAGGAGATTTCAAGAGCTGTTGAAGACGTGAAGATATAATACTAATGATAGTATCTAATTCTAAATGAAACTTGTGATGACCTGGTCTTAAAGCAGAGTTTAGCACTGATAATGGTGTAACTTTTTTCTCGAGCTCAGGAGGAGAGATTTGATTTTGTCTGATATTTTGTATCTATTTTTAATACTATCATTTTGAATTTCCTGGTTAAATAAAATAGGAGAAGAAACTTCAGTGTTTGAAAGGCCAGCATAGATGTTGCAGGCACCTTAACCCTCTAAACACCAGCACGATCAGCTGTGTGATCTGGGGGCCTGCTGGCTGATGCAGCTGTTAGCCAGGCTGCCCAACAAACATGCCAGGGTCTACAATTAATAAACAGCTTCTTCATCTGCAGTAAACATTTTCTGTTATCTGTATATATTGTGGCATGTGGTAACCAACTGTATTCTCTTCAGAAAGTAGCTGTAAGCGGACACAGAAAATGCAAAGTGACTTTGTGGTGAGCTTCCCCAGGATGCTAAGGTGGGAAATTATGTCGTCAAAGGGAAAACACAACCCCGACCGCCCTCTTGTGGGTCTCCAGGTCGGGGATTGCAGGGGCTGGAATAAAACTGTAGCAGGAAGGAGAAAAATGCCACCTATTCCTTTCCTGCCTCTTAGAGGTGCGAGGGTCATCGTGACAGCTGTAGTGTAATGAGTGTCTAAATGCGAAGGGATGGTTATACTGGAACAGATTTCCATGCAGGATTTAGTGATGAATTCATTTCTCACACTAAATTGCTATTAAGAATGCATGTATTACACTCTGACTTGCAGCTTGTGCGCAGGTTCCTCAGACGCCTTTCACACCAGGCAAATGCTGCTGTGAGTTGGACTTCAAAACACAGGTTTCTGATCTAGTAGCAGTTTTAATTTATTTTTTTAATAGCTGCTTGGAAGAAGTGCTGGCTGCACAGTCAGAAGGAATGACCTGTGACTGTGCAAACTGCGCTGCTACATAAGAGATGGCAAAGTTGCCCTTGCCCAGTGCTGCTTTGAATTAGTTTTTTCTGAAGTGTGTGCTCTCTGATCCCAGCTTTGAACCTCACAGAGAGGTCAAATCTCATTATGGTTGTTTGAGGAGCTAAAAGCATAGACTTGATTCCCATTCCTGTTTGTCTGCTTTATCTTCCAAGTGAAGTGTTGGTAGGCGTCTGCCTGCTTGGCTCCGATGGCCCTGCAGGCACTGGATGCTCAGGGGGCTGCAGCGGGATGCCTGCTGGGCCACACAGCAGAGCCGTGCATCCCTCTCATCCTGCATTAGGCAAGCTGGAGCGGGCATTACAATAGTCACAGCAGCATTCCCATTCCTGTGTGACGTTCCCTTCTCTCCTCTGTAGATCACAGCAGCCCCTGAGACCATTGCTGCTCATTTCAAGGAACATCTGGGGCTTCTGCTGTCTTTCAGAGCAGCTCTTCCCTAGTCCTGATCGTGCTGGGGCTACACGGAGCTGTGCAGGATCTGGCACCAAACTGCTGCTCATTTGCTTCCATCAGATAACTCTTGTCACTGCTTCTCAGCAGTGCAGCTGCTTCTTCTAGAGGGTCCTTAATCTTTTCATCTTCATCACTCATGGTCTCGGTAATGCTTTTACTGCCCAGGCTGTGAGGTAAAGACGGTAACCAGCACAGAGCCAATGCAAGATCGCAGTGGGACACTGCTCCCCCGAAGAGTTCCCATTTCCAGTTATGTCCTGAAATCTCTGACCAGGATTTAATTTATTTTAAAGAACACTAGGCTGGCTCTCTGCTTTCTTATTCAAAGCAGGACAGGTCCAACCTGAGTAAGGAAAGCTGCGGTATGGTGGATTTCTGCATTAATGCCATTGTTTTATCAAGGAAACTAATATATTAAAATGAGAATCAATTTGACAAGATCTGTTTTCCATGAACGTGTTGATTGGCATTAATCTCTTTTAACTTCTATATCAACTATTCTTTTCCTAGGGATTACTTTCAGACTGACAGGCCTATAATAATCCAATCTCTCTAACTTTATGTTTTTATAAACAGGCAAAATATCAGCCTCCTTCTACCTTGGTAGAATTTCTCCAGAAATTCAAAACTTGTTGAAAATCAGCATCCATGGTATTTGGACTCTTATGTTGGGACTTCTATAAGGTGGAGAAGAAGCTATAAGGGTCTGGAGATACAGGCAGTAATCTAAGAAGTTGATGTCTAATGCTACACCCTGGGTGTGATTTGGGAGAAGTTACCTCCTCGTGATGGAGATAATGCACTGCTGTGGGTGATGAAGAGTGCACATGAAGTATGATTCAGTTTTAGCATCCTCCTAAATGAAGTGAAAAGAATATCCTTATGTAGCTTACATGTTATTACATTATAACTGTGCTGATGTTGAAGCTTAACCAAACTCCAGCATTTCAGAACTGAAGGGCTTAATCAACCTTTGAAAAGGTTTTCCTGACGGAAAGTGTCAGGAACATTCACGGGCAAAGGAGGCTCATTTGTGAATCAGGAGACACCAGTTAGACTGGGAAGCTGAACTACTAGAGGAAATGAGAAAAATCTAAAATCCTTCTCAGTATTAAATCTTCTCAAGTCTGGAGGAGACTGAGGGGAGACCTCATCTCAGTTTACTGCTTCCTTACAAGGGGAGGAGGAGGAGTAGGCACTGGTCTCTTCTTTCTGATGACTGATGATAGGATCCAAGGAAATGCTGGGGAGGTTTAGGTTCGATATTAGGAAAATGTTCTTCACTCAGAGGGTGGTGGAGCACTAGAACAGGCTCCTCAGGGGAGCAGTCACAGTGCCAAGCCTGAAAATATTCAAGAAGCATTTGGACAACCCCTCAGATAGATGGTGTAAATTTTGGGGTTGTCCTGTGCAGACACAGTAGTTGGATTCGATGATCCTTGTAGGTCTCTTCCAACTCAGGACATTCTGTGATTCTTTCCTAAGTACATCTTGCTTCCTTATAGAGAATTGTTCTTTCCTAAACTCTAACTTGTTTCTGTGGTTGCTCTTAGCATTCTTCCCCTTTCCATAATACTTTTACCCATTTCTATTTCTCCTCTAAACTAGGAAAGTGATTTTAACATGTGTTGCCTTTTACAGTTTCAGGGCACTTACTTAAAATATTCTGAAGTAATTGTTGGTGATCATTCACTTTCTGTTAAACTCCTTCTCCCTGCTGGTATAGTCACTGCTATTTTTAGCTTTAAAACGCTAAATACACAGTGCTTAGCTGGGTCTTTTTCTGTTTCCTTCCAACAAATGTAACGATTGTGATTACCAGACAATTTAGTGGTTGCTCGGCTTCATGTTACTTTTAAATTTGAAAACATTTCCCTTTTCTTTCCCATGTTGACATTCACTATGGAGCTTCCTGTGCCGGAGTTATGTAAAAAAGATGGTAAGCCAGGGAGCAGGGCTGTATTGCCAGCAAATGTGTGAGCAGCAGGACAGACGCCTCGGTGGTGGTCCTTGGCAGATGGTCCTGGAGAATTTTTGAGTCAATTCAGGTGAAGTTTCTCCTTCCTCCCTATCCCGGTTACCAGAGCAGGATGGCTTTTGTGCTGCAAAATCTGATGTCCCCAGCAAACACGCAGGAATTGGGGAGCCATGTCTAATGGATGTGCTCCTGGAAGGTCACAGAACAACAGGTTCCTGGTTTAGAGGTGTTGGCAGGCTTTAGAATCATAGAATCATAGAATAGTTAGGATTGAAAGGGACCTTAAAGATCATCTAGTTCCAACCTCCCTGCCATGGATGTCCATGGGCAGGGACATCCCACTAGATCAGGCTGCCCAAGGCCCCATCCAGCCTGGCCTTGAACACCTCCAGGGATGGAGCAGCCACAACCTCCCTTGGCAACCTGTTCCAGTTCCACCACTCTCATGGTGAAAGAATTCTTCCTAATGTCCAGTCTAAATCTGCCCCTCTCCAGTTTATACCCGTTCCCCCTGGTCCTATCCCCACCAGCCTTTATGAATAGCCCCTCTCCAGCTTTCCTGTAGCCCCTTCAGGTACTGGAAGGTCGCTATAAGATCTCCTCTGAGCCTTCTCTTCTCCAGGCTGAACAACCCCAACTCTCTCAGCCTGTCGTCATAGGGAAGGTGCTCCAGCCCTCTGATCATCTTTGTAGCCCTCCTCTGGACCCGTTCCAACAGCTCTATATTCTTCTTACGTTGAAGATTCCAGAACTGGACACAGTATTCCAGATGAAGTCTCACAAGAGAGGAATAGAGGGGCAGAATCCCCTCCCTCGCCCTGCTGGCCACGCTGCTTTTGATGCAGCACAGGACACAGTTTGGCCTTCTGGGCTGTGAGGGCACATTGCCAGCTCATGTCAAGCTTCTCATCGACCAGAACCCCAAGTCCTTCTCTGCAGGGCTGCTCTCAATCACGTCATCGCCCATCGTGTACTGAAAACGGGGATTGCCCCAACTCAGGTGCAGGACCTTGCACTTGGCCTTGTTGAACCTCATGAGGTTCTCAGAGGCCCATTTCTCCATTTTCCCAGTCTCCTGTGAGTGGAGGGTGGTGAGCTGCCGTTGGAGCCCAGCTGCAGGGAGGTGGCTTCAGGGGCTGATAAGCTCTGCCTTGCCAGATTCCACTTTGAGTAGGCAAACGAGGATACAGAGGGGAAATTAGCTGTTATTATGAGCAAGGCTGGAGATAAACCTGGGGAAAGAAACCACAGAGATTTTCAGGTCCAGCTGGAGGTTTGGGCAAGGTCAGGTTTGGCAATCCTCCAGCTGGGCCTACAGAGCTCTCTTGTGGTGGAAGAGTTTATTTATGAATTTGGCTTCCCAGACTGACGTTCACATGAACCTTCCACGGACAGGCCTTGCATGAGAGCTGAGTTGGGGTTACTTTTGTCATCCAAGGAGCAACACATGGGATACAAGAGCCCTGGCCCTGACCGACAGAGCTGAGAGTTATCAGCTCAGGCTGGAGTGGCCAGTATGGGGTGTAAAGGAACATTTTGGTCCTGGGCATATTGAGCTGCCTCGGTGGGTAGATAGAGTTGTTGGTTCAAAAGTGGTTCCTATCGTCTTCTGCAGAGCGTGTGCCTTCCCTCCCTCGCTTACCAGCTCTCCCTCTGCCTTCCATTGGCGTTAATGCTTTGGCATGTGAATCTTTCCACCAGGTGTTGGTTACACCACTGTGCCAAGTTTGTGCCTGCAAATGTGTTGCAACAGTGTTATCTACTCTGTGGCACTGCTGTGCAGGCAACCAGCCCATTTCCTTCATCACTTTTGTTCTGATTGTTCTGACTTATTGGCTGCTCCCCTTCATCATCCATTCATGCTATCTCAATCCCTTTCAGGTTGTTTAATCAGCCTGCTTCTCAGAAACTTTGGGTTGCTTCTACTGAAACATTGGCCATCAACAGTACTGCTGGAATAATGTGCCACGAGAAACATCATTTCTCACTTTATAATGCAATTGCATCCCTGATTTCTTCCTGTTCTTCCTATCTGTTGATTAAGGATGGAAAGGGTCTCGAGAAATGTCGCTGAGATATCTGCTTCTTCATGTTGTGCAGAGTCCTCAAAAGGGCTTACCAGCATGTCCAGTCTCCTGGAATGTGCATTGGCATTGATGGCACTGCTTCTTTACAGGTGGCTCCATAACCAGTTGTTCCTGGAAACTTGAGCTTACTTATGTTTCACGTATTTGCTCCAGAGAGACAGGAACTGTGTCTCTTGAAGGATGTTCTTCTGTTATTCAGAAATAGGTGGAGGTTTTGCAGTGATTGAAGAGCTTTCTGGAAGCAGCATAGCTTGCCTTTTGGGTTGGGCTAAGCAGCCATCTTCCGTAGTGCTTTCCCTCTCATATTTGTCTCTCTGCCCTTTCCTCTTCTGTCTCCAGCCAGTGGTCATGCTTTGTCCTTTTGCCTCATGTTCAACAACCACAGAAACTTCTGCTTAGCTTTAATATGAACCATGTCCCTTGCAGACAATTTTCCTTGACACCTTTCTTACAGAGTTGGTGTCAAGTCCGCTCTGGCTCAGTTCTCCAAGAATTCTCCAACTGCTGAGTCAACGCTTGCCTTCCAAACCACTGATTTCCTTGTAGCACGATGGCCAGTGTTCACTTGTGCAGCAGGGTGAGATGTGGCATGGTGCAGCAGGCAAGAGGTGCATTTCTTAACTGGCTGTTAGGAGTTTCATATTCTCTGTGTGTTTCGGCACCTGTCCCTGACAAAGGACATTTTTGGAATCAGTGAATGGAAAAACAAGGTGTTGCATGGCTGTACCAGAACTCAAAGTCTAGTTATCAGCTTGATGTAATCCGAGGGAAGAAAGGAAAATAGAGCACAAACCGTGGAATGGCCTCTTGTTGCTGATTGATCTCATAGTTGCTGCTAATCCCCTGAGTCAACGTACACCAAATATGTTCCTTTACCTCCAAGAGTTTGGAAGGATAAGCTGCTCTGCAATGTGTGAAGGGACAGTCTGACCCGTGCATCACAGAAGACGAGATCTGGAATTATTTCTGTGTAGCACTCCTGGGTGCTGCATGTGAGAGGGTGTCGCTCATGTGCCAAAGTAGGTGTTTAAGGCGGCTGAAGGAATTTCTCCCTAAAGATCGTTCTCTGTCTGCCTTGACTGCGTAGGGAGTTGCAAAGAGATAATTAGATTTCCGATGTAGTCTACCCTAAATAAGGAACAGAAGCTGTAGTGGAGTGCTGTGGGTTTGCTTTTGAAGATTTTGGCTTCTTTTTGTCTGTTAAAATTAGAAACTGTGAATTTTACAGAGCTGTCTTGGGTATAGTCCAGAAATACTAGCTTTGGTGTTCTCTGCAAAAGGGAACCCCTGTCTTATAGATGTTTCCTTCTCTCTCTTTCCCTCAAAAATTAAAAAAATAAAGAATAAAATTGAAGGTCAATGTGCCTCTGGCACCGGGGTTTGTGCACTTGAAGCACTGGACACTAATCCCAGAGGATTTGGATGCTGGCTGGAGAGCTGCGTGCTGTCACATTGCCTAGTAGGATGGCTGCAGGCTGGCGGAGAAGAGTTAACTGGTGGTATCCAGACTCGATGTACACAGAGAAGCTGCTAATCTGCAGATGAATGTGTTCCAACAGGAAAAATAAATCTTGTCCATACCTGTGCTTGTTTGCTCCCGCCAAAGCCAAACTGCAGCGCTGCCTGTCAGCCTGGCCTGGGACTGGCATTTGGACTCCCGGCACCAGCGGCACCGTCCACAATCCTTGCCCGGCTTCAAGTCAACGTTGCTTCTTGGATCAGAGGATCTTGTGCAAGCAGAGTGTAGCAGAGGGAGGTCAGTGTGTGCGTGTAAAGCAACAGCCTGTACGTGATTTTGCAATGTGATCTCTCTCTTCTCACGCATTCGTTGGTGCTTGCTTACCTGCCCCATCACGCCTGCAGCGCTGTTTGCTAATTGCTGCTCTCCAGTCGTCTTTGCAAACGTGTAATTCACAACCGTGTCATCATTTGTCTTCCAGGCATTTACAGGCATGTTTGTGAATCCTCACAAATTGCAGCATTTTAGCACCAATGGTTCTTGACGTCACCATGACACGTGTGCTGCTCCAACCACAAGTGAGCCCCTGGCATGGTTTCCGTGACCATGTGCACGGCACAGCAAGGGAGTGCGTGAAGCAAGCCCACACTGCACACCTTGTTCAAACAAGTGCCTTTTGATCCAGCAGGCTGCAGCGAGGAAAACAAAAACTGGACTAAACAAAGCCAAAAAAAAGAAAGGAAAAATATTTAGGGCATACTTTTCGCAAGGTGAACTATGATTTCTGGGGTTTTTTTTGGTTTCCTTAGCTAGCCCTGAGGTTTTTCCCTGAAAAATAGGTTGCTTGTCATGAATTTTGGGAAGTGAGTCAGCAGTCCTGTTATGGGATAAGCATTTGTGAATGGCAGCTGTTCTGTTGCAATTGGTGTGGTGAGGAGGACGGGGGACAAGAAACCACCTCTGCCAACACTCACAAGGAACTGATACTTGCTAGACAGACTGGTTTGTGAAAAAAATGCAAAACAACAACAACAAAACCCCCCCAAAGTAATCTAAAAAATAATATTCCTTCCAAACCCTAGAAGAGACATCAAATACACACTCACCATTAGCGTTGCCTTGTGAGCTGATATATCATCTTTGCTGGTAACCATGAAAACAAAAACCTTCAGCTCAAGTTTTTCCTACTGGACAGTGTCTGAGAGAAAAACTTTCCATTTCTGGGCTCAGAGAGTTAAAATAAGCTAAATAACTTCTTTGCTTATAGCTAACCTGTCAGAGAAGCAGCTCTTGGCCATCACACTTCCACCCCCATCCACACTTCTTCAATGTTTGGAGCAGACAAATTCGAGCTTTTCTGTCATGCATGGCTCCAGATGCAAAACTTTGTTCCAGCTGCTCTGAGAGGTGTTTTCAATCTCCTTCTTGGCTGGGGACCATCTCCAACAGGAACTTTGGGAACAGAGCCTGGACTTGTGCCTTTCTGTTTAGAAAGGAAAGAAAACAAAACATCGCAGGGCAGAGTGTGCAGGTAAGGTGCTCCTTTCCCAGCAGCTGTGTTCTGTGCTTATTTCTCCTAGCCTGGTTGGAGATGCTTCTTTCTCTCCACTTCTTCCTTGAAATCAGCAACAATCAGGTCCTTGTATTCCTTGGTTTTATAGTTCTTTTTCCTCCAGTTATTATTGGATATTTATTTATATCTTTGTTTCTTGTGATGTGCTCTTTGCCTCATCCTTACTATTTGTGTCATTTTTCCGAGCAGCGAAAGGAGAGGAGCTGTGAGTGAGTCCCTGCCAGCCTGGCCATGGTACTGGTGGTACAGATGTGGTCATAAATCCTAAGATCCACTTGAAGCTCATCTGGTGACAGCCACGTACTCACGGGGCTGCTCAATGCGCATAATTTGTGAGGTATCACTAGGCTGGGATGCCAAGGCACAGATTGGGGGCAGGTGAATCAGAAATCATTGCAGGACAAGGATATGTTTGTTGGCCACCTCCGCTGTCCGCTTCAGGTGTCTACAACACAAAGCAGGAGAAGGAGAGACACGGATTCAGTTGCTGGCAGTTCACCTAATGAAACACTGGAAGAGCTGCCACAAAGGCTGTTCCCAGTTTCTGGGTGTTTCTGTGTGCCTATGCTGCTGCACAGCCGCATTGCTCCCATGCACACCGTGTTGCTCCTCTGTCCCCTGGATACTAGAGAGGACACTGTCAGCCTTCATGGTCTTTGAATTGTGTCTGAGTAACTTACGTTTGCAGATTGGTGCCAGTATGCACAAGGACTTGTTGGCATCATTGAACGCTGTTTTAAGAGGGGCTCAGATTTGTGTCCTAATGCGCTGCCAACAAAATTGACTTTTTCCATAGGGTAAGGACTGTCCCCAAAGGCTGGGATGACTGCTTCTTGGGGACTTTTTCATGAAGAATACAATGGAGCATCCCCCCCGGGCCAGGGAGATGCAAACCTGCCTGTCCCTGCCAGGCAGCTACAGAAGTTAAGGGAGGAGGAAGGAGAAATGGAGAGACAAACTACCCACTGATGTGGTCACTGCAGCCTCTGTACTTTAAGAAATAAGCTCAACACAAACTCCATCTTCATATTATGGTGCCCTAAACTTGTGTTTTGTACCTGCTTACTGCCTTATGCCTGATGCTGTGAATCCGGATGGAAAAACCTGCTGTGGGTTGCTCCTTTACCTTGTGCAACAGCGCTTGTGACGAGCTTGCAGTCAATGAGATAGTGGTTAGGCTCTTCTGGGCCACGACTGCCCGTATTCTGCTCTCGGTGTGGATTGCCCTGCTTTGCAACCGCTGTGCTGCAGATGGCAGCCACTTGTAACCTCTTCCTCCAGAGCCCTCCAGCAGTTTAAACAGTGCTCTCTAGCAGCTGCTATGGTAATTCCCTGGGAAAGTGTGTGACTGATGGGAAATACCCCAGATGCTGTGGGAATCTCCTTCCTGTAGGTTTGGTCAGTGCAGCCCCGGGGGCTCCAAAAGTGTCTGCTGGCTGGTGCTCCTTTTGCACTTCCTTGGTTCCTCTGCTTTTCCTATTGCCTCTTTTTAGTCTTTCCATAATCACAGGGGCTTTGCTCTCCAGGCACAGCTCCTGGCTGCAGTCTCCCCTTCACCTTCAGAAATCCTTTATTTCATACCATGAAGAGGTGCTGCAGCCAAAGTGGCCCCAAGTTCATGGTGGCATGTTTGTTGCACCCTGTTTGTATTCTTTGGTAACTGCAAAGTTGGGGAATCTTATAAGGAGTCTAGAATAAAATCCAGCTGTGCTTTTGTGTCCTTAATGGTGTGATAGCAGAGAGTATCTTATCCCACCTTTTCCAAGGCTGGAAAAAGTCCTTAGGGAATAACTCTGGCTCTCTGGTAGCTCCTAGCAGGCTGTGAAGTGGCCTGAAATGTCCCTGTGTGAGGAAGAAGTTTAAAGAGTGATTTAAGGGCTTTGAGGTGTTCGAGTGGGAGGTTTAGGACAGGCAGGACCTGTCTGCACGGAGGCTGTAGGGAAGCACAGCATTACAGGGGACTAGTTCACATCTGGTGGGACTGCTGGTGACCTGTGAGCGGGGGATGATGTGCCACGGGGATGCAGGAGCCGAGCACTGTGCAGCAGTGCATGGGGGTTAACAGCCACCGTGGGCTTTCAAAGCCAGCTCCAGGGGCACTGCTCCTCAGAGAGGGTTTGAGAACAGGTTTGAGAGAGAACAGGTTTGAGTTGAGAACAGGTTTGAGTTGAGAAAAGCTCAACTGCTGTGGCAGTGGCTCTGGGATCAAATTGGCCATTTTGTCTACTTGGAGTATTTTGTGGACAATTAAACTGCAATTTGTGCCAGCAGGACTTTTCTCACAACATGATGACAATTAAGTGAAATGCAGTGTTTAATGACCAGTGTCTCATTTTCTGGAGGATGACTGAGATTTCTTCTTCACACTCTGATGCAGATTTTGGTAAACCACTAAGAGGAAAAAGGGAATGAGTCATCTAAAACAAATCACAAAAACTTGCAAATTCACTTAGACACGTGCTCTGTGTTGGTGCTGGTTTGCTGCTACAGGCTTTACTATAGGTCTGAAAAAGTATCCACCAGGCAAAGAAGGTTTTTTTGCTAGACACCGAAGCCATGACTCCCTTAGAAACTATGCAAACACAAAGGGACAGCCTGACCGTGCAAGATAGTGCTTTAACCAGCAGCTGCTGCTCCAGGTCAGGCACATCATAGGAGGAGGGCTGCAGCAGCTCCCCGCTCTCCCTCTCTCCTCCCCAGATTTCCTTGCTGCAGTAGTTGATTTCAGGTTAACTTTCCTTCATTTGTTAATTCCGTTGTAGCTATAAGAGCAAATACCTCACAGGGAATGGTAAGATGCTGTGCAAATTCAGTAACATGGGATCAAGATCCTTGTGTTCCTGTCGGTGGTTGTATCATTTGGTGTTGTAACAGACTTGAGGATGGACAGACATCTCTTTCTTTTGAGAATGTTTCATGAACTTCTTAGTCCCTTTTTATAATTTACTTTTTAGTAATTCTGTTATATTCTTTAAATGGAAAATTGAGAGCTAATTTTTTTGAGGGATAATTCTTAATGGTCATGGAATTTAAGTAAAGACTGTGTTGTGTAATGAGTGGAATTAACTTTTCATATCAGGATAATAATATTATTTCCTTTATTACATTTAAAACTTGAAATATTTTATCTTTTTATATTTATTTTATTTTTTTATTCAGACACTTCTGTCTGTAAATAGAAATGGAGGTGTTCACACACTTGGAGGTGTTTGAGGCCAAGTTGGATGGGGCTTTGGGCAGCCTGATCTGGCGGGATTTGTCCCTGCCTATGGCAGGGGGGTTGCAGTGAGATGGTCTTTAAGGTCCCTTCCAACCCAAACTATTCTATGATTCTGTGGTTGTGTCCAGTACCAGCAGATCTTCAGTTCCAGCAGGACCTCTCAGTTGGTACCACAAACCAGTTAGTTAGGAAGAATTTGATGTATTGAAAGATTTAATGAGTTGAGGCTATTAACCATTTCCATCAGTGAACAACATCTGTCTTTTTTTCTCCTCTGTGCTGTTTTAAAGGGCTGCACCATCCTGAGCCACTACCTGTAGGAGTTTGGGGTTGGTGTAACTGTGAGCAGCTGGTGTTCGTCATTGGCTTCAGGATAATGATCCTGCAAGGTCAAGTGAAGTTATTGTACCTTTGCCTTTTTCTGTTTCATCTTCTAAAGGCACAATTTTATAGCTCCAGAGTAGTACAAAAACTGTCTTTCACCAGAATAACTCTGAAGCTGCAGTATTAACCATTTTATACACCTATGATCAGCGTTTCTGTGGTGAAGACACAGCAACATCCTCTTTCTATTTTAACCCGGCACGGTTGCTGTTTTTGCACTCAGTATGTTAATGTTGTCTCACCTTATGTTACACCCTACTCTTCTAGTTCTTTTATTTGTGATTCAGACAACTTTTATATTACCAACACAACTTTGATAACACACACTATGTAAAAGAAAAATTATGTTTGGAACTTGCTTTGTGATTTTTCACCACCCTCCCATCCTCTAAACGATTTTACTTCTCTGCTTTGGCACTAAATAAGACCTGGTTTTCTTCCTTTCTAAGGACATTGACTTACTGATTGCTACATGAAAAATTCACCAGCATTACCACCACTCATTAACACGCACAGCTATTGCACAGGATGTTTTATTTTTTTGGCAGCTCCAGCTTTGTAAACTTCTCTGTAAACTGTGGGGAAAAGCAGACATTTCAGTACATCAGTGGGTTGTACTACAGACACATTTCCCAGGCAGAAACTGATCTGCAAAGTATCACCAATTTGCATGCAATTAGGAAGGAGATTGACTGCCATATCTTTAATTAAATATGCTAAGTGAGTAGATAAAAAACGTCCAAGCTGACAAAATGAAAGTATCCTTGATCTACATCTAAATATACATCTTTCAAAGGAAGTTGTAGCTTTTTATCAGGCTTTCATATTCCAATAGTTGGCACCAATTTCTGCCTGTCAGCTTGCACCTACTGGCGTTGATAAGGAGTCTTTGATAATACATTGAATTTTTTAAAGAAGCTGTTTCTTCCCCCAAGACTTATAGATTTTTGGGTGACCACATTGGGTTTGCCCTTTTGTATTGGGTGAGTGACCTAGAATCTCCTGCCTCTATATATCCATTTATTTATTTTTGCCACTATGGCAAGGTTATCAGCTGTATATTTTGTCAGGGTCTATTTTATCCGTACCTCTGGCTTCTGACAATTGAGGGTTAGCTTTGGCAGTTAGTTCTGCACTGCTGCCAGCACCTCGACAATACTCATCAGCCCACCAGAGAGGCTGTGGGAAAGGGAAGATGCCTCTTGTCTTGGAATGAGGTTTTTCCCAATAGCTTTGACCCAGGTTAGAAATAATTCCAGTGAATCGCATTGCAGTTCACTGACAGTATTTGCCCGCTCAGTTGTGTGATTTCAACACCTCACCAGCTCCTTTTCCACCTGCCCTTTGAAGCACTGATGGGGTATTTTCCTCCACCATCTACTGCAGCTCCTCTCAGGCAGGACAAGAGCCCTTCCTTCCACCCAGGGACTGGTTTTTCTTCATCTGCTTGTCTGGTGTGCACACATCAAGCCAGCAAACAAGGCCAGTTCATTTTACAAAGAAACACGGTTTTATTTATTACAAACCATTTTAAATAATTTATTTGACTTTTAAATTATCCTTAGCATCGAACCCTCATCTGCTTTGCAGATGGAAAGCAGCCCTTACCAAGCAGCCTTTATTGTCTGGGAGATCCCCAGCCCACAGTCAAAACGTTTTGATGTTTTTCTGACCACTTTCATTTTACATTGTCCCTAAGGCTTACCCAGGCTCCCAGGCAGGCAGTAATTGGTATTCTGGAGGCTTTCTGAGCTGGCATTACATGGGCCATCCTCCTGATTGACCTCTGAGGCTTTCTGAATCTGCCTGGGCACAAAACACGAAGGTGTGCTGTCCTCCAGAGTCTCATCTGCAGGGTGCAGTTAGTCCTCATTCCTTGCTGAAGCCTTCTAGACGCTTAAACCAGGATTTCACAAACGCTGTGCTGGGTGCGATGCTCTAGAGCCTGTAAGCTTTAGGAGACCAGGAGAGGTGATGCTTTTCCGTCAAGCTAGTTGGAAGTTGTGTGCGGTTTGAAAACCGCATCAGTGCTGTTAGCTGAAAGTAGTCTGGTGTCGCTACACCACTAGCTCTAATGTTAAAAACCAGCTGCTTCCACTAATGAGATAATCTAGCAAGACACCATTCCGTGTGCAGCATCCTTTCTTTATCAAAGCTGAGGAGAGACTCCCTGTGTAAAATACTGTGATGTATCAGCACTACAAAGGTCACGCTTTTCTTAATACCCATACACAGCACCACATTCCTTGGGCTCTTGATGTTTGTTTTGTGTTGTAAACAAATTTCTGGCAAAATTTCTGGCGTTTCTGAGATTTGTCTTTAAACTGATCCCCCTTCAAGTTCAGTTCTTCATGGGCACGAGCTGAAATGTATACATAATTGCAAACTTAATGGTTGGAGTTATTCAGTAATAAATAGGTTTGTTAAGTTAACTTGGGTAAGACTTTGCAATGAAGACCTTTACTCTTGTTTATAGGTACTATCAATGCTGTCATCCGGATTGGAGATCATTTGTCACTGTTTGTTCATTATTGGATAAATAAGACACACAGAAACAGCTAGATACACCTCCTCGATACATACACTCAGTTTTCTTAGGCTGATAAGAAGGCCGCAACTTTACAAAGTCTGTTCAAGTTACAGCTTTTCGGGCACAAGTCGTTTTGGCTCAGAACCCATTGTATGTCTCAGACAGAAAGTGTTTGGATCAGACCTGTCCTGCATTCTTTCAGCGATGTGCAAGTACGACTAGCCCATCCTCAGCCTACTGGGGTGAACAGTGTCCTCTTATAAACAAGCAGTCCTTCTTTTTGCCCCTTTTGCCATCTTTCAAAAAAACAATATCTGAAACTTAGGTTATTTGTTGCTTTCTCTCATTGCACGCCTGTTCTGTGGCTGCAAGCAGGTACCTGCCTTTGTGGTGTGACTTCCCTGGGGTTTAGGGGACTGCTGACTGGGATAGGTTTGGTGGCTCTTGCCTTGGTCCTTGGGGTTGGTGGGCACGTAGTGACTGGTGGCAGAAGTCCATGCATCCTTCTGTCAGTGACCCATCTTGCTTCCCTAAGGAACAGCTTTGGAGAGATGAAGCACGGTCATACAGGGCCCATGAGGGACAGCAGAGAGTGGTGGCAAAGAGCTGATGCCAGGCAAGCCGAAGTAGACATTTTTCATAGACTTTATAGTGCTTTATATACCCTGTGTTTCTTTCTGAATATCAGTGCTTCAGATATACCATAGAAGAGAAGTTTCGCATTTTAATCTCTTGTTGTGTACTTCTTTTCTTTTTTTTTTTTTTTAGATTGTTGTTTCATTGAGGGTTTTGTTGTGGTTGTTGTTTTCTAAAAAAAGTTTTGAATATCCCACCTTTAGTTGGATGGTTTAGAGCAGGTCCTTTTATTGTACGGTATGAGACAGGAAGAACACAGGTTCCTTCCTGATCAGCCTTTACCAGATGTTACTTCATATACTTTTACTGTCTCACTTGTTTTTCTTTGAAGATAATAATACCAGTCTTTTCAATCTTTCATGAGTTTCCATGCCCTTGATCCTACTCGTTGTTCTTCTTTGAATCCTCTGACATTCTCCATCTCTTGGAGATGGCTGGAGATGGCTGGACCACAGCAGTCTGCTTGACGTTGGACCACAGATCTATGTCAAGATATTTTATCTTTTTATTGTTCTTCACCCTATTTTACCTGCATGCTTATTTCATCTGCACATTGAAAGAATGGAGATGTTGAGCTTTCTTGTGCACAACAGAAAAAAAGGCTGGGTGGCACTTCAGGGCAAAGGCAATGATCTAGGTCGTTTCCTAAAGCATTCCTTGTATATTTGTTCCATCTATCCCTAAAGACCTCTGGTGACTTCACAGCTCTAGAGACCTTCCCAGTGTTTTGGGACCTTTGCTCTTAGAAAGGCTGAAAAATACCTAACCTAAAGCTTCCCTGATGCAATTTACATCTTATGTACCTCCCTTGGGCAGGGAAACCAGCTTTTTCCGCTTGTCTGCGCAATGGCCTCTTACATATTTGAAGACTCTCATCATGTTTCCACTTTAGCATTCACCTTAGCAAGAAGTGTAGTTAATTTAGGTGGGTTTTGTCATGTTTTCTAGATCTCTTATCATACTAGCTATCCTCTCTCACTGGGCCATGTCTTTCCCAAACAAGACACAATACTTCTGGCTGAAATCTTAACAGCACTGTGTAGACTGAACAGAAATGATTTCTTCGTGTCTTACAACGTGTAAGCCAGTTCATACACAGCAGTGTGATGTGCACTTTTGTTGTGACTGCATGATATCATTTTGTGTCCGGCTTATGAGCAACTGTACTGCCCTACCAAACTGTCTTCTGAAACATTGCTGTCCTGTAGCTCAGCTGTAGATTCAGTGCAGGTCCTTTCCTCCATCTGGTTGTTGGAATGGGATGATCTTCAAGGTCCCTTCCAACCCTAACCGTTCTATGATTCTGTGATTCTATGATTTTCCAGCTTGCTCCTAGATTATCAAGGGGAGGTTGAACCTGAAACCGGACTCCAGTTGCACTTGCATCCATTTCCATCTTCATGCAATCTGAAAATTTAGCAATTTTCATCCTCCGCCTGAAGCACTGAGTGGTACAGCAGTACAAGTCTCAAGCAATTCTATTCAATGCATCCTTATACTATGAAAGAAAATCAGTCATAACTACTTTCAAGAAGGGTTTACTTATTAACTTTGTATTGGTCTTAGAGAAATTTCATCTAGTCTGCTCCTCGTTTTATGAAAAAAGTGAGGCGTGTGAGAAAATTACTTATCAACAGCTTTGCTTTCTTGCCTTTCCCTGCCATGAAGAACCTGCCACCTGAAGCTGTACCTTAGCCATTTATCGTTTGTAAGATATCTCAGCAGTTTGCTTATTTGGTTCCACTGCACTGTAACCTCCCCAAAAGTACAAGCTTTTAGCTACTGGTTCAGTTAATGCTGTCTTTCAAAGAAGATCCACTGCAATACTTCAGACTAAAGAACTCAGCTGCTGTAGAGGGACATTTAGCAAAGATTAAGATGAATTAAGTAAAGGTGTGACATTACATTGCATTAGTTAAAGCCCACCAAATCCCTCTGTGGATGCTCTCTCTTTTACAGATAAAGCATTCCTAGTTTCCTTTACAGTTAATTCTGAAGGGCTTAATTCTAAAATGTTCATGCCTCTTACTTTCCCATCTGCAGTTAATTCAACTTAAACATCTTAGGTAGACAGCCAATCTAAGTTAAGAGTGGGTGGTTTTCTGCTCTGCTTCTAACCTGTGTTTTAAGGCAGAGAAAAGGTTCTCTAAATTCTGCCTCATTGTGTCATTTGACAATTTACATTAGGCCGAGTACTACATTATCATCTTTTCTGTTGCTTTTTCTGTCTATTAGGCATCTCAGCATGGAACATTAAACATCCTCTTTTCTTTTCATCTGGAGATTTATAATGCTAATTTTATAGGAATACCTTGTGGGACCAAGCCGAACATATTACAGATATCTAAATGTCTTGTGTCTACACAAAACCATCTTGACTGATAGCTGACTTGCTATCTTTCTTTTTTTTTTTCCAGACAGGTATGTCTCTCATCAAACCATTACTTTTAATTTTCTCTGGGATTTTTGCAATGCCTTCAGCTCAAATTTTTAAAGCACGTCAAGCTGCTGTATTATTGTGAAATAAGTGAATGAGTCAAGTCAGGGGTGTTTGTGGCGTTAGAAACTAATCTGATATGAAGACTTCTTCAGGGCTCAAGTGGAAGCTCAACAGTGCTCTCCTCTAAATAGATTTAGGAGCAGAAAAGATTTTGGAATAGAGCTGGAATAGACCAATTTCCTGTAATTAATTCTTTTTTCTTCACAAGCATCAGATGCACGGGAATTTTCAGACATACCATATCATCACGTTTCTCTGCACTAATTAATATCAGGACAAGCATACAGTACAACTACGTGACTGATAGCGTTATGATTGATTCCTGATCTACTACCACTATCGGGCAATGCAGACTCAATTGAGTTGGGCTCATGTGGGATCATGAATTGAAAAAAAAAAAAATAATTAAAACACAAATTCAATCAGGGATGCTGAAATGAAGAGAAGCAATTTATAGACTATGTGAGTGGATGCTCAGACAACAGACTCATTTAATTTTCTGCAATGAATATTTGTGCTAATTAAAACCCTGATGAATATTTGAATTTAAAAAAAAAAAAAACAAACCAGCAAAGGGGGAATGGATGGATGGAAGGGATCTTCTAGCTTTCAATAATAGTTGTTCCTTGACTGCATCCACTGGTGAAACGTCAGGCATTTATCTAGGCATTCCTGAAGCATCTTTTATTGTATCAGTGGCACATAACAGTATTAACCAGGGCTACAGTGAAATCAGTGGTCCAAGAATGGAGGGTAAGAGAGAGAAATTGAAGGCAGCATTCAGTTTTCTTTCTGATTCAGTATCTGACAGCTCCATTTAACTCAATGGGATATTTGCATTTTTGAAGCTACACGTGTGCTTAGCTCTCTTGCTGAACAGGGAATGAGACATAAATCTGTGATGAGTACTAAGTAGTCTTTATCTCTACTTCTGTGGCGACAAACCATTTACAATAAACCAGTTATACTTACTACTTGCTCTCCGTGCTGGGTTTAATCGCAAGGGTGATTACTGTTCCTTTATGCAGTCGTGATTTGGTACTCATTTTTGTCAAAGTGTTTCCAGGCAAAATTGCAGGTGCTTCCCAGCATGTAGGCTGGTGAGACACACAGACACTAAAGCTTAAACTAACTTTCACGTTAAAAGAGGATCTCAAGTGGGTGGGGGAGAATACATCTGTTATCTCTGAAAGTCAAGTTAATCTCATCCTGAACCAAAAAGTTATTAACTTCAGTTATTTGATGATTCCACAAGCACAAAACAGGCTGGTTTCTCATTGTTGAGGAAGATGCATCCTGTATTTCTCTACCTTAATGGCCCATGCTTTCTCCTGGATTTACATTGAGTCTGAACTTTCTGTTTGCAAATCTTTTCTGGAGAACATAAAGATTTTTCAGGAAGTGTCCTCCATCTGTAAATTACTGACATGAATTCTTCACTTAAAGACTTTTATTTTGATTTAGCATGGTTATAAAATACTCAGTAAAAATACTGATACTTGACATGGAGATTGCTTTTCACATTTCCTTTGGGCTGATCCTGTAACCACGTACAGACATGAAAATTTCAACAGATTTATTTTTTTTTTTAAACTCTCGAAAAGCTACTTGTGTGTGTTTGAAAGAATAAGGCTCAGGCTAGACAAATGCAGACAAAGGCATAACTTCATGAGTTAGGCTAAGCAGCCATCTTGAAATCCCACCTAACTAGTAGTCGTCTCTTTCAAATTCCAAGAATGGATCTTACAGGTCAAGCTACTGCTCCACTAGAGGTTACTGGCCTGATGCAGAAATTTCTGATAGAAATCCTTCACCTGTCATGTAGAAGGTCCAACCAGAGGGTTCTGCTTGTGCTACACCGTTATTCCTGAAAGCACGTCCTGCCTACGACCTTTTTAAACACACATATATATTCTGCAACGAGTCCCACTGTTTTCATACATACCCTGCTTGTGCTTCCTGTTTCTCTTGGTTTTTGGATTTATACAGCAAAGGGAGGAAGGAAAAAAAAAAAAAAAAGAGGTGCCTTTTACTTTCCATTATTCAGTCTTCCTAAGAAAAAGAAACTGAAATGTACTCAGCTTCAAGCAGTGCACATGTTGCCTTGTACACGGTTTCCCATGGGTGGACAACTTCTGGAATTCAGAAGGGAGGGGAAAGACTATATTAAAGACAATTAATTTTTTCCCAGGGAAAAGCAGAATTTGTCTACTAATTACAGAGCAGCATAAGGAAGAAAAAAAAGGTCAAAATGCAAACGCTCCTTTAAGCCTCTCGAGTTACTGGGTTTTTATATTCTTTTATATTTTGTTATGCCATAAAACCAATATTAACAAATAAAGAATGCAGTAATAAATGTGTGTCAAAACACTAATATGAATGTCAGTGCTGTAGCTCTGTGAGGTGGTGAGGAGCTACCACTGTCTGAAAATGCGGGTATTAAAGAGGTAAAGGTCCAAGATCTGACGCGTCCCTTTCCTGCTTGGCGTGGGGACTTCCAGATGAACAAAGCCCTGTAAGAGTCTCGCTGAACTCGACAATTTGTAGGTGCTCAGCTCCTCTCCAAACAACAACATAAAACTCCACCCTAACCCAAACCCACGAATGAAAACTGGAACATGTCTCTATTAAGGTCACAGAAGAATGGTAGGAGAGTAATGAACAGAACACAAATATGCTGAGTCTCACTTCCTTGCTTTAAACACAAGACAGTCTTTCTTCTTCATATTACACTGTTAATTGCCAAACAAGATTTTTTGAAAAGCAGGTTCCAATTGATGTGTCCTTGGAGAAAGCCTTGTGCTCACCCTGCAGAAAGCTTTAATTCCTCAGTGTATTTTAAAGTAAGGTTTTAGTGCTGAGCTTCCTTACTCAGACTTAATGAAATTCAAAAGATTTTTTTTTTTGACAGGTAAAAATGAATAGTCTCAATAAATTAATTGTCTTTGAAGGAAAAAAAAAATATCAAAGCTGCATAAATGAGTATCTTCCCTCAGTTTCTAAAACTCTATTTCTGGAATAGAAAAGTTTCCCATTTTATTCAGGGAGCAGGTTAATGACACTTCTTGTATATATGTAAAGCTGTAGATGACTGCATGAAATGTAGACGGATTTTATTAACTCCTTCCTCTGTTTGTACATATTGAGCACTCAGTGCAATTATTTTGAAATATACGCACTGCAATAAGGGCAGACTTTGAAACGGAGTCTTAATGTCATTAACATCTTCTTCTTAATGCGATTTATTACACCGTAACTGGATGGCACAATCTATGACCTGCATAAGGATGCGGAACCTTATTAATGCATCTCATTAAAGGAACTACAAACCCTACATAAAGCTGACTCACCAGGGAGATGCATCTTCTTTCTAACAGGACCTAAACAAAGGCCATATGCCTTGTCGCGGGGACAGGGTGATCCTGTAGGACAACCTGGGAATAACTAAGCTTGTAGCAAAAAGCTTTGGGCTGCTGCTGATTGAATGACTCACAAAGCTAAGACTGACAAAGCTGGTAAACTCTACCCAATAGAGCTTATGCAGGTTTTGGCTTCGATCCAGCAGAGCACTTAAGTTCATGCTTAATTATAAGCAAGTGACATAAGGCAATTTAGTTAAGCACGTGTTCAAGTGTGGTGTGGAGCTAAAGACCTTATCTAGAGAAATACAGACACGCTGGTAACCCCAAAAAGTGAAAAGTTGAGAGATGCAAGAGACGCAACCAAAGTTGTAAGGGCGCAGGCAACTTGGGTAGAGAGCTGCGAGAAGGTTTGGCCTCCAGCAATTTTCCAAACGGTTTATAGTACGGGGTCACGAAGGACATCCCGATCGCGGAGATTACAGCGCAGAGAACTCCTCCTGGGGCTTCCCGATGGATGTGGCGGCGCTGGGAGCCCCGCAGCCACCACCTCCGTGTGCACAGCAGAGCTCCGGGGCCTCCTGCACCCGGGACCGGCGACGCGCTGGGACAGGATGATGTCCCGGGAGAGCGGGGAGCGGGATGCGCGCGGACAGGGGGATGCGCAGGGACACGGGGAGCGGGATGCGAGAGGGAGCTGGTCCCAGTGAAGAGCCAGGGGAACCTCCGCTCCCCCCGTGCCGCCCCCTCTCCCCCAGCGCCCGCACCGGACACGAAGCCGCGGCACCGGGACCCGCTGACCCCCAAACCCTGGCTGACCGGGCCCTGCCCGGCAAGGCCGAGGGTCCCATCCCGCCCTATGGCCGGGCAGCCCCGAGCCGAGGCCGCGCACCTTCGCTCCCCGCGTCCCTGCTCCCCGCATCCCCACTCCCCGCATTCCTGCATCCCGGCTCCCCGCATGCCCTCTCTCCGCATCCCCACTCCCCGCATGCCCCCATCCCGCTCCCCACTCTCTGCAACCTCGTATCCCCGCGCTCCCTCATCCCCCCTCCCCGCACCCCCTTATCACCCATCTTGCATCCATTCCCGCTCCCCGCACCCCTTATCCCCGCATCCCGCAGCCCTCCCCGCTCTCCCCTCCCTCCCCCTCTCCCCGTCGCATGTGCGCGCGCTCCTCGCACCGCCCCCCCCAGCCCCGCTCCCCGCCCCGGGTGCGCGCGGTCCTCCGGGCGCCTTCCCATGGTGCCCCGCGCGCGGCGGCGCTCTGGCCGCGCGGTCGCTGTCACCGCCCGCAGCGCCCGAGGGACGGCGCCGCTCGCCCCGCCGCCGCCGCAGGAAGGAGTCGCCGCCGCCAACTTCCCCTCGGCCTCCGCTCCGCCGCCTCCTCCTCCGCCGCCTCTCCCCGCCCCCGCCGCCGCCCCGCCATGCCCGGGGCCGCGGCACGGGCCCTCTGAGCCTCCGCCGCCGCGCCTCGGCCCGGCCCGCCTTCTCCTCGCAGTCCCGCGGCCGGTGAGTGCGGGCGGGCCCGGCGGGAGGGAGGGACGGGGATGAGGGATGAGGGAGAACGGGGGGCCTGCGGCTCGGCGCGTCCCGCCCGCCTGGGCCGCGCTTGGCCCCGCGGCGGGGAGGCCGGCGGGAGGCGCCGAGCCCCGCTCCCTGCCGCGCTGGAGGCGCCGGGAGCGCTGGGATCGCCCTCCCGCTGCTCCCGGGCCGCTGTCCTCCCCGCGCCCCCCGGGGCCGCTGCTCCCGCGTGCCCCGCGGGGCCAAGCAGGCCTCGGTGGAGAGGCGGACGGACAAAGAGCCGGGGGAGCCGCGGACAGACGGACAGGCGGGCGGGCAGCGCATCCCCCCCACTCCCGAGCGGCCGCATCCTCCCGCTGCCCGCGCCTCCATTGTTCCCGGTGTAAGAGAGGTGCGGTGTGCCGGCTGGTGCGAATGTGTTCCGTTTGATTTTATCTTTTGAATAACCTTCTCCGAGTCTCCTCGCAACTGCTCGGGGGAAAGCTTTTGAAAGGGACTTCTCTCCAGCGTCTGGAGCTGCTATCAAGCACCAGGCTGGAAGTGGAAGTGGCTGGGAGGGCAGGGGGACCAGTAGGGATTGAAGAGAAATTAGCTGGGCTTTAAAGCACTTTCGTTCTTCATCGTCTTTCCTCTTCCCAGTTCCTGCCAAACCTCGTCTGGGATGAATGCAACAATGTCGATGTTAAGCTGGCTTATAAAAAGGGAAGACATTTATGTTGCAAATGTAAATTATCCCTTCGGTTTTATAAACCACTCGGAACAGCTGTGAGGGCTATTGCAGAATGCTAAAAAAAAGTAGATCTGTACCATACAACAATCATAGCTTTAGTCTCGCTTTGGAAGTCTACCTGGAGCACATGACCTACCTCTCTGTCTGCACACGCGTGACATTCTGGTCCGAGGAGTTCTGGATGGGAGAGATGTCTTATTTCTGATGAACAGCATCTTCGCTGTTGGTACAAGGCAAATGACAGGGGACTGTGGTTTTTCTTTGGAATAGGATCTCAGTTGCTTTGTTTATTTGCTGAACTTATTAACAGATTTCAGTAATACTTTGCAAGCTTGCTAAGAATATGTACCCGGGCCTGTCATGCTTAGACCTTTTGCATATTAGATTTCGTCCTTGTAAATGATACAACTTTTGCAAGTGTTCTCGTGAGTTTGGTGAGGCAGGCCTTGAGAAGGAAGGAGGTGGAAAAATAGTGCTAAACTGTTATCTGTTTCTGAAGGTGTTCTACGCTATACTGAAAATCCAGTCAGATAAACTGATGGTCCATACACACTTAAAATCTGTCCTGCTATGTGAAAAGTTTGCATACCTTCGGGCAGTGTCAGTTTTTCACTGTTCCACTTCCAGTGTTTGGGATTCGTGCATGTGTCCAGTGACAGCTGTCATCTGCAGAAGCTTTGGCTGTGCTGGGAAGCTCCAGAGCTCACGAGGCCTGCTTCCCTGTGGATCTCATGGGATCTGCAGACTCCTGGAACAGGGTACAGTCAGGTTCGTAGCAGAGGCAGGCAAACCCCGCTATCGTTGCGGTGAGTAAGGAAAACTCTACTAAATTAATTTTTCAGTTGCACGATTTCCTGAAAACAGTTGTCGTGGTTTTTCTTGGTGAATTCTTAGCTGAATGTATGTGTGTATTTGGTTTCCAAAACTATTTTCTTTGTAGTTGTTTCTGGATGTCTGCATGCCCCTCTCCCCCAAATATCCATGTAGTTGGTCAGTGAGCTCATGTAACTGCATAAAGCTAAAAATGATGAGGCTGACCTCTTGTATTTAGCTGCCATGTGCACATGTACTTTTTCTGTCTTCGCTCCTCAGGCTAAGGCCCAAGACAACAGATGTAATCTCATATGCTTCTGTTTGTGTCCTTGTCTGTATGTGTTTGATTTCTACTGTATTGCAAACATATTCTATTTATGGAAAATCACTAATATAATGGGTTATGAAATCAAATCATAAGTAGGTAAGTAGCTACTTGAAGAACCACAGTGGTTTAAAAAAAAATGGAAGAAAAAATTACTCTGAATGTGAAAAGTTGTAGCGTAGGCTAAATTGTTCACCTGAAGGAACACATGCTTCTGTAATATTGTTATGTAGCTTCTTAAAAGCTGAACTTCTCCCTTTCAGTTCAGAGTGTACAAGTTTGTTGGTATTAGGATTTAAAGCTCTGTGAAGCGTGCATGCATTCTAGAGAGAGTTGGCGCAAAACCACTGAGTTTGGAAGTTCTTACTTCCAGCTGAGAACTTCTGTGTATCAGTAATGTTAAGAGTTGAACTATGAAAATACTAAGAACATATTACTGTAGTGAAATGTGCTAACGGTACAGCTAAAAGAGCTTAGCTCACTTCTTTGTACTACAGGTTTGATAATGTTAATTTAAAAATCAAGTGAAGTTCAGGGTATTGCTTCTTGGACAAAGCACTTTAAAGTTTGCTAATGGGGAGGAAGGGTTTGTTGTATTCTGGAGAAAAGCAGAGTGGGATTACCTTCTGTATCTGCTGCTGGAGACTGGTCTAGGATCTCTGTGGAGTCCTCCTCCAGTAAGGACTGCTGTGTATGCTGTTGTCCTGTTGTGAATATGACAAATGGAGACCTGTCTATGTGGGAGCAGCTTGATGGAGTGGGCCTTCATTTATCACAATCACCTTAAGTGTTTAGTGCAACTTGAAATTCAGTTTGATCTAATTTTAGCTCCAATATAAAATACCTTTTTCTGTGTGAAGTAACAAAAGTGAAGTAAGAAATAGTAATGTTGGTATGACATCTTCCGTAGATAAGCTTACTGCTGGTACCCTAAACATGACACCAGGTGTCCAACTTTCTTGTCCAAATGTAACAATGTCTTCTGTATTAAGTGAATAGTACAAGATAGGAAGAATAAATGCCATTGGAAATATTTTGTACTTTGAAGACTCTTAAGTGGATCTACCAGAGAAGTAGATATGTTTTATTTAAAATAAGTGCTTTTTGTGCCTTTGCCTGGCATTTTAATGGTAACTGCCTTTCAAACTAGCATCATTTATGATGAAATAGATTCAAACCTTTAGCTTGCAGTCTCGTCTGCATAACTGCATAAAGACAAATGAAGTAACACAGAGTCTCCATGGGTGTAAGTAGGCATGGGTGTCTGCTTCTATCTGGTTGCAGGGCTTATGTGAAGGATCAGTACTGAGATTAACCTTGTATTTAATTGTTTGGTTTTTGAGAGAAGTACTTATGGGAAAACACTATTTCTTGCAGTACTGAGAGTCATGAGATATTTTTGCCTTTTTTTTTTTTTCACTTCTGTGTGTTGGAATCTGTGCAAGAACCCTTGAACATTTGTACATTTAACTTACTGTTTTTCAGCAGCTGAGACATAGTTATTGACAGGCCATACCAGCAAAACACAGCCATTGGTGATAATATAGAGCTGTATGCCAAGCACAAACTTCTGTCTAACAGAAGTAAATCCATTCAGGTTTTCATGAGATTTATTTTCTTTTACTCCAATGCTGTAGTTACTTTATTTCAGTACTTTCCAATGAAGTTAAAAGTGCAACTCCATCTGTTTAGCTCGTAAGTACTCTGTGTACATTTTAAGTACATATTTTTTTATCATCTACGTAGAACAGAATATTTTATGCATCAGCAATAATGCCCTGAACTACACAAGTGGCACTGGTTTAACCTACTTAACTTAAAAATTGTCATACAAATTTAAATACAATAACATATGTGAGTATTCCAATATTATATATGTGATTAAGTTGTCTTCCCTGACTGCATATAGTTGTATTTTTTTTCATATATCATCCACCACAATGCATAAAATATCTGGAAAAATCTGTAATGTGTTCTCACAGAACTTGATTATAAGTGTGTCCTAGGGGGAAATTCCATGTCTTTTAGAAAGACTGTGGAAAGCACAGCATGAAGAAGAGTTAGACTGTCCTGATAACTTCTTCCCTACTGTCAGAATTTTATTTTGGGAGATAATATAGAGATTGTTATTGCTTTTGCTCAGAAATGATTTTTAGCATCCTCTTAGATATTATCAGTGTGTTAATGTATTCAGGGCTATGATATCAAGAAGTAACAGTGTGAATACTGTAATATAGTTAATCTATTACTAATTTATATTACTTCATGATTTCATTGCAGTTTGAAAAGCAGTGGGATGTAGCTCTGTAACATATATTGGCCTGATCCTGCAGTTGATACACTCTACTGCCATACTAGTGTTATAGTCTCTGCATATTGTAACACTTTGTGCAGAAAACTTCAAGGCAGAGCTGTCTAATTCTTCCCTCATGACTAGGATGACATTTTTATAAGTGCAGAATTAAACAGTCTGATGATTAAATGAAATCTGTGTGGGAAGAAGTTCCAACCTGCAAATAACAGTAGGATATAATATACAAACAGCAATATATAAGCTGTCTGATCTCTTGCACTGGAAAAGACAAGCCAAAAATCAAGGTCCGTGTAAACCAAAGTAATTTCTTGATGTAACATGTGATACTCCTAATTCATTAAGCTGTTGTGATATCTGTGTGAGCTCAAATGTGATGCTGATAGGCCTTCTGCTCTAAAATAGTTTCAAGTGGCACCTGCATCTGTAAGGTAGAAGGTGCCCATTGATAAAATTTTCAACAAGTATCTTAATTTTTTTGTAATAATGTCCCATAAAGTCTATGTTAACTTTTACTACTTATGTACCCCCAAATGGATAAAAAAGGCATCATTAAAAAGGTTTACACAGCCAGTAGCATTTTGCCCAGGCCGTGTTACCTTTGTGCGAGACATTAAGTGTGAAGTAATCATGCTGGGCAGATTTGACATTGTTCACTTGCAGTGTTTAAGAAAGGGGAAACAAACATCTTTTTTTTCACTCTCTGTGAAAAATAGAGCCACTACATGATTGCCCTGAAAACTTGTCAGATTTCTTTTTTTCTGTTGTTGGGTTTAGATTTGAAACAGGAAAGTGGTGATATGCTCCTAAAAGGCGTGGATGCATATATATGTTGGTGTGTATAAAGCACCTTTAGCGGGTATTTCTGATGTCTGGCCTAAACTCTAGTCATAGAGTATGAGACACGTTCAGCATTACATGAATTTTATTTTGCCATGCAGCAAGCAGTGTGTTACGCACGTTAGCTGCCTGTGATGTGGTTTGCTGGGAAGAGGCAAAGCAAGTAAGCAACTTCTAAATTCACTGGCTTTCTACAGGCTTCCTTTGGTAGTGAAAATTATTTAGTCTTGCTTTCAACAAGTGTATTTGTAGTTTCCATTGCAAACATTCTTCAGTTTTGTGAGGGGAGGTGAGAGAGAGCAAAATAAATACTAAAGCCAAGAAATGAGTACATTTCCTGGGATTCACAGATCATTTTTTGGTCTGTAAGCATCGTAACAGTGTTCCCAGATGCAATGGATGATTTCAGAGCTTTTCAAATAAGAGTACTCTATCAGCTCTGTTGCTTACCTCCTGAAGTGTGATTTTTCCCTGGTTTTGGCCACACACACAGTGGTTCTTGACATAGGTCACTATTCTATGTGAATCTCTGTCAGACAAAATGTGTCTGAGATGGATTACAATTGTCAGGCCTTTAAGTTCGGTCATTTAATAGCACTGAGCATTTCTAGGTACAATGGTAACTATATAACTAAAGTTAAGACATCTTCTCATTTTGTGTTTTTAAAGTTTGACAAAGGTCTTCATGAAGGACCAGTAGACTCGACCAACTCCCTTTTTCCTAAGAGACTCTTATGCTTCTTACCCTGTAGAGAACTTCTTTAATGACCAATGGTCAAGCGTAGAGAGGGAGGTGGTCAATCCTCAGGGTACTGAGATGTGATACAGTTACTTTACACCACAATCGCTTGCAGGTTTTCTAGAAGTGGCTGTGGAGTATTGATTTTCAGCTTTTGTTTTGACCTTATAAACACCTTTTTGCGTAAAATCTAGTGTGAAGGTGCCCTGCGTGAATATTACTTTAACAATATAAAACAAAAATGAATCATTCATATGGGAGAAGGACTGCCGTCATCCCTCAAGGAGGAAAGCTTTATTAGGCTGCTGTTCTCAGGAGCTTCCTCTGTCGCTGTTGAACTTGACAGTTATACTCTGTGATGAATTTTTGTCTGAGTCAGCAAAAAGATGTGAAAGTTATGATTGTCTTCTGGGGATCGGGAAGGCTTGTGTTATCAGGAGGTGTAAGGATGTAAGGGAAAGCTATGTGGCTTTCGTGTTGCTTTTTATTTATGGAGATTATGAAGTTTTCTTTTTAAAAGACTTGTAGAAAAGAATTTTTGTGTATCTAAAATATGTATAGTATTTTTATGATCACAAATTATTTATACCCAGCTTGAAATGAAAGGATTGTGAGGGGGAATAAAATAGAGTTCATAGGAGAGAAGCATGCAGAGGATGATCATCCAGTTGTCGTAGTAGATTTGCTTGAATATGTAGACTAGGTGGCATTTTGTAGACAAAACCAGTGGACTTGTCGTCTTAATCTGACAGTTAAAAGTAGATCATGCAAAGTAGATGTGTTCAGGCTTTTCTGGTGCCTGTTAGGAACCTGTACTTTGTGTTACATACACCATATCGGATCAAATATAAGGCAGCTTGAAGTGCAAGTTCACTGTTGCTTTTCAAGGAACAACAATATGAAAGGACAAACTGACAGAAAGCCTAATCTCTCAATTCTTTGCATGACCTTGCAGTTTGCTGTTGAGTGAGCCTTTGTGTCATCCCCGGCTTACATTCTATATAGGTCACAGGACAGGCGTGGGGCTTTCCACAGTTGTGGTAGTGATGAGAGTATGGCTGCATATTCAGAAAGTGTAGAATCTGTTGTAGTTATGTGTGACATACCTAAACTTTGCTGTAAAATTGGGCAGCTCTTCATTTCTCAGCTTTGCTTGGGCACAAGTTCAGGGAAGGGGGTCTCAGCTCTGTTGCTGGCGTCTCAGGTGCCTGAAGTTGTTGCTCTGTTACCTGAGCAACACATCTGTGTGTTGAGGGAACCTGGGTGAGTGCAGCTGCATCAGCAGATTGAGGGCTTGAGACTCTTAACATAGCTGGATGAGAAAACAGTACCTGGAAAGCTGTCCATAAACAAAGGACATGCTGAGTTTTTCTTTTGCCAGAGTCCTTTAAGAATATTTTCTTACTTTACCGATCGGTTTCCTGCTTGCTTAGTAGTATGGGTTGTGTAGAATGTATTTCACCAGGACTCGGCTTGAACATCAAGTTATTTGGCTGTGGGTTCTCAGAAATTTCAGACCTGTTTGGTATGGTAGTACTTAGTATTTGGCCTGTGAGTTAACGGCATCAAGAACCTTCAAGACATTTTTCCTAATAATCATAGGAGCTATTATAAACATGAATCATATCTTTTGATCAGTTTGCATTTCTGTTTTAGTGTATTCTAGCACTTCATTAGCAAGAATTAGCTGCAGGGTACCAAAGTCATTGAGGTAGAATCTAATTTCCACAATCATTTTATTCAAGGGGGCACAATCCTGAGAAGTCTTATTTTTTTGGATTATTTTCACTGTTAGTTAACGGGCCAAGATATCTGTGTTGTTATTGCTCTTGTAAAATGACTTCTAGACATTTCATGTTTTGGCTTGCCTTGCTCTGAAAATGGGCTTAAGCGCTTTAAAATTGTTTGAGAAATGTAAGACTGTAATGAGGAGCAATCACCTTGGGGTATGTGCTAGAAGTCAGCAGCATTCCTTGTTCATGCTGTTCTCCGAGTATCAAGGTGAAGAGTTACCTGGAAGTTCTTGTTGAGGATATGGATAGTTTTTTGAAGAGGATACGCTGCAGAAGCACATTTAATTTAGTAGTTACTTGATTTGACTTTTTTTTTTCTCTTTGGAGTGAGGATCAGCCAGATTAAAGCAGTCTGATTTACAATTCTGGAATTTTATGTAAGCAGATAGGAATAGTTCTTAGTTGATTTAATCTGACCACAAATATTGGTTATTAGTAGGGAGGTGGTGGGTTTGTTGCAACAATGTGGAAAAAAAAAATTCCTAGCAGTACAGAAATGTGGTCTTAAAAAACCCAACTTTGCTGTCTTGGAAAATTTACATGATCTGTAACATGCTTGTGTTCCAAGAGGGTGTTTTGAGAAAGTTGCTCAGTTCCATGAATTTAGAGTTAATTTCTACTCCTTCTCCCTCTACCTGATTTCATACTGTCTTTAAATAATACCATGTGCCTATTTATGTGCCAACTCTTCTGCTTATTCTTGATGAAGAAGCTTGATGCTGTTCCCATGCTGTTGTAACAGAGTTCTGGTTAGGCCACAACGATCTCTGATTCCATGGAATTCCATGGAAAATTGCTCCTTGCTTACCAGTTCATAACTGATTGAATACTTTGAAGAACAGTCATGCATTTTCTTTGTGTTCACTATTGGTCAGTGGTTTCCCTAATGGAACATCTCCCCAATGGTGCATCCTTGTTTTTCATCAGGAAAGAAAGGGCTACCACCAGGACATACTGTCTGAGATGCTGCTTCTGTCAGTGCCTAAATCATTGTCATGGCACTGTTTTGTTATTCTTATGTGACTCCCATCTCTGAAGGGTCCACACACCCTGTGGAAATGTCTTGTGTACCTCACCCGTGATTCTTTTTCTTTCCTCGGGGTATTATTATAGGGGCTTATTTTTTTAATTGACTGTGTTATATGTGTGTTGCCGTCTAATTTTGTTAACAGAAGTGAAGTAAATAACCTTATTTATGTGCTTGAAGTTTATTTTCTATGTTCTGTGTTTAGTTTCATATTTTTTAGTTGCTGGGTGTATTGGTCTTGTGGAGTAGGTCAACAGCAATCTCTGTCTTTGAGCTTTAGGGAGGGCTGTTTCAGATCCTCTGGCCCAGACCACTGTTGGCTCAGAAAAGTGGCCACTGAAAGTAACACTGTTGTGCTTGGAAAACAATATAGAAAGCATAGGATTTGCTTGGTGTGTCTGCAGTGAGTCTTTCGCTAAAGAGATATTCATTCTACTGTGTTTTGAACTAACTGGATTTTTTGAAGTTACTGTTCCTTGTGTAGGTGAAGGGTATGTTTGAAACACAGCTGAAATGCAATAAATATACATAAAAAATGAAGTTACACTGGGATATGGCACTGCCTCCTCAGCAGGTTTAAATGAGAGAATGCTCCTTGCCATCACCATCGTGTGAAAAGTCAGCCTACAGCCAGCCAAGGGTCTTTCTCAGAGCTTGTTTCTAGATGTTGTGCAGAATGTAATCTTACTCTGAATAAGTTTTACCATAATGAAATCAGGGAAAAAAAAAGTGTACTTAGTGCATGCTGATGTTCTAAAATTGAACTTGCAACTTACGAGAGTGGTTCGTGTACTCTATAACACTTGCATTGCCCTCACAGCCTGAGAGCCTGCGCTGCTTTCAAATATTGAATGAGATGTAGAAATCTTGCTCTGTAGGCTCTGTTTTGTAGCCATTATTCATGTCCTCCTCACCTATAGTTTAGATAACTGTTGGTATTTTCCTGAAAGTTTTCCTTATGTCATGTATTTAAAGGAGGGATGGCTTCCAGAATCTCTGAGACCATTTTTGCTGCTAACTTCAAATATTTTTGATCAACGCCTTCTTGATTATACCTCTGTTAGCTTATTGTCCAGTTCAGTCTATGTGGATGTATTAAATAACTGGCTTGAATTTTTCTGTAATTATTATTTTTCTTCAATGTGTGTAGATGAGCTTGTAGAAAACAATGAAGCTGAAGTAAAGATGTTACAAGCATGCTCTTAAAAGGACAGTTTTAGGTGTAAGTCAAGCACACAAATGTTAAAATTGCAGCATTGAGCTTTACCTGTGCCACCTTAATTTTACCATCCTAAGTGTACAGCACTACATTACTAATATATTGTAACCCAGTGTTACATCGTAGTCTTTTGTGATACATGAACACAATATTCCCCCCCCCTCCACCCAGCAGAAGCCCCTGCCTTTTCTGAATGTACAGGATGCATGCTGCTCACTGAATAAGCAGCTGCTCTGTAATTTGCTTTCTTCTTGTTGCATAACGTGTGTTCTCTCACTGTGCTCTGTTTAATCCTGCTTTGAAGGCAGAATGAATATATCCCTTTGTTATCAGTTATCAGTAGGCTTGTTATCCTACCATGGTTATCAATAGGCTTGTGAGGCCTTCGTAGATAGTTCCTGCTGCTCTCTTCACACCTAAATCCTAGGTGGGTCATTGCACTTGTTTTGGAGACAAGGAAGTGGAAATATGGGGCCAGGAATGATTTGCCAAGGTAACAGATTGGCCCAACAGCAGTGGCAGAGCTGAGAAAAGAAGCTAAATCTCTCACAGTTCTTTTACAACATCCTGGTGGTAAGCAGTGTTTTGCTCTTCAGCCTTACTGTCATGCTAACCTTTTCTTGATGACAGCCCCACATCTGTGTGCCCACATTCCTCTGGTGATTCTCCACTAAAGTGGCTACTCTGCATTCATTGGGAACAGACTGGTTGTTCTTCCTTGTGGTTGGTTCCCAAGAGAGGCCAGAGCCCTCTTGCCCGCCTTCTCCAAGTAGCTACCTAAGTAATCAGGGCCTTAACCTTTCCATCTTGTGTGTGTCACCTTCTTCCCTCAGGAGCTGTGTTGGCTGCAGGAACAAGAGTGCTATAAAGTGATTAGTTCACCCTCCTGACCTATATTAAACGTTGCTTATTCTTACAAGAATGTCACTACACCTCAGGGAATACTTCTTATTTTATGCCTAGAGAATTTGATACCTGGGAGTAAGTTGAAAGTTTGTGTTTGATGTGGATGTCCACCGAGCTCTTTAAGAGTTCTTTTAAAAACATATAATACACAGCACTGCATTCATCTTGATATTTTCAATGTTATGTTGTCATTTATTTAATTGCAGCCTTGAGTACTCAGCATTTTGGGTAAATCTGACCTAAATGTGTCAGAGTGAGCACCCAGAAAGTGAGGAAAGTATAGGTATTGATCACCTATTTTTAGGAAAAAAAAAAAAGGTTTGGTAGAAGTGGCTTGTGTAGAGTTGTGTAAGATCTCTGTCAGGATCAAGGATAGGATCCTATTTTGCAAGATAACATCCAACTGCTTAAATGGTTGTGATTTTCTTTTCCTGCTGTTCGTGTCTTGTTTATACGTATTTCAGCTCTTCCAACAATAGCATGGGTGCCTATCTCACTGGCTTCACCTGTTTCTACGGAGCAGATCCATCCAGTGTGCCAAAGGCAATGATGCTTTGCAGAGAAAAGATATGTATATATCATATATGTTTCTTTTAATTAAAAATATTATCACAGTGCCGGTAGGCTGGAGAGGCTAATGATGATGAAATGAATAAGGTACCTTAATAACTGCAGTCCCTGACTTCTGTATATTTGCATGCAACTTCTTGTGTTCTCTCAGGGCTTTTCATGTATAATGTTTTAAGGGTTTTCAAAAAGCAATCTGGAAAGAAACACCAGAAATTCTGTTATGCATGCATTTATACGGAACTTTGCCATGTAGGCCAGTAGGGTAACTGATAGCAGCAGCAGATTGTCATCTTCTGTAAAACAGCGCCAGCATAGTGGTAGTTATGAAAAGAGATGCTTTGCAGATCGTAGAGAAGTGGTGGGACCCCAGGAATTTAAGGGCTTGTTAAAAAAAAAAAAAAATCACAGTTTTTAAAAAGCAACATATTTTTCTTTTCTGTTTATTTTCAAAGTGAAGTTACGTGAGATGAGCTGAGGCAGTTACGTTGTGAATGCTGAACAGGGACGGGCTTGCTCCGGTACCCTGTTTTGAGCTGCTTCTGACACACAGTCTTTACAGGAAATCCAGTCAGTGAGTTAACCTGGCACAAAATTTATAGCTGAGGAAAAAAAATTGGCCAGCGGAGTGTGAACGAGTGCATCTTTACATGAGCACCAGAGCATTCACAGAAGGTAGGGTGAACTCTCACAGTTAGGAGGAGGAAGCAGGGTTGCCCATTTCAGTGACTGCTGTTAGATTGGCTCAGGTGTGTCATGTAACTGCACTGTTATCAAAACGAAATGAAAAAACTTTTGATACATTATCTGAAGTATTTTTACAAAGATTCATCAAGGCATGCATGTGATATATGAAATTTCACACAATTTTAACAAGTTGGACTGAAGTTATAAACTACTAAAGGAACTTGGAAGATGCTGCTAGCCTTAGTTAGGCATAGTGCTTTCTTTCCTGCATATAAATGTTATCTGAAGTCTCCGGACTGAGCTGTTTTGAGTGCCTGAGTTTCATAGTGCAAGGGCAGAAACTGCATTGTTCTTTTGAAGGTAACTTTACAGTGGTAGAAATTCCCATATAGATTGTCAAAATGAACTCTTTTCTATTAGTTTGTAATTTAGTGCCACCAAATCAGTGGGCGGCTTTTCCGGTTGACAAGTAACATTGTGTATGATTTTTTTAAATATTTCAAACATATTTGCTTTACTGGTGACATCCCTGTGGGTCTTGGCGTGTAACTGTGGCTTTGTTAATAGAGTTTTGACACCAGATTATGGTTATGCTGATGATGATCTACTACGATTTTAGGATCAGCAAGGTGGTGAAGATTTTCATGCATAAATAATTTTATGCACGGTAAGTAGATTTTCTGTGAGTAATCCTGTCAATTGTAATAGGACTATTCCCAGCTCAGTATGAGTGTAAGTCTTTGTGGGATCAGGCCCTGTACTGGCTTGCGTTCAGCAACGCGGAGCACTTAGAAATAACTGTGCAACAAGTCTTAAGAGTGTTTGTATCATATGTTGCATTTTAGAATGTGTTAATTTTATGATCTGTGAACGTTTTCACAATGATTTATGTTTGATTACTTTCCTTTTGCAAGTCAACACATTTTAATTTGTTCTTACAAACACTTGTGTTCATTTCGAAGTCTTTCTTTTAGCCATGTCTTCTTTTCCTGAGTAGAAAGAAAAGGTAATTTTATGAATGTTCTTTACTTAGAATATTAAGTAAGGTATTATTTTTTACTTTCCAGGTTTCTGCAGTATGTTAGAAATTGAACTTTTATGGTGTGAAAGCTAGCTGTGTTTCCTTTAATACTGGACTACATCCAAGTTTTAGTAGTGCAGATAAATATCTTTTCTGATGTGAAAATACTCAATATGTTTAATGGCCTGATAGAGTTCTTAAAAGGATGTTAGGAATCTGTCAAGTTCTAATTTTTTCTTTCTTTTGGAGAGGATTGCATTGATGGCAGTTTTATTCGTGGTAATGCTTAAACATAAGTATTTTAAAAAAATGCTATTAGGCCATGGTGCTATCTCGTTCTTCATTATCATTACGAATTGCAGAATTATTTGTGACTTTCGTACTTCCTTTTAGGAAGACGGCTTTGAGGATGTAGATGAACGTTTTTCCTCTGATCTAAATTTGGCATAGCTGTTAGGTATGTCTGCATGGCAGCTGTGACTTGTTCATTTGTGTGTGTACACTGCATTTGCAGAGCAGTTTCACAATACCCTTTAATCTAATCTAACCGCTGACTGTTGCTGAAAGAAGCAGTCCTTTTCCCTCCTCTCTGCTTCTTTACTTCTCCATCTCCTGTATGGATGCCTTTTCTGGTGGGTGCGTTTTTGTCCAGCCCACTTTGTAGCTGCGGAATGCTGGGCTCAGCCCAGTGAAGGCAACGAGGTCTGACTGGGGGAACGCGCAGGGCATTGCCCCTTTGGGCAGTTAGCCCATCCATCAGGTTGTTGCTTGCAGCTGTATCATCACAAGTTGGGTTGACTTTTTTAAAATAAGAAAACACACTGAATGTGTCTTTGGAATGGCCTTTTGGTTGTTTGCTTCTCTGTCTGAATTTCATAATGTATTTATTTTACTCTTCATTTTCTGATAGTAGAATGTGAACCTCTCGATACAGTAACTGTCTAGTGGGGTCTTACTTGTAGTTGCTTTTCATAGGAGTTTATCTACTTAGAAAGGTTTTGTTGACCGTGCCAGTAAAACAGCTTTGATTGTATAATGATCGGCTTTTTTAATGTAGCTTAAACAATTCCAAAGTGAATTACAGTAAATAGGGAAGGGAAAAAAAAAAAATCAATCCTGTACTAGAATCTTCGTTTAGGATGTTCTGTAGATTTTTATATATAACATTCATTTCAGTTCACAGTTTAGCACAAATTGTGGTACGACCATAGAGTTGAACCCTGAGAAGCAAGCTGCGCTTATAGGTTTCCATAGATTGCCTTTTAAAATGTTTATTGTAATTTTGCATTGCTATTCTTTACACAGTTTGTTTGGGCCCAGTGTTTGGCCCCAGCTCCTTCCACAGGCTGTTGTGGAAACAAGGGTTGTGCTCAGGTACATGTTCTGTAGCTTCAGGTTCTTCTTCATTAAGAAGTTTGTCTTGTCTTACCTTAAAGGACACTAAGCTAGGTGGAAGCGTGGATCTGCTGGAGGGTAGGGAGGCTTTGCAAAGAGATCTGAACAGGCTGGACCGCTGGGCTGAGACCAATGGCATGGGGTTTAACAAGGCCAAATGCCGGGTCCTGCACTTGGGGCACAACAACCCTGTGCAGCTACAGACTAGGAGAAGTATGGCTAGAAAGCTGCCCAGAGGAGAAGGACCTGGGGGTGTTGATTGACAGCTGACTGAACATGAGCCAGCAGTGTGCCCAGGTGGCCAAGAAGGCCAATGGCATCTTGGCTTGTATCAGAAACGGCGTGACCAGCAGGTCCAGGGAGGTTATTCTCCCTCTGTACTTGGCACTGGTGAGACCGCACCTTGAATACTGTGTTCAGTTCTGGGCCCCTCACCACAAGAAGGATGTTGAGGCTTTGGTGTGTGTCCAGAGAAGAGCAACGAAGCTGATGAGGGGGCTGGAGAACAAGTCTTACGAGGAGCAGCTGAGAGAGCTGGGGTTGTTTAGCCTGGAGAAGAGGAGGCTGAGGGGAGACCTTATTGGTCTCTACAACTACCTGAAAGGAGGTTGTGGAGAGGAGGGAGCTGGGCTCTTCTCCCAAGTGACAGAGGACAGGACAAGGGGGAATGGCCTGAAGCTCCGCCAGGGGAGGTTCAGGCTGGATGTCAGGAAAAAATTTTTCACAGAAAGGGTCGTTGGGCACAGACAGAGGCTGCCCAGGGAGGGGGTGGAGTCACCTTCCCTGGAGGTGTTTAAGGGATGGGTGGTGGAGGTGCTGAGGGGAACGGTTTAGGGATTGTTAGGACTCAGTGATCCAGTGGGTCCTTTCCAACCTAGTGATTCTGTGATTCTATGATTCTAAATGAAAGCACACTTCCTCAAACGTGGAACTAAAATAATGTTGTCGGGTTACTCCCAGTGTAAGCTTGCCCTGAAACCATTTAATACCTTGAAATGAGCTCAGCCTCCGCTTTTGTGAGAGAAATCTTGGAGATGGATGGTTTCGTCAGAACGGTATCGAATTGCTAAAGGCAGGTTAGAATTGCTATTGTGCATCCTGGCTCTTGTGTTTAGGTTGTTGAGTATTAGAAAATATGGTCAAAGGGAGTTTATGGCTGTATATAGAAGGAATATTTCGATCTCAAGTCTTTGTAAGAAACCTTCAGAAGGAGCTATGGTTTAACCCAGAAAAATGATTACATTTTAACAAATTATGTTCGTGTCTCCCTCAGCCTTCTTAGTTCTGTTTGCCTTGGAAAAACAGGGAGAAGTTAATATAGGAAAGAAATCAAGTGGGATATGGATATAGAAAGTAGCAAGTCTTGCTCTTTAATGCTTAAAAAAAGTAGAAGTCTTAAAACAACAAAGATTTGTGCAGGAAATTGATTACAAGTAGAAAAGTCCATCTTTAAAAAACAAAGCAAAACCATTAAATTAGTTCTGTTCTACAAATAGATATTAAATGCAGATGATTTTTGTGTTTTGTTTATCTGTTATTAATCCTTCAGCATATTTTCTTTTTTTCATCTCTTGTAAATCAACTTCTCAGTCCTAACTACAGAAACTCAACACATTACTGCATGGATGAATTTTATTTTTAAAGTGAACCTAATTAGTATCTCTGGGTACTTGCTCATTAAATTGAATAAGGCTTTACGACTTGCTTTAAGAAAAGAAGGGGCAAAATAGAGTAACCCTTACCTACCATCAGTCAAAGTGGAGAGAAAGCACTGGACCATGTGTTGTACTCAGTGGCTAACAAGCTTTGCCTCTTTCCTTCAGGGCATCTGTTCAACTTTACTTCCTAGCAGCCACCATCCCAGAAGATTTTTTAAAATCCATTTTAATGTTTTCTTTTGATTGTATTTTAAGTTTTAATTTGGAATTGGAAAGGTTGTCACGCTTTTCATTTAATGTGTTTTTTGTTTAAATGGCTGTTTCCTTAATTAGGAATATTGTCTGTACCACTTAGCTCTCCAACTTACTGCCCCAGTAATCTTTGGAAAAACTGATGTCAGGGTTGCTAAAAAGAATAGTTCTGAAGTGCTGCCGTAGGGTCTGGCGCAGCAGCAGTTTTTGAAACGCGGCAACATGGTTCACTGGCTGTGGATGTTCTGCAGGCAGCTATGGAGCATTGTGTGGAAAGAGAAGGTGCTGAGGTGATCCCAGAAGACCTTTTCTGTGCATTTCCTCCACTTCCCCTCTTTCCTTCCTCAAAAATGTGTGCACACGCGAGAAGCTCTGCATGTAGATGTCTCTTGTGAAATACTTCACTTCGAATAAAGGCTTGGAAAACCCACAAACGGATGCTTTAAAGGTTTTGTTGACAGCTCTTCTTCTGTCAGTGTATAGAGAAACTATATATTCAAAGAAAAATCTTCTGAGTATTTAGTGAAGCTTAATGGAAGTTCTGAAATTCCATAAAAACATCTCTGCAATAAGGATGACAGAGTCTTATGCCAAAAAAATGTGCTTGTGTGTGTTAGTATGTGGTTTGTGTTACTGTAGCTTTCTTCAAGATAATCTCAGAACGAGCTCATCTTTATTTCACAGATGCATCTTCCACTTAAAATGTTTATTTAATCTTTGCAGGCTTGGTATAGTGAGTTTGTTTGAATGCTTTTAACTCACATTTTCTTTCTCACATTGTCATTCTTCCAAAAATACTTCTCATCTTCAATTTAAATGATAGGATTCCTTTTATGTGAGACAAAAGGTGTCAGTTGACAAATTGCATGTGTTTTACTGAATTGGTTGCAGTTGGGGTACTTCTTGTTTGGATTAATTGCTTATTTTCATTTGCGGTTCTTCATTTTGAAACAGTACCAGTGTATCATGTAACTTAGATTGTGTTTCATCACTTAGTATATGCAGCCTAACAGTGTGAGTTCTCATTATTCTTCTGTGAAAAAGCCAGATGTTCGAAAGCCTGGTTTAATAAGCAGTACACTCACTGCACTGGCTTCTGATATGACTCAAGATCATGACTGGAAAACAACTTGAGCGCTTTTGGTTGCATTACTCTGTTAAGCCTGCTAGTGCGGGTGAGAAAAAAAAAAGTTTCCATATTCTTGGCAGTTGAGAGAACTAACAAGACCAATAAATACCAGCACACTGCTAGCCTGTCTTCTGAGCAGCTGCCGTACCTCGCCAGCTGTCCTGAGATTCTGCATGTCATGAGTCTTTCTGCCTCTGTCAGTGAGAGTAGGAGGCTCTTCTGCACTGTTCAACATTCCTTCTCTCTATCTGCATATCTACCTTCCTGCCAGGAAATAGCTTTAAATCTAGGATTTCCTCGATTCATACCTAATTTCAGAGTGATATGGCAGTATCCTCCATGTGGAACAACCTTCTGTGCTGTTTTCGTCATTGGCTTGAGGCAGACAGATTAGGGGCACCGTGTTCTCACACTTGATACTGTTTGTTCTCCCTTGAATGTGTTTCAGCATCTCGAGTTCTTGTATTCTGGTACCTGTCCACGTCATTCCTGTAAAGGATCAGGAAGGAGCTTATGCTGTCACACTTCTGCAGTGTGGAACAAAAGCCTAGTGACTGATGATCTGTGTAAGAAGTACCCTGAGTATGGATTAATTTAGGATAAATGCTGAAATGAATGAATGTATCTGCTTGTTTTCCTTGGAGTCTGTCTTTCATGCTACATATTTAAAATGCCCTACCTAAGAAACCAGACTCAACCTTAGATCTTTTGTGCCATCTCTTATCAAATAACTGCACCATGGGAGATAGATTCTTAAGAATCTCAGTTCCTGCTCACATTTTGTAACATGGCACAAGATGATCCACAGTGATAAGGCGATAAATTCATCCTCTTTCTTTTCTTTTAGGAGCACTAAAGTCTGTTATTGCAAGATCTCTCTGGGACATGTGCATTGGTGGGAAAAACACAGACTTAATGCTGTGCCAGGTTTTTAGTTTGTTTGTTTGCTTGTGTTATTGCTGAGAAACTATCAGTATGGTTTCCCAGTTACGTCCAAAAAATAATTCATGGATTATATGATGTCTGCAAGTGGCTCTTCGGCACATGAGTGTGCATTTTCACTTGAAAGACGTGAAATCTCATTCTCTTAATATGAAGGGGATTAATTTGGGAGTAAATGTGCCACCTGGCACTACCTGAGCTTACTTAGAGCATTAAGGAATTGTTGGAATTGAAGAACAATGCTCTGAAAATCAAGAGTAAGGTTTCAAACTTCTTTATGTTAGAGTTGCAGAACAAAAAAAAAGGACAGAGTGCAAGCATAAACGTTCTGAACAGAATTTTCCCCCATGTTCTCCTGTCATAGGCTGTTGTGGTCCCTAGCATGGGCTTTTTATGTCGGTAGGAAGATTATTAAAAATTTTGATGACATTGTCGCACAGTCACCAAGTTAAATCTGTTTATGTGTCCTCCTGACTCCAGCAGAGGAAAGCTTACTAAAAGAACCAATCTAGTTGACTGAAAAGCTGCTTTCTTTGGCATGCCTCATAAATATTTGAAACTCGGAGGAGTCAGACCGTCCTGTCTGTCAGCCTTTCTATGATGTATTCAGAAATTTACATACTCCTATGATAAAGAATAGGGACAGATGTTCTTTCACTTTCAAGTCATATGACTTAGTTGCTACCAGAAGGTGTTAATAGTTTTTTTTTTTTTCTTAATGTTGGAGTGTGTGGTGGGTTGGTTTGTTTCTTTGTTTTTTTTTTAAGAAACTGAGTGAATTTTACTTCAGCAGCTTAAGAACTATTTAGTAGTATTTCAAACAAAGTTTAGTGTAGGAGAACTTTGAGATCTTTTTCAGCTGTTTCTGCTGGTGGCTTGCATTCCTACCAAGTTCTCTAGGATCTCACTTAAAGAAAGACCTGTGTTTGTTGTGTAAACTCAGTGTAGTTTGGTATAGGCAGAATTTTCAACAGATTTTCGTGGCAGAGAAAATTATTTGGAAAGTGATCAAATAGATCATACTGCAAATTGAAATGTTAACTTTTCATGTGCAGTTGTTTGATTTAGTGTTTTTGCATGTTGGCAGGCTGTTAAACTGCAGGGATTTGTAGTGGTGCAGTTCTGCTGGGCAATGGCCCTGCCAATAGGCAGAGTAACTTGATTTCTTTGGTTATGAGTTGTCATTGAGAGCTATAGGCAAAGAAGCATACCTTCTGTCTTGAAACTTGAATGGAGATGGAGCCTTTCACCATGTTGCACTCTTAGGGGGACAGAATTTGAAGCTGATTATTATGAATATAGCAACATCTCACTTATATTGTCATTCTGAATGCATCAGAATCAAATGTGCTGCTGCTTTTGTAATACTCCTCGAGATCTGGTGCTTTGGCTGGGCTTTGGTTCTGTGTTGTTCATCTCTGCTGTGTCTCTGCTAACATCCCTGTTTTGCCGTCCAGCTGTGGGAAAATAGTGGGATAGCAGGAGGATGCCTGTCTCTCTGCAGGAGTAGACTAGAGCACTGTGGAATGGGTAGAAGTTAGGGGCCTTGGGAATAGGGTAAAGGAGGCTGACTGCTGTGACTGGACATCCAATATGCCAAGAAGAGTCTTAGGACTGTCTTGTGAATATAATAAGTAGACTAAAAAGCTGCTACTTCCAGATTCACAAAAGACTACTGACTTGTGTTAAAAAAAATTAATAATGTTATGACACCTGTTGGAATATTAGGATTTTATATCTATCTGAGTATCATAAGTCAATGCAATGGTATGGCTATTCATGATTGGAATTCGTATTTCTCAGCTAATACTCCTGCTCAGTGGGTGTGAAAGTGAATGCCTTTTTTATAAACAGATTTGACCTCCCTATAGTCTTTATCTGACGTACACCTTTAGCCAGAAAGTTGTGTTTTCACAGAATCATAGAACGGTTTGAGTTGGAAGGGACCTTTAGAGGTCATCTGGTCTAGCCTCTCTGCAGTGAGCAGGGATGTCTTCAACTTGATCAGGCTGCTCAGAGCCCTGTCCAACCTGACCTTGAATGTTCCTAGGGATGGGGTTTCTACCACCTCTCTGGGCAACCTGTTCCAGTGTTTTACCACCCTCACTGTAAAAAAGTTCTTCCTTATATCTAGTCTGAATCTTCCCTCCTTTGGTTTAAAACCCTTGTCCTGTCATATCAGACTTTGCTAACAAGTTTGTCCCCATCTTTCTTGCAAGCCCCCTTTAAGTGCTGGAAGGCCACAGTGAGGTCTCCCTGGAGCCTTCTCTTCTCCCGGCTGAACCACCACAAGTCTCTGAGCCGCTCTTCATAGGAGAGGTGTTCCAGCACTCTGATCATTTTTGTGGCTGTCCTCTGGACCTGCTCCAACAGGTCCATGCCTTCCCTGTGTTGAGGGTCCCATAGCTGGATGCAGGACTCCAGCTGTGGTCTTACCAGAGCAGAGTAGAGATGCTAAATACCCTCCCTCGTCCTGCTGCCTTTGATGCAGCCTGGTTTTCTCTCACTTGTGGATATTAAGATGTTCCAGCAGCTACAGTGTGCCTTGGGGTAGCAGCAGTGAAAGGGCACTTAAAGGGCAAGGAAGTGGTGATAACAGGACACATATAAAAGAGGCATTTGTAAAAGTCAAAATGGAAAAAGGGAACAGAATAAAATGGGTACACAGAAAACAAAACATTTTTTTGAGGAATGTGAAGGAGGAATTCGCTGTCACTTAATTATGAGAATTTTGCCAGTAGTCAGAACACACTTGATTTGAAACTTTTTACTTGAAAGTGTTCAATTGTGTACACATGTATGTGTGTGAAAGGGAAATCTTTTCATGTTGAACCAAGATATACAACTTCTTGCTTTTGTTTGGATATCGGGCTTAGGAGTGTGTGTGTGTGTGTTGAGTATTGACTGAGTTCTTCTCAAATGTTTTTAAGTAAAAAAATTTAAGCAAGAGCACCAATTGTAGATGTTTACTATTAAAACTTTCTTTGTAGGTTATTGCACTTAAGAATGAACATTGAAGACAAACTGGGAGGATTATTTCTTAAATGTGGTGGCATAGACCAGATGCAGTCATCCAGGGCTATGGTAGGGATGGGTGCAGTATCTGACCAGTCTGGAGTATCGGGAGAGCGGCAAGAGGCAGTGCTTCAAGATCGGACTATAGCACACCAAGAAATTCTTGCGACAGATGAAGTGTTACAGGAAAGTGAACTTCGGCAGCAAGAGATGATTTCACACGATGAACTCATGGTCCATGAGGAGACGGTAAAAAATGATGATGACATGGATGCGCAAGATAGACTTCCTCAAGGGCTGCAGTATGCTGTTAATGTCCCTGTAAGCAATTTCTTTGTGAAATATTGGAGAAATTACTAAGAACTTAATTTAGTAGTCTAATCATACTCTGGCAAGAATCTATTAATTGCTTGTTTGGATTTTGATAATCAAAATATTTATGAATGGATGCTATTTATGAAAATGTCATTTGCCTCTGGCTCTGGATAAACTTTGCTAATTAAGTATAGTATTTAAGTATCTGTTTTATAAATATTTTATAAGTAGGCTGTTACCATAGAACTAATGCGTTAAATATGTTTAAAAGAACACATTTTAACGTTCAAGGGTAACTACAAACCAGAATAAGTAGCTTTATTAGAAGGTGCATACTGTTTATGCTGTTCATAGTACTGTTTAGTTTCTTTTGCTATAGGAAGCATCTTGTATATTTTCCAAGTATGTGGACGCTTAGCAATTGCATTCACACTGCAGGTTGGACTGTGACACTTCATACATGACCATAAATATGCCCGTCCTCGGTATCTCATAGAAGAAGGCGTACCTCAGCTTTCCCAGAGAGAATATAGATGACTTCCTTTTTTGAAAACAGAGAGCATCTGTCTGTAATGCCGCACATCATCACTGTTACCCTTCAAACATCAAGGATAATTACCAGGACTTTAAAAGTAGATAGTCTTATACACAAGGAATAATCTTCAGAAAGGTAGCATTGTTAAAACACTACTCTGTTAGCTGGAGAACAGGTGATTCAGGCGTTAGGAAAATGCAAGAGTCACGTGCTCTTTATTAAAGATTATTTTAGGTTATTTTTTGAAAAGACGCCATTAGCACTATTCTTATTTTCTTAAAAAATACTTCTGTCTTAAATATATAATAAACTATTCCGTTAAATCTTGCATTGACAATGCACGGACTGAAGTAAAATAGATTTGAAAAAATTAATGGTTTTACAGATGGAAGTGATTTTAATAAAAGAACTGATCTCAAAATCACCACAGATCGGAAGGGAAAAATACTTCGGGAGATGAATGAAAGGATACATCAAAATGTCACTGTAGAAATTAACTATGCCCTTTTTATTTAAGATACTTACTATTCCTTTCACTTAAATTTCTGAAAGAATGAAGCCACAAGATAATTCCCTTAGAAAAAGGTTTTCTGTTTCAGCAGTTTGTCATCTTCTAAAATTGAAAAATTGCTTTTCTGTAGTGAGAACCTTACCTGAAACTGGCACTTGGTATCTTAACAGATCAGTGTAAAGCAAGAAATTACCTTTACTGATGCATCTGAACAACAGAAACGAGACAAAAAACAAATACGAGAGCCAGTAGATTTGCAGAAAAAGAAGAAAAGAAAACAGCGTTCACCAGCAAAAGTAAGACATTGATTTGGCAAAACCAAGATTAAAAGAACCTGAAGATTTGGTTGACTATGACTAATTTCATGAGCACTTGAAGTAGTTAGGCTGGAAATTGTTTGTTTGCTCAGTAAAGATGCCGCTCTGAAGTTCACCAGAGACCCAAACCAAAACCTGATATAACAGTGTTTTTCTTTGAACTCTTCTTAGCAGTATGAACCCTTGACATATTTTAATATCTGTCTCTCCAGGCAGTTCTCTTTCCAAATATTTTTTTTAAATTATGAGTCAGTAGCTTTGTAGACAATTTATAAATCATTGCTCTGTATCTATCTAATAATAGTTGTGCTTTTCTGTGAGCCTGATAATTTTATATGCTTCATGCATAGTAGTGAAAAGTTTTTAAAAAGAAATCTAAATTGCTAGTGTTGAAAATTCTAAAAAGTTTACTAATATAGAAATTAATTAACCAGTAGGGAATATTCCTGTGGTCATAATCATCTTCATATACGTATTTATTTATATCAAAAGATTCTTACCATAGCTACTGGTTTGTTACTTCAAAATTTGTTTTGTAGATCCATTCATGAAGAGTATGTATCCCTGTATGTCTGAAAACAATTTTCTTCTGTTGAGACGCACTTCAGATAAAACCAGAATCGTTTCACCTCATGAGGTAGCAGTGTTATATCTTCTAGTAATTCCCCAAACCAGTCTTAATCTTCAGCCTTAAAATAGAGCATATCTAGGCTGCTCTGATAGGCAAATATCAGTTATCCGTGATCACACAGCAGCATTAAAATAAACCTACACTGAAATCAACACAGACTGTGTGTACATGAAGGAAAACTCACCTTAACACCAAGAAAAACTCCAAAACCACCTTTTTATTGGCCTGGGAGTGGGACACCTCAGTCCTCCTCAAAGCACTGTCAAATTAGGGAGCACCTGCAGAATTCTTGGAAAGTCGAGGATTTGTTTCAGATTAGGTGTGGAAGCAAGTTCCAAACCCCATGCATCAAGATAGCTCTCCCTTTGATAGAAAAAAGAGATCTAGGTTGAGTACCTCTACAGATCACTTCCATGGAAACATGGCAAGGTCAGAGAGGCATGTGTCCCTCTGCAGACATGTACTTGCATGCTTCCGTTTTATCTCCCAGTCTGTCAGTGTTAGTCTTTTGAGAGGACAAAAGATAGAAAACTGATCAGGAGAATTGTTAAACAGGTTTTTTTTCCAGTGTCTCTTCCCCTATTTTCAGACTGTCTGAGTAAAAAGGCAGAAGGAAGCTGAAGGACTGACATAGATGAGAGCCTTCTGCAGTTTAAGTTAGTATTCCCAGAGTAGTGGGGTTGATTTTCCATCCAAACGGCAGCTGGGACTTTTACAAATGGAAGTCAATTAACATACTGAAACATTTTAAATTTTATTTTATATTCGTATAGGCACCATGTGAATAAAAATTCCATAGCTTTTATGAATCCTGTCTACTTTTCCCTCTTGCATGAAGACAAACACATATGCACACACACACACACACGCGTACACGTACACACGTGCATGCACACATGCATCCATGAGCCTTTTTGCTGCTTTTGTTAGGAAAACTGGACTGACAAATTTCAACTTCCTTCATTTAAGAGGTAGTGCAGTGAATGGATACAGTAGGAGAGCCCAGGTTTATGATAACTGTGAAATTAAATGTATTTTATGCACAGTTATTTTAAAATCTCACTATGTTAGATGAAAAGCATTGTGCTTACATTTATTTTAAATATCCAGTCAGCATTGCATTAGCTGTAACTTGTTACAGAGCAGAGTTATTAGAATTGTCTGTATCTGTGACTACCTGGAGCTGTAACACACCAGTCTTACAAACGTATGAATGTGCTTGTCCTTCAGAGTGAATGCACAAGAATTTGTTAGCTTAAGACTTTAATTCTTGCTGTGTTTTGATGCCATAGAATAAAAATTATTTAAGTAGGTCCTACAGTATTTGCTGCTATTGCAGAGATACTATTTCAGTTTTTGACTCTTTGTTGTCACTGTCATTATCATAAAACCTAAAACATCGTAGCTGATCAAATTGTAGATGTGTTTCCCCAACAGACTTCTATTTTTTGTTAATAACAAGGGACTAAACTATTTTCCTTCAGGTTACTTAAGCTTTTATTTATAGTTCTGTTTCCAGCTAAGTGAAACTTCTGGAAATGTTATGTGTTTACTGGTTTTCTTATTCTCTTGCCAGAGATAGTAGAATTTGGGGTTTGTTTTTTCTCTTTTTGACAAATTAGAGAAAACCTAAGATGGGCCTTATTGAATAAGGTAGATATTTTAAGTTTTTTCAGCTTCCTATGAAAATAGCAGCTTTGTTTGACAGCAAAGCGATTGAGCGTGGCAAGTTGAATTCGTTAAGGAGATGCTCTAATGTGTATATTTAATGAGCAATATTTTATTGAGTGAAAAACTTGAAAGGAGAGAAATATGATACTATTTTTTGGTTGTTTGGCTTTGGGGTTTTAGTTTTTAAAGCATAATTTTACCTCCAAGACTGTTTCTATTATGTAGATATAGATAACTTATATGACTACTCTGGATAAGTTTTAATGCCTTTTAGCAAACACTTAACAGTTGTGATTTGAAAAAAGAGTATGACTTTTCATTTTTGCTTTAAAATATGATTATCCATGGTTCAGTGCCCAGAGGTGGTTTGGTTACTTTGCATCCTTTCCAACAGACGGACAAAGTAAACAGTAGCATATAAAGTGACTCGGCTTTGAATAGGGGAGCTCTAAGCTGGTTTTCTGTGAGATGCTTTTGTCTCTGTCCTGTTGAAATACTGCTTAATACACAGTGAGACACAAGTTGAATTGGACTGCAAGTGGAAATGTATATTAAAAGCCTAACACGTAGCTTTGTAGAAATTAGAATTGTTTTATCTGAAATATTTAAGTTTTCTGCATCAAAAAAATTAATGTGTTTTTTTTTTCTGTAGTTAATAAGTCATCTTTAGAGGGTAGTGTGAGAACAAATTTTACTCTTTTTAAAATAGATCCTTACAATAAATGAGGACGGATCACTTGGTCTGAAAACCCACAAAACTCATGTTTGTGAGCATTGCAATGCTGCCTTTAGAACCAACTACCATTTACAGAGACATGTCTTCATTCATACAGGTACTGCTTGACTTCAAATTTGTCTTTTCTGCTATATAAAGAGTTGTTTACTTGTGTTAAAAATGTTTTCAGCTCTATGCGAATTTCACTTTTAAGAGTGTAGCTAACTTGGCATCCAAGCTTAGAGATTCCATGCACCAAAGTGTCAAAAGAATACCAGAAAAAAATAATCAACATATGTTTAATAAACTAAAACCCTGACTGTTTATAAGGTTTCTTTTCTTTCTTTATCAGAAAGTAATGGCTTGACTTATAGCCTAAGTGCCAAAATTGACCCCTTTGTAAAATGTGCTCCGGCTGCTTATTTGCCTGATGAGGTATCTCTCTGGTTCGGAGAAGTGAAAAAGGTACTTACCATTATAATAGCTTGCCAGTATCCTGAATGCAGTTTTATGCCAGCATCGTGACTGGTCTTGTTCGTGAGGAAATCACAGCCATTTCAGATCACTCTTCATGCTAGTCTTAATGTGACTCGTAGGATCATGAAACGAATTCTGCAGTTCATGTATTTAGTAGGGCTAATGTTTTTTTGGTATTAGAGTATTTTTTTTGGAATTCGCTCAGATGCTGGTTTTTTAATAGACATTTTAATATTCCTCAGAAATAGTTATCAGAAACAACAGTGTGTAGTTATTAACTCACGGATGTGGAATTATATTGTTCAAGGTGAAAAACCATTTCAGTGCAGTCAGTGCGACATGCGTTTCATACAGAAGTACCTGCTACAGAGGCATGAGAAGATTCATACTGGTGAGTATAGTGCCTTGAGTATCTTTACTGGCGTGCTTAAACACTGTTTCTCCACTCAGGCAAGGTTTCTGGTATTAAGTATGCAGCCTAAGACCCTGCTGTAGTTTGTTTTAATTAACAGATGTCATAAAACTTTTAAAAATTATTGAGTTTTGTACTTTCAACTTGCTCCACTATTCTTTGGCTGCAAAGTTAGTATAAACTCTAGCAAGCAAATCTGAAAGCAGTGTTCAATAAATAAGCTCAGAGTAGCAACTCCTGAAGTTTGTGCATTTGTGAAAGTCAAGGTTTGTTAAGCAGTTCTTATCTTTTGTGGTATCAAGTTAATTCAGACAGCGGGGACTTCCAAATTACATTTCAGTCAATTTATTTATTTTGGAATCTGATGTAAAAGTGCCAGGACTAAAAATGGCCAAAATGCCCAACCCCAAAGGCACCAGTATCAGCTGTACTTTCCACTTTTTTTTTTTAAGGGCTTAATTCAGAAGTGTTCTAAAAATAAGAGCCTTAGTTTAAAAATATGCAATATAGGTCAAATAAGGCCCGAAGTTTTAATCGAAAACCAGTTTAAGTTTATACATGTTTATTTTTTTATCTTCTTGCACTGCACAAAACCACGTTCTGTAATAGGTTTGGCTTCATTGGGTTTTTGGCATTTTGGTGCATGGCCTTTCAATCCTTTTTTAAATATTTTGTAATATGGTCCCTTTGGACTAGATGCCAATTTCTCAGCCTCTTTTTTCAGAAAAGCAGAGCTGGTGAATGTGCACAGTGTTTCTTGTCTGTAGCATTTAAATGGATATGCAAGCTACTAACACGCAGTGCAGTGTGTGCATGTGTAAGAGTTGAGAGGGAGAAAAACCTCTGCAAAATGAATTTTCAGAGCAGTGTACAGGGAGTTACGTGCACAAATGCCCTGTTGTTTATGGGATTTTTGTATCCTAGGTTGCCATGAGTCCAGACTAAGTAGGTTTCCTTCAGTCAGTCAGCCACAGAAGAGTCTTCCATTCTTCTGTCCAGTGTCTTTGTTCTGCTCCTAGTCTTTCCTCTGGCTCTGAATTGGTGAACCATGCTGCCTTCACTTTGTGAAGATGTTGTTCCTGAAAAGAATGCTCATTCACTCTCTTCCATCTATCTTCTCTCCCTCCCCTTCCCACAAAAAGGCAATAATTTCAGTGCAGCATATGCATTTTTGAGACTTTTTTTTTTTTTTTAAATTAAGATTCTTTCCTGTATGTGGCTTTGAAAATGAGAGTCTGGGCAATATAGTTAATTAACTCTTGAATACAAATATTTATAAAAGGATTTAATTATCTTTTAAAATTCAATTTCTACCTTTAATGAGAATTCTGTGTTGATTTAAGCTTTGAGGGGAGGGGGTAGTGATGGTGAAGTTGCAGGGTTTTTTTGCTGGCTCTCACATATACTAGTCTTTGTTTAGCAGAGAAAAACCTGCCATTTAACAGATTAACTGTATTGTTAGCTGACTTTTTTAGATAACTACGTTTTCTCCCTTTCCTCAGCATCCTGAGGTATAGTTTGGTTGTTTTTCAGAAAATCAAAGACAGTGATTGTGTTTAAATTGTTCAATTATGGGTGTTTTCATAGGTGACAGCTAGTAGATTGTAGGAGAAAACATGTAATACCCAGTTTCCAGGAGTGGGAAAAGCTTTTTTGAAGTCCATTTAGTCAGCAAGTATTGAACTACTGCTCAAGTTTTGCCTTGGCCCAGTTATAGAGTAGCTAATTGGCATTCATACCTATCTGTGCTTTCACTTCTATATCACAAGATTCACTGCTGGGCCTTTGCTTAGCGTTGCTCTGTCATTCAGGACTGCATAATTGAACCCATCCCGAAACCCTGAATTTTCAGATTGCTTTTCTCAGCAGAAGGTGAGCAGTGGGTCTGTGTTTTCCTTTCATGGAAGTAAAGGAAAGGTCTCTTTGTATATTCCTTATAAATTAAATACTGTATTTTTTCTTACTATTTTGCATTTTTATTTCTCTGAATAACCATTTTTAGCTCCAGCGTTTGTACAGTGTTCAAAACACTGATGAAGAGCAGGGCGTTTCTTGCTCTCTTAAAGATGATAAAATTTTTCAGTTTATTTTAATCCAAACAAAGACACTGGTAACACTTAGAAGCCCCATTTTATGCCTGTTAGAAGGCCTGAACTTACAGGTGCCCCACCTAGTTCCCGTGTGATTTGAATTCAGTTCTCTGAACCATTCCTTATGAAATTTTATGAGGGAATTAGGAAACAATCAGTGAACAGCCTTATTCTGTTTAAATAATTAAATAGTTGCATCTAAAAGCAGACATTGCATTAATACAAAATTCACTTACTAGAAATAATTGTATGTAGAGGAGGGCAGCAATGCGATAACCTTGTTGCTAAACTTGTCACTAATGAGACTGAAGATCAGCATTTCAGTCCTAAGAGAGGGAAGACTCATCAATACACGTATATTTTCATATTTTGAGTTTGCTAAGCACACAAAGATGGTGGCTTTTTTTTTTTTTATATGTCTGCTTTCTTTTGCCTAAAGATGTTTCTATACACCTTAGCCACTCATGCATTCACGTTTCCTAAATCTGCAACCCACCCTACTTTCCACTTTAAACACGAAAAATGAGATTCGGTTTTTAAAAAATAAGGCGGCTTTGGGGCTAACATGTGAAGTGCCTTATTGTTCAGTCATGCTGCTTTTTTATTGACTTCTTTGGTATCTTATAATTTGTATTTTTTCTGCTTTAGATTTTAAAATGCCTGGGGGTTTATAATTGTTACAGCCTTCATACAGATAGCATTTGTGCCACACTTTGTAAATAGTTCTGATGCTCAGTTTTAACAGATTTCCAGCGTAGACACAAAACATAGGCTGTTCTCCTAAATAATACATATAGTTATTGTATTATATTTTTAAATTTTGACTTTTTTTTTCCAATATCTAATTCTTCCCTGCTCACTTCAGAAAAGTATGTCCTAGATTCTCCCTATGTTAGCAAAAGATTTTTATTAATGGTCTCCTCCATTTGCGATAGATCCTGTTTGAAAAGTACAACAAAATTTCAGAAGGCATCTGAAGTTTCAGTCTTCTGCTAGGAAGAAATTACTATAGGCAGCATATCTTCATATTAATTTTTAATCTTTTTTCTAATATTATCTTTCTTATGAAGATTAAAGCAAGAATTAAGTATGGTATCAGTTTCACAAAGTGTTTCTTAATCTTAACTTCCAGACCACTCTGAAATTCTACTGAAAAATACTATTTTTTTCTGTGTTGTACTGAGTAATTCAAGGGCAGGGTCCTTGTCCCCAAACTTTCCTTCCTGTTACGCATGGCCAGTAATGCCTTTATAGCTACTCTCAAAGTCTCCAAAATAGCTGGTGTGGTGGTAATACTCTACAATGAAAAACCTCCGAAGTCCTGTTTGGCCCTGTTTAAACCTTGAAAAGGGAACAGGTGGCTGTGAGTCTTCTGCCAGCAAATAGCCAGCTTGAGTAGACAAATGCTAAGGAACTCTGTGACCTTTCACTTACAGGAATGTGTGTAAGGCTGAAGGTAAGTCTATCAATAAAGACTTCTGAACTCAAGCCTTCCTGCAATAGCAGGATTGCTCCTTGGAGGGCTCTTCAAAGCTAGAACAGGACTGAGCTGTCTTGCTTCTCTCACTTGGTTTGACTTCTTTAAGGCTCAGGATAGGTTTCCCAAACTGCTGCTCCTTTTTTAGAGGAAATTTTAAGAGACTGTAAAAGCAGACTTCCAGAAAACATAAGGAGAGTTGTTCAAAGGGGCAATTTGAAAGAAACACAAAATAGAATGAATAGTGGAGCAAAGGGAAAAAAAAAGTGTAAGTAAAATGATTAAATAGTTTTCTTTGCAAATGGAAGGGTTCCCCTGTATAAAACTAGAACAATGAGACCTAAACCTCTTGCCTCATCTCCTTTAAAAATGAAGAAGGGAATTGGAATTTGGTTCAGGAAGTCTCCACAGGCTCAGTGCAAGTAAAACACCGTGGTAGTAAGGGTGCCTAACGAGCAAAGAGAACATAATGAATGAAACTGGAGTTTGAAAGTTAAGAACTAGGCCAGAGAGGAGGATTTGCTTATAGAGGGTCTGGGAGAGGATTATATGACAGGCGTTAGCATTTATAAAGGGGGAAAAAAGCAAAAAATTATGGTGGTTATTAATAAGCAAGAAATGGTAAAAGTTGGTCTCTGACTGAATGTGAAAGGAGAGTTAGGATGCTGAAGTTGTCAGCCTGTAGGAAAAGAACTGATGGAAGCTGAGAAATCTTAGGAGAGGAGATAATTTGATTTAGGAGAGAATAAATTGAAATAATTTCATCTAAGGAAGGGATTGGCTGAGAAGCCACATGGAGAGGTAAGAATTAATAACTGGAAATAGGGCATAGGCTTACAATGAGAGAGATTTAGAAATTGCTTGGAATTAAGAAGGTTGAAACTCTGGGCATTAATGATCTGACTCAGATTAAATGTGTGGGTGATATAGACATTTCCCATTCCAGTTTCTGTAAATATTGGCATCTTATTTTAATGTATTGTATTTCCATTTGTTGAAGGATGTGGCTAAATCCCTCTCTTCTAAATGGAAAATACACACTTACATTTTAAATCGTAAATTAAAATTTATTAACGTTTAGGTAACTTAGTAATAATTTAATAGAAGTAGTTAATAAAATATTATTAAATAACAAAACTACCTCAGAAAAATAGAAATAGTCTGCATATATCTGAAAACAAAAGATAGGTGGTTTAGATCCCAAAAATCAGTGCAATACAGTCTCCAGGATGTTAGCAGATGCTGCCAAGACTATCCCGGATCTCTATGTCGTTCAGAAGATTTCATAGTAAATATTAAGAGAAAAGATTACTGATGTTCAGGCTGAGTTCTATTAAATAATGGGGAAGTTCTGTAAAAGCGGAACTAACTTTTCGATGCACTTGAAATGTTTATGTTTTGTCAGAGAAACCTAGAAAATAAAAATATCAGAAGGAAGATGTAAAGTAAAAGTTAAGGAAAAAGCTCCAGAGTTACTCTATGTTCCAAAAGAATTCTTGTAGGACTGCTTTGTGAGCAAATATAAGGGCAGAACTGAAGATGAATTCAGGGCAGTGAATATTGTCATGAAAGTAAAAACCAAAACCCAAATCAGACAAACAAAGCAGCCGAACAGAGGAGCCTGTAAGTAAGCAAGCACCAGCTCAGCTGCAGACGTTTCTTGTTTTCAGCTTAATTTTAAAAATAAAATGAATTCATTAGAAAAAAAAGGGTTCCAACCTTCCCGGAGCAGTAATTTCAATTCTTTGTAAAGGTAAGGGAAAAAAATTATGGAAAATACAGAACACCCTACAAAAAATTTAAGTTAAAAGCTCTGAAATACATAAGTCTCTTCTAGAAGGGATGAGTTTGCGTTAAAGGAGTTGGTGAGAGTATTGAGGTATTTTTATATAATCAACTGCCCTAAAAAAATACTGTGTAGCAGCAGTTCAGGAAACTATCTTTATAGTTGTTCATTTGTTAAGTTAAAGATTAATATCTGCACCTAAATTAGAAAGAGGAGGGGTAAGAATTTAGTTTTTAGATGTGGTTTTGTGTGTGTGCGTGTGTGTGTGTGTATAAAAGCTTAAGATAATTTTGAGGCATCAGCTACTGAGTACTGAGAAAATAGTGATGTGAGCAAGCCCTGTGTTGTTTTTTATTAACAACAGACTGAATCCTCTTCTTTCTTACTTCTGCTAGAGAATGTAGTATTTGACCTGGTAATTGTATGGAAGAACATAGATTTTTATTTGTAGACTAACATTGCTACCTGTTTTTTATCAGGTGAAAAGCCATTTCGTTGTGATGAATGTGGTATGAGGTTTATTCAAAAGTATCACATGGAAAGGCACAAAAGAACTCACAGTGGAGAGAAGCCTTACCAGTGTGAATATTGTTTGCAGGTAAGATGACTTAGTGAAATCCTTTGCAATTAAAAACAAAACCACCAGTCAACTCCCACATAGTACAGATGGGACTTTCTCCACGTGCTGTAGTCATGTGCGCACACATACATGTGTAAAGAATGTTTTTTTCTGTTAAGGTGGATGGTCTTTGTGTGCAGGTGGAGCAGAGACACAACTGTCTGCACTCGATTTTATTGCTTATATGCTGCTGTTTGGCACTTCATTAGAGCTTGGTAAAGTGGATGAATTGTCAAGTAGGTTTGTTCAAATGAAAGCTTTCTTTTCTTTCTGCTAATATATTTATTTTTATCTAATAGTAATAATATTTTATTTGTTTTGCAGTATTTCTCCAGGACTGATCGTGTGCTGAAACATAAACGTATGTGCCATGAGAACCGCGACAAGAAACCGAACAGAAGTGCCACCAAAGTTGGCTTTTTGCCATCGGAGGAAGATTCTGGTTTCCCTACGCCTATGAAAGACAGCTCCTTGCCAAAGAAGAAAAGGCAGAAAACAGAGAAAACAAAATCTGGGGATAAAGAAAGTTCAGATAAATCGGAGCAGAAGAAGGACAAAAATGACTATTTGCCTTTGTACTCTTCTAGTACTAAAGTAAAAGATGAATATATGGTAGCGGAATATGCTGTTGAGATGCCACATTCTTCGGTCAGTGGGACGCACTTAGAAGAAGCAAATTCTGGAGAAATACACCCACCTAAGCTCGTTCTCAAAAAAGTTAACAGCAAGAGGAGTCTGAAGCAGCCACTTGAGCCAAGTCAAACCATTTCACCTTTATCCACATATGAAGACAACAAGGTTTCAAAGTATGCCTTCGATCTTGTGGATAAGCAAAGTTTACTGGACTCTGAAGGTAACGCTGACATCGATCAAGTTGACACGTTACAGGAAGGGCCCAGTAAACCTGTACACAGCAGCACTAATTATGATGACGCAATGCAATTTTTGAAGAAAAAGAGGTATCTACAAGCAGCTAGTAATAACAGTAGAGAATATGCCTTGAATGTAAGTACCATAGCATCTCAACCTTCAGTAACACAGGCAGCTGTGGCCAGCGTCATTGATGAAACTGCTACAGCCTCGATATTAGACACACAAGCACTGAATGTTGAAATTAAAGGTAACCATGACAAAAATGTCATTCCAGATGAGGTACTGCAGACTCTGTTAGATCATTATTCACACAAGGCTAATGGACAACATGAGATATCTTTCAGTGTGGCTGACACTGAGGTGACCTCCAGTATATCAATCAATTCTTCTGAAGTATCTGAGGTCACCCAATCTGAGACAGTTGGAACTAGCTCTCAAGCTTCCTCATCAGATAAAGCTAGTATGTTACAAGAATATTCAAAGTTTTTGCAACAAGCTTTGGACAGAACTAGCCAAAATGATGCCTATTTGAACAACCCGAGCCTTAATTTTGTGACTGATAACCAGACTCTTACAACCCAGCCAGCATTTCCTTCCATGGAGAAGGTCTACACGTCTATACCCGTCAATAGCTTTCGATCGGGAATGAACTCTCCATTAAGAACAACTCCAGACAAGTCCCATTTTGGACTAATGGTTGGTGATTCGCAGCACCCCTTTCCCTTTTCAGGTGATGAGGCAAATCATTCTTCTTCCTCCTCCACACAGGACTTCTTGGATCAAGTAACTTCTCAGAAGAAAGCAGAGGCACAGCCTGTTCATCAAGCATATCAAATTAGCTCCTTTGAGCAGCCCTTTAGAGCTCAGTACCATGGGGCAAGAGCAGGAATATCATCTCAGTTTAGCACTGCCAATGGACAGGTGAACCTTCGGGGACCAGGGACAAGTGCTGATTTCCCAGAATTTCCCTTGGTGAATGTAAATGATAGCAGAGCTGGGATGACTTCGTCACCTGATGGCACAACGGGTCAGACTTTTGGCTAAGAAATCTTTGTAAATAATACTGGCACTTTAGAACACATTTGTCAAAAGGGGGTTGCTCTGTAAAAGATGGAGTTCTGTACAGCTTTTAAGAGCGCTATGTTAAAACAAAAGTAAGCTTATATTAGCAAGACCAATAACTGCTTTTTTTTTTTTATTTTGGTTAGTCACCAGTCATTGAACTGCCTGACCATCTTGCCCCATCAAAGGCAGTTTCTTATTCACTTGTTTGAATCCAGAAAATATTTTACCTTCTGTGAAATTTAAAATAAACAATATCCCCAGGTAAGACTTTTCCCCAGGATTGTTTCCTTGTATGCTTTGGGAGGACAGTTCACTGTCTAATACTGTTCATATTGTCATTTCTAAGCTTGTCAGCATAGTCATTGCTCTTCAGCAGGGAATCAACGTGTACTAAACACACAGAATAAATAAGTCTCCAAGTCAAGCAAATATGGCTTTAAAAGATGTCATTTTCTAGAAAAATAATCTCTCAAAAGCAATTTTAGACCATGTGCCCTTTATTTCTGCTTTGCATTACCTTGAGTTGTGTTTTGAGGAAAAAATGAATACTGATAGACTAAGTCTACTATTTAAAAGTCTAATTAATTTAAACTATTTTAAACACTTTTTTAAGCAAAATGACTAACTGTTAAAGCCTTTACTTCATTCCTGAAGTAATGTGTATTTCTTTGTACAGCTGGATCTAGATGTAACTTTTTAATGACTTTTTCATATGCAGATATCAAGATTTTGAAGTTTTAGTTAAAATACTCTGTAGATGACATTCCCGATTGCATAATGCTTACACAAACTGTGTATTCCAAGATTTAAAAGCTTAATTGTACATTACCCTACATACTCGTAATCATTAACATAGAGCACTTAGTCAACTTGGTAGTTTTTGATTTCTCAAAAAAATAAAACCATTTTTAGGTTTGATACGGTTGCATCATTTTCATCTCATACAGCTCCAATTATTCTTTTCAATATACATTGAGATTGGGCGTTCTTGGCTTCTGTAAAAACTGTTTTAATTCTCTGAGTAGAATTTTGACAATTCAGGTCGCTAAATTTATTGAAGTATCCCCACAAGCTGAAGAAGTCAGCATTCAAATTCCCTATCTTTTTAGTGTTTGCTTAGTGAAAGACATTACAATTTTACCAACCAAAACTGCTGAATGATGCTAGTGAACAGATTTCTTTTTGCAGCCTAGGCGAATGATCAGAAGAATTTGTTGCATTTCACAGTACAAATAAACTACAAAGTTTATCCCTATACCATGAATATGTTTTTTTGAATAGTAGTTTGTCTTGAAGTATGCAGTATGGTACGATAAATAGTTCTGTGTGCATTTTTAAGGTGGTAAGATTTGAATAGCATAACTATTGTGTAGTTTAAGTTAACAAGTTACAGATTTTTGAACTGTACATTCATTCTATTGCACCTTCCCTAAAGGGACACTGTCTGGTAGTTTAAGGCAGTCTAAGCCTCATGTAGGCTGATTAACCAGGGAAAAACACACACACATACACACACGTGTACATATATATATATATATGTATATATCTGTTTGTTTGGGGTTTTTTTTTAATAGGATTACGTGCATCCTTTTACAGCACTGTTGCTAGCTGTTGTCTCTCAGATGAAGCCATCAGCTAGGAGAAAAGACTGCATCTCAAGGCGCTAAAATATATCCTTTCTTTTCAGACAGGACTTGAGCAGAACATACAACAGTTCCCACCTCTTCCCAAAGCAGTAGCAATATTTTGCTTGATTTTCATAATTAGGAAACTGATCCCACTCTGTCTTTTTTCCTTTACGGTATCAGTGTTGCAGCATTAACTGCACTTGGTACAGTTGAGGGAGAAAGTGCATTTGTTATCCATAGCTTATTTGACAAGAAATACAATTTACATAAACTTCTTACTTGGTACTTCTGCATAGGTAAACAGATTATGTTTTCATTCATGACCCTGTGTGTAATACAGGAAGATGTTTGTGTGCTATGACTTACCAGTAATGTTGTCTGAATACTTGGCCCTGAGTTAAGAAGAATGAGTATCAAGGGAGAACAGTAAACTTCTTATGGATTCTTAATGATACATGTTACAAACATACTTTCAAACAATTTTTTTAACTTTTTCATGTTTTCTCTATTTTTCTTCCTTTATGATCAGTTTGTGACTTTCCATTCTTATTAGGACAGTCACATTACTTAATGGCCCCTAAATTCCAGGAAGCCACCTCTCATAAAGTGTTTGGTTTTCAGGTGTTTCATTTCCATCACATCCTAGCTCGTGCTGCCTGAATAAGACCGTGTTGACATCTTTGTTCTAATGTCACATTGTTCCAAGTAGATGACCGGTGGTAGTACTATTAGTTAAATACTTCAAGCAGCAAAAAGACAAAATAAAATAAAAGGGCTCGATTATTACTGCACTTCTTTGGCCCCGTAGGGAGGTAAGAGAAATAAAGGCTGCTTCTCTCGGAGGAGATCAACTCAGCTTTATTTTAAAGTTACTGCATTGGTGCTGTGAGCAGGTGATTGAGCAGTAAAAGGGAATCGGTCTCGCTCCATACCATCTTCACACTTGGGAATCTCTGCTTGGTTGTGTAAGTGAGCAAGCTGTTGTACAGAGTGAAAGAACTTACTCTTCCCCAGAGCGAAGTGGGAATCAGATGAGAAAATGTTATTCTTTATGTTTCAGCTCATTCCCTAGCCTGCTGCTGAGCCGTTACACCTATACTCTGTGCCTTAGGACAGGTTTTGAAGTCCCCTTCTAGCCCACAGGGACTGTCTCGTAGGGTTCTTCCATGTGTACAGTTAAAGCAGTGGTGTGAGTAGCTTATCTGCTGATGCTTGAAGCTTTCTGTACTGGAGGAGTTAACCAAATATACTGCTCTCATTTCCTGAGTACATGCCCTTTTATTCTGAAATAAGTGTGTTCGCAGTTCTGGGAGGTTTAACTATGTAAAAAGCTCTTATTTTTTTAATAATTACATTGTTTAATAACGTTTTCCACTGCTCACGTTTTGCTGCTTCTAATCTGCTGCAGATGCACACTCTTCATTTTGATCTGGTCAGTGTTCATTTTTGTTAGTTCTCTATGTGTGTCTGGAAAAAAAAGCGACTTTGTTTTTTTCTGTTCTGTTCTCTTACTGATACTGTTCAGGGGGTCAGCACGAGGCTGAGGTGACCATTTATATTCCACAGAGCTAACAACAGACGTTCTTGCCTAAAGGTCATGCAAGCAGTGAATGTGTGTGTGTATAAGATGGAATTTTTTGGGGATATCTCCTACTGATTGAGCAATGATGACTTTAAAAAAGAGGAAAGTGATGATATTTATTACCAAACTATCTATATATACACATACACAATACATGTGTGTGTATATATATATGCACACACATATTAATAGACCGCATTTTGGTCCTAAATTACTTGACAGTGTCCCTTTTAGCATGAATTCTTTGATATGTTTTACCACTAATATAACAGACAATGAAGGAATCGGCTTGTAATGGTATACTAATAGGCATTTACATTTTCTTTATTTGATTTGAGAATGAATTAATCATAAATTGCAAGGTTTGGGGAGAAGGATTAACAATGTGTATTGCTGTATGTTGGTTTCTGAGTAACAACATAAACAATTGAAATTGAATGATAAAATGATAAAGAACTATGTTTATGATCTTGTGTCTCCTAGTGTTGTCTTTAGGAAAATTGTGTTTCAAGAAGAAAATAGGACAAGAAGTATTCATGTGAAATAACATTTGGGGTTTTTTTTATATTGTACTTGTCAATTTTTTGGCTGACAGGAACTTTTCATGGTTAATTGCGAAGTACAGTAAAATCTTGCTAATTCGCTGATCACTAATCAAAGCATCCATCCGATAGGCTTATACATCCCCAGAGGTCTCTTCCCCACCTCTCTGCAATGGTCTAAAAAGTACTGTAGTGAGGTCTCATATTAGTATTTCTATACTGCTTCACCCAAGTATACTATGGAACCCGTATTAGTATACTGGGAGGTAGAAGAAGTATTGAAAACTAAATTACAGTTGTCAAAATAAATGAACAAAGTACATTTTGTGATGTGACATCCTTGCTTTTATTGCCTGCTTCCTCACTATTTTCAAAATTGTCATTTGTCAAGGGTTTCTAAGGCATTGCTGCGAATTATTGGGGTTCTACTGTAACTTTTGGAGTTTATTCTAAAGTGCTCATGTTCTCCTATGAAAACTTTCCACCTCAACAGATACATTATATTCCATGCTTGTTCAGAATATTTTTATAGTATTTGTATTATACATAGGAACTATTTGAAACGAACAAGAATATTTGGATGAATCCGCTCTGAATTTTGCAGCATTGGATTACTTTATGTATGTAACTTGCTAACTAAATTTTCTTGGCGTTGAGAGCTTTGATTTTTATTCTTCTTTGTTTGCTTGTTTTAATACCATTACAAATCGCAGGGAAAATCCTAATACTCCTGGGAATCCGTTTGGAAATTTTAACAGAGAGAAATATGCTTATGCAGTCGGTACCAGTATGCATGTGAACTTTCAAATTACATGGTTGGTACTGAAGCAAATGACTAATGTTACAGTTTCCTAGTGTTAAATATTCTACCAAAATGAAGCCTTGTAACTTTGAAAGTTCATTCAACTTACCGTAATGCATGTTTATGTCAGGCATGTAGTGCATCTAGCTAAAACTCACTTTGCAAAGGACAAGTACTAAGAAAGTGTTACTGCTAATGAAAAGACATGTCTATAAGTTAACATTTAAACTTTTGTTCAATTTAAAATTGCTTTGTGTCAGGGAAATAAATTTATAGTCGCTTTTGCTCTACTCTGTGTATAAAACCTTATGTTTCCTTTTTAAAATTACATCTTTTGGTGGGAAACACAAACTTGAGGCAAGCAAACATTTCTAAGAGTTGTTTCTTGCTTTCCTTAATCCAATGGATGGAAAGGTAATATTGTGTAAACAACATTATTTTATTTTTTTATGCAATATCATGCTGTAAATATGATTTATCAAATAAGGATGTACCTATGATTGAATCTTTGATTCTGCACAGCTAGAGTTTATATATAAATATAAATGTGTCTTGACAATCAAGGACTTATGTCAGTCTTCCTTTATGACGTTTCTTATTGTTATGCATTCCATTTGTTTGACTTGAGTATTTGTATTGTCTGTAAAGTATGTAATGTTTTTATAGCTTGTTTAAAAAAACAAACAAAAAAGCCTGTAAATACAAACGAACTGATCACAGTACCACTCTGTTGGAAGGCATACGATGATGTACTGTTTGTAAGCAATAATACACGACAGTGCTAACTTTACAAGTAGCATAAGGATAAGTTCCAAAAATACCTTTGGGAGTTAATAGCCTTGTTTGAGTTAATGAATATTCTTAATCATTTTTTTTATAAATAAATTGAAATGGCCTCCTGCTGGAGTACATAACATTGTTTACACAGCACAATTTCAGTCACAGGGGGGACAGTCTTTAGAGCTATGGCTTCATCCGTACACACTTTGAGTCAGAAATGAATGGCTTGGCTGCACTTCTGCAAGATGAGGAAGACTGCAAAAGTTTGAATAGCTCTGTCTCTAAAGGATGAGAGATACTATTCTGCTTCTGTGCTGATTCCTGGCAATTCCTCTACTTAAATTTGGAGCCTTTTAAGTCCTGATACTGAAATGATGAGACTTGAGCCTCCAGTAGATAGGGGTAATTCTCTTCTCATTTCATATGCAGATAAACAGTGAACTTAGAAGTCATGTCTTCATTCAAGTGGTGTATTTTTCAAATTATGAGCTAGGAGGTGATGAGATGGGTTTATTCCGATAAATAAACTAAACGTCAAACTTATAGTTTGAATTGAATAGGTATTAGACTGTACAGAGCAGCATAACTATTTGAACAGTCATTACTGCTTTAGAAACCCCCCCCCAATTTCTAAATGTATATGACCTACATTTTATAGAAGAAAAATGTTTTTAAATACTAGTCATTTATATAATATGTGCTTTGAAGGATTTGCTAGTCCACTTCTGTCACTTTTAGTACACTGGTATCTTTTATATGTAATGTATGCTTTTTATTATTATTATTAATTATTATTATTCTTATTGTAGTAAAGCATTTCAGTAGGAGGAATTTTGAAACAGTATGAGGGGTTGAAATTTTCATTGTCAGAAATGAATTATACTGGACTTTGTCTGTGTAGTCTTGTCTTTCTTTTCATGCTGTCTGGAAGGGAACTTGGTATTCAATAAAGCAAGTGACCTCCATTTATTTTGAAGGCATACTATGTAGTGCTGAATCGGATCTGGAAATATGCATTTGAAGACAGAGAAATTAGTGCAAAATCTAGTGTACAGAAGAAATTGTGTTATGAAAAACCTGATGATATATATAGTGGAACACTGTTACAGTGCATTTGCTGATATAGTGTTATTTTCCTGAAGTCTCTATGCCTTCTTTGTATTTCGATTAAAAATAAAAAAAAAAAATCGTATAGATAAATTTAGGATAATAGGTTTATTTCAATGCTTATACAGTACTTCTTTATCCTACAACATTTATTCCGTCCCTTTATTATCAGACAAAAGACCATATTCTGAATTCTGTCAGTAAAAGTATGTGTATAGGTGAGAGATGGTTTTATAGGAACCTGAAAAATATGAATTTGTATATTTCTTATGTTTCTGACAGAAGTCAGCGTGTGAGTCAGTCTTTATTCCTGTGAAACGAGGAATTTCCAGATATCAACAGTGAGAGAGAGAGAGAGAGAGAGGGAGAGGGGGAGGGAGGGTGTGTGTATGTACGTATGTATGTAGGTACGTGAAAGATGCTTGGGTCTCATGGCAAAAATAATACAAGTATAAAAGGGTTTAATGTAGTTCAACACATGGCTTACATTTAATATGAAAAAGAAACATTTAAATTTCATAATTCAGAAAAGACAAAAATAGTTTTGCAGGAAACAAAACTATTCGGATAGCAGGCTTGACCAAATGAATTTTTTTTCGTTAAACTTGATATCTTTTAAATGATTCTATTTCTGCCTTTATTTCTGTCCTAAAAGCAACGTAGAATATTTTGAGAGTTACTTTTCCTCTTCATTTGACTGTGAGTGTAATTTATATCATGGTTTACAAAATGTGGCATGAAGGATTGGATTGTTTTTATCTGTATAATACAATGAAAGATTGTTTTGGTTTTTTTTACATAATCTTGGTGAATGGTATTGTATTCTTAGGATTGATTTATTCATTAAGTGACTTAATGAGTTTCATCACTTTTGACATTGTTTTCTTAATGGTTAACTTAGTCTTTTGGGGTTTATAATACCCTTCTATGTATTGTGATACTAAGGGAAGTTATGTTTCTGCTTTATTTTTAATTAAACTAATAGTTTGATAATTTATATTTGCAAATGATGCATTTCAAATGTGGTCACTTGCTGTTTGAAAAATAAAAATATAGAATACTGTTTTATGAATAGACTTAGCAGTATTTTTCATGTTAGATAATTTCAAATAAGAGCTTTTTTAATGAGACAGGTGAAGGCATGTGCAGGTAGATACCCTTGTGCAAGAATTGAAATGGTTACTTCCAACAATGAAATGAAGTATTTAAATATTTCATTCGACACATATAAAACTTATTTGGCTTTTCTTCCCCTTTGGATCTCCTTCTTGCCTCCTTTGATTTTAGAAAAGAGAATATCTGACTGTAATTTTAATACAGGGCTTCTTAGAAGATTGCACTGGGATCACTTTAACAGAAACGCCTCATATTAGACCAGCTTTCTTTTTGTTCTTCTTGTTCACACTAGAGGGGTTTTATTCAGTGCCAGCCGCTCTTCATGTGAATGAGAATCAGGACTTTGCTTTAATCTCAGTTGTAAGGTGAACTTTATTACTCAAAGTTTTTTACTCTGTTGGATAACAGTATGCCTTGTGTGCACTACATCCTTTTGGAGTGTGTAGCGTAAGGAATATTTACTATGTAGGATAGATTCTTCTGCCATGGAAGCAAATACTTTTTAAAATATTGAAGATAATAGCATTTGTGAACTTGCAAAATCAGAAATGTGCCCCATTACCTATAATTATGGATAATTTAGTTTTCTTACCTTTATTTATTCATGTGTTAAAGGCAATGTCTTCCCTGAATCTTTTGGTAGGGTCACTTCTGTTAAAGATTATTTTTGTGAAATGCGTAGCTCTCTTGATTTTACTTTGTGTAAGAACAAGTTTTGTACAAGAAGATGTTAAAAGTCGCACAGTACCTTTTAAAAAGAAAAAAAAAACCACTAGTGGAGTTCTATACTAAAACTTGAGCCACGATCAGCTGAGCACTGCCGATAGAGCTGGAGGCCGTGAGGATGCCAGTGGCTCCCCTGTTTTACAGCCCTGGTCCTGGAGTCACGATCCTGGTGTTCTCCACCACCTCGTGGAACCCCCTCTGGGCAGCTCTTCGCCTGGCCTTATGAGGGTATTTAACCCGTTGACTGAATTTTCATGGTAGCAGAGAAAGGGCAGTCGTGGGATTTGCTCTAGTGTCTTCCCCAGGGGACGGCAGCGCCAGCAGAGGTGGCCGTACACAACCGCGGGGCAGAAGCGGATTCAATCGGCACAGACACTTCTACAGGGACTTGCCTGAACCTGGCCTTAGGAAGGCTGCCCTGCTGTCCCTTTGATTGATGTGAGGCCATAGGCATTGCTGGCTTGGGGTGCCTTTATCTACTTCGGAGTATGAAGTGAATAGAGTGATGATTTTGTTTTGCTATTGCTCTGTTTGTGCAACTTCTGGTATTGTTCTTAAAATAGCCTACCAAGAACTTAATGTTAACACCCAGACAGCGTGGTAACTGCTTTTAATGGTTTCGTGATCGATAGTTATAAATCATGGGTGCACTCTAATATGGCTGAGTAAGTAGGGTCTGTGTCCTCAGCCACCCTGCTTGTCTTTTCGTATGCTTCCTTGCATTAGTTATACTGATTTTTATTTGTTTTAATTATGTGTTGGAAATAAGAAATCAAAACTGGTAGTTTCTGCTTATTGAGTGTCATGATTAGAATTGTCAAATAGTAATGTGATAGTGGAAAGAAGACATTTTTCAATATTTTGATGTTAAAAAGAATTGCCAGAACCTACATTTTCTATTGAATGAAAAAAACAATCCATTAAATTATCTTCACTTTTTGTTAGGAGAAGGAAACAGCGTTCTGTTAAAATGATTGGTTATTTGTTAATTTAGAGTGCTGAAAAATATCGCCCTCTCTCTCTCTGAAATTAATTATTTTCTTACACTGCACAGGAGGAACTGTTTTGTAGCTCCAGAATAGGCAGCAGCTTATGAAAGTAGACAGATTTGGAGGTGGGTTGCTTTAGGGAGGTAGTCTGGAAGAACGTCTGATGTTGCTTATCTTCTGTATTACACTTGGCAAATCAACAGAAGATAGTTTCCTATCGAATATTGTTTGTTCTTTTGTCTGCTTTAGTTGTTGAAACACGGAGTTTATGAAGTGAGCTTTCCACTGGAAGACAGGAGTAAAATGGAGCCCCTATGTGTTCTTTCAGCAGCGGCCCTGCTTGCTCAGGTAAGTCACCTCCTCCTCCTCACCTGTTTCACATCAGGGCTGGTCTTCAGGTTTGTAACATCCCCGATGTAGCATCTGCTCTGGCGTTGGAATTTCAAAAGCAATCAAGTGCATATATGTATAAGTCACTAGCAGAAATTAAATATGATTTGGTGAGATTCCATCTGAAAATGAGAGTACGTGCGTACCTTCTGCAGTCAAGCCAACTACATTAGTTTTTGCCTGTGTCGGCAGCCACACACTTCATGCAAGAAAGCCGGGCACCCAGCTCCTCCCTCCATTATTTATGCTTACTTCTGGATGTTTGCTAAGCGTACAGGTAACTGGTTTTCCACTTGGAGTCCATCTCTCTGGGCAGCTCCACCTGCCTTTTGCCGGAATGCCCAGGCATGTTGCTGCGTGCTAATTGTGCGCTGCTGCCTGCCGCTAGCAAAGCGGCTCGGCTTTTGTTTTACCAGCAGCTGCATCTTTCAAGCCTCTCAGCTAGAAACAGGGTGTCTACCCCCAGCCTGGGCTTTGTGCTGAAATCTTTTGACATTAGATCAGTGCGGTGACCGTGGCTTGTGTGCAGCTCATTTAAAGGAGATAATACCTTCTCAACTGCACAGCCTCGGAGAGAGGAGCTGGCCCAGCTACAGAGGTGCCAGCTGTGCCACTCAGTACAGGTTAGTTTTGCTTGTATTTGCATATATCTTTCTTTTTCCCCTCATGGGCAAATGTGATCATTAGTGCCTTTGCAGAGAGGCAGAAGTAACAGAGCTTTTGTAACTGCTCTTTGAGCAAAAGTGAAACCAAGAGGATTCCATTATTTTAGCAGTGTAATACATTAAAAAATACTTCTGTGTTGTAATGGGAATAGCGAGTGCTCGAGATGTATAATTTTTATCCTCTGAAAGCTCTTCTGGAGCAGCGCTTCCTTAATCAGTCTGTCTCGTCACAAGATAAAGTGAGTTGTAAAAGATGATAAAGCAACAACTGCGAGTACTGGGCATGTGTTCAGGGTAATTGCAAGGTAATCCCAACCATGCAGTAACGTGTGAGAACAAAGCAGAGGACGTCATTGGAAGCTCAAAGGGTGACTTGTTTGTTTTCTCTCAAGTCCTGTATTTTCTTCCATTTATATTGCCAGTTCCTGAAAGCTTCTTTGTTATAAAGCTAATTATAGATAGATCAGAACAGCCTAAGAAAGTTACAGCTTGGGAAGATGGATGAGTAAGTGCAAAGATGCTAGTGTGCCAAAGTGATCTTGTCCTCCAAAACAGGAGTCAGAAAGGAGGATTTTCTTTCAGATGGTATTTGTTAGCTTAAAGGAGAGCATCAAATAAACAGGATGATCTGTCACTTAGTCAAACATGTAGCTAGAGTGGTGGATGTTGAAGCTGCTTGAACATGAGCCATGAGGGCAGCGGGAGTGCCCCTGTGGGGCATGGAAATGCGCTTGGGCATTGTTGGCTCTCACAGTCATTCCTGGTGCCTGAAACTCTGTTTTAAGGAATTGAAACAAGAATGTTGTTTGTGATACTGTATTGATAGCTGCTGTTATCGTGCACTGAACAAAATTGGGTAAAAATGCATCATCAAAGCAAAGTATTTCACAGTTTACAACTCTGAGTGAACTCGAATAGAAAAAGGCTGGCTCTTCATTTTGTCTAGGAACATACTCTGCATCTGACAGTGCATTTTAGTGTTGATCTAGGGTTTGTCTGTAGGTCATTAAGCAATGTGATTAGCTAAATAATGTCGTTTACTGACATTGCGTGTGCTGTGTGTGTACATGAAAATCAGCTTGCAAGATGCTGTGTTAGGAAAGACGGGGATGTCTGGCAATTGAAGAAGACCACGATGAAGTTATGTGATAATTAACATTCATTCTACTAAGAATCCTTTCTACATTTCATGGGATGGCTCAGACCTGTGGGTGCTTGAAATTCACACCTTCTCTTGCTGACCAAACTCTGCTTTCTTACTTTCCCTGTTTCTAGGAGCCACTTTTGTATCTTGACACCCCGGTATTTTTCCCTTCACCTGTTTTATCCCACATAATCTTTTGTCACTCCTTTCACTCTCTTAAAGCCACCTCCAGACTTCATCCCGTGGAATTTTCCACCGAGTGACACCATATGGACTATCAAAAGTCTTCTCAAATCACAGTTCAGAATGTGTGACATTTGGATCTGCGAGGCTTCAGATCTGACAGTCCTGAGGACCTACTTAACTTGAGGGAAAGGATTCCTGATGGTCTTCTGGAACTCGTGATGCTCATTGCTAGCCCTGAAAGCACCTAAGAATTGCCCTTTGATGAAACAGTTTTAGCTTTTAGATGCATTTCCCCCTTTTTCTCCCAGCTGAGATAAGATGATCAGTGTGAGGAGAGAGAAATTTTAATTAGGCCTTCTAAATATCCTCCTCTAATGGTTTGCGATGCTTTTCCTGGAAGGTGGTGTAGACCTCAGAGCGGTGTGGAGAAAGGCTTGCATGAACACACTGATGCCTGTGCTATATCCCGAGTGTGCACTGAGGGAATTTATATCATTCCACACAATCACATATTTGTGACAAGTAATCTAAGATAGAGCTGCTTCTCTTGCATTTGGTCACCTCTTTAATTGCAAAGCCTGTGCTTCTAAGAAAGTGAGCCGCTTTGCACAGGACTGCCACTTCTTGGTTGTCCTTGGAGAAGCGATGGTGTATGTCACTTGACGGTGTTGCTCAGGTGCCAAGGATGGGAAAAGCAGTGCAGTCCGCACTCCTCGGGAGCACGTGCAGCCCTGCTGAAGGAGTGCTGCCGGCTGGATTCTTTTGCCAACAAGGAAAATGTTCAAAATTGCCATGACCTAAATACGAGCAGATGGAGACCAATGCTGAGCACTCCTGAAAGCGCTTTTTAACAGCAGTGCTTGGTGATTTTAATCTGTCCATGTCATACTTTTGCTGGATTCCTGCAGTCTTTACTTCAGTGGGGAAGCAGGATCTCCTGGAGAGTCAGGGAGGGCAGTGGTGACTGCCCCCAGGAAGTTGTCCAGCTCTTGCTTAGTGTGCATATGGAAGGAGGGGGCACTTGGTCCTTAATGAATCAGTGATTCTTCACCAATTCTGCAACAAATCAAAGGTACTTATTTCAGATTTTGCACTGGCCCTTCAGACCAGTGAACCAGAAATCTGGTTGAACCTGTTCTGCGGTAGTTGTAAAGAATGTAAAGAGAATGGAGCCAGAGGAGAGATTCCAAAGTATTCCAGGAATGGGATATCTTGGGGAGATATCAGCTGATTTCCTCAGTCAGGCTTCAACCTGCCTTGAGAAGTCATCTGTCTTCTCTGAACTCTTGCTTTCCTCTTCTATCATTTGCTTGCCCTTGCTGTTTCTGTCCAAGAGTAAAGGCTTGTTTACAGTTTGCCTCTTCAGGAAACGCTGGAAAATCAAAGCTGGTTCGCTTACAGAATCATAAAATGGTTAGAGTTGGAAAGGACCTTAAAGATCACCCAGTTCCAACCCCCCTGCCATGGGCAGGGACACCTTCCGCTGGATCAGGTTGATCAAGGACTCATCCAGCCTAACCTTGAACACCTCCAGGCATGGGCCTTATATGACTTCTCTGGGCAACCCGTGCCAGTGCCTCACCACCTTCACAGTAAAAAAACATTTCTCCCTAATATCTAATCTAAACCTCCCCTCTTTTAGCTAAAAACTGTTCTCCCTCGTCCTATCACTGCACTCCCTGATAAAGAGCCCTCTCCCGCGGTTCCTGTAGCCCTTTTCAGTTACTGGAAGGCTGTAAGGTCTCCCCAGAGCCTTCTCTTCTCCAGGCTGAACAACCCCAGCTCTCTCAGCCCGTCCTCGTATGGGAGGTGCTCCAGACCTCCAATCATCTTCGTGGCCTCCTCTGGACTCGCTCCAACAGGTCCATGTCCTTCCTCTGCTGAGGACTCCAGAACTGAATGCAGCACTCCAGGTGAGGTCTCACAAGAGTGGAGCAGAAGGGCAGAATCCCCTCCCTCACCCTTCTGCTCACACTTCTTTAGATGCAGCCCAGGATGTGGTTGGCTTTCTGGGCTGCAAACGCACGTTGCTGGCTCACGTCCTGTACGGATATTTTATTGGAAATTAAAATGGCCCTGGCAGAGCAGTGTAATCCAGTGGGATGTCCCTGCCCGTGGCAGGGGGGTTGGAACTGGATGATTTTTAAGGTCCCTTCCAACCCAAACTATTCTATGGTTCTAAGATTCTAACTCATTTTGGCTTACTTCATTTTTGGAAGTAAATTACATTGGTGAATGCTATTCAGGCTCTAAGGAAGGGTTGCTTGGCTTTGGATTTGATCCTGTTTGCATTGAGATGATCCAAAATCGGTGCCTTTAATTGGGATGGAGCTCTGCAGGGTCACAGGGTTTCTTGGCCGCACTCCACAGGGAAGTGAGTCCGTATTGAAACCAGGTTGCAACCGCTTCTTTGTGGAATCGGAGTCCCGTGCCCGGTGGTTGGCAGCTTTCCCTCCCGCTGAAGCCGAGCAGCGATGAAGTTTATTCTTTTTCTTTTGGTCAGGCTCCTGAGGATTTGGGATTTAGTAGAAGTCTGCTCCTAAAGCCTAATTAGTTCGGTTTCAGGCTCAGAGATGCGCCTGCTGCTGCCGCTTGCTTTGGCGCAGCAGCTCCTCAGCCCCTCCTGGACGGAATACGCGACGTAATCCTCGGTGGGAACCATCAAACCCGAGGGGACCAACCCGAGCGTGGGTGTGTGTGTGGGTGTGGGGCGGGAAGCGGGACGCGGGTAGACGTGGCAGCCGGGCGGGGCGGGGCGGGGCGGGGCCGCAGGTGAGTGGGGCCGGGGCGGAGGGGGCTCCGCGGGGAGAGGGGGAAAAGGGGAAAGAAAAGCTGAAAGATACAAACGAGGGGGAAAAAAAGAAAAAAGGGCAAAAGAAAAAAAAGAAAGGCAACGAGAATGTAAAAGGAAAAAAGAGAAAAAGGCAAAAAGGAAAAAAAAGAAAGGTAAATAAAAAGGCAAAAGGAAAACAGGAAAGGTAAATAATTTAAAGGCAAAAGGAAAAGGAGAAAGGTGAATTTAAAGGCAAAAGGAAAATAAGAAAGCCGAACTTGAAGGCAAAAGGAAAAAGAAAGGCAAATGAAAAGGTAAAAGAAAAAAGACAAAAAGGCAAAGGCAACTAAAAAAACAATAGCAAAAGAAAGGCAAAAAAAGGTAAAAGAAAAAATAAAAAGGCTAAAGGAAAAAAGAAAGGCAAATAAAAGTTAAAAGAAAAAGATAAAAAAGCAGAGGGAAAAAAGAAAGGCAACTAAAAGGTAACAGAAAAAGAAAAACAAATAAAAAGGTAAAAGAAAAGAGGCAAATACAAAGGTAAAAGAAAGGTTAATAAAAAAGCAAAGACAAAGAGTAGAAATACAAAAAAAAAGGCAAAGAAAAGCAAAAATGGAAAGCAAAAAAGCAAAAAGAAAAGACAAAAGAAAAAAGGAAAAGGAAAAAGAAAAGCATGAAAAGGAAAGCAAAAACGTTCACCGATAGATAAAAGAAAAGCAACAGAAGGGCAAGGGGAAAAAATAGAAGGAAGTGCGAGCAGGTACTTGCAGCGTTTTCTGGGAAGGGGTGGGCGCAGTCCTGGGGTCCGGGCAGGGTCCCCGAGGGGCTGCAGCGCAGGTACGAAGGCAGTGCAGGAGGGAAGGTGTTGGCACCGCCACGGCCTCCGCAAAACCAAAGCCATCTGACAGCACCAGGAAGTTGGAGCTGCTGGGGTGAGCCAGGCTGGTTTCCCACTTCTTCTGTTCCACAGCATTAATTATGCTGCAGAGATATGTAAAACCAAAAAGAGCCGGGTAATTGTCCTGGCTATTGCAGTAAATGAACAGCCGGGAATAACTGGGGATAAGCAAGCGCTCCTATGTGTGGCGTTACCTTTGTTGCACCGATGGCTACGTTATTTCCTGCCTTCCTCAGGGTCCCCTAAACTAGGTGTTTTTAAGAACTTGACCCGGAGAGGAGTTGAGGGGATTTATTAAAACTAAAGTGCTCTTGGCTGCTGGGTCTCTTGAGGGAGGGAGGCTTGGAAGTGCCTCCTCTGGCAGGGACGGAGGCTTTGGAGGTCGTGGGACCACACGCAGTTGTGCTTGGGAAGGCGTTAACCTTTCCTCTTTCAAATCAGCCAGCTGTCGAGTCGCTTAGGGCACGGATGCTTAGTTCAGAAATGGCTTTAAAGTGACGATTGGTGAAATATTATTGCTTTAAAAGGATGCGGAGCGTGCGGAAATTTCATCTGTAGGAATCTGGGTTTGTAATTAAATATGGAAGTGTCACAGAAAAAGGAGATGAGCCTTTGTAATGTTTCTGCGAGGTTTGCTAATGCTCTTCCGCTCTCTCAAGCGCTAAATGGAATGGAAAGATTAAAACAACCATTCAACTTTAATTTATAGACCATTTAGTGTCTTTAGGAAAAGAAGTATCAATTAATTTCAGAGTTAGAGTCTGGCTTATAGTAGAGGGAGATGGTGCCTGTTTGGTGTTTTTTGGCGGACTGGTGAGTCTATAGGAGATAAGGCTTCTGCTGGGTTGGTGACTGAGATAGACAATACTCTTCCAAAGCATCCCGAAGCTGTGCACCAACTGAGGAACCACACTGCCTATGGGATGAAAGGAAAGTTTCTGCCCCGAGGACTTCCTGCTTTCAGAACCTAAACTGGAAAAATAGGTGCACACTGCATAGATCAGGACGTGGCTGCACGTGCAGCGTCCGCCCTGGAGTGGTTGCCTCGCGCTTCTGCACTTTACACCCTCTCCTGGGTTTGCTTTGGCTGCCTCATAGGGCTGAATGGATTCATACGTTGAAGAGGGATGCAAACAATTTCAGAATTAAGTAGTGAGATATTAGGTGGTTGGGAACGCCACAGAGGAGCAATAGCGGAGAGGCAATTTCCTGCGACTGTGGAGGAGCAAGCTCTTACACTGAGGAGAGCAGGAGTAGGGCTGAGCGGAAAGGGCACAGGAGCACAGGGCAGAAGAGGGGTTTTAACATAGAGAAAAAGGAAGAAAACTGTAAGATCAGGGATTTAAAATATTTAGGAGGGAAGCAATTCCTACGAGGTGATTTCCAGGTCTCAGATACGTGCGCAGAGCCCTTCTCCCTGTGCTCTACAAGTTTCAGATGGATAATATGGGCACATCAAACTTACCTGTGCTATCACACACCAGGCACGCTGAATGGGCGGCTTCAGGCACCCTAAGGTGCAAGGGGTTGGGGCCATCTCCTTCTGGGCTCCCTCAGTGGAGGGGTTTAGGAGAGCTGAGGGCCACAAGGCTGTAGCCTCTCTGTTCTTTTAACATCCTGCTGGAAGTGCTGTGAAAGGTGGGAGTTAGGATGGCCACAGCGAATCTTCTACTGAGTGAAATCTCTGGTGAGGAGGAGCTGCATTGGGGAATCTTAGGAGGATACAGCTATTCAATTGTAATCTTGTTTCATGATGTGTATTTTCTTCCTTTTTGTTATTACTATGGCTATTCGCATAAACACAAGCTTTGTTTCTCTGGGCCTCCTCTGCTCCCGCTGCTTTTGCCCTGCTTGAAACCCCAATCTTCCTGTAACAGCAGCTATTTGTGGTATTGTGAAGGGTTATTTGCTTCAAAAAAAGGGGAGGATGCAGCAGAGGATCAATGAACTCTTACGGTTTTGGTGCTGCTTAACCGGCCACGTGGACAGGGTGAAGAAAAAAACCTCCTGTGCTGGCGATTGTACCTCAGCTGCAGGAGACCTTCTGCAGCTGAAACACCGTGGTGGTGCAGTGGCAGCATTGTCTATTTATTATTGGGTGTGTAAAATAATAGTAATAATGGCAGGGTGATGAAAGTGCTGATCTGGGAGCGGGGATTCAGACCCTGATACAGAAATCCTGAGTGACCCAAAGTAGTTTCTGTATGTTTCAGGGAAAACACATTTCTGTTGGCTGCAGGCTTGAGGAGTCAGAAATTCCTACTCTGTGCCCATGATAAATCTGGTCTCAGGTGAGGGGTCCAGCCAAAGTGTCACCTTATGGGATCGTGGTTTGTTCTTGTAAGCATGCGAGCCCAGCTGACCAGGAAACTCTCAGCCCCAGGAGAGCCAACAATCCAGACAAGTTGCTCTCTCTACACCCACGGAGCATGTCTTGCTCCCCTCTGGCTTTCGCCCTCTTTATCTCGCCTAGGCATGGTGTAGCTGTGTTGAGGAGTGGCCAGAAAGGCTCTGTTGGCAATTGGTGTGGGAGATTGTGGGTGACTGGCTGATGGCCATCACAAGAACTTCTGGGGGAAGTGAAGACTTGCAGCCAGCTGGAGGGAGGTGTATAAAAGCAGCTCTTCACAATTAGAGGGAGAATTTCATACAAAAACCATCCCAACGAGGAGAGGAACTAGCGGTTTTGAGGCAGAGAAATGCTTGTGCTAGATTTCCCCTTCTGTAAAGGTGTGCTGTTATCCTTGAAATAAAGCCTGATGCTGCTTTCTTGGTCCCTACGTGGGCTTGAATTAAGCCTGACCCACTGCCAGAGTCTGCCTGTGGCAGGTATGAATCTGAAGTTGGGCCACTGCAGACGAGGCGACTGTACCCCCAGGTATGGGCATGACCATGAAGAAAAGCACCTGCACATCGGTGCAGGGGAGGTGGAGAATATAAGGATGCAGAGTGTGGATCTGAGGTGGTGGACACCCGCTGCTCCTCCAGTTCCATCTCTGCGTCGTTCTGGAAGAGGGACAGAGCAGGGTGATGAGGTTGCTTGTCAAGGGAGAGGTTCCATTGGCAGGACTGCTCTGCAAAGAGTACAGCTGGAGGGATTATGATCGAGGCTGTGAAGTGATTAGTGGTGCTGTGAAGTGAATGACCTGTATGTCCCATGTCACCAGAGCATGGGGACATTTAATGTAATTAGCAGGTGCCAGATTTAAAACCAGTGAAAGGAAATACTTTTCCCAGGCAGCAAACTGTGAAGCTGTGGGTCTAGTGCTGCAGGATGCTGGGGACAGTCGGGGTGTGGATAGCTTCAGAAAAGGCCACCAAGGGCTGTTATATGTAAGGCTGATGATATAACCCATGCAGTGAGCAGGCTCAGGGAAGGTGTTGGGGTCTGTACTTGCTCTGGAGTCACACTGTGGTTCAGCATCTGCTATGAGCTGTGTTGTCTCTGTCTGGGTAATAGCCTTGTGCTTCTGCAGACTAAGAAAGTAACAGCAGTGTATTCTGTCTTTCCCGCTTTCACAGTATCTGCAGTAAAATCATGAATCTTCTACAACAGAGGATCCAGCACTGCAGGGATTTGGCTGTGGAGAATAGCTGACCTTCTGCTTGGATCAGTCTTGCCTGTTGTACTGTTACAGTTGTGCATTGGACAGGTGGAGGCAAGGTGAAGGACACGATGTTCAGCCTGAATTGTGCAAGAAGTGAGGGATATGTCCAAGAGCTGTTCCATGAGGAAGCACAGCAGGTATGCTGGAGAACTGTTTCCCTTTACAGGTCAAGCTTCCATCTCTGGTGGTCTCTGTACCTTCTCTGTACCTTCTCCTGGTCATCTCTGTGGCAAGTAAACAGGACTGAAGTAACAAGACCACCCTTCTTCTGCTATGTAAACTTGTGGGGCTTTGTTTAGAACAGGAAAAAGGAGATTTAGTTTCCAGACTTGCAATGGGGAAGTTGCAGTTTCTTTGGAGTTTCAGCTCTCTGTTCCTGCAGCTCTGAAATTCATCAGTGCCCCAAGTACCAGAATCCCATTTCTTCTCTAGAAACACAGTATCCTGATCCCCCGATCTGTTGGAGATGGCTGTGTGTGATGTGTAGGCCAGCTTAACCTACTTTGTCAGTCCCAGTCTGTCCAGCCTGATCTGTCATCTCATCTAAGAGACTTTTCCAATGCAGTAAAGACACTGAGTATCTTGGTGGGATGTTTGTCAGGGAAAGAAGGAGAAGCACCATGTGTAGCTGCAATCTCTGTAAAGGACTACTTGAATGGTGTTTTGGATTCATGTAATGTTATTAGAATCATAGAATCACTAGGTTGGAAGGGGCTGACTGGGTCATCGAGTCCAACCATAATAGTGGGGTTAGTTTGCTGAGGCTGAGTAGGATTCTGTTGCTGCCTATTGTATAAGAGTATAAATAAAGTATTAAAGGGAACTCTCCCTTCCAGGGCCCAATGATCCCAACAGCTCCATTGCTCTTTTGCCTCAGACACAACTTGCAGCAAAATGATGTCTTAGCAGCTGTTGGTGGCCATCCCACTGTTGGTGACTGGATGTTGCACCATTTCTGCAGCCCATCTGTAAAGCGCAAGAGGTAAAACTGAAGGATTTGCTTTCCTCTAGGTATCTCAAACGCAGACCAAGCCCTGGTGGAAGATCCAGCTGTTTGTGTGGGAGCCAGTGCTTTTTGGAACATGGGATGGTGTTTTCACTTCCTGCATGATCAACATTTTTGGAGTGGTTCTTTTTCTGAGGACGGGATGGCTTGTGGTGAGTGCTGACTTGGTTGAATGTGTCAATAGAAATTTTCCTGCTCACCTCTGTACCTTGTATCCCCATCACCACCACCCAGGTGTCCCAGAATCTGTGCTGTTCATTGTAGGCATTGCTTACATCCTCTGGTATTTTGTAGCATTTCAAACAGTTCCACTAAAGTGGAAAGAGTGGTCTTTGTAAGCACTTTCCTCTTTTAGCTTCAGGAAAGAAAAACGAAAATGCAACCACTAGCTCTGACAACGAACAGGGACACCCTCGTGTTGTATTGTTGAGGTGAAATAACTGTTTTTCAGGTAAAGCGTATTGCTGTAGTTAGAACTTCTCTGCCATCTTCCCAAAACCACTGAAGCAGGTCTCTTCCAAACATTTCAATGTTGGAGTCCCTGATATCTTGAATGGTGATCCTCAGTCAGGTGAAATTGTCATCACTGCCAAAGGATCTTCAACTTGTGGATCCAGAGTAGTACCTCGCTCGAGGGTCAAAGCCTGGAAGAGTGTCTCTGATCCCCTTGTAATGCAAAATATTGTATTATCTCTAAAAACTTCCCCTTAGAAGGATGAAAGCTCCCCCAGGGACGAGTGGAATTTGAGGTTTGGCCAGAGTTCGTGTTAGAGGCATGAGTTCATGTCAGAGACACAGTGGACATCTTCCAAAAGGAGCAGGAAGACACTTTTACTTTGTATTGAAAATAGCTTTGCTGGAGGCTTTGAGGACAGATGCAATCATTGTGGTGGAGAAATTGTGATGATTTTTCCAGCTTTCTCCTCCTGATCTTATTTCATCCACATATCCTTTGAAAGCAAATTACTGCTGGAGCAAACATAAATAAAAATAAAGCCAGTAAATAAGAGAAAAACTTAAACAGCTGGAAGCTGGCATGAAAGGAAGAAGAAGAGAAGTCAGGGTTGGCAGACATCCTCCCTAGCAGAGGACAATCATGTGTTGAGCCACTTGCAGAGTCAGGTTTTTGCTATAAATCTCCAGAGCCTTGCACTTCCAGGGGACCCTAATCTTTCCAGAGATATTCACCAACTATTGCAACGCTGCACTAACACCTTCCAGCACGCATGCATAAATAAGCATCAGTGTTTAAAGGGGGCTTTTTCTTCTCACTTTCTCTGCTTGCTATTGTTGCTGTGATTCCAGCCTTCCTCAATGGTCTTCATGTTATCCCTTTCTTCTGTGGGAACCATTCAGTCACCAATTAACGAGCTGCTGCCATAGCCTGGTGCCACCAGCAGGTTCTGGAAAAGCTCAAGGCTACATGTATGTTTGTATATATATATACTTTTTTTTTTTTTTTAAACTGAAGTGTGTCAGATTTATTAACCCTTTTAACCTAAGGGTAAGCTGCTAAAGAAAAAGAACAATTGTCCTTTTAAAGAGCAGTACCAGGTTGTCGTGGACTGTCTTGCTGACCCAGCCAGCAGCTGTGTTTATAGCAAACCTTGGCTGCGTTCCCCACTGACCAGATAAAGCCCCTGTCAAAGGCTGTGGGATGCTGAACCAAAAAAGGATTTTATGATGATAGCAACATCCTGCATATGTTTCTGTTGTTTTGCAAAAAAAGAGGAAAGAAAAAAAAAGTCTGGGATTTCAACCAACCCCAAAGCTGAGAAGCAGCTTTTCAGTGCTGGTGATAAACAAACCCCATCAAGGCTAGCATGACCTCAGAAATGAGCATTGCTGGAGCAAAGCTGGAAAAGAGGGATGTTGGACATGGCCTGTAATATGAGTAAAGGCAGGGGAAGAGAACCCAGACATTAACAAAGCACCGGGCACTGGAGGACACTTCTGATTGTACAGTTGGAATCACTGTGCACCGGGCTGAGCGATTTGCCAGCAGGGGAAGGTGGGCTGGAGCACAAGGGAAAACTTTTGACCCTGGAAAATAAATTACAGCTATGTGCGAGCAGGTTGGAAGGTCCTGAGCTCAGAAGAGATGCTTAAATGCTTTTGGAGGTACGAAATGCCTTCTGTTTCTGAAAATCTGACCTAAATGGCAAACTGAACTCCCCAAAATGTCCCTTAAAGCTGCTGGATTTGTTTGGAGGCTTTTGCTCTTCACCCTCCAGCGAGGCCATGGCTGGTGCAGCAGCTCCTCCCAGGGTCCTCCCTGTGTCTGGAGCAGGAATGAGTTCTTTTTCAGCAAGACTGAGTCTTTTGCACAAAAATCCCCCAAGTACAGGGAGAGCAAGAGCCGGCTGCCACTCCACATACATCCTGCAGGAAAGGGTCAGTGTGCACTGCTTCTGACAGTGTTGTTTATCTTCCATGCCGTGTTGCCTTTTGCGTTTTGTTCTTTGGTAGCTCATTGTTTGGGAGGATCAGAGCTTTTAAAGGTAAATGTTCTGAAAGATTAAATGTGATCTTGATGCTGTTAATAAATCAGCTGGCACAAATCCCTGAGGTTCAGTTTGGAAACTACTTTTTGTTATGAAAGTGTGGGGTTTTTTTTTTTACAGCACATCATTGTAAAACATGCAAATAGGTGGTGATCCCCTCCCATGGTGGCTGAACCATTGTTATTTTTTAAATCATTGTTCTTTTTTAAACTGGAGGACAAAATCAGTGAATCTGCTCATGCAAACGTCTATCCAGCACCAGGGTAAGGCAGGTTTTCTTCGAAGGGGCACTAATAGGAACTGTAAATGTGGCAAAAAATTATATTTAAGTATGTTAATTAGACAAGTAGGAAGGTGTGTGTGCATTTCTTTTAATCTGTAATGATTCCAGATTCGTTGGCCACTAGTGGGTAGAAGGAGATAGGTCCATTTCTGGTGTGAGTTGATTTTTATATGATTTTTTTTTCATTCCAGGGAAACACTGGCATTGTAATGGGCATGTTTCTGGTGTCCTTTGTCATCTTGGTCGCCCTGGTGACTGTCTTATCTGGAATTGGAGTGTGTGAGAAGTGCAGCATCGGAAGTGGAGGAGTCTACTCTATGATTTCTACTGTCCTTGGAGGCCGAGTAGGGGGTACCATTGGCCTCCTTTATATTTTTGGGCAGGTAATTTTTAAAAAAAATGTTATTTAAAGAAAATTTAGAAACTTTGCAATGCAGATATTAATCTTGTGATTTCATGCTGGGGGAGGTAATATGCCAAGTAAAATCTGAGTAATATACTGCTATGCTGAACAGCATCAGAGAGCACGATGGGAAGCATTCAGTCCCACTCTGCTCTCCAAGAGTGAGCCTGCGCATGGCAGTGCACAGTCTGGCATGAGCCACAACGGTGGAGGAACTGGATGTCTGAACAAGCGAACTGTGCAGGACGTGCCCTCATATCTCAAATTACCCCCATTGCCAGGACATGCCTTTGCTGGCAGGAGACTGAAATTAAACCAAAGCAGGAGAGGGCAGGGTGACCACCTAAAGCACAGCGAGAGGCTTTGGCATTGGCCTTGGCATACTCCCCGTGCCCTAAGGGACCAGGCAAACCTTGGCTGCTTCTCCACGGGAACGAGCAGAAGTGGAGCTGGTGTGGGAGGAGAGCTGGGCAGCAGTGAGGGCCACAGCTGATTGACTTCTTAAGATCCAAAATTCACAGTTCTGTTTTCTGAGAGGCCCCAAGGAGCTTTTTGTGGTGAAGCACTGAAATGCAGAAGTAGTACACATAAAGAATGGAAAGCAATCTCTTAAACCTGCAGTAACTTAACCCCCTCCCCCCATAAAGATGTTATGAACAGTGTAAAATGTGGTGAGCAGAGAAGTATTTTTATTGAGGTTTGTTTTTAACTGACTAGGTTGCAGCAATCTCCGAAAACCCTTAAAAGCCTCCGAACCAAAAATAATCCCCTCTTCTCCTTTCACTGCAGATTGAAAGCAAGTGTCCATAAAATACAAACCGAACTCAGTCGCAAGCCAAGATATGGAAATGGGCCACACATGAGAATCCTTCCTGTCATATTTTCCACTCCTGCTTTCTGAGCAGACTCCGTCTGGGAAAGCAATCAGGTTTCAGCCTGTCCTGAGGGCTGTAAAACTGCACTGTGGCAGCCCCAGTCCCTGTCTAGGCCTGCTGTGAGCATGGGGGGCTGCGGGGTGGGAGCTGGCAGCTCGCTTAGGAATGCTTTGCCTGCTCCCAAGAGCTTATGGCTTTCCCTTCTCTTTGGCTGTGTTTTCTGCCCGATGTGCTTTGCACCAGCTGCAAGCTGCTCTCCCACTGCAAGATGCTCACGGAGCACTGTAACCTTTGTCATGAGTTGAGTCCAGCCAGAAATGAGGGTGTTCCTTATTCCCTGGTCTGACTGGGGCAAGTGAGGAATGGCTGGCCATGTGGCACTGATGCCCTGGGAGATGAGAGATGGCTCAGTGCCCTGGGGCTGCCCAGGTGAGCTGTCCTCCTAGGATGCTCCAGAAGAAAGCCTTAATCGGATTGCCCTGTATGATCCAGCACACGTCTGCCAGGTCCTATGGAGACCAACATGTTTGGTCACTGCAGCTCTAACCATGAGGCCATGGTTTGGTGCTCTTCTCTGCAGTCTCCTTTCCTGATGTGGCTCTCAGTAAGTCCTGTCTGTGCAAGCAGAGGTTTTCCAGGGTTCAGCTCTTAAATCCCCAAAGCAAAGACAGCAGCAACACTTGTCTGGATGTTGAAAAGCAAGTAGGTTCCCTGCCCAGAAACTGTGCAGGAATTGTGAAGGACTGATTTCTTCCTATTTCAGCCTAGAACTCAGTTCTGATTTCAAGATGGGTAGCTCATGAGAAACCAGCCCATGTCACAATGCCACTGGGGCCCTGGCGATTGCTGTGTGTAGAGCAGGGGAATGTTAGTGAGCACTCACCTCTTCTGTTCTGCTGCTGATGCTCCTGGTTTATAAGAGGAAAGGCTTCCAGGAGGCTGATGGTGCTGAGGCTGTCAGAGGCTTTCTCTGCTCTGCTCCTTTCAGTGTCCTTCTTGCATGTTGCCATCCTTGGCATGAAAGGAAAGAAAACATTAGTAGAGAAAACACAACTTCAAAAACTGATGTTGGTCAGGTACACAGAGTTGGGGTTAAGCAATTTTGCTATTTGTCTCCAGGGTTTTTATTCATGTGAGAGACAAGAACTGTACCTGGTTTTAATGTGTTTATTAGAGTTAGATTCTGTTTGGGATTTTTGACTCCAGGTCTCAAGCGCAGTTTTTGCAGGTATGCCAAGTGAAGCTGTGCTAGTGTGGGATGTTGTCCTCTGCTAGGACAGGAGGGACCTGTTTTCCAGAGAAGGTGCTTGTGTAGGACTTGCATGGTCCACTCAGTGATGGTGTAGGCCATACTAAACAGAAGTAAACAAGAATACATCCACTTATTTGGGGAGTATCTTGCAGGGTCTGAGACTTCTCTAGTGGTGACATTCATGGTAGAGCTACCAGCAAGGAGAGAGAGAGACTTTAAGGGTATAGTTCACCCTGTCTGCATTAGATGTCTGCCTATGGGAAAAGTAAATACTTCCCCAGGATCTCCAGCCTGTAGGTGTCCGAGTCCCAACAGGTGAATCCCACACACCTTGCTTGGTGAAAACTGTCTGTGAACCTGCAGCCCTTGGTATGGGTCAGGTCACCCCGAACCCTCTCAGTGGAGTGATGCTGGGTCAGCCCAAGGGGAGTCTGCAGTGAAGGAGTGGTCTGCTCTGACTCTTGCTGGCTTGAGTTGGGGGTTTCTCCCTTCCAGTCATGTCGGAGCTGTGCTGCACTTCCCTCCTCCATGGATGGGGATAGTAGGGTCACAGGACGTAAGGCCACACCACCAGTACCAGCGTGCAGCTGTGTGCCCTGACCTGGCTTGCTGAGGATGCCATGCACTGGGAACGGTTGTTGCTGGTATGTCAGCGGGAACTTCTGGAGGGAAATGCTCTGGTATTTAGGATTGCTCCCCTGCAGTGGGGTTTGAGGCCTCAACCTGTGCTGCAGATGTCCCTTCCTGCAGACTCTCAGCCACCCAGGGCAAAACACTTGTCCTCCTGGTCTGCAGCAAGACAGACATGGGGGGCATAGCTTGTACAATGTGCTCTCCTCTGAAGTGTGGGCTCCTTTCCAGCAACAGGATGGGGAGCCATTGAAACATCAGGCTTTACATCCAAACTAAACAGCGAGTTAAAAATAAACCCTGGGAGGCAGTGAAGGGGGAAACAAATTGCCTTCCTTTAGGCAGGTGTTGAACTGGGGACTCTTGCCTTCAGAGAAACAGAAGAAGGGAAGAAGCTTGGGTATCAACTCATCCTTTTCTCCCCTGGAGAAGCCAGTGTTGTTTCTCCTGGAGCATTAATTTTAAATTTTAAAGCCAGTGGAAGGTAGCTGGGCTGCTGGCCAGCTAGCAGTGTCCTAGCAGTGTGCTGTCTTACAACAATAAGGTTCAGTACCCACATGATAGAGTAACATTAAAGAATGTATTGTGACAGCAAATGTCTGTCTGTCTGTGTGAATGGAGGCCCCTCAGCCTGGCATGGGGCTGTGGATGGGGATCCCTGTTCACTTATGAGGCACTTACAGAGCTCTGTCGTTCAGTGCGTTGCAGGTGCCATGTATATCACCGGCTTCGCAGAGTCCATTGCAGATGTCCTGAGCCTCAGCAACATCTGGGCAGTCCGTGGGATCTCTCTGGCTGTCCTCTTGGGCCTTCTGGGTATCAACCTGGCTGGTGTGAAGTGGATCATCAGGCTCCAGCTCCTGCTGCTCTTCCTACTTGCTGTCTCAACACTGGACTTTGTCATTGGGTCCTTTATGCACCTTGATCCAGGTAAAACTGGGTGTTCATCACATCGGGGTTAGGAGGTGTTAATCCCCCAAGGTTACTCCTTTGATGTCTTTGCGAAGTTACAATGTTCCAATGCTTCATCACACTTGCAGTAAAGAAACTTTTCCTAAATTCAATCTAAACCTCCCTTGATGCAACTTGTGGCCATTTCCGCTTGTCCTATCACTTGTTACCTGGGAGAAGAGACTAATACTCACCTTGCTACAACCTCCTTTCAAGCAATTGTAGAGAGCTATAAGGTCTCTCTGCCTCCTTTTCTCCAGGCTAAATGGCCTTAGTTCCCTCAGTCGCTCCTCATAAGACTTGTTCTCCAGACCCCTCACCAACTTTGTTGCCCTCCTCTGGACATGCTGCAGCAATTCAATATCCTTCTCATACGGAGAGACCCAAAACTGAACACAACATTCCAGGTGCTTCCTCACCAGCACTGAGTACAGGGGAACAATCACTTCCCTAGTCCTGCTGGCCATACCAGTTTTAATGCAAGACTTCTACCGTCTAACTCTGCATTGAGCGTTGTGCCCATGAAAACAGAGTATTGTGACTTTTTCTTAGGGAGATGATCTCCCTAGAGACACCTCGGGTCACTCAGACCCTGGCTGTGGTGAGCTGTGGCACCAGCGCTGGCCCTGGGCTGCACACCAATGGATTTGCTGCCCTGGTGGGGAGCTAAGGAGAGAGTTGGGTCTGCTGGGGCAGGTGACTGCTGGGGTTTCAAGGACCTGTGGGTGCACGTCTTCCCCCATTAACCTTCCCCAGCCTGAGTGGGCTTCCCCAGCTGCAGTAGCAGCTCCAGCTCGGGCAAGAGGGAGGTCTGGGGCTCCCACCTGCAGCCTTTCTTGCAGCCTGAGACCCCTTCCCCCCACCCCATCCCCATGCCTAAGAAGTGTTTGCAAGGAAACACACCTCAAGATACAGGGAGTTGTGGTGGAAGGTGTCCATGACTGCTGCAGCGGCCGCTCTAGCAAGAACAAAGTGTAGTTAGCTGAGTAAACAGAAGGGGTCACCTTTTTCTTGGCTTCCCCTGTGTCCAGCAGCACCTTAGGGAGTTGCAAGAAACCTGCTGAAGTAGGTTTAAAGGAAAGATCTTCAGTTTTGATTTAGTTGAGATTCAACCACCAAGCCAGATGGCAGGAGGTAACCGACATAGGTCTTCGTAGTGCTGCTGGTATGGCTGTGTTTTCACGGTGTTGTGTGAGTTTTGTACTGCCGGTACCGGGTACAAGGACGGTGAAGTGTGGGCGGAAGCTGCTGCACCAGCAGCTGTTCCCCTCTTGGAGAGAGCCTCGTGGAAAGGCGTTTGCAGTCTATATTTAGTACCTAAGAAATGCCCCGTATGAACGCTGGTTAAAGTCTCGGCAAACACTTGCAAATGAGAATGAAATGAGGGTGGTTGTGCTCGGTATGGTGTGTTTTGCAGAGAAGGCAACTGACCTGCTCCAAACAGCTGCGTTTCATAGGAAATTGTTTTCTAAAGGAAACAGGGAAGGGGAGTTGCATTTCAGTTGTGCTCAGAGGAGACCTTTAATGTGGATCTGGAGACCTTTCTAATAGTAGAGAGAAAAGCAATACTCGGGGTGAGACCTGGTGGTAGGAAAGTGAATACCGGGCCAGGAGGAGAGAATTAGAGGAATACAAACGTCAGCAGGAAACATGCCCAAGTTGAGGTCAACATAGTTGTCTTTGATTTCCTCCACTGCCAAGCACTATGTCATTTTCTTCTGACAGAAAATAGAGAAAGAAAGGGAAACGAGGCGGTTTAGCTTTGCAGATGCTGCAGTTTAGCCATGACTGGCTAAAGAGAGGAGGGTTCCCAGGGCATGGAAGAACATCAGGCACATGGTGGCCAGATCCAAGCCCCAAACTCTAATACTCCTGAACAGCACTGCCCATACAGTGGGACCTGCCACCGTAAGGCTGGCTGGGGAGAGCTGTGAGTTTCTTTGCTTTTACAGACCGCTTCTGTGTGAGAGAACTGTTTTGAGCCAGGCTGAACAGTTGGTTCCTCCCAAGTCCTGCATTTCCCCAGAAGGCCTCTGAGTGGTGTGTCAACACCAACGGTGAGAGTTGGGCTTCGGGAAGCCTTCCTCACTTTGTCTTGCATGCTTTCTGCACAGCATGGAGGAATACTTGTCTCTTGGGTGCGACTGGACTCGTCAGCAAAGCATCCCTCCTGCAAGGAGGCTGTGGGTGGGACACACAGGTGTCAGTGAAGCTCCATCCTCCAGAGTCAGCTGATGGCTCTGGGAAGCATTTGAGATCCCTTTAGGGTGGGCGGTCAACTGATCATCTACCCACAGCCTTCACGTGTGTGTGGTTGTTTTGGGTTTGGTTCTTTGGCTGCTGTGGTGGCTGAGATGCAAAGGGCAGTGTGCGGGAAGAGATGATTTTTGAGGATGGACCTGTGTGCTGGAAAGATTTCAGTTGACATCTTGTCTGGTTTGCTTCTTGTTTTATGATAGGTTTATGGGGTTTCTGCTCATAGCCTAGGTCTCCGTCTCCGAACCTGTAAAACGGGCCCCATGCAGTCATCCTGCCTTTCCCGCTTCTGCGATGACAGTCTTTTCCCTCACTTAACATTTGCAAGTGCTGTGCACATACCAAAGGAGCGCGCATCTGCCAAGCAGCAGTTACTTGGATTTAAATAATCTCCAGGAATGCCTGTCCATCTTGAAGGTCTTAAACGACTGCCTTTGTGTGGTTGTGCTGGGTGGAGTCCCCCGCTCTTCTCCCCATTCCCTCAGCTCACACCCAGGCGCACATCAAATCCGTTGTTGTCCAAGCACTCACTCCCTTCCTGTGGTTTGCCTTTATTTTCAGTTTGAGGACGGAGCATGTTTACACAAAACGAGGCTTCTCAGCAGGGCTTCCCACTGCTTTTTGTCCCTTTTTTTTTTCCTCTCTATTGCTGTGGCTCAACTCCTACTCTGAGAGCCAGCTGGGCTTCTGCAGCCCGGAGCTGAAGGAGCTGAGCTGTTCCAGCAGACAGGGAGTGCTCTGGGTCTCTGGTTTGGATGCTGCCATCCCCGCTGAGACTGCAGGCATCCCTCTGCCTGACCCCGAGGGCTTCTGCTCCTTTTGGCAAGCTGTCCGCGGGGTGGGGTTGGAACTGGCTGATTTTTTGGAATTGAACCTAAATCCTCTCCTTGGCTCCAGCTGGCGCTTCCCCTGGGGATGGGTCACGATCCTAGGCTGGGATCTTGGCCAGGGGTGGGTAGCAAGGAGAAGGGCTCCCTGCACTGTCTGAAAACCATCCTTATTGAGCTGTTTCTGGCCACTCACCTTAAAATCTAGTCCCACCTCCAGAAATAGAGATCCCCGTGCTCCTTCCTTGGGGCAGAAAACATCCGTATTCTCTTTCCTGTTCTCCTTGGCACAGCTTACTGTTTTTACTAAATCTAATGCATACAAATAAAAATCGGGCAGCACTTGACTTGTCAACTCATAACCAAGGCACTGCACTTGCTAGATAGTAGTAATACTGGGTTTTCCTGGCTTGTGTGCATTTGCATTTTGATTCTGGAGGTCCGTACCTCAAGATCAGCCTGAGTTATTTTGGGAGGAGCAGTGAATATAAAGGAGAGGATGCTCCTCTCGATGACCACCTCCTTAGAACAGTATGTGAAACTTTTTGGCCTTTTCACGTCCTGAACGTTAGAGTCACGGAAAAAAAAAGAAGATAAGCTCTCTGTTAATGCCTACTTTTTTATTTTCCTAGCATATCTCTGCTAATTTTTGTGTAGGGTGACTCCCAAAAACTCCCTTTCAATTAGGCGCCTGCTTTCCTGTTTTGGCAGTGGTTCTCAGGTGCCCTGTTCAAGCAGAGCGGCTGTGAGAGAGCACGCGGGTGGGGGTGTTACTGCGGGGAGAGCTGGGATTAATTTGGTCGTGCTTTGTTGAGAAGTTGAAAGGAATCACAAAATGAGCAAAAAGCAGCCTGATAACAGCCTCTTAAATGCCTGGAAGAGGAGAGGGGAGATTATTTTGGAAATTCAATTATTAGATCCCCTTGGGCTGGGACCCCCCTGATCCTGCAGTAGTCGATGCTCCTCTCCTCTCAGCTGGGAAACCTGGTTAGTTTGTTTCTCAGGGATGCAGTGAGGTTTGAGAGGCAGATTGCTGTCGGAGGGCTTCTGCTTGGGATTATTTTCTGGGCAAACTGCATCCTTCATGTCACCCACTTGGGTTTTCACTTCCTCAGGCTGCTCACAGACAAAACCCATTTATTATTCTCACTTCTTCCTCTGAGATGAGTCCTGTGGAGGATTCATCCTCCTTCGGCGTCCTCCGGCTCAGGTGGGGGACCTGATGCTGTCCTGTGGATACCACTGATAAGGAGCTGCAGGAGAGGAGCTTTGCCTGGGGCTACTCCAGCAGAAGGGGAACCTGCAGTTGTTGAAGTGATTTATGAATATAAACACACTGGTGTTATGAAGATCCCTCAAATGGTGCCTTGGGGGCTTGGAAAGATTGAATTAATTAAATATATTCCCACATATTTAATACACAAATGATCAGAGCATCCTAATCAGAGGCTTTACATTGCTTTATTTTATTTTTGGGGGCGAGGGGTGTGCCCCAATTTCATAAGAGAGGGTGCAGGAAGGATGTGTGTGTCAGAAGATGATGTGCAGCTAATCCCAGAGGCTTTATCCAGGCTGATTGCTAACTTCCTGGCCTAAAACACATCTGGAAACTGGCATCAAATTCCAAGTAGAAATCACCAAGCGAGCAGCAGCAGAAAAAAAAAAAATCCCACTTTGCTACCGAACAAGGTAGGCATTGCGGTTAATAAAAGCAGGAGGCTGCTAATACGGTCTTTATTTATTAAAAAACACGGAATTGCTTTCCCCAGGTTTTTCCAATTATAGCGCATTGAATGGCCCTGACATCACTCTTGAACCAGGGCCAGCCTATTCAACAATCTGGTGAAGACATTTATTAACTGGTTACCTGCCAATTGTCTGGGCTAGGAGCTGTGGGACAGATGTGTTTTGAAAAGTGATAACATTGTTAGGGGCCTTGTTTAGATAGTGAGAGGAAAGCTACACCGCTCTGTCTAGGCTCTCTGGAGCAGGTATTTGAAGCAGTTTATTTAAAATAAAAAAAATTATAAAAAGTAGGTTGAGATGTAAATTGGCTGTCCTGTTTGTAGATAGGTTGTCATGGTGTTACCTTGCTGTAGGACGCCTGACAGCAGAACTCCATTGAGGAGCAATGGTCTCGTCCGCTGGCAGATGCTCAGGGTGTCAATACAGCTGCTTGCCCAGGGCCAGTGCTGGCATCCCTGGGCCCCTGCTCCACAGGGGCAGGATTTCTGACCCCATTGCCCTGAAGCATCTCGCAGGAGAATGGGTAAGGAGGATGCCGTGTGCATGACTCTTAAGTATTTCCAGCAATGGATCATCTACTGCATCCCTGGGGACTTCACTCCAGTTGCATCTATCCTGAGCTAATGCCGTACTTCTGCAGCTGAAACCCACTGCTTTTGGGTCTCTTGAGAACTTGGGAACCAGATGATGTCCTTCATTTCTGCATTAAAACACCTTGCGTGGAAGACCTCTTCAGTCTTCTCCAGGCTGTGCCAGTGAGTGAGCAGCCCTCTGCCATGTGCTGCTAAGGAGGAGGAAGGTCCTATCCTTGTTTGGTACCCTAAAATGTGCTGCTGCACAGTGCCATCAGGGCAGGGCTCCATCCCTGGAGCAGGAGAGGGTTTGCTGAGGCTCTCACAGGGTTAAACTTGCTTAATAGGTAATGCTGCTTCTGATGTGTACAGGAGATCTTGTGCGCAGTTGGTTTAACCTTTAATTTCTTTGCTGTTTCCCTGCGAGGTGATGCTAAGCTCATTTCCCTAGAGCTTGTAAATAAATCCTGAGATACCTCAGCTGGCTTTGTCCCCTGCTAGATGCTGCCTTCACAGGGGCTTTTCCTGCTGGCTCCTCCCATAAAACCTCCCACGCAGGCTCTCTGTTTAGCAGCAACTTGTTAAACACTAGAGACCTAATAAAACCGACAGGCTTGAGGAAGATATATATAATCTCTGATGCTTTGTTTAAACTGGACAGCTTTATTTAATTGCATTGATTTTTTTTTTTTGTGTGTTACTACATGATTGTTTTCAAACAATAGAGATATTTTACCTTCTCTTTTTTCATTCCCCTAGTTTTTAATTCCAGTCACACTTCAGCTGTGCCCTGAATCATCTTTCCTTATTTAGGCTTTTAAACTATGAAGATAATTTCTAGACAATAGATTCTATCTCCAGCCACTCCACTTCTAGTTTGCTTTCCTTCCTTAGGCTAAAGAGAAAACTTTGTGTGGGGCATGGGTCCTTATCTACTGATCATCATCTTCTCTGCTGGCCTGTGTTAACAATTTTTGGCCCTTTTTTAGCCAGGGGTAAGAGATTTTACCCTGGTTGTACTTTCTGTACTGGCCTAGATGGTGGCCCAGGGGTTCTTGCTGGCTTTTCTATTCTATCTATTTCTAAAGGGGAAATGTATTAATTGAAAAATGTGGTTTTGGTAGGGAAAATGTATTCTCTGATTTAAACTCAATTCAATTAATAGTTTAAAACAAAGAAACAAACAAAAAATCCTTTTAGGTGACAGCATCTTGCTCAACCTATCCAAAATCAAACACTGTTTGATTTCCAATTTGATTTTCAGTCTGAAACTAAACTCTGAAACTAAACTTGGAGCTGTAGATGTATGTGTTGTATATAGGATAATGAAAGACTTGCCCCCAGGTAAAACAAAAATATCATTTTGAACATCAAAAAGATCAACAGACAGTGTAGTTTTCTTTTGAAATACCATTGCCATCTGGATAATATATATGTAACTTGGAAGTACAAGATGATCTAATCATGAATACGGTAGAAGACTCTGTAGACCATGGTAGAAGACTCTGTAGACCATGGCAGAAGACTCTGTAGACCATGGCAGAAGACTCTGTAGACCATGGTAGGTTCCAGTGGATTATGTTACATTTTGGTTAAGTTCTTTTTTTCGAAAGATGGGGATTTTATTGACGGGGATTGGGTTTTGTCCCAGGCAATAACAGAGTGGTTCCGAGTTAGAAAGGAGGTCACTCCAACAAGCCCAAAGGATGTGTGTCATCACTGCTACTGCTCAAATGCTGTTCATTTTCCTCCAATTGTTGTGCCTTGACTCAGCCAAAATTCTGATTTCTCAGGGCTGGAATTTTTAATCAGAGAACTTCTGCAGAGCCTCCCACAAACAGAACAGGGACTCTGGGCATGACTTCCAAGAAATACCGCTGTATAATTAATAATAATATCCCATTGATGCAAACTATTTTCCTAGAAAAAGGGTGAAGCAAGGGACATTTTATTTCTCTTCCTCTTTGTAATGAATAAAACCATTTCCGCTGTCTGGTTTGAATACCACTGAACAAGCCAGGTAGTGGATACCACATCAAAAAAGACCCAGTAATGGGAGGATTTTATATATTACAACAAGACTGGTGCTTATTGTTAAATAATATAAAGCATAAATGAACGATATAAAGTTGAAATACTCGTGTTAAAATATCATAATTTTTTCCCCTAACAAAAATTTCAGATTTTCCATCTGCAGAAAATTTCCATTTTCTGACTTTTTTTGAAAAAAAAAAAAAAAATTAAAACCTACCAACCTGTACAAACAGAATTAGTGCTAAAACGCTCTTCTAGCTACTGCCACAGGCACACTTCAGAGTTTTTCTATATTAAGCAGTGCTGAGGAACTACCTGTGTAGGTGCTTTCAGTCTCTGTATGTGCTGTTGTGTACACTTGTGGTTTTTCACATCTTCGTCCTCCTCAGAAGCTGGGGTGGAGATAAAGCAGGCGCATGGGCAGAAATTAGTGTTTCCTCTCTCCCAACCCAGTCCCACAGGAGTCACAAAATTGCTGGGGGTAGCTCAGGGGGGATGTAGGCTGCTTCACGGTTTGAGAGAGATGACAGCATCCTGCAGATGAAAATTGCCCCATTGGGTAAATACAAATATTAGAGACTGATTTAAGCAGCACTCTTTGTTTATAATGACTTTTGTGCTATTTTTAGCTGTTGGCTACTACCCGACCCCTTATTGCAGATCTGTTGGCTTTAGGGAGAGGAGGATGCTCATGGCTTGATGACTCTCATGGTGGGGATCCTCCAAGGTCCCCAGACCATGAGATAGGATGTGAGTGCATTTACCAGGGGGTTGGTGACCCCTGAGGCTCAAGTCCACTTCTTGGTGTCTCCAAACCTGATTAGCTGGACAAAGAGGAAGGATGGGGAATACATGGTTTTGTCATGTGTACAAAGGACTGATGGTCCCTGAGCAGGTTTTTTTTTTTTGCAGGTTTCCTCAAACAGGTTACCTCCTAGCACTTCTGCTCTAGGCTTTCTTGTTTTGCTCAAGGGTTTCAGTGGGTGGATAGGTCCCGTTCTCCTCCATGCCTCTGGTCATGTGGCAGCACCTTGCCCCAGTGTTAAACCTCTTTCTAAGAGCATCCTGTGGCAAGCCACGCTGCAGGGCGTGATGCTGAAACCCTGAGCAACTTGGGAAGAGGTCGCTTGCTGCATCCACAGACTTCAGAGAAGAGCAAACAGGAAAACAGACAGTGAGTGCTTTCCCTTGACAGCACTGTCAGTCTCCATGCTTGCTAATCTGTCTGCTCAACTGAGAATTGTTTATGCACGGGGGCGATTCATCGTCCTGCAGCAAGGCTGCAGGCAGCTGCAGGCGTGATGCCTGTTTCTGTGCCGGTGCTCAAAGTGTGACCAAAATATGCTGTTTTCATCCCTGCCAGCAGCAGCTATCTGGGACAGGCAGGTGTAGTGGAGAGTACCTTTTTTGGAGAGGGTTAATACTGGGATCCCTTGGAGCCTGTGGCGGCAGGAAGCTGTATTGTGTGTTGACTTTAAACAGGAGGTTTGGGAGATCGGCTCTGGAGCAGAAAACAGGGGCTTGGGAGGAACAAACACTCACTGCTTCAGAAGGGCGGTGATTTCCTTTTGGGTAAACACGTCATTAATCTCAGGGAGCACATTCTTTTCCATCAAAAGATAAGGGATTCTAGTTGCCTTTCTCAGAGCTTGGCCTTTTCAGATTGTTTTAACTGTGGCTTTCACTCCTTCAATTACAGACTTTAGATATTCTCTCATTTGGGGTTTGCTGAGTTTATTATGGAGCAGAGAAAGTTTTAGGCAAGGAAACTCCTTTCCTTCTTTCTTTAGATTTGCTCTGATCCTTCTCCCACCCCCACTGCTGTTTGCCAAGGTATTTTTCCACTGAAACCTGTCTGGTTTTTGCTACTTGCAGCTCTGACGAATTTGAAACGTAAGTGTACTGTTTGCTCTGATTTATTAAACCATCTCCCTAGTGCTAATGGTAGAATATGAGCTTATTTTTGCGCCAGGACTGGAAAAACAGCGATGGGCTCCTCTCCCTGCCCCTCTTGCTACTCAACTTTGGTTTGGCATTTTTGAAAATGCTGTTTTCCACAGCCAGTGAGGTGTGGGGAGATTCTGGCTGTGGCACCCAGTCCTTAATTTTCAGCTGACACCTTCCTGCTGCAAGGGGAGACAGCAATCATTCCTGCTGCCTGCAGTTTGGAGTCTGCAGTCTCTCTGGGCTCTTTTGATAGTGAATGCGTTTAACTAGGATTTAGGGATGAAATTACAGGAGGATTCAGTCCCTTCCTGGTTTTGCCTCCTCTTCTTTCCACTACTTTGTGCTTAGGGCTGACAGCAGCTGTGTTGGTTGGGGTAGTGTAGAGCAGGAGCTGAGGAGCTCCTGCATCCCCCATCTCTCAGTGCCTTGGCAATTTGAGCAGATGCTCTGCAGTCTTTCTGCACTGATTTGTCAATGTGGACATGTGCTGTGGCGTTAATTGTGTAATAGCTGTGCTTTTATCACTGCATAATCATCAACCTGCCTGTATTCCGAACAAAAAAATCCCCCCTTCTTTTTTTCCTGAGGCCGGCTTTAAGGCTCCGAGAGTAGAAATAGCGAGGCTGTGGGAGCTGTCAGCAGGTAGGACATAGCCCTGAGAACTGAGGTGAACCCCAGGCATGACATCATTTGTGACACACAGAGGGTGAATCTGCAGGGACAGATATCAGAAGTCTTGTGTTTGCTAATCTCCGTCCTGGCTGGGCTGCACATGCAGCATCTCCAGCTATGCTCTCCAGCTGTGCTCCCCTGCAGCTCTTTACTTTCCTTCTGTTTCTTCCCACTCTTCCACCCAGAACTTGTATATCCAAAGGTGATGCAGGAGTTGTCCTGGAAGACGTTAAAAACATTTTTGTATCCCTGTACAAGTTTATTAAAGATTATGTTTATTTTCTGTACCAGAGGCACAGCTCTGCCTCTTCATGTGCTTTGCTTTCACGACTCACCAGTTCCCCATCTCTTAGAGGAGTGGGACATTCTGGTGAAAATCTGTTTGTGCATCTCACAGGCTGAGTGTCAGTCCACAGTAAGTTGAGCAGTGGACTGGTGGCATTGAAAAATGACCATACTGTCCTCAGTCTACCTCTGGTGCTGCTTCCCTCTCTCTGTTTTCCTTCTCAACCTTTCCATGTTTTTCTCATACATCTCTGCCTCTGCCTGCCCTGTACCAGCCTGGCATCAGTGGGGCAACACTTGGGAGTAGAGGTCAGTGTGGGAATTTCAGGTAAAAAAATACTGGGAGGACCTCAGGAGCTGGAGCTGAGCGGCTGCAAAGGCGCAGCTACAGAAGCAACCAGCCTTGGAATACCACTGGAAATGTGATTGTTAATATTGATGTTTAAACAAGTCCAAACACAGGAAACTAAGTGTGTGCGTGGAGGGGCCGGGCTTGTGACTGCACCACTTTGATTTATTTTTTATTCTGTTGGAAAAGATGATTCAAACGTTATTCATGACACTGGTGCCCTCTTCGTGCCCGTTTGATGATGCCAATCTGCCGGAGAGGTGCACTGTTTTAGTGACCTTCCCTGGGTGTGCTGCATGGTGGTTCTGTTCAGCTGGAGCCGTGTCATTCTCTGGCATGTTCAGGTACTTCTTTGGCTGGGGAAGCCTTGACCCATCTGGAGCTGGGTTGTGTTGGTGCCGAGCATCATTCTTGTGTCAGAAGATCTTGTGCTGCTTTTTGTTTCCAATTTCAGCATTTGTATGGTGTGGGGGAACACGGAGATAGAAAGACCATAAGGTTTGGACAACGTTCATGGCTTTGCATCCATCTCTTCACATCCGCAGTTTCTAGGTGGATGGTTAATCCGGTTTATCCCCAGTTTCACAATGAGATGCTGAAAAACCTGTCGTTGGTGGTTTGGCACAAAAATGTTGCTTCGTTAAGGCCAAGCGCACTTGATTTTCCTTTGGCAGGTGAGGATGCTGTTCTTCTGTGATAGGCTGTGGGCAGTAAATATGTTTTGGTAAGTTTGGAGACTGCCAAACCACTCATGGATGAACAGCTTCTGCAGGCAGGGGAAGAATTAGTATTGCAAGGGAATTGGACAGAGAATTTCAGTCCTTCTCTTCGGTCAAGCACTTCAACCTGTGTAGAAATTAATTTAGTTTAGGCTACTCAACAGTCATCTGACAGACCACAACTTCTGAGAGTTATCAGTCTGATAGTTGCTTGACTTGGCCACTGGGGAGTAAACAGCTTGTAAGTCCTAGGCTTATACCCTGCCCTTGGCTGAGAGTTTGGAAGAGAAAAATGCAATCATATGACTGGCATTAAGGAGTGAAGCTTTGTATAACTGTGAAAGTGTGTGTTCAGGTGAAGATGGCAGCTGCTGGACCAGGCTGTGAGGACCATTCCTGTTTCCTCCATGCTGGTGTGTCTGGGTGCCTCTGGCACCTGCATTGGGACCTCGCTCTGGGCATGTGCTTGGACTGGTGTCCAGGGAAAATGACTGGATTTTAGAGCTTATGCCAGGAGGGTTTAGAGATGGAAGAAAAAGAGGGAAAGAGAGAGAGAGAGGAGATAATTATGGTAAGGATATATAATTATTCTTTGGCTCCCCATCTCTTACGTCACGCAGGATCCTGAAAATGCTGGGGTAAGACATGGGAAATATACTGCAAGACAAACAATTCCAGCTGCTCCTCTGAAAGCAAATCACAGCAAGCGACTTCTAGGCAGGAACGTGTGGGCTTTCTTATGTAGGAAAACAAAAAAACCTCACCGCTCAAGCCTTCAGCATCCACCTTCATAATTAAAATCTCTAATCACAAGCAGAGCACGATACGTGACCATCTTCTGGGAGCTGTTTCTTAAGGTGGTTTTCCATTTTTGCCTTATTTAGCCCCTGCCTCATTGCCAGGGTTTACTTAACCTTAAGCTTGTGAACAGGCTTATTGAATTTGGCCAAGACTTGACTAATCTGTAACAAGCTCCAGGTTGCCTGGAACTTGGCAGTGCTGTCGTTCTCTGTGCCGTTGCATAATGGCCTGACCCTGTGTTACCACAGCTTCACCTCGCGCCCTTTCTGCAACCTCCCTGAGTCCTTCTCTGAAACCCTGGGCTTCATGGAGGGGCTGCTCTGCTAAGGTGGGTCCTGAGTGTGCCAAAACTCACCTCAGCTGCTTTTATGCTCTTCCATGGGGTGAGGTGTGGGACAAAGTGGCAAGAAAAGCCCAAATGTGGAAGCTGGGGCAGAGAGGGGATGCAGTGATGCCAAGCAGCTGAAGGCTGGTACCCCCTCCCAGGCATCTGTGATGGCCATGGGGACATGAGAATCCTGGCCGTCTTCTTCCTCCTCCTCCATTTGCATCAGGCTGATGTGCAGCCCCCTGTGGTCCCCCTGCACTTGCGAATGGAGGATGCTCATCCTGGAAGCTCTTATGTTTGAAATTTGCTAGGTGTTTTTTTTATTTTTTTTGCATCATTTTAATAAGGGCAACTCTAAGGATTTTATTTGTCAAAAATCACAGGAATAATTCAGATGTTTTAAGTAAATTTTTTCCTCCATTGTTTTTGCTTCAGAAACTGTCAGCCTCTGGCCTGGATGGGCGCACACTCTCCTGGGTTGAAAACTGTTTGGATGGCCGGGCCCAGAGAGTGGTGGTCAATGGAGTTAACTCCAGCTGGAGGCCAGTCACAAGTGGGGTTCCTCAGGGCTCGGTACTGGGTCCAGCCCTGTTCAATGTCTTTATCAATGGCCTGGATGGAGGCATCGAGTGCACCCTCAGCAAGTTTGCAGATGACACTAAGCTGGGTGGAAGCGTGGATCTGCTGGAGGGTAGGGAGGCTCTGCAAAGGGATCTGAACAGGCTGGACCACTGGGCTGAGACCAATGGCATGGGGTTTAACGAGGCCAAATGCCGGGTCCTGCACTTGGGACACAACAACCCTGTGCAGTGCTACAGACTGGGGGAAGAGTGGCTGGAAAGCTGTACAGAGGAGAAGGACCTGGGGGTGCTGGTTGACAGCTGACTGAACATGAGCCAGCAGTGTGCCCAGGTGGCCAAGAAGGCCATTGGCATCTTGGCTTGTATCAGAAACGGCGTGACCAGCAGGTCCAGGGAGGTTATTCTCCCTCTATACTCAGCACTGGTGAGACCACACCTTGAACCTTGAACTGAACCTTGTGTTCAGTTCTGGGCCCCTCACCACAAGAAGGATGTTGAGGCTCTGGAGCGTGTCCAGAGAAGAGCAACGAAGCTGGTGAAGGTGCTGGAGAACAAGTCTTATGAGGAGCGGCTGAGAGAGCTGGGGTTGTTTAGCCTGGAGAAGAGGAGGCTGAGGGGAGACCCTATTGCTCTCTACAACTACCTGAAAGGAGGTTGTGGACAGGAGGGAGCTGGGCTCTTCTCCCAAGTGACAGGGGACAGGACAAGGGGGAACGGACAGGGGAGGTTCAGGCTGGACATCAGGGAAAAATTTTTCATGGAAAGGGTAATTGGGCTGCCCGGGGAGGTGGTTGAGTCACCTTCCCTGGAGGTGTTTAAGGAACGGGTGGACGAGGTGCTGAGGGGCACAGTTTAGGGAGTGTTAGGAATGGTTGGACTCGATGACCCAGTGCGTCCCTTCCAACCTAGTGATTCTATGATTCTATGATTTACTTCAGCTCAACCACTTGAGAAATCCATTATTTGCCTGCTTCTTGAGTATATAATGATGAAAATAAATTGTTACTGCTCTTCCTTGTGCATTTTCCGTAAGGCCAATATGGCACAGAGAAGGAATCAGATTCTTTTCCTTCTAGCGTGATGCTGGAAAGATTGTTTATAGCACTTTAGCTCCAGCCCTGTGCAAGACAGAGGACAGTAGGATTATTAAAGGCAGGAGTTAGAGGCTGCGGGGTTGCGTAAATTAATTGAGAGCAAAATTTGTCAGACAAACATTTCATAGTAAGTGAGAAGTGAGTAACCTGGCTTTTAGATCTCCTGTACCCAGCAGTTAGCTGGAGGAAAAGATCCTCTTACGAGAGAAAACTTAATAAAATGATCTTGCCTTGTTTGGAGATCAGAGAGCCAAATATAGACCCTATCGTGTTTCCTTCCCTCCTCCTTCCGAAGCTCGTCCTTTTGAAGTGCACTTTCAATGGGATGTGGATAATTGACTCTGTGAACAACCCACTAAGAGCTCTGTTGGTTTAACCGATTGGTCTCAGTTGCTGATTCCTGTTTTGGTTTGGGTGATTTTCAGCCCAATTGCCCCGTCAGCTACAATTAGTCCTATTAATATGACAGCTGAAAGGTCACAGATGACTTGCTCTGGTCGCAGACATGAGGGCAGCCAGGAGATACAGCAAGTTGTTTTCAGCTCTGTGGTCATGTGCCATGGCTTGGTTAAATTGATGGTGATTGCAAATACTCGTATAAAACCAATCAAAAGGGACAAGAGATTTGCTTCACGGGAGGGTTGAGAGATAAGGTTGCAGTAGCAAGTAACGTTTGGATAAAGTTTTCATTAATAAGATGTGAAAACTCCTGGTTCTGTATACAGAGGAAATGTGGAATGGCTGGGCTTCCTCTTGCCCGCCAGCGCTGCGAAGAAAGGAAGCAGAGGTGGGGATAGTCCCATAGGTGCATCCTGTGGCTCTTTCAACAAATCCATGGCTGTCACTTTCTGTGGTTCCAATGACACGTGCCATGGCTTTGGGCTTTGCCTCTTCTACCCAAAATTTACACTTAGTAGCCTGCCTGAGGGGGTCAGATGACATCGTGTGCATTGTGAAGTGGTGTGAAAAGGACAGTTGGTAGCTGATGAGGACAAACAAAGTTTTGCAGCCTGACAGAAGCTGTTAACTGTGCCCGTGCAGGATGGGGACGGTTTTCAGTAGGTGAAAGGATGCTATTAAAGAATGCAGGCCACTTATTGATTAGACAAGAAATAGCATCATGAACTTCAAAGTGGCTCATTTTGGTTAGGCACTGGGGGAAACATAAATGATGAAGACAAAAACATGTGAGACTAAGACAAAAAGAGAGGCTCTCGGGAGATTTTTAAGAATCAGTGAGGCAAACTTTTGTCTATAGTGACATAGATATGTTTGCTGATGCTGCTGTGAAGCACATAATGGAGAAGGCCTGTAGAGTGAAGGGAATATTTTACCCACTCCTTTTGTTTGACTAATGAAACATTAACGTTTCTATGACAAGCACATACTTTGTGAAAAAATCCCTTGAACGGGGACTGAAATTTTCCTCGAGCAGTTTGGTGGGAGTTTTTCAGCCTGTCCACATGCCATTCCATTGAGGGCTTGAGCTCCAGTTGAAGGAGCTCAGGTTCGGTCTTGTGAGAATGTATAGCCTACACAAACCCCCCTTTTAATTTCTCCAGAAGTTGCGCTTTCTGCAGACATCCATGGGGTCCAGACGTCAGTGAGCTCCTCTCTTTAAATCTCATCTGAGACTTGTTGCTGATGAAGATAGCAACAAGTGGTGGTTCTAGAAAGCCTAGCTGCAGGAGACATTTTCTATCAGTCTATTTCTGTCCATGTTTGGGGAACACACTAAATGCAGCTATAGTAGGAAACTTTTGATTACTTATAGGATTTTTCTGTGGCCACTTAAAAGCTCTGTGGTTTGTTATATTCTGAGACTTTAAATGGATATGTCTTGTGTTCAGAGCTCCAATTTAATTTTCTGGTTTAATCTATTGTTCAAACATATTTAACGTTGTCTTTGAGGCATGGGACAACTTTGATGGAGTATTTTTTTTTAATTTCTTTCTGTCACCCTGTGCAGCCATAAACAGCATCCTGCCTGCTTATGAGAAAATTCAAGTTATTGCAGTCACATGTCTGGTGGAAACAGATTGTAGTGGCAGGACAGAAAAAGTAACCAACTTTGCCTACATCCCACCCTGGCTAGCACAAGCATTTAGGTCACTGACAGGGAGGAGAAGTTTCCACAGATTAAGGTACTCCATTAAAAGCAGTCTTGCCTGTTGAAAAATGAAATTGTTTCATGGACATATCATTAATTCTTTAAACTGCTTTTCATGAGTTATCATTTTTCTGCCTGCAAGCATCTAAAATCTTTCCTAATAAATGTCCTGCCAACACTTCAGCTGTTGGGCTCAACTATTCCTAACAAATCAAAGCTTGTGGAAGAATTTGACCTATCTTTCCAGCGTGCAGTGATGGAGCAGGTTCCTTCATAACTACCCAGTAAAACAGTTGCACAGTGTTGATATCCTACCTATTGCTTTCCTCTCTCTTGTATCTTCTGTAAAACTTTTTCTTTGGAAAGTAAAACTTGTGTGTATGTGACCTTGGAAGAACTTGACAGAAGTCAGCGTGGGGCACAGCCCAAGGTCTTGGCATTTGCTTCTTTTTGGGCAAGTGATAAACATCTGCAGAAGATTTTGGAGAGTGGCAGCTGGTCATGGTGCACAGTCTGATGTGTAGCCCTAGTTTAGAGATAACACAGCAACAGGGGAGTAATGGTAGCAGGAAGGTAAGTGCAGCATCAGAGAGCAGTGGACAGTTTTAGAACCCCTTATTCCTTCTCTGCTGGGAAGCCCACCTTGTAGGGGAGAGCACACCCTGCAACAAACTGGCTTTATTGTCTTCAGGCTCATGGCCAACCAGTGTATAAACTGGGTGTGTTGGTAGCAGCTTCACAGCGTGGACACATCTCAAGTCTTCTTGACTGGCAGAAACACAAGAATGGGATATGGTTGTCTTGCAGCAGCATAATTTTGCTCTATTTGGAAAGAAGATCAAAGTGGCATGGATAAATAGGTATAAATATTAGCCAATCCCCAGAGCAGTTTTCTTCCATGGACAAATTTTGCAGGAAGATACGTTGCTTGCTTGTAGACAGGACTCAGCGTGACCTGCGTTCTGGCTTGGTGATAGCCTCCCAGCCTGGTGGTGCCGCTCAACATGCTGGCCTCCACCACTGTACCCACTGTTGGCTACACCTTTCCCCGGCATTGGCACCCTTGTAAGCACAGTGGTGTCTTCCCTGCCTTCTCCCCTCACTAAACAAGTCCACATTCATCCTTTCAAACTGTCCCTGGAAACAACTGCTGCTGTCAAATGTGTTTAGAGGATGAGTGGTAGCGAAGAGTGGGTTGGAGAGTATCCTGCAGTCCCTGTGGTTTCTGGGGTTCTCCTCTCACCCTCTGTCTCTTTGCAGAGTATGGCTTCGTTGGCTACTCTGAAGAGCTCATGTTCAACAACACACTGCCAGACTACAGCCAGGGGGAGTCCTTCTTCACTGTTTTTGGAGTGTTTTTCCCAGCTGCCACAGGTACAGTGAATTTTATCCTCTTCTATTTCCCCCATGGTCACATCTCGGAGATGAGCAGGAGCAAGGGAAGTTCCTGTGAGTGGCTCGGCAGGGCAAGCGGGACCACTCTTGGTTGTAGCAGACTCATGTGGTCCATGCAAAATGTTCAGGCTTTCCTTCAGCATCTCAAATTTTGCACAGTCCTATCCTGATCACTTGAATGTGCTCTTCTGTCTCTCTGTGGTCAGAAACTGCTGATCAACTCTAAGGGTTGACGTGGTACTGTAAATGAAGGACAAATCTCAGGCACGAGTCTTGGCTGATGCTCTCACACCACAAGCTATCAAGCCTTTTAAAAAGAGATGGTCATGGTTTATCTTATTAGATAAGCCTTGTGGCTTGATTGCACTGGGAGAGTGGGAAGGGCACAGGGAGGCTTTCCCGCCAGCCTTACCATGAATGGGTGACCAAGCCGGTATGATGCTGTTACTCGTGATGCTGACCCACCACTCTCTGCATGGCATCACAGATGAATCTTTGCGTGTCAGCAGAGCTCATGCTGATAAGCTTGACTGGATGCTTTCATATTATCCATTCTCTTAAATTACCAGGAAGATCTGTGTCCCCTTTCCAAAGCTGGCAATCCTCAGTGGGAATGAAATAACTATCAGCTGGAGTTACAATACCTTTTGTTGATGCTGGGTTTTTTTAAGCTATAAAAAATAATGATTATAAGCAGTTTCCATAGTGATGAATCCTTGGATTACAGAATGAATTTTCAGTGGATTAGCTCTAAGCAACTCACTGGAAGTTGTTCACAGAATTGCTGTGGGTACACGAGACAAATGAAAGGGTTTTATGAAACAGATGGACTAGAGGACTAGCAGAAATTGTTAGTTTGTCAGGTGCACCTAGTGCAGGAATTTTACATTTTGGTTTGAAATTCCCTCTTCCGATTTATCAGAATGGCTGTTGCCTCCATGTAGACTTCCTCCTGGAAAACCTGCCTGCATGAACTCTCGACGCCATGGAGAGGCTGGCTTTTTTTCTGTCTTTCTGCCTGACCCAAGCAAGCCCCCCAGCCAGAAAAAGAGACCTTCCCCATAAGCCCTGCCTCTGATGCAGAAAAGCGTTTTTTTCCACCTCCATAATTGCAAAAGAAAGAAGAGTTATGACAAAGCTCTGCAGAAAATTACAGTGATTAGCCATATTAAACAGTTCTTCATCACTGCTAATGCCTGGCTGCTAGGAAGAAGGCCAAAGCTAATAGATATAATTTATTTAAAGCCCTGGCAGCCTGTTGCTTTGTTAGTTAGCAGTAGTAATACCAGTAGCAATGTTAAACATTCTCTGAAAATATGGTTTGGGCTGATGTATAATTACTTCTGTTGCTGCAGAGCTTCTTCATGTGTCTTTTTAATTGCTTGGTTTTTTACAGGATTTAAAGTAATCCTTTGGAGCAGCAGTGCCAGTGGTACCATACAACATCGCTTTTGCTCCTATTATTGCTGTTTGTAGCACTGTGGAGTTCAGGAGCCTTGGGCTCTGTTCCACACACTACGTGGAGGAACTCTTGATCTGATTAAGAAATTTTTAAGAAGTTGGGAGTCAATACTTCTCTGCTGTGGATCACAAACAGGGAGCCCGGTGCAACTTCAGAAGTGCTGGGGTTAAAACTCACATTTCCTAAGGTTGCGGCAATGAGTGTGGGCTGCGGTTTCCCCATGTCCCGTCTGACCCACACTGTCTTTGCTCACCTTTTCTCCCACGATGGGGGTGCAATGCTAGGGCTCCAGAGGGAACCCGGGGTTTCTCAGGGTCCCACGTGCTGCAGCAGAGCTGCTTCCCACCGCATTGCGGACACTGCCTGGATGCAGCCCGAGCCCGCCTGCAGGACAGGTGGTCTGCAAGATTGGAGATAACATTTCAGGGACTGAGTTGGCAGTGGTATTAATAGCAGGCTGGAGAGATGCGATAGGATTGCCAGCGCCTCTGGTACCGAGCAGGCAGCCTGATGCGGATTGCAAGTGAGCGTCAGCATCAGTCCCCAACACATCTGTGTGAAAACGAATGGCAAGGATGTCCAAACATCACTCCCAGACTGTGACCTCCAACCCATGCTCGTGCTCCTGCCCAGCATCATCCCCAAGTGATACCCACCTCTGCTGGGCCCCCTGCGGTGGCCAAGCCAAAACACTGGGTTAAGATACATCTGAAATTTGGGGAGAGTTTCAGTGAAATAATGTTGTGTATTTTTGAGGGGTTACTTTGAGCCAATTTGAAACATTTCTGTGACCCACAGCAATGATCTGTTTATGTTTTATTATTAAGCCTTGTGTTTGTTCTTTTAGCATATTCTGGTTTACAATCTAAGACGCTGTTTTGATAACACAATTTTTTTTTAAAAAAAAATGTTTACTAAATTGTGAAACAAGATGTTTGGGCCTTTCTGAGATGAAGTGTTCCCCTTTGAAGTGAAATTATTTTGATCTCTTCAGAATAAGGTCTTTACTTGCCTTCCAAAATGGTTATCTGAATTCAACCGGTTTAAGTTCAGTCTTTGTGTTGTAAAGAAAAAGGGTTTTAAGTTGCCTGTTTCTACGAGGAATAGCTGTGAAATTGAAACTGCAGAAATACAGGCTGGTAAGCAAAGAGGGGCAGCTGCCTCGGGAAGGAGTGGGGACCTACAAGGAGACTTTTGCTAGGACTGAACGGGCAAGAGGAGCTGCTGCTTTGGCCAGGGCACTGCAGCCAAGGATGTTTGTCCCAGCCTTTTGTAGACTGGTTGCAACATGCTGCCTTGTATGAGAAAACTTCCTTTGATCATTTTGCTGCAGGTCCGGTTGTTTTCTCTGTTCTCTGTATTTTATTGGTACGACTCCAGCAACGTGAGTGAAGTTATCCCAATTTTACAGTTGATCAGTGTTAAGCAGAGGCTGGCCCATTTGCGTACTGGGTAATAGCTACTAAAACCATTTCAGCTGGATATGCAGTGTGGCTGGCCTCATTCCCCCAGGTTTGTCATTTAATAATAGAGAAGTAGCTGAGCGATCCAAAATATACATCTAGATCTGGGCTAAACGGGAATGCAAGGGCATGGAAGACTTAGATTTGCCGACTTCAGTCAAGAAGACTGAACATACTCACTATGGAAGATGTGAGGATACCCCTGCAAAGATTCAGGACGTTAATCAAGTGTTTTTCTGCGTGTTTGTAAATAACTTCTTTAGGCACATGTTTTGATACCGTGCTGTGATACACAAACATCCAGACACCCATCCAAACAGGGCTTTGCATGGGATAGGAGTCTTAGGAACTACCTTCCCATGTTCAACCTCTAGGACTGCATGGTGACAGTAGCAGCAATCATGCAACTATTGGTGCAGCTTTCAAGTGAAGTTACATGTAGTTTCTATCATGTAGAGAGTATTTTCCTTTTCCTACTAAATCCCTAAGGTTTTCTGTCTAATGAAAGAAGTGTGTTGTCATGTGATACAAGAAAGTAAGACAATGTTTGAAGTGGCGTTAGTGGAAAATATTATCGTGCTGAAACCAGTTCTGAAATAAACCATATTTGGCACCTACAGAATGACAGCAAATAGATTTAGAAGTTTTGGGCTAAGTTATCAGATGATGTAAACTGGCACAACTCCATTGAAGCCTATGGAGAGGTGCCAGCTTACATCAGTGGAGAATTTGGCCCTTTAAAAAAATTAGCTACAGTTCTTATCTAAGATTTTCCATTCTTCACCTCTTGGGTGAAGGAAAATACCCCACTTTTATATTTTATAGTAAATTTATTTGAAAATGCAGTGGATGTATATAACTTTAGTTGTGACTGCTTGCAAACCATAGCTAGTAGAGTTAGAAGCTGGAGCTGGTGGAGCTGTTGCTTGTGTCTAAGGTATACAATGTAGGTGGTCCCTTCATGCACGTATTCATTGCCTGGATGATGCCCAGGACAGGATTACGCTGGGAATAGCAGCAACGTACAGACTGTCTCAGCCATAATTTCCTGGCTGAGTTTACAGTGTTTTCATGTTTCCTTGTCCAGAAGCTTTGTCATTATCTGCTGTTCTCTGAGATAATAGGCAGTGTGGAAAATCCAGCCTGCTATCTCGCTGAAACAGAGAGGTGGATAATTTTCTCCATGGACAATCTACAGATATGATTGCTTAAGTTCAGAAGGGATTGGCCATTTCCCTAGGGATAGGTCTGTGTCTGGAGGAAGGAACGTCCCAGCTTCTCTACATTGTTGAATTTTATATGCAAGTGTAGGGTTTTTCTTCTCTTGAGTAGCTAGAGGAGGCTTTAGAATTGTTTGTGCTTCTATGCTACCAGATTGTCCATCCTTCTGTACTAGGATGACTTTGGCCTTAGTGACTGAGAATATCCATGTCGCTTCCTTCTGTGGTGGCCAGTGGAAGCAGTGAGACTCTAGTGACCTCCTGGGGGTCCTGACTGAAATTAATGGTGTGCACTGACCTGAGTCTGACTGCTGGTTGCTGCTGGGCAGGAGGTCAGTCATTGATCTCAAGATCTCATTTATATGGGTTCTGGCAAGTCATCCCCTGGCTACCCCTGAAATGTGTGGGTCTGTGAGAGGAAGGCAATGAGGCAGCCTGGGCTGTGTAGTCATTGCTGCACAGATGACTCACGTCTTCAACTTTTTTTCATATTCAGTCCAGAAAACACCATTTTGGTGTTTCCCCAGTGCTTTGCTGAGGTAGGAGTTTGGATGAGGAAGAGGTGAATCAAACTCAAGCTGGGAGATTTAGGGGTGGTGCCAGACGTTTGGGAAACTTGGCCAAGAAGCACATGAGATTAACAGCTGTTCTTCTGACAATAGTTTACTCCCTCTAGAAGAAAAATTCTGACTATTCTCAACTTTCTGCTTTGCCCCTGAATTGCACAGTCACCGAAGAATGCTTCATAGCAGCTTTCTGTTTGTGATCATTTCCATGGATGTCTACCTTCCTAACTTACCTCACCTCCAGCTGAGCCTGTTGTGTAGCTCTTAAAAGGAGCAGTGTTTGAACAGTGCTTGGAAACTTCATCTGGGGAAAAGCACACCAGCTGATGGGCTTTTAGCAGTGCTGTTCAGAAGTACATCCACGGAATAGTCTTCCAGGAGAAAATTAAGAACTCATTTTGATTTGTAATGTTTTCGGTATGGTGTCAAGGATTCAAATCTGGTCTGAATCTGCAAGACAGCTCTTCCAGGAGCTGAGGAATGCCAGAAGCACATGGGGACTGTTAGAGCTCTGGCTCTGTGGTGGAAAGGAGGACGGAAAAGAATGACTGCTGAATGGGATGATTGGGGCGCGACAGGGCAGAATGGATCAAGACGGGAATAAAGACAATCAAAGAAAAAATATCAGTAATAAATAAATAAACAAACCCTTAGATGCTAATTCAGAGCTCTATCCACTCAGATTTGCAGCCTCAGAGACTGACTTCATCATTCCTGTACCCTCTGAAAATGAGGAATGGCTGCTGGACTTGGCATCTGAGTGGCAGACTGATCCATGTTTGGTCTCCTGCTGCTGGGGTTAGCAGATGCTGTGAGCATCATGGCACTGGCGTCCTCCTCCTCATTGTTGTTCTGTGGTGATCTCACCCCAGCTCCCAGGGACTGTCGCACGAGCGCGTCCTTAGGAAGATGTTAGTCTGACATTCGAGGGCTGGGACAGCAATGGGCAGAAGTTACTGTTTTAAAGGGAATTTTCTGCCCTGCCTTCAAATTGGCCTAATTGTCATCAGGATTCTAAATCACAGGGGAATTTGGAGGGGGTGGGGGGTTGGGGGTTATTTTTTTGTTGATTTATTTATAGAAGATACCTGAAGTCTTCTAGGAAAAATTTTGGGACAATTTGACAAAAAAGTTGTGTTTTCATGCCAAGTCTGGTATGAATCCTTCTTCAACTGTGGGCAAAATCTCAAAACCCATTTGTACCTCAGATTCCTAGCCTTAACGTGGATATCCTCTGCTCCATCCTGTTTCCCTTTCTTGGGTCTTTAGATGGCAATTTTTTAGGCTAAGGACTGTCTGATTGTACAATACCCTGTACTGTGGCCTAAAATAACAGTTCAGTACTTTATTCTTAGTCCTGCCACATGTTTTCTGGATGACGCTTGGACAATCACTTGACCTCTCAGTGCTTCTGTTTCCCTATCTGCAAAGTAGAGATAATGCCTACTTCCAACGCAGATCCCTTGGCTGGAAGGTGCCACCTACGTGACGAGCACCCTGCTAAATGCACGTGTGATCGTCATTAAACACGGCCAGGACAGGCTGTTTTGTAACAGCAGTTGTGCCCCATGAATGCAGGGGTCTGTAATGGATCTGGTCTGGGGGGGCAGTACCACCTGCTGAATGCACTGCCCCAATGAACAGTAGCATTTTTCTTTTCAACAATTGGACAGACAGCGCTGGTTTCTGTGAGGTTTGCATTAAGATAAGATGGGGTTTGTTCAGATTTCTGCTTTTTTTTTTTTGCTTTCCCTTCCCCCCAGCATTGTTCAAACTGGACAATGAGTTCTTTGTAGACATGTTAGTGGTGGCTTTCTTCTCTTAAAGACACGAACAGTTTCTTACCAAGGAACTGATGGGAGTCAGTGTTCATCTGTGTTTTAAGTGCAATGAAGTGATACAGTTACTGTTCTGAAGCGATCAATTAACTGATAGATTAAAGTATGTTACATATTATAATATGTGTTATATATGCTATAACTTAGATTAACTTTAAATTGAATTTATGTCTACATAATCCAGGTGTGATGGCTGGGTTCAATATGAGCGGAGATCTCCAGAAGCCTGCTACCAACATCCCCCTGGGGTCTCTGGCTGCTATTGGCACCTCGTAAGTCATAGTTTTGGGAAAATTTACTCTTTGGAGACTGCCCTGGATGTGACCAATCCATTTTATATTCCCATCAACCTTTTATTACTCAGCCATCTGGAAAATTAAAGTCTGGATCTCATTCAAATTATTGTCCATTACCACCACCTACTCTGAGTGGGTTATAGAAGAGGTTCATTAACACAGATGTAATCAGTCCCTCCTCTGCTGGGTGGATGTGTGTTGGTGACAGCAGTTGTGCTGCTGAAACCTGGATGTCCCAGAGTGGAATGTAAAGTTCTCAAAGACTTGGAGTGTGTGATTTTGTCATTTCTTGTCATTGATTTTGAAGTGCTTTTTTCTTCTATAAATAAAAAATATAACAAATATTTTAAAATGTATTATAAAGAAAGATATAATTTTTATTATTGGAAAAATGGGGCCAAGACTGGTAAGATAACCTACCTATTTGTAAGGAGCAGGATCCATGCATCCCCAAGCAATGCTCTCCCCCATAAAATGCTGCTTTCCAGGAATAAAATGCTGTTACATATTTAAAAAAAACCTTAGTGGGCTTTCCTGCCTGTTTTCATTGCCACCTAAACTGTTTTTGAAATTATTATGTTTAATTGTGTACCAGTGTTCAGAGAGGAAGGAAGGATATTCTGAGTTTAGAGAGATTCCTAATGAAATTGGTGCTTGTTTTAAGTGAAGGGGTTCCATAGGACACAGAAAAAATCACAGAAGGGTGGACTGTGGTTATTCACATCTCTGCTGTCTGGACTTCGCAGGAAGCCTAGCTTATCCCTCCTCCTGAGTACTGGAAATGCCAAAGATAGCAGGGGAGGATCATGCCTGAGGTTGTAGAGCAGGCTGGCTGCAGATTTACTGATATTGCCAGACAAGGGGACCTGTGTGCATGAAGAATCATACAACTGTAGTATAGTTTGGATTGGAAAGGACCTTTAAATGTCTCCTAGTCCACCACCCCTGCAGTAAGCAGGGACATCTTCAACGTGATCAGGTTGCTCAGAATCCTGTCCAAGCTGACCTTGAATGTTTCCAGGGATGGGGCATCTACCACTTCTCTGGGCAACCTATGCCAGTGTTTCACCACCCTCATTGTAAAAAATTTCTTCCTTACACCTAGTCTAAATCTACCTTCTTTTAGTTTAAAACCATTACCTCTTGTCCTGTTACTACAGGCCCTACTAAAAAGTCTGTCCCCAAGGCTGGATTACTCTCCCCACACACACATGAAGAGTGCGGGTAGCTTCCCCTTGGGGATACTGTAGGGTCACACAGCAGCTGTCTGTGGTACATTGTAGAAGATAAATAATGTAAACTGGTGTTAAATTTAGCCCTGAGTCTAAATTTGATTGAAAATCTAACTTGTGGGTACTTGACCTTCTCCTAGGTCAATGGGCAGAATCCTCAATGGCCTTCCTTTGCTGGAACAATATAGTTTGTTTTTATTGTTTGCAGGTGGTTTCTGTACATGGTCTTTGTTTTCTTGTTGGGAGCTGTTTGTACCCGTCAGGCACTTCGCTATGACTTCATGATAGCAGAAAAGGTAACTTGTTGAATAACTCAGTGTGGGTTTATATAATGGTGCTTTTGGGTTGCCATCTGCCTTACTGAATGCTTGAATTTTCCAAAAGGAATTTGGGTACCCATCCCTCATTGAAATTCAAGGGGATTTCCCCATGGCAAATCCCAGTGTACAATTGATTTGAATAGCTTTGCGTTCACCAGAATATCCAGTAAAGCTGAATCTTGGCATAATCGCCTAGCAATAGCTTTAAGAGCTAAAATATGCTAATGCGGTCTAACGATAAATGCTGTATTTTATCCAGTGTATCCTTTCTCGTTGGTGAAAGCTTAGACCAAATTGAAATCTCTGAAGAACCCACTGCTTGTCTTTACTGAGTCAAGCGAAGCTTACGTTTCCATATCTAGGGGGCTGTAATTGCAGGCGAGCAATAGGATTGTTAGACTTGAGACATTCCACATGGGTGTGTGTATACGTGAGGGATGTTTGTAGTGCTACAGCCAACGAACCTTATCATTACAGGTCTTTAAAAAGAGAGCAAAAGGCTTTGGTGTGTGCCATTGTCTTACTTTAAATGGGATGCAGAAGGGCTAATTGTCTGTTACTCAGATTATCCAAAATCACGGGTTCACCACATTTGATACTATTTCTTGTGATTAATTTAAAATGGAGAAGTTTGCCATTTATTTGATATGTAACATGATCTAAGTCTTAAAAGATCAATTTGAAACTCTGGCTTCATTTTCTTACTAAGTAATTATAGCTCTAGACTTCCTCCAGCCCCCAAAATGAGCTCCAGATTATTTGCTGGGGCTCCTGCCACTTCCTCCATAGGTGAAAAATTGTCTGTTTCAGGGTAAAAAAGGGAAGGCTCATAGCTCCCTTTTGTGTGCCAGTATGACAGACTTAGTGGGCAAAGAATACAGTAACTAAAAGAATCAGCTTTAAAGGAATCAGCATGAAAAGAAAGAGATGTTCAAGCTGTGTTTTAACTTCAAAACCCGCTAGGGAAAATCTCCCAGTAAAGAATGTGAAGATATTTAATAATGTTAAATATGAATAAAAAAAACCCAACCCAATCCCATACAGAAGAGCAAATTCAGTTTTCTTTTCCTTAGTACGGGACAAAGCAATGGTGCAGCCTCAATATTTGTGTTGCTTATTTGAGTTATTACAAGCTGCTTTAGATTTTAGTGACTTTGTTTGAGGCAGAGAGGAGGGGAGATCATTACACATCCAACGTGCAAACTCTCTGTCACTCACAGGTCAGCAAGTGTTTGGCTGCTTTTCCCCGTTACAATACTTGTTTGGCTTTTTAAACATAAAAATGAGATTCAATCATTTCACTTCTAATGAGCTCCAAGTGCCAATTTCTTACAAAGTATTCACACTCTTCGTACTTAAAACTCCCAGAAAACCCTTTCATCAGCCTCAGTGAAAAGGACTCTTCCTCTCTAACTCTGATTTGAATGTCAAGTAGCACATTTAAATGCAAGCATTTTTGGCAGCTGAAATAATATATGATGTCTGGCACAAGTGATTGTTTCTTCCAAGTATTTCTCAGAGCAGGGGAGGAGTAGAGGAGAGGGAAGGGAAGATTCCCCATTGAGTTCCTATCTGTTGGTCTAATGGAAGCTGATAGCTGCTCGTCTTTGCCTCAAGTTTTTTCTGTACCACAAGATAAAACTCACAAGGCCAAGTGGATTTTCATGGGGAAAAGAAATGTTATGGTAGAAAGCTTGTATGGTTCTGGACCATGACATTAATTTTACATGCCTTCCCCAAACAGCAAGCATTTTATGGCTTTTAATCCCATCTCCCCTTCGCTGTATGAGGATTTCATAGATGAGGGAAAAGCAGATGTAGGCTGAATCATCTTTAGCCATGTACATTTTTATAATTCCTTCTAAAAAAGCATGTGTCACCTGACTTGAATAGGGAGGGAAGTTGAGAGGACCTGTGTTCATTTAGACTTTATTTTCCACGAGAGGAGGGCTGGGAGGAAAGGACGTGTGGTATGTGGAGGACTTGCATTTGCTACTTGCAGGGATGTCTGTCTGCACCTTGAGCAGCTCGCTTAATTGGAGTATGGGCAGGATGGATCTGGACCAAAATTTGGAGGGTTTCTCCCTCCCAGCCTTTGTGTTGGTGTTACTCCCCTGCCTGGCCTTTTTTTGCTGGCTGCTGGCTGACAGACTCATGTGGTCTTACAGGACTTGGGGATGGCTCAGGTGACCGTAGACTTCAGACTCCGTGGCTGTCCACTTCCTTACACCATGGTACCAGGAGCACTCCCATTTCAAAGCTTTCTTGCACAGTGTTCATATTGTGGGGGTTTGTGTATTTGGCGTTGTTTTTTTTCAGAGATGCTGCCTGTGCTTGCAGTTCTTGACTGTGGGGACCTGTGCAAGAGGACCCCAGTGCTTGCTTCTGTGTGATAGACCATGAGCTGCCCCCCTTTCCCCTCCACACCTGCAGGAGATGCTCCTTGTTTGAAAAGCTTTTCATTAGGAATCAGCAATAAACTCAGCCTTGTTAGCACTGTGGCTTTAAAGAATTTTAAGTTTTATGTTGGCCAAAGGAAATTCTTTTCTCACTGAAGACAGGAAAATAAGGTCATTGTATTATATCCTTTGGAGCGTATTTTTTGAGGTGCCATTTGTTTAAGTGGCAATTTTGATTTGGTCCTACTGTGGATTTTCTTCCAGGACTGGTTTTCCCCTCTGGAACACAGGGGTTTGTCTTCCTGTTTTGGATGGTTGGAAGCCTGGGCAGCTTTTCCTGTATGATGTGCTCTGTATATAAGTAATCTCTCCTGAAATAAACTCACTTCCAGTTACTTAAGGGGAATCTAATAGCTGCTGCTTTGCTGCAATTGCTCCAAGTGACAAAGAATTTCTTGGATATGAGCTTGTCAAATGCCTCTGTCGGTACAGGATGTTCAGCATTAAATTACTTTTATGGGATAATTTTCCTGTATTAATTGCTTGCACTTTACGCCACAGAACAGCTAAATTGCTGCTTGCCGAGGCCTTACTCTGTTAATTTAGCAGTGTTACAAAATATATGTGATGTCTTCAAATACATGTATTTAACGCTGCTTGGGAGACTTTAAAGAACAGTATCATCAACTTTGCACTGTCTCTTCTTCCTCCAGGTATCCTTGGTGGGTTTCTTGTTTTTGCTAGGGCTGTACATCTCATCCTTGGCCTCCTGCATGGGAGGGCTGTACGGAGCACCCAGAATCCTGCAGTGCATCGCCCAGGAGAATGTGATCCCCATGCTCGCCTTCCTTGGACGTGGGGTTAGTCATCCTTTCTCTGAGATTGTTGTCAAACCTTCATCTGAAGGAAAACTGGTGATGGAGAAGCCAGGATTTCTTTGTGTCTGTAGGGTGAGATTGGGGACGTATGACATGCGTGGTGTGGAAGGCATGGGGTGTGGTACCCTAGAATAGGCAGAAAAGCCAGGAAATGGGTGGTTTTATTAAAAAAACAAAAGCCTGGCTGCCCTGGCCCTTTCCCTGCCTGTCCCCATGCTCCACCACCTCTATCCCATGCTCTCCCACAGGGCTCAGCCCTGCTCTGCCCCAGCATCTCGCCATCCTCTGCATCCTGGCCCTGGGGCTGTCTGACCTGTCTCCCCCAAGACAGCCCTCCCAGCCCCTGGATCCCCTTCTTTCGTCAGACCCACCTCTTTTCAGATGCCCCCAGTTAAAACAGCTACTTATGACACAACTTACCTGTGATTTCTTTTGCAAACACCTTATCTATGCTGGTGCTGATCCTAATTGTGACCGAGGGAGTTACCTAGCTCTTCTCTGCCCTCCCAGCCAGGGCCTGAAGCATTTGTCCAGGCATTTTGGTGAAATGGATGGTAACTGCCTCTTTATCTTTCTTCATTTTCTTTTTTTCTTTTTAATTCTTCTTTCCTGCACTTTTTCTTTGAGCTCTTCCTGTCCTCTCTGGTAACTTCATAGCTGAGTACGTGGCTGAGCGTTGTGCAGTGAATTCAATCTGTGTACATTGCAGAAGGCACTTCTTTGTAAGATAAGCTGGCTTTTTGACATTATAACATAAAAACAAAGAATAGATTTTAAAGGTTAGGTTGGGGGCTGCTAAGCTTTAGATATGCTCTGAAGCAAAGCCTTGGTTTGAATATGTCAAGAAGCTTTTTCCTTGTCTTCATAAATGATCCTCATTCATATGAGTCTCTCTGCTGAAATCAAAGTACCAGTCACTAAGGACTCTAGTCCTGGGCTATACATTCAGAGCAAACTGTTTTGAATGGTTTTCCCTTCCTCTTAACAGGGAGACATTAATTCCCTCGTTCTCAGTAACCTGCAGCACTTCACTGTCTGTACCAAGTGGCTGGAAAAATCTTACAATGTTTTGCATCTTCAAAGCAGATTATAAAGAAAAATATATTATTGGTATTTATAAATGGTTTTCAATATTTAAATGTTTTATAACTATAATTTTCTGCACTTTATATTTCTCATAATGATTTTCTAAAAATAAAGTTGCTATAATAGCAATAATAATAAATAATAATAATTGTAGGGGAAGCAGGAAGAATAATGACAGGAAAAACTTACAGATCCTGAAGGCAGCTGTCAGGCGATCCTGGAACAGGCTGTTCTCCACTTGACAACCTTTGTAAAATTCTCAGTGATTTAGCGAAGTTGACTGCGAAGTTGATTCTCTCTCTGATAGTTTTCTGTCTTTCTGTCAATTTTTCTGCTCTGAACTCTATCCAGGCAGCATGCCACAATAGGAAGGGCTCAAAAGAGGCAAGAAATCAATGGCAGATCACTTCCCCACCTTTCTTCTCTCTGCAGCTTTGAAACTCTCCTAGATTTGGTTTATGGAGAGTTAATAAATTTACTTTGCCCTTAACAATCTGTTCCACATCAGTTCTTTTCCATGCTTGAAAAAAGCGTTGTAGTCACCATAACCCCAGCTGATGGGAAGGAAACAAATGTTTTCTGTAGAGTTAAACCCAAGCCAGAGGCATCCTGAGATCGTTCCATCTGTTCCCCATCCCAGTACATCTTTCTGATAGCAAAGATACTTTCTGAGAACTGTGTTCCTTTGTCCCCAAGACATATTTCTCATTTTATTGTGTAAAGACCTAAGGTTCAGAACCGGTCCCCTTTTCAGTTATAAATAATAGTAGGGGAAATAGAAATAGTTTCCATTTGAGCTGTGTGTTTGTTAAAGAAGCACAATGCAGTGAGTGAAAAACCAATACTTTGTAAGATATCTTGTAAGACTTTTTCCAGCGAGATCTTTATGCGTCCTGCACGTCCTTCTTGGGTATTGAAATGGTGAAACTGTGCCTGGTCCAAGGAAGGGAACGATAGACCTGCGATTAAAGTTCATGAGCCGATGACTCAAGTCTTTCTGCCCCTGATGCCCTTTACTTTATCTCTTATTTTTCTCCCTGCCTGAACCCCACTCCAAAGGAGAAGAGCAGGCTGTGTTTCTCCTGGCTGCCTGCCTTCCCAGCATACGCCCAGCATCTCGGGGCTGACTCCTGCCCTCCAGCATCCTCGGCTGCCCAGCCTCTCTGCTGCTTTCCTCCTGCTGCTGGGCAGATGCAGCTTGGATGGATGAAAGAAGGGGAACCCCAAGTGCAGAGGCTCAGCAGATCATGGATTTATCTCAGCCTTGTGTCAGGGCAAGAAGCTGCTGATCTGAAGGTGGCAGAGCTTATTTGACTCTATCTGGCAGTCGAAACCTTTCCAAGACCAGCGTATAGGAACCTTTTGTGTTGGCAGCAATGCCAAGTTCTGTAGAGAAATTAAAGATGAACAGTTAAGTCTAATTAAACATGTTATATTGCTAGACTGCCCATAAGCCTCACAAATCTCTCTGAAGGTTTATTGCTGATTATTTTACTGTGGAAGTACAGAGTGAGACTGGATGAATTTTCCAAAGACAAAGTTTGAGTGAGGCACAGAGGCGAGGTGGGAGCTCAGCAGATTCTGGCTTCCAGCCTGTTCTTTGATTTATTAAGCTGGTGAGCTTCTGCTTGTGTATGTTTGTGTGCATTTCATGACTTAAGGGATACTGCAGACTACCTGTGGCAGCTGAGCGACAGGGCAGTCCTTGTGGTGAGATTCATGGTTATTAATTTAAATGTAAGTTTGTTTTATTTATGAACTAGAAAGGACCCAACAAGACTCCAGTGGCTGCAATTTGCTTAACAACTCTCATCACCATGGCTTTCGTCTTCATTGGGCAAGTGAACGTTCTTGCTCCCATAGTCACCATCAACTTCATGTTGACATATATTGCTGTAGACTATTCCTTTTTCTCAGTTTCCTTGAGCAACAATATTCAGCAAAAACCTGCTGAGACTCAGATGGAAAATGCTAAGCCTGCTCACTCTGCCCAGCCTTTAATTTTCAACAAGTCCTCCAGCCGTGCGGTAGATGGAATAATTCAAAACAGATCAAATGGCACCTTACTGGAATTCGCTAAGGACATGGACCAACTTTTTAAACCATTTTGTAGTGAACCAGCTTCCTGCAAAAAAGGAAGAGATGAGACTTTAACCCAAAAGGTCAAACAGAAGAAGGCTAAGAAGCCAGCCAAGCAGATGTTAGAAGATAGCTTTCTCCTTGATCTCCATCACAATTTTCCCCCAGCTCAGTATGGAGGGGATGAGATCGTGGAGCCCCACAGTGAGAGCCAGCAGGACTTGACTGAGCAGCGGCGTGACATGCATCCATGCTCATCACTTGCTGTGGACACCCATCAGACACCCGAGCTGCTAACACGGGAGGATCAGCTTTGCAGTGCAGCGCCTGCGCTCCCTGGCCACATGGGAGAAGGTAAGGGCTGTAGGAGATGGACATCTCCATGCTCATGGGGAATGGCTTCCAACCTTGATCCTCCTAGTGCTTTCCTGAAGGCAGGTGTGGAACTAGCTATATACAGAGCTGTTATTCAGTGATTCATAGCAATAGTATAATTTATTCCAGGTGAGGATAGAGTTTACCACAATGCATCAAAGGAGTAGCTCCAATGCAATTTCCCATGGAAGATTAATCACAGGAAAGCAGGCACGACTATATTTATTGTAGGATTGTTTACTGTATATTCATTATTCTGCACATGCACATTTAATGCACACATTAAAAAGGTTTTGAGTGTACCTTGGAGTTTACTTCATCCTAGTGCGGATTAGGAGGGATGGAGCCATGCGAGTCTAAAAGTCATGCTATCAAAATGCAGTGGTCCCCAAGCCGCAGGTGGAGCTTGTAATTCAACCACCACAGCTAAGAGTCTGAATTTGTTTTGTTGCTTATGTGGGAATTAGCGCTACAGACTGGGGGAAGAATGGCTGGAGAGCTGCACGGAAGAGAAGGACCTGGGGGTGCTGGTTGACAGCCGACTGAACGTGAGCCAGCAGTGTGCCCAGGTGGCCAAGAAGGCCAACGGCATCTTGGCTTGTATCAGAAATGGGGTCACCAGCAGGTCCAGGGAGGTTATTCTCCCTCTGTACTCAGCACTGGTGAGACTGCACCTCGAGTACTGTGTTCAGTTCTGGGCCCCTCACCACAAGAAGGATGTTGAGGCTCTGGAGCGTGTCCAGAGAAGAGCAACGAAGCTGGTGAGGGGGCTGGAGAACAAGTCTTACGAGGAGCGGCTGAGAGAGCTGGGATTGTTTAGTCTGGAGAAGAGGAGGCTGAGGGGAGACCTTATTACTCTCTACAACTACCTGAAAGGAGGTTGTGGAGAGGAGGGAGCTGGCCTCTTCTCCCAAGTGACAGGGGACAGGACTAGAGGGAATGGCCTGAAGCTCCGTCAGGGGAGGTTCAGGTTGGATATCAGAAAAAAATTCTTCACAGTAAGAGTCATTGGGTACTGGAACAGGCTGCCCAGGGAGGTGGTCGAGTCGCCTTCCCTGGAGGTGTTTAAGGAACGGGTGGATGAAGTGCTTAGGGACATGGTTTAGGGAGTGTTAGGAATGGTTGGACTCGATGATCCAATGGGTCCTTTCCAACCTTGTGATTCTGTGATTCTGTGTGATTCTGTGATTCTGTGATTCTGTTTGCTTGGAGTTTGTCAACTCAGTGATGAAGTGTTGTATCAGCACTATTAAGTTAAGTTTTGTAAACCCTTCCAATGGAGAAAAGTCTTACTTATTTTCCTTCACAAACAGTGAAACTGAGGCAGAGATAGGCAGAGGTGGCCTTCAAATGGACTCAGCACCAGAACTCGCAAATTTTGTTTCCTTGCACTTCATTTTGGTTTTTTTTTTAGAAGTTTTGATTAAGCTCTGCCATACCCAGCTGTCAGCTAGAAGTTCTACTGTGGTTTTCTGCAGTCTGATAATGTAAAGTAAGAGGAAAAAACTCAACACTTCAGCTCCTTTCTAATATCTCTTCTTATTTATTTATTTATTTATTTTTCTCTTTAGAATCATCTATAAAGCAACAAAATCCAGAGCTGGGAACTCAGCAAATACCAGAATCCTTCTACTCCAAATTCTGCAACCACTGGGTTTCCTTTGCTGGTGTAAGTAGTTTTCTTTTATTTTGACTACTGCTTTGTGATTGTAGAAAACATATAGAAATTTATTGCTTACTGCCATGTAAATACACTCCAGTACTTGAAAATGGCTTTTGTTTCTACTGTTCCAGGCCACCTCACTTTAAGTACTCAAGGTACCATGCACATAGACATTCAAATTCAGAGAAAGCCAGACAGCATATTGTTTCAGACAACAACAACAACAGCAAAAAAAACCCAACTCAAACTAAAAAGATACAAATTCAAAGACCGGCATCTTAGGACTTTAGAGATGCATGGCTGGCTGGGAAAGAAATCAGCGTCCCTCTTTTCAGTGTGTGCCAGCCTGCTTTTTCTTGCTGTGAGATGGAGAGAGATATCAGCTTTAAAGCTGTGCTGCTTTTATTTATGAGCCAGTTTCTGTGAGTTCACGGTGGGGTTTCAGTAGTGCTGACCTCCCGATAACAGCAGTTCAGCTGTGAAATACCACCTTTTGAAGAAGGTAAGTGGGACATTCCTCTAGCATGTTATTTTAAAGAATGAATAACTTTTCATCAGTTTCTGTCTTAAGCCGCTGAGGAGTTTAGGACATTTAAATTCGTGTTGGGAAGATGGATTAATAGGCAGACGACAGGGAAGGGGTCAGGTATACATAATGAATGAACCATAAGGCTTTGTTGCATGGATGGAGATTTCATAGTTGTATGTAAAATGTAACAAACCTACTGGAACGACACAGCAAACCCTCCTAGTTTAATCCTTAGATGGAGTTTGACACCTATTTTTCACATTCCCTGCTGCCAGCAGCCAGCTCCTGGCAAGGGTAGGATGGATGTGGCGGCTCCTCTTTAGCTATGACATCTTTGGGAGGTTGCATGCTGATGCTCGGTAACTAACGTGGCTGCCAAGCACGTGTCATCGTGGAGTGGTCAGCTCGCTGCCTTCATGGGGGGATTTGCTGACGGAGATAACTGATGTGTTCGTTAAAGGAGATTTGGTTTCCTGTCAGTTTTGGGAGGAGGTTGCAGCAGAGCTGAGAAGGGATCGACGATGCAAGATAAAATCACAGAAGTAAAGATCAGATGCATTGATTCATGCTGTCTTCTTTCCCCTTTGCCCTCTTCCAGCTTCGCCAACTCTCTCAGTCTGGCCTCATTTAGCTCTTTCTTTGCATGCTACCCCTTGCTGCTCCTACCCTGATCCATGAAGATGCTCCTGCTCATGTGACCCTTGAGCCAAATCTACTTCCTGAGCTGGTGAACCTCTGGATACTCCTCTTGGAGCAGCCCAAGTACAGAGACCTGAGGCCCATGCTGCCTCTAGGACTCAAGGTAGCTCACTGAAAGCCCCCTCCATGCTGCTGAAGATGATATTGTAAACTTGCACTGTCCCTCCTTTTAACAGTGAGACCAAACCAGGCTCCCTATAACACGGGAACCTCATTACAGAGAAACCTCAGCCATGCCATACCCAAATATTTTCTGGTAGTACTGGGTGGAAGTGCTTTACATGTGGCCAAAAGCCATGCACTGTGGATTGTTGTTCAGGCAGGAGATGGTGATGTTCCTCAAGGGTCCTGCTGTACCACCGGCCTCAGCCACCAATGCCCAAGAGCATCCATCCACCCACGTGATGGCAGCTGGCATCATTCCTTGGGTAGGACCTGGACTGTGCAGCAGTCCAGGAGGGCCTCTCTTGTGTCCCCATCCTGGGGCATCGTTAGGAGGGAGACACCAAAAAAAAGAAAACTCTTGGAAGGATAATGCCAAAGGACTGTATCCTGGGTCCTGACTGTGCACGTCTTTTACAATAATCCTCAGAAGTCCCTGAGAAATGGGATGTGGAGATGCAATCAAAGCACTATTTTCCTTGAAATTTAAAACCAAGATTCAGCATTTCTGGCAAAAAAAACCCAACTAACCGACACCCAAAACCAGTTACTGCTCCTACATCTTGAAAGCTGCAGCACTGACTCAGTTATTAAGGAGTTTTCATTAGAGTTGCAAAGTATGCCTATCTTGCAAGGTTGAAGAACAAGTTGTTGACCTGGTGTAAGACTGTGTCTGAAGGTGAATGTCCTTCCCAGCACTGTAAGCAGGTCAACAGTCCTTTTTTGCAGAAAAAGGACTGCCAGCTTGTCATCAATGTTATCTTGTGGACTGTCTCTTTCCAACAGGCGATCATGTCCCTCGTCATAATGTTTGTCATTCAATGGATCTACACCCTTGTCAGCCTGGGTGCAGCGGTTATTCTGTATTTCTACATTGGCCAAGTGAGCCCAGGGCTCCCTCTTGGTGAGTATTTTTTTTTCTGTATTATTAAATCTGCCTGAAAATTCATTAAGCTTTAATTTAACTTAATTAGGAATTGAGACTCTTGTGTTTAATATGCAGGTGACACAGTGAATGATGAGGTATCGTTTCATTGCTAGTTTTAATACATTTTCACTCTGTCTCTTTAGCTTTGTGTTGGATTCTGAGACTAGCATGAACAGTGTGCTTATTGCTTTAATGTATTGTATTTTGAATGGCAAAACAAGGTAATCACAGCAATGAGAAAAATCTGCCATAAATACATTCTAATAAACTTAATTAGAATCATAGAATCATAGGATAGTTAGGGTTGGAAGAGACCTAAAAGATCATCTAGTTCCAACCCCCCTGCCATGGGCAGGGGCATCCCACCAGATCAGGCTGCCCAAGGCCCCATCCAACCTGGCCTTGAACACCTCCAGGGATGGAGCAGCCACAGCTTCCCTGGGCAACCTGTGCCAGTGTCTCACCACTCTCATGGTGGAGAAATTCTTCCTTATGTCTAGTCTAAATCTGCCCCTTTCCAGTTTGTGCTCATTAATTAATCAATCTAAACCCATCTGTGAAAACTTTAATGAAAATGTGAATTATGATGAATATCTCATTAAATCTCAGCATTCATAACTGCAGAACAAGAGAGCCTTTTGATTCCAGAACAGGTTGAATATGTTGGGAATGTAATCTGGGAAAATAGTCTTAGGCAGCGGGCATTAGAAAGGTCTGTGCATGTGATCGGCTTAAACAAGTTCAAAATTAAACAGTGAAGCACTTTCAGAAAGCAGATCATGAGAGCCTACAGCTCCTTGGCACGGCTGCAGGATGGGTTTGCATTGGTCTGTGTCTCTGAAGGAGAGGGAGACACACACAGTGTGTGCATACTCACGTATTTGTGCATAAATACATATGTTGGTGCGTACACGTAGAAGCACCTGCACGTGTGTGCATGCAATTTTTTGTCCAAGACGAGAAAAGTCAAAAGAACCTGAATTTATGTCTTCTAGGCAATTCAGCAATAGCTACCCAGGTTTATTTAGATGACAGATTATTAGACACTAGGTAAGTGGGTACTGGAGCTGAGAAATCCAAATAATGAGAAACCAAAAAACAGTTGTCACTCGGTAATGATCAAAACATCCCCCACCAATACTTCTCTTTCTACTGTAATTAATTTATTTTCTATTATCTGTATGGAATAGTAGAAAAGAGTTGAGATTGTGCATAGTACTTCCTAATTTGTATCTTTTGACATATATCTAAGCTTTAGTGAAGTTTTTGTGTATTAAACGTCTATTAAACAAAACACAAAGAAGGTTTTCAGACTTTGGAGTTTTCTTTGCCTTTGTATAACCACTATATTATCTGTCTGTTATCTGCTTTTCAAATATTTACCAAAAATGACTTCAAAAAGAATTTTTCAGTCAGTGTGTAGAGGATTTTGGAAGGTGATCTGAGGAACCGCAGCATAATCACACATTTTTGTCTTGGTTTCCTTTTCACATACGTTCCCATGTCTATACAGAAAAACAGCTCATGGCAAAGAGAAAGTTAGAAATGAACACTCAAAGTTCAGCCTGATTTTTATTTGCCCGTGAGTGAACTTTATTGTGCAGCCAAATGATATCCAGTGATCTGTAAGTGTATTCTCCGAAAGACTGAACAACCCTTCTGTCTAGACATATAGGGAGACATTGGTTTGAGATGTGTGATGCTCTGGATTAAGGACTAGATTAAGAATTTCAGAGTAGAAATGATCTGGGATTTCAACACATCCCTTCTCTCTCTCCAGCAACCTAAGCCCTGGGCACTGCTGGGTCTCTGTTCTCCTCCTTGCCCCTCACCACAAATTTCTGCTGCCAGCTCCAGTACTTCCCTGCCCCTGCAGTGAGGCAGTGCAGAAAACTAGTTCTACAGAGAAAGCAGAAAAAAAATTGTGTTGGTGTAATAAGCTAAGCCAGCTCACCATTCGGTCAGATGGGAGGGAGTGAATGGTGAGACCACAGCCACTCTGGCGGAGGTTGGTTGAATAGCTTCTCCCATCTCCCCATTCCTGCAGTGGGAATGAACTTTGTAGTCCAGGGAGAAAAAGGTACTGCAGGAGGTGTCTCTGCGTTGCTCATCGCTTTACTGGGGCTTTCACAAGCTGTTCATCTGGGAAGGGATGGCTGTTCTCTCTGGGGAATTTGGGTTCATTTCTTGACAATTGTTTAAAAGCCACAGCTCGTGGGAGGACTGTAGGAGTGTTCTCACAATGGCAAAATCTTTGGGTGCTGAAGGCTACTAACGAGCGTGTTGGTTTGAGATTTTATGCACAAATTCAATGGCATAATGCTATTATGAAAGAATTAGCAGCATATTGACTTCTCGTGCCTTTTCTCTGTAGGAGCAGCAGCAAATTTCAGTTTCTTCAGCTGGATTAAGTCAGTTTTGATCACCTTGTGCAGGTTTGTACCAGTCACTTGGCAGTGACCAAAGCAGTGCTTGTTATTCTCATGACACACTAATGTGCACAGAGAGGAGTGGAAGAATTGACTTGCTTATTACCTTAAGTAGTCTCTCTGGCCCTTCTTGCATATTCAAAGTTATTCTTTCTTGGTGGTAAAAACTGTTTACTCCCATTAGCTTTGCATATGGCTGGCCACGTAAGTGGAGGAGCAGGAGTCTCCTCTGCCTTGGGCGTGGACATGTCAGCTGATAATCATATCTTGGTGTCTGAAGCTTTATCTTACCATAAAGGTCTGTACTCAACCTTTATGGCTCAAGTTGAACTGGAAAATCTGGTAAGAAATGAGAAATGGGAGACTCCATCTTTTCCACTCACCATCCATTGAAAGTGAATTACTATGATAGTGGTGGAAGAGGCACGTGCGATAGCTGTGCTCAAATCAGAAAGAAAATCTGGGGGGAAGCTGCAGTAGCTATGGGGCGAATACAATAAATAGAGTCTTCAGTGAAGGAACCATTCAGTAATGAGTTTCCTTGGGACTGCAGTAGTGTTGTCTTGGAGTTTTACTTCCTGGAAGACCTTAAGGGTTTTGGTTGGTTGGTTATTACCTGGTTTTGTTAATCTGTTTTGATCCTTTTTAATTTTTAGTTCCATCTTGTTTGGGTTTCCATAGCAGGCTGTGACCATCTCTGTGCGTGCAAATCAATGAGATTTGAAGTTCTCAATCTGTTGGGTTGCTTTTTTGTTGCAATGGGTGAATGCTGTAGTAACGACTACAACCACAGGAGCTGCCACGCGTTGTATGTACAACTTTGGTGCAGAAGAGGAGTGAGGGGTGTAGAGGGTGTGCATGATGTTTTCTGAATATCTCATTTGGGCTAAGGGATTGTCCTTCAGGCAAGATGTTTTAATGAATCGGATGTAAAGAAGGAATCCCATTAGAGTGCAAGAGAAGTGGAAGCAACCAAGGATCCGTGACACCTCTAACGCTCTCAGGTGCCCAAAGAGCTATAAGCTCTTGCTGTTTTGATTTGCAGATGTGCAACAAGGTTTTCTTAAAATCAGCTTCTGCGATAAGGAGATTGCAGGGAAATCTCCTCTCTTATTTCTAAGAATTACAAAAATAATTGAAATGTATACTAAAGCTTAGGGAACTCTGAGAAGGATATTTTTCATTAGAAATTGCACAAGCTCCTTCTTTTCCTGCACAGTGTGGAAGGTGTTTGCCGTAGCCAACATCAAAAAAGAAAATGTTCATGTTAAAAAAGTGTATATTTTTCCACTGCTTTCTGGGGGAAGGGACTATGTATTTTTTGTGGACCTTCTAGGACAAATGTTTTTGGATTAGCTCTGTGTCTCCCAAGGGTACCAAAAAGGATTTAGCCTCTTTACAGTGGTGGTAAACTGGTTTTGTTTGCACAGCCGCTAATGGATGGCAAACAAGGGGTGATGCAGGTGCCTCTGCTTCTCTGTTTGCAGGAGAAGGCCATCTCCTAAGGAGCAGATCGTGGTGACACCATCGTTTGCGACAGTTGGCATGGAGACCACGCAACTCACCGAGGAGAACACAGACTTCGCCTCACGGGACCGCTATCACCAATCCTCACTTATCAGCACAGAGGAGTTTGGGAATCAATTCCAATAAAGGACACGCACAAAAAATCAAGCCATTACTTCAAAAAGCATTTAGAAATGCTAATGGTTGCCACGGTGCCTTGTGAAATACTTGAATATGGAAAGGATGTGAATAGTTATTTATATATTTGAGGCTTGCTTGTTTATGCAAACAACATTGCTGGGTTTCAAATCTTATCCAAAATGGGGTAAAAAATGCAAATTGAAAGGGCCAGTCCAGGGGAGTGATGAGTTACTGAGGACAATATAATCCTTTTAAAGAATTCAATTATCAGCACTATTGAGCTCTGAAGACCGTCACCACTATAAAAGCTTACAACACCCCATTTCAAATGTCCTCTGGGTGTCTAGGGACGCTTTGTGCCTGGGAGTGGTGACCTCAGCAGCAGGAGCCAGTGCCCCACTCCCAGCTGTGCCACGGATGAATGCGACCTTCCAGGTCAATTCACTTCTCCTCTTGGCATGAATTTGCCTGCTTGTAATACAGTAATTTTCTACCTCAGCATTTCAGTTAGCAAGGTCTTAGAAAATACGTTAAGGCATTAGACAATAGGCCAGCATCAGTGAAAAGTGCAAGAAGATTATGAAATATGTTCACAACTAGAATCAAATCTGCACATTTAAATGCGGTATTGCAGTATAATGACCTCTACTGTGAAACTATGAAATGATGTCTTAGAAGCTGTTCACAGTGATTTCCCGCATCCTTTCTGATGTGACGCCTGGGACGTGAAAACGTGGCTGAGTCTAAACAGAGCAACTCCTGGCTGAAGGGACAGATGATTCACAAGTGCCTTAACAAAATACGTTTAGCCTTATCTTTGCTAATTTTGGTTAAAGCCCATCCCATAGTGAGCTCCCACAAGGAGCCATTTCTTCTGCTGCCATGATTTGGAATGTGGGAGGTTCAGCAGGGAATGCTGCAGGATTTCCTGCACAGACCTCAGGGCTGGTGGGTTGTAGCTGTGGGGTGGGGTCCAGTCTTGCGTGGACACCCCGTCACCATCGCTCTGCTCCTCAGGGGGAAAAAACTCTCCATTGAGTGCTGTCCTGCCTGCAGGCAGTGGTCGTGGCAGGGATCAGGGGAGTGCGATGGAGGGCTCTGTGTTGACACAAGCCCCACCAGCACAAACTGTTCTGATGCTAAAAGGGGGAAATTACTGTTCTTCACTTCCTCTCACCTCTGATTGTTTCACCCTGTAGATTATTTATTTCTCCTTCTGTGCAATAAAATCTTGAGACACCAGGAACGCCTCTCCATGCTTGCTGTGGGTGCACCTGATGCCTTTGAGCACCGTTCTGCTTGCCAGCGATCAGCATCTCGGCATTACTAGCTGTGGAGGTCTCCCCATCCTATCTCACGGTTTGGCCGGCTGCAGCTTGGGCTCTTCCAGTTTTCTTACAGAGGGAAGCAAAGGAGGCTTTCTACTGAGATAAAGAAGAGGGCAGTCCTGGCACACTGCAGAGGTCATATTCATTTTTCAAGGTTGCAGGTCTTCTAGTAAATGTTTGTATCCTTAATTATCTCAATAGAGACAAGAGGGAAGTTATGTTTGTGTGGTCAGCTCTGAGCCACCTCAAGCCAGTTCTGTGTTGGAAATGCTCATTCCAGGGATTGTTCCTTCCATTGCCTCTTGCCTTCAGTTTCCAGAGAGTCTGGATCTATTATGGGGATGTGGTTTCATGCTGAAGCTTCCCTTGGGTTCCCTGGAATTAGTATCTCCAGAGAGCCCTTTCCATACTAATAAGCAACCTTGGCCTTGGCAGCTACTGCTGTTGTGCAAACTCCCAAGACTCCTTGATGCTGATCCACCACTAGCAAGCTGTGTGGTGCTGTATTATCCCCCGTTACAGTTTGATACACAGCCATAATGCCATTACTGTAAAGTCTTGTATTTCATCAAGTCCTGTCACATCAAAATATTGTGGGGTGCCTTCCCTTACAAGACAGGCATTGTCCGGGTAAGTGTTTCTCAAGCTTGAACAAAAGAAAACCCCAGAGCATGGCATGAAGTGATTAATGGGCAGAAATTCCTGGGTTAACTTCTTTTTTATTTCCTAAACAATTTAGTTTCCTTCTTAAAATAAAGCAGCAATTAGGACATCCATAGAGTGAGGAGGGTGAAGATCCCTTGACTGTATGCTTTGCTTAGAACCTCTGCTGGTTGAAGCCACGTGGCTTGGGAGTAGGCAGTGTTTGCCTCTCTAACCCTGCAGCCCTGGCTCATCCCAAAGACTGAGATGTGATGGGCCAGAGGTACAAACAGCTTTTCCCTTGGGCCAGCAGTATTGGGAAGGCACCCTGCACCTTTGCTTTCAACGGACTGTCTGCAGCAGCTGTCCCTTGCCACCACCAGTCCTGTCCCTTTAGCTCCAGGAGCCCTTTGCATCTGAACATCCTCAGGAACAATTTTAGTTGTGTTTGCCTGCTGGGAATGTGAAAGGAAGGCACTGTGCTGTGCAGGGTCCCAGCGAGAGGCTGTCCAGAGGGCTTTGGGTTGCAGGGATGGGTTATACCTTGATATTGCTGGAAAAAGGCAGCGGCAAGGCTGTTGCATCAGCGCCGGAGAGCAATAGCTGCCATCACAACTGGGCAGTGGAGGAGATGCTCTGCAGAGCACATCATGATGGATGTTTCTGGTCTTTGGGCTCCATGTACTGCTGCTGGAGAAACTCTCCCACCTCCTCCACTGACACCATCAGCACAGCAGGTGTCCGCCTTCTCCACCCCCTGGTAAGTATGGGCACTTGGTCCTTTCATCCCCTTGTGTCTGCAAAGGAGGAAGGCATCACAGAAGGCTTGTTTCCTTGCTGCCATTACAGGTTATCAGTAGAGCAGCTTTCCTGATTAATGCTTGAAAAGGGATGTGCTGATCTTTCCTGGAGCATTAACTCTGGTGTAGTTTACAGTAGGAGTGGAGGGAAGCCTCGTTTTAGCACCAATAACCCCTCACACTGGGTAATGTTGGAAACTTGATGGGTTCGGGTCATGTGAGTATACAGGGCTTTGTACGTTAAGGAAGCTTTTCCGGTGAGAATGAAAGAGCAGTTGCATTGCCAAAATTTGGGGTGTTGTGTCCAAAATATCTGTAGCTTCTGTATCACTCTAAAAAAAAAAAATGTGTGAAATTATGGGTAGGACCTTATCAGCTTCATTTTTAATGGTTAGAAGCAAGAAATGGAGGTAGGGATTGCTTCTGTGAGTGGGAATGTGCTGCTTTCACACACCCACCCCTACCCCTTTCCCCTCCACCCCAGGATCCAGGCTGTGACTCTGGATGCTGCAGCTTTCATAAAGCTTTAGATTCCCTGAAGGTGGATTTGGGACCCAGCTCATATGTCTCGTGTAGGTTGCAGCTTGGTTCATGTCATTATGAAAAGGCCCTCCTATCTTCTAAGCCATGCAAGCTTTGTTAACGTCTATAATTATTTTCCTTTCCATTGGAAATTTGATTTTTAAATTATTATTATGTAAGAAATGAGAATGTTTTGCAGTGGGGCAGAGTGTGAAAGCATTTGGTTTTGAGAGATATGTGGATATAAAAGCTCTGGTTTTCTTTCTTTTTTTAGACTGCAATTGTAAATTGGTGGCTTTACTTTTGATGGCTTTCTTTGCAGAGCATCCAACCACAGAAGGCAATGGACGATAAATATTTTATTACTTGCCTTGCAGCTTCATGCTGCATTTGTGATCCCACTGCACTAAATGGGTCCAGAAATCTTCTGCCTCAAAAACCTTGCAGCATAAATAGTCAAGACTAAGAATGGACAGGAGAAAAGTGAAGTTTTATTGTGATATTGGCACTAAGAGACAGCTCGCCAGTTACTATAAATTGTCACAACACCCCTGGATCTGCCGATGTGTCCTATTAAGTGTCTGCACAGGAAGAACCAAGCTCCTTAAAATCCATAGCTTGCCTCAAATCCATCTCTTTTTTCCCCCCTCTCTTGTCTCTTTCTTGATCAGCTTTGAGTTTCCTTGGACAGTCTTTGTTGTGCTTGGTGGCAAAAAAACCCAAACCCTCACACCTTCAGTGGTTACTTATTCACAGCAGATAGTTGTGACCACAGCGCTGAAGAAGTAGCAAAGAACGGTGAGAAAATAGGAAATGAGGCTTCTGTGCACGGCCAGATTTAGGCACAGGGGCTTCTCTGTGCTTGTAAGCTGGTATGCTCTCACCCATGCACCTCAGGGAGAGTTTCTTAAGCAGCAGCATACTTACACCTGCAATCTCGGAAGGGATTTGATGAATCAAAGGAGGCAGCCTAGGACTAACATTTAGGTTAGTGGGAAAACAAAGTTATTTGAATTACTGCCCTTGCCTGGTGAATTTTTGAAAAGGTCCTGGGATAAAAGAGAGAAAATTTTGTAGACAACCTATAAATTTGGTAACTCCGTATAGAAGAGGTACATAGTGGACTTGCTTATATTCCTGACCTCAAAGCTGTGTGTTGCCCCAGATTTGCGGTAGCAGCACTTAAACCTGAGATGAGGTGAGCCCTCAGCAGTAACAGACTTACAAGCTATGGGTGAATCGATCTAGCAGCAAACTGCAGGCTAGAAATAAATAGCTTTAAAGCTCTTGTGACAAAAGAGAGGTTCCTTCCCTTTCCACCTTCTGCTTCTCGTGGCTTTTTTTCAGATGATTTTCATGCACATACCCCCCAATACATGGGATTTGCCCCCCCCTTGTGCAAGAGCGAATGGAAGCACGGGCGCAACTCCAGAAACACAACAGTCAGGGAGCACACCTGTAACTTAATTGGATCTAAATGATGCTCATAAACTTTAGCCACAGCTTGGTTTTGTATTTTAAGGGGTGTGCAGTTTTTTGCTCAGCTGCGAAATGGCCGTTTTTTATTGACATGCTCCAAACTAGAGCTAGCTAGAAAGGGTCCTAAAAGAAATAAATCAGAAATTTAGAGTTATTTTTTCCAAGCAAGATTTAAATGGCTGATTTTATTTTTTGGTTTTTTTCCCCCGGAAAATATGGGATTTCTTTCCAGTGACAGGATTCAAAATGCAACGTCATTTTAATTTGTTGTGCATTTTTCTGCAAGGGATGAGAAGAGATCACAAGACCTGTATCCATCCTGACCTCCAAATGTCAAGTATCTGGAACAAGCAGCTTCCAAGGGAGGTACAAGGCAAGCAGTTCTTGTAAAAATAAATCAATAGAATACCACTACCCCCAAAATTTCAAGAAAAATGGGTCAGGTACAAAGCACCTTTTGGATGATTGGAATCCATTAATGGATGGCTTATGGCATCAAGAGGAGATGGGGAAGGTAATTAATTACTCAGTTAGGAACTATCTGTCCGCTTCGGAAACTCAGGACTTTTAATAACAAATTCCAGGAGTAGAAAATATTCACTTTGTACCTTAATTCATCATCAGCTTAAAACTGTCTGAGGTTTATGAGACTGATCCAAGTTTTGGACAGATCTGGGCTGAGTTTCAAGGGAGCTGCAGGAGTTTCATGACATTGGCTGAGGCTGCGAAAGGCTCCTATAGAAGAGAAGGGACTGGTCAATGTAATCCTGACAAAGTGCTACAGAGATGCCTTTTCTGTAGAGACCCTGGGAGGGGGTTGGACTTCCGTGATTTCAGACTCAAAAAATGCAAAACTGGGCAAATTCGGTTGTGTATCTCCAGTCTCTCAATCTGGACAGTGGAAATCAAGGTGAAATAAAACCAAAACAAGATGATGGGTGGCATTCAATTAATCATTTTATACTATCAATCAACTTCTATATAGTTATGTTAGAAGCTTCCTGTGCTGATGAGGTTTCTGAATGTTTGTTTGGTTTTAATGCCTTTGTGTGTTGAATGTGCTCATTGCTTTCAGAAGGAAGTGTTAAATTTGTTTTATACGTAAGTCAGGGAGATGTTTGAAGTCACAGAATCTTTTGTGATGGCATTATTTTACACCAGGGTTTGCTTGGCCCATCCGACTCCTCAGGCAAGATTTTATGCATTTAAATCCCCTATTAGTTTTGTGCTGTGAAGGAGTGAAGGGAGTAGCACTCAGCCCAGAGCTGCCCTCTAACAGTTATTAGTGGGATGCAGCAATGGAGCGTGCAATCGTGCCACAGGGATAAACAGCTCCAAAACCACGTGAGGGAAAGGTAAGTGCCTGTGTCCTTCACTGAGCTCTCACGCTCCACACAGCCACCTTCATCCTGCTGCAGCGCATCCTCCTCCCACCACCGATGCTTCTTCCCTGGCCTCCCAGGAGGGTGTCTAACGTGGCGCAGGGGTGGTATCCCCATCACATTACCCCCTGCAGTCTCAATGGATAAAAAAATATCCTTTTCTTTAAAAAAAGTAAGGCTTTTTTTCTCCATGTTTTCATATGGCTGTTGGAGCCAGAGCTCAAAAATATTAGTCATAAAATGACTTTTTCAGTGCAGAGGTGTTACTTCAATGTGGTGAAGGTACGAAAAAGATAACATGGCAGGAAAACACAGTAGCCTTAAATTTACAGCCACTAAATTAGGCACCTGTGGGGGTAAGGAATTGCATTTGGGAAGTCTGAAACTGCCTGAATATCAGTGTTTCCTTTCCAGGTGCTTCTGAATAATGTGCTGTTTGTGACTGGAATTGAGATGGAGAGGAGAGAGACGTTACTTTCTGATGGTAAATACTGGTTTAAATACGTGGATTCACACAGTGGGGCTTTTGCCCCAGCTGGGGCTGGTGAAGGCAGCAGCCTCACTAATATCGTGTGTGTCAGAGGCTGAAACGGCCCATTCCTGGCCCCGCTGGCCAGCCCGGCAATGTGTTTTCCCACCTATACTAAACTCTGCCAGGATGTGGCCGGTTCAAGGGCAGCGCAGAGCCCTTCAGCCGGTGTTTCCTGGTGCTACACATGCGTATGGTCCTTCTGGTCATGCCTCCAGCGGTCACAAATGCTCCAGTTGGTTCAGAAACGCAGTGTTATGGCAGCTCGGGTGGGTTTAGAGTCAGTTTGGGAGTGGGCTTTAGTTGTCACCTCCAGAGGCAGTTAATCCTCGTCTTCACTGTTCACAGCTCCGTGGGTTGTGCTACAGAAGCATGACAAGGCCATGGGGAGATAAAGCCTTTCGATACAGACGTTGGTTGTTCTTCCAGCAATATTTGTTTTGCATTTTCCTGCTTCTGCTATTGCTCTCAAAGTCCCCGTTGAGTAAAACAGGAGGAAGAATTTAATGTGATTTTTTTGGAAAAGCATTTGATTCTGTGCTTCCTGCTGGCTGGATTTACAGCTTGGGAGGATGCAGTAAGAGCAAGGAGCTGCTACAGGGCTTAGATGTTGTGGAATTTTCTTGGGAAAGGTTGGGAGAAAGGGATGAGAGCTCTGGGCTTGGTATTAGGGCCCTCAGGCTTAAAAGTAGGCGGACATGAGAGCACCTATTTCACATCAGGGCTCGGTTTAGCTTTGATTTGCCCCATGCAGCCCTGACGGCATATCGTTGAGCTTGGAAAGGTTTCTCTGCCTCTGCTGCCTCACCTGTATTGCTTAGTTAAAGCAGGTAAGAAAGTTTCAGACTTACTTGTTGGCAAGACTTTAATTGCAGGGTCTAACAAACCTTTCTGAAGGATCACAATTGTTATTGATACTGCTTATTATCATAGGAATCGGTAACGAGGACTCCTGCTTTTCATGTATAAAGATACACCCGGGCATTTGAGCTGCTGCTCTACACTCCCTGCTCCATTTCCCAAAGTATTGAAACACTTCACACCTCTCCACCTGAGCTTTAACTCAGTCCCATGATGGCACGTTACTTAGTGGTATATTGGTCTCTCTGTTTTACTGATGAGGGAAGGTTTTTTTTTACACAGCCTGTTCCAGAAAGAACATATAAGAACATTGACATGGGCTGAAGGACCCTAGAGATGCCCTGTGTGGATCACACACCCTGTGGTTTTCTGGGTCATTCAGGTGTCCTCAATTGGCAGGACTGGGATGTTTACTTGTGTAATTAGACATGTCACTGTGGTTTGTTGTGCTTCATTTCCTAACACGCAGTACTTCCTAAACTGATGCTAGTTTGGCTTGTTCCTTGAGTTTAAGCGAATCTGAAGCAAGAAGATGCCAGAAATCGTAGGGAGTAGAATAGAGAATGGGTTGATAGAGGGATGCCTCAAAGGGCTGCCTTTTCCAGGGCTTTCATCTATGCTTATGCAAGTGTCACATTGAAGGTTTCCAAGTGTACTTTGTTGCACAAAAAACAGGGAAGGTGCAGAAAGCACTCCCTTCCCAAAGCTGTGTGGGAAGGTGCAGAAAGCACCAGCACATCGAGAGAAGCGCATGGGAGCAGGGGAGACCAAGTCCTGTGGCTGGGGAAAGCCAAGGTCATTACCGTGTTGGTGTGGGCTCATCAGTGCCACCTTTTGGGTGGAAAGAGTCTTCAAGAGACTTCGTGTTTGTAAGCCATAGATTTCTGCTTTAGGTGAAGCAAGAATCAGGGAATGGGGTACTTTGGACCAGCCCTGGCTTTTGTCCGAGGCTGCAGGTGTATGGATGTGGTGTACTGTCACTTGTTACCCCCCTTTGAAAGGTAGGGTTCTGCTTGGCTTCTGGAAATTAAGCATCATTCCGAAATAGCTCAAGGGAAAAGCAAAGAGCGCAGGAGGGGCAAAGAGGGAAGAGGCTGCCCTGGGTGGGTTTCTGTTCCCCTGGGGAGGAAGAGCTTGTCAGGGACGCTAAACCCAGTGGACTGGGGTGCCAGCAACCTTGGCAAAGCCTGACTTCATGGCATGCTGCCTCACAGAACCAGGAGCTTGAAGTTATGAAAGGAAATTTCAGAACAATAAAGGGAAATCCTTTGCCTCCCATACATCCCAGCCTGGGAAATCCAGCACTGCAAGAAGCTGCAGCCTCAAATGGTGCTGCTGGAATTTAAAAGAAAGCGGGTTTGCTTTATAACCAATAAAAGATTTGCGGTAACTTGGCAAGGATTTGATCTCAATGGAATAAAGCTGGGGGCTAATGCTCACCACACTCATCTGCAAAGAAACTTTCCAGTCTGGCCGAGCACCGCACAACCGGATAGGTTTTCCTTTGCTTTAGAAGCTGCATTGGTGGCAGCCAGAGATGTGATACTGGGCTTGATCAGTCAGTCACTGCCTTTGTTTCTCTGCAGCTCCAAAGTGAGTGCGGGAGCGCAGCACAGACGGCTTCCCCGCATGCCTGTGCGGGATGCTCTGCCCGCAGCCGGGTTGTTTCGGCCGGATCCCCATCCCTTTGAGGGCCTGGAAAACCAAGTGGTGTAGCGCTGCCCTCGAGGCAAAAACGCCTTCGTGCGGCAGCTGGGGCAGAGCCGGGGTTCGTGTTGGGAGCAGGAGAGGGGGAACCGTGCCGGGAGCAGGGATGGGGGCTGTGCAGGGACCAGGAGAGGGGGAACCGTGTCGGGAGCAGGGATGGGGGCTGTGCAGGGACCAGGAGAGGGGGAACCGTGCAGGGAGCAGGGATGGGGGCTGTGCAGGGACCAGGAGAGGGGGAACCGTGCCGGGAGCAGGGATGGGGGCTGTGCAGGGACCAGGAGGGGGGGAACCGTGCCGGGAGCAGGGATGGGGGCTGTGCAGGGACCAGGAGAGGGGAAACCGTGCCGGGACCAGGGATGGGGGCTGTGCAGGGACCAGGAGAGGGGGAACCGTGCAGGGAGCAGGGATGGGGGCTGTGCAGGGACCAGGACGGGGGGAACCGTGCCGGGAGCAGGGATGGGGGCTGTGCAGGGACCAGGAGAGGGGGAACCGTGCCGGGAGCAGGGATGGGGGCTGTGCAGGGACCAGGAGGGGGGGAACCGTGCCGGGAGCAGGGATGGGGGCTGTGCAGGGACCAGGAGAGGGAGAACCGTGCAGGGAGCAGGGGTGCGGAAGGGGGGGTCGGAGCAAGGAGCAGGGGTGGGGGGAGAACCATGCATCGAACAGGGGTGGAGGGTCTGTGCCGGGAGCAGCGGGAGGGGGGACCGTGCAGGGACCAGGAGGGGGGGTGTCCATGTCGCGAGTGAGGGAAGTGGGGGTCGTGCCGGGAGCAGGAGGGGGGAAAAACCGTGCCGGGAGTGAGAGGGGGAGCAGGAAGAGAGGGTGTCCGTACGGGGATCGGGACGGGGGACACGATCGTATTGAGAGCAAGAGGGGGGTCCGTGCTGGGAGCAGGAGTGGGGACAGTGCTGGGAGCAGGAGGGGAGAGGGGGTCCACGCCGGGACTTGCGCTCTGTGTGCATTTAATGCTGCGGTCCCGGCGGCTGCAGCTGCGGGCGGGGGGCAAAGGGGTTTCCTGCTTGCCCGGCGGGACTGGGAGATGCATCAGGAAAAAACAAAGTAAGAGTAAAAATAATGAAAAAAAAAAATTTACTGTTGTTATTAATAATACCACCACTATCCCTGCTGTCGCCGCACGCAGCCGGGCGGGCGCTGCTCGGGGCGGGAGGGGGCGGCCGAGCTGCGGGGTGATGTCAGGCTCGAGGAGGAGCCTCCTCCGCCTGCCCTTTTACTTTCGGGCGCCGGCACTTGGCCGCAGGCTGCGGCTGCTCCAGCCGCCCCCCCTTCGCCCCCTCCGCTATGGGCACCCCGCACTTCTAGAGCCGGGGCAGCCGCTCTCTGCGCCGCCCCGCGGGGGGAGGGAGGGGGGGGGCACGGTGAATTAATTAAAAATCGCTCTTGACGCGGTTATTCATTGCCCCGCTGCGGGCATGTGAATAACCCCCGCGCCCCCCCTTCCCTCCCCCCCTCCCCTTCCCCTCCCCATCCACCCCTAGCGCCATGCCGGCAGCCTGCGCCCTGCTGCTGCTGCTGCTGGGGCTGCTCCCGGCGGCAGGGTCCTTGCCCCTCGCTTCCACCCGGCGCCTTCCTCCCCCTCCGCCTCCTCCTCCTCCGTCCCGAAGTCGCCTCGGCCGCCCCTGCTCGCCTCCAGCCGCGGGACACGCCGGCAGCCCGGGTGAGTGAGTGGGGATGGATGGGGATGAGGATGGGGTTTGTTCCTCGCGGGGGGTCCTGGCAGCGCGCTGAGCCGCGAAGGTTCCAAAGTGCGACCCCAGCCCAGCCCCTCTCCTCTTGGAGCCTTGCCCAGGTAGAGGCTTAAGGGGGTGAAGGTTTGGGATGGGGAGTCGTGGGTGGGAAACTCGTGTCGTAGCCGCATGGACCGACTCGAAGGCGAGAGGTGAGAACTTCGCAGAGGAAAGCTCTGGGGGGTACCAGGGGTGTGGATGACACATGTCCGCCCACCAAAATACTTCCCAAGTGGAAATTGATGGTTCCCATAGGTGGTCAACAGGATCCAAGTTGCCTGCTGTTCATCTCCAGATGTGTCCTCACTTCACCTTAGGTGCTGACCCATATCCAGGTGTGGGGACAGATGCCATCAACATCCCTCTCTCTCTGTGTCGCCTACAGACTTGTCAGATTAGTCACGTATAAAGTTACATTTTTCCTCGCATGCCGCATCTACAGTATTGTTAGGTGCAGTGACTAACGATGCTGAATTTGGTTTCAGCACAGGGTAAACTGTATTTTTCCCAGAACAAGCAGGGCTCAATTCAAGTGTCACTCAGTATACTGATTCACTTACTTGCTGAAGAAGACGCATAGCTCTAAGGATGACTAATTCTCAATGAGTTTGGAAAGTGCTGGTGTCTGCAGGTGGTATAAGGAAATCCAATACATCAGATCAGCCCTGTGTAGGCTTTGGGACTGAATGCGTGCTTGGGCTGGACTGTCAAAATTCATATTTTAATTTCTGATGTGGAAAGAATGTCATGCTTTGCTACTTGGGATTAAGTTTACTTTCATATAACTATTAAGTTTCATGAAATGTGAGAAAACTACCGTTATAACGTTTTAGTTTGCTTCACAGACCCAAGGTATGCCTTTGTAACATGTATCCACACTAGACCAAATGTATAGTTGAGGATATCGAATGGAATGTACCCTGCAGTGGATTCAAAAGCTCCTAACTAACAGTGTTTGTGTGAGAGCAGCCTGGTGACTAGGATACTGCACCGAAATGAAGGAGACTTGGGACTGTTCCCAGCTCAGCCACTTTGTACCACTCCAAGCATCAGTTCGCCCTCCAACCTGGCAGAGAATAACGCTGTCTTACCTGCTATCAATCTCGTGAAGATAAGATAAAATCTGAGACTTACCAGCAAAGTGCTCACCTATTATGTGATGAGAGCCGCACAAATTCCTCGGGCGGACAGAAAAAAAATATTTCTTCTCAGCTTTCAATCTGCCATCTTTTCCTGTGACCTTGATGACTTCTGAGAGTTAGCGGAGGAATGTGTTTCCTTTGTTAAGAATCTGAAAAGCTCAAACTCTCTGTCCCAATGCTGGAAAAGCCATTTGTGTGGCTACCAGTGCTGGGCTGCCGGCTCAGCAGCAGAGGCTCTGCTGTGTGCAGTTTGTGCTCCGCAGGTTCAGGTACTCGTGAATCATGTCATCCCCATCCAGGAGGAGCGAGGGATGCATCGTGAAGGAGTGATAAATAGCCCGGGAGTAGCTGGCTCCCTAGCAAACGGCACCATGAATTATGCTGTGTCTTGACGGCTGCGATTCACTTGCTGTTAGTTACAGCTCTATGCTTGTCAGTCAAGGGAATTGTTTGGTGTTATGGGAGAGGGCTGATCGGATCTCCTGAATCACTCTTAGGTTGAGCTCTAGATGCTTGAGAAATCCCTGTTTTTCTCACGGCTGCTCCTGCCCCTCTGAGATGTTTTTCACCTTTGAAAATGCTTGCTTGAAAACCGGTGGGAGGGGAGGGAGCGTTTCTTGTGAACCCATCACTCTGGCACTACGTGGAAATTAAGATTACATCTCTGTTTGAGTTTGAGGTTAGGCGGCAAAAGCCCTTTCTCAGGCAATGCTTAGTGAGCAGATGGTGAGGCAGTGGGTATAGAAATGGGGCTTTTGAGTCTCTCACAAAGCGTAGGGTGAGGGAGCGGAGCTGCCCTGTAGAGCCTCTCTGTCTTTCCCAGCCCGCCTGTGCCTGGGACCGCATCTGCTGCCCCTGCCAAACCCACTGTGGGCTTGTCAGCTAAGAAACGAGGAGAGATGGCTTTTGCGTGTTGTTTAAAGTACAGCCTGAACCCAGGGAAAGGAATGTAGGAAAAAAACTAGGTGAAGTAGGAAGCGAGAAAACTGGTGACAGTAAAGTTGGAGCATCATCAACTCCCTCTGTGAAATTTCTCCTGGCAGCTGTTTTGCTTGGGCACCAGGTGAGCCGACAGGCACCGTCTGCTACTGATCTGGGTTGGGCAGGGGTTCGATTACAACCACTGTCCTCCTGCAGCTCTCCTTCTTTCAGGTCTGTGAAATGGGAATAATTCCAGCGACACAATGGGACAGCAGAGATGGCACCAAATTCCCATCAAATTCACTATGGCTGGAGTCTCCCTATGGCTGGAAAATCCACTGTGGCTGGAGTTTTTGCAATGCCCCTTTCTTTTTTACTTCTGACCGGTACCGGCCCACGTTGCCCAGCACAGAACAGGGCTGCCGGCAATGAGCTTGCTTTGAGAAGTTGATCTGCTTTTCTGCCATCTGCGTCTCTCCTTTCTCCCTCTCTGCCATGCCAGCTGCTGCCTTTCTTTACAGCTTCCCTGGTGGGAGCCCTAGAAATAAGGTGTGAAATCACCCGAGATGGAATCAGCTTAGCCTGCAGCAGATATTTAGGCTGGCTACTAGGAGAAACTTTCCAGCCCTCTTAGATGGGCGGAACAGTGCACTTATTTATTGTTGTTTTGTTGTTTGTTTTTTTTAAACTCTCTATCTTTGAAACTTTCTGTGTGAGGAAGAAGCAAATTGAGGAGCCAGGGAAGAAGATGACGAGGATGCTTGTTTGCACAAAAGTATGGTATTGCCTCCAAACTTGCCTCAAATTTCACAGTATGTATTTTGTAGCTCGTAGAGGACAGAAAGTCATCTCTCTGTGCAGTCACGGTGATGCAGAGAGGTGTGAGATGCTGCTGTTTAGCTTCGGTACAATTCCAGGTTACCGTAGGTGGTGCAGGAAGGATGCTTCCTCTGCCTGCAGCTTAGGGACAAGGAAGGATCGCCTTCTGCGCCTCCACACTGCTATCAATAGACCTGGAGGCTGCAGAGTTTTCCTGTCTTAGGCATCTTTGCTACTCTCTGTGAGCTGTAAGTGGATTTCATTGGTGGGCTGCAAATGTGAAGTCCCTAGAGTTGTATAGATCTGCTCTATATAGCTCTACTTGTTGGGGGTATGTAATTAAAGCAAAAAAAAAAAAAAACCCGCAAAAACAAACCAAAGAACAGAAGGGAAAATAAAAGCAAACAAAAACGTTTCAGAAAGTGAAGGAGATAAACGATCAGCTGCCCTGCCCATTCCCCATCCTGAGCCCCTCATGGTAACAAGAGTTATACACTGACAGGTTGGGTTTTCATCAGTCTGTAAAAGCACTTTTTGTGGTATTTAGGTAGGAAATGAATACAGTCCAAGAGATAATTGTATAACCCAGGTGGCAGGGAGTGTATAGTGCTGCGTATTGATTTACACCTCCATACGCAGTGAATGTGAGTGCTACACCGTGACCAGGGCACGGCGGGTAAGGGGATAGCTGTAGCTAAAGCCCCTTATGTGCCTTTCTGCAAAATTTGCTTTCCCAGTAGTAAACCCTCCAGAGCCAGCCTGTGCCCATTCAGCAGGCGTTAGCAGTGTGTTCTGCTCCAGCAGCTGTCACCACTTCTGAGGGACAATTTACTTTAATTTAATCTAATTTAATTTTCTCTCATGGCTGGGAGGACAAGGAGATGGGTGATTGTTGTCTTGTCTGTGGGGCTGATCCCCGTCTTGGTGGTGCAGGAATATTCCTCAAGGAATATTATTTTCGGTAGCAAAATACTGATGAGTTTAGGAGCGCAGGGTTTCTCGGCCAACTTGCTTCTTTCACTTGCTCTTACAGACCCCAGTTTTTGGGCTGGCAGACAGAAACGCTCCATGATTGAGCTCCCAAGCTGTTCTGTGTGTTGCCTCCATCTCCCGCATCCCTTTCATCTGCATAGGGCATGTCACAGCACCCTCTGAGCACCGTGTGGAGGCTACCGGCTCCCTCACCATCACATCTCTCGGAGGTGGCAGAGGATTGTGCTTGGTGGGGGTGGTGGTGACATGATACCAGGCTAGAAAGGTAGCTGGTCTTGGTGTCGTTGTAGTGCAAAACTCGAATGGATGCTGACTTGGTGGGGACCAGGACTGTGCATCTAAAATGTAAAGCTGCTTCTTCAAACCCACAGTGTTTCAGGCAGTCCTACAAAAGGGATTTTGGGATGTTTCTGGGCAATAGGAGCAGGGGCTTGCTCTGTCCTGCTAGCTACCAGCTGGGCACTGAACTGCCCCTTGGGTGAAAGTGGAGACCAAAGCACAACCGACTGTAGATGTGGGCTGGCTGCCTGCTTGAGCGCTACCGCTGGCCAGCCCGGGCTCTGGGGCCATGCACGGCTGCCGTGGGAGATGCTTCTGGCCCTTCTCACTGCTCTTACTACACTGTATGGAAGTGGTAGGACTGAGGTCTTGGTAGCATCGGTCTGGTTGTAATGGTTTTGATGAAGCATTCATCCAAGTTAGTGCCACCACCCCACCCTCCCCCCCGAATAAAAACCTATTTCAATTAACAAGTTAATCAAGCCAACAAAACCTGTCGGTGTAGCAATAGTGTTTCAGTGCTGTGGTGTAGAGGCTAAGGCACCACTGAAGTCTGTGGCTCTTCTGGAGTTGCTGGAAGGACCCACTGGCCTGCACAGTGGGTTCCCTATTGATGGTAGTAGCTAAATGCAATTTCCAAAATCAGGATGGGTATAAAGTTTTAGGACTTAGCAATGGGTGAGCCTGCTGCCTTTTTGCAGCACAAAAATGTCTTTCTGTCTGTGTCTGTGCTGTGTCTGGCAGAAGGCAGGGGGACTCAGTGTGCTGTGCCCAGTCCAGCTGCCCCCACCACGCGTTGGGTGCTCAGAGCAGGGCTGCATCCTCCTAAATACCCTGCAGAAATGATGCAGAACTGGATGTATCCTAGAAAAACAATTTAAACCTTCTAGAATCCAGCCTTGCTTCCCCATGGAGTTTTGAGGGATTTTCTCAGGTATGGGGGGGTGTGTCTCTGCGTGGATGAACAACACCACTCTTGCCTGAGCAGATTCCACTTGGAAAGAGGCACGGCCAGATCCTGGCACTTTTGGTGTCTTTCTGCTGTTGCAATGGTGCAAAGAAGCTTTCGGGGCATTTTCACCAGCCAGAGGGTCAGAAGGTGCTCCAAGTGAATTACAGGTTAGTTGTTCGTAATATTCCCGTGATAAGGTCTGATACAAAATCCATAGTCTGTATCTCGTGAGCAAGCTCATCATGAGGCTTTAATACCCCAGCCACAGGCCTGTTATTTACATTCGATTGAAGATGTAGGTCATACAATATGTTTTTTCTCTTTCCTGATTGACTGAGCATAAAAGGCAGAATCCAATTTCCAGTGGCAGCAGACCTGATTACAAATTCAAATTTGTATTTCTCTGAGCAGTTTTGGGACATTTGCATTGTAATTTGCTGTTTCTATAAATATTAGGGGTTTGTTTGCTGGGATATTCATCCAGAACAGATGCAAGAGGGCTACAAGCATAGGCTTGGTGAAAGAATGAAGTCTGTGGGTGCCTATCAGGAGAAAATGGGAGAAAATGGGTTTGTTACATCTGGGCATCCTTCCCTTTCACCCTTTTCTGCGTTCATACAGCTGATGCGTGTACACCCATCACCACATAGCTTTTAATGCCCAAGTGTTATACCATAATATCCCACTGCTTCAGCCAAGGGTATGGTTCGTTTATAGCTCTTTGATTATGCAGAGTTCACATTCATCCTTTCAGGCTGAAATCATTTGCGTCTGAGGACAAGGAGCGAACTTTCCCACCCAAAAGGGAAATGATGTTGCATTACTGAGCGACCAGCCCAAGTAATAATATAATCTTAGAAAAATGCAGTTCCCTTGAGTAAAGGAAGCTCTGTAAACTTCAGCTCCTCCAAGCTGTTAGTGTAGTTGTTGCCTGTGTTATAGTAATGCTGCTCTCAGACCCAGTCTGCTCAAGTGCTCAGGAGAGAACAGGGGCGAAGGGGAGTTAAGAACCAGTTCCCACTTAAAGTGAGGACCTCTTGTAGGATCTGCATTCTGTGATATTTATAATACAGATTTTATGATTTGGGGTCATATCACTTCTTTGCTGTTAATTTGTTTTTTATCTTAGCTGGGTGCTGGGTGTGGTGACAGTCACCTGTGGTCCTGAAGAGCTTGGAGAAGGGACAGGCAGAGGCAGGTTGAGTAGAGAGATCAACTGGCAGAAGGTAAAATGATGTGAGGTTTCCAGCCACTGGTGTGAAAAGTCTGGTTGTGTGAAAAAATAGGTGAGAAAGCAGCTCATTTTTAGAGCTGTCAGTGTTTGGGCAAACCCATGCGAGGGAAACGTGGTAAAGTTACTCCATGAGCAGTGCCTGTAGTTTGTTCTCTTCTGCTCCCCACAGGGTGGGTGGTGTTAGTGTGTGCCACAGAGGTTTATTCTGGCCCCTGTGGGTGCTGGGTGCGTACAGGTCCCACGATCAGGGCATGGACTGAACTATGGGGACCCTCCTTGATCTGGGCGCAGCAGCTGCTCAAGTCTGTTGCTCAGCAGAGTCTTCTCTAGCAAAGTGCTAGTCTTTATAAAACCTGTAGGAACTTGCTGTCTTGTGGGTCTCTGCCTTCCAGGTTAATTTGTTTCAATATAGACAAAGTTGTCTCAGTAGCTTCATCTCTTCAGAAACCGGTATAAAACGCATGAGATATAAAAATATAATTCTAAAAGTGCCTGAAACGCAACCCCCAGCCTTTTTCCCATAAGCATCCCATAAATATCTTACAAGGTGTTGCTGCTCCTGTGCTGCTGCCCCCACTCCCTCGCATGGCTTTAGATGAAGGTATATCCCACTGCCTGTCCTCTGCACGGGCAGGACTCTTGAGGAGGGTTACATCTGCTTCTGCATCTGCCGTGCCCTTGACTTGGAGTCATTTGATAAATAGTTTTGCAGTTGGCTACTTAAGCATCTCCCAAGCTGCAGTCAGCATCTCAGCTGTGGGCGAGAGAGCACTGCTGCCAAAAGTCAGGAACTGTGTTGAGAGCCTCCTAAGATTTGGCTGTGTTTCCTTAAAACCCCTGGAGTTGTCATTACAGGCAGGAGAGTTGCTTAAAGGGGGAGAAAAAGAGCTTCTGACTGTCGAAGCGGTAGATAAAACCCCCTTGAAAACATGTGCTGCAAATCCAGGAGATGCTCAAGAAGGCTAGGTTGGCTGTATTTATTTAAATATAACACTAGCTCAAAGCTGATCTCCAGATGCTTTTGAGTTCAGACAGAGGGGCCGTTTCAGACACTCCTGCTTGGCAGGGCTCTGCCTGTGTATCTGCAGAAGAACTACAACCATCTTAATTATCTTGTCCTGCTAGGAAAAGAGAGGATGCATAAAGAAGTGCTGGGCAATACAGCAGGAAAATTGGGGTCAAACCCTGTTGTTTTTTCCCCATCTGTCTGAATACCTTGTGCAACTGCCTTGACCTTGGCAGATTGACTGTCTGCTGGGAGAAGCAAGCTCCATCTGCCTTTTCATTCTTTGCAAGGATGTGAAGCTAGGAGGACTTTAAAAACTGCTTTCGCAGCATCCTGACTGTGTCTGGCCTGTCTAAGTTGTTTGAGGGTGACCATGTCACTCGCAATGCGACCAAATGCTGCAGGTCCTTCCCCTGGCACTTCTGCGTGAGCACCCTGTCTTGGGCTCCCAAGTCAGTGCTTGCAAAAATTCCTCTGGAGACAGCGTGACCTCTGTGGTTCTTACACCCGGCAAACATGAGGATGTTTGGGGGACCTTTTGCACAGTGGTTACATGGCAATGAGGATCTTGCAGCTGAGGTTTAGGAGAAAATACCCTTTTCTTTTAACCCTGAGCTAATTTATGTCTGTGATGAAAGCATCTGGGAAAGGAGTGAGAAGGAATTTTAAGTGGTCTGATAGGAAGGCGTGTGAACTGTGCATGAAGGGTTAGCTCAGCAGGGTTAATAGTTGTCCCAGGGGTGCAGCCCCGGCTGTGTCTCCCAGAGGACATTGTGTTGAACACACACATTCAGGGCGTTTTTCTTAGCATTTTTCAGCATGCTACGATGACAGTAATTTTAAAGGCCATTACAGGAATCAGTCTAACCTCTTGTCACTATAACCAGGCGAACATTGTTGTCATTTCTGCAACCACCCTCAGATTCCCTCAGGGATCTCCAGACCATGTAAGAAGCTCCGTACATGAGTTTTGGAGCGATGGGCAGGCTCCTTTGGGTTGCTGGTAGCAAAGGAGGGCTCTTTTTTTCATGAAGAGTATGCTAGAGGCACATCTGCATCTGGAATGACAAGAGGAATATGATCTATAGAGCACAATTATCCACGTCACCGCTTGTTAGGATGCTGGAGTTAACACCCTTCCTCTTGTGGAAAATCTCTTAAGCCCTGAGAACTGACATGAAATGTCACACTTTGTTGAACTTCACTGAAGAAGGGATGAATCACTTTTAAGTTGAAGGGTTGGCTTCAATATATTATCAGAAAGATACCTTGAGACAGCCTAGCAGGAGCGTACTGCTGCCCACTCAGGGTGGCAGGATCTGACCTGGGGGGAGGACAGCACTTTTTGGAGCATGCGTGAGTTGGGGGTAGGGGTTGGAGGTTGGATAATCGAGGGGTTTTTCATTTGGTTTTGGTTTTGAGTGCTCTATAAAAGCAAAAGGCAGGTCTGTAAGGGATCTCGAGACGTCTCCCCTTGCAGGATCACCCCAGAATAAGTTTATCTAAACATTTTAAAAAATTTACTTTAGAGAAGGGTTTCACAGCATCTCTGAATAGCTGCTCTGCTACATCTGTGCCATTATAGGTAAGAAAACACTTTCTTATCAGGGAAACTGTAGCAGCTGGTAGTTAAACCTTCTGCAAAGAAATAAATCCCATACAAGTTGTAGCCAGGTTTGACCCTGCATAACTTGTAAGATCTCACGAACTGACAAGTAAAGGTAATTTAGCAATCTGGGAAGGTAACACAATAGGTAATTGAACTAATTTCTACCCCTGTGATGGGAATGTATTTTCAGGAGTAGAAACATCAGTGAACCAACTGTGGATGATTTGATTTCCTTGTCAATTGGAATCAAAGACCCTGATTGTGGGGCATAATACTGCCCTTGTAATGCAGCCTTTATCTTTGTGCTGGAGCTGGGCATAATTGTATCTGTGTCTGGAGGGACAAGGAGAAGGGTTTCAGTAGCTGGTGCTCACAAAGGCATCTTTAGAAAGCTCCTCACCCCTGGTACAAGCTTGGAAGAGCTCAAAGGGAAATACTCCTGAGTAGCTTTAGGAATTTGAACAGTCACCATTGTTTGATTCGGATTCAGTTACAGGACTAACATCTAAATGTTAATTCTTTTTAGGACATTTATCAGCTCTTTCAGCAAATACAGAATGAGGCTGCTGTATTAGATTGGCAGCCAACCCTGCAGATAAAAGCCCTTTGAAAGGATGTTTCTAAGGAGGGAAACTTGATCTGAGAGTGCAGAATAATTGTGAAGACAGTCTTTTCTGAGGGACAAGGAGGAAATATGATGTGTGAAGAAGTTCAAATGAGGACCAGGAGGTTTCTGACCTGGGGAATGGGAGTACCAGCAATTTTATGGCCTCCAAGAATGGTCCATAAAGAACAGAGGTCCTCATAATTCTGTCCTGTAGATGGTTGGTACTCCTGGAGATCCTACGGTGCTGGGTAAGCTGTGTCAGATGCTGGGTTAAGGCCGAAGTTGATGGTCACTTGAAGGCAAGGGCATGCCAAGGCAGTCGATGTGAGGTGGCTCTGTGCTGGACAGTATGAGTCAGTGTGTGGGCATATGAGGTTTGGGTGCAGGTTTTTCTCCTCTTGATCCTCTGTGCTGCCGTGCTCAGCACACAGTGCCCATATATGAGCTGATCCTGACTCCCTGTGAGTCCTCGGACATAGCTTGGAGAGTGACAGCCCAATCCTGCCCTTCTCCATCACCTGTTTCCACTTCTAGCCACAGGACTCGGCTGCGGGGCTGCCTGCAACGAAGTTGAGACCTACATGCAGCCCAAAGAAAGTGTCTTGTTTTCTGCCTCTTTGAAACATGTGCACTGGAAATGGTAAATCCCTTCCCCCCTGGTTCTCGGAAAGGAAATGTGTGACTGCAGAGGCAGTGGGAGAGTGGTGGGTGACAGCCAGAGGGATGCCCACTCCAGCCGCCCTGAGGCACACCGCTCATCTGTTTTGGCAGTGATGACCAGCCGACTGTGCCAGGAGAAGGACCTGACTTGTCCACTGGAAGAAGGAGGTCTGGTGCCATCCTGAGCACTGCCACTATCACATCCGGTGGCAGATCAGTGCGATGTCATCTAGGAAATGTGATTTAGATCATCATCCTTTCACAGCAGATGGGGGAAGGGAGGAGGGGGCCCTTATCACTTCTGGGGATTCATTTATATTTAAGCTGGTTTAAATTTTTCCTTCTTTTTTTTTTTTTTCCTCCATCTCCTTTTTTCCTTGGTGGAAGAGCGGGACCTATGAGAGGATCCATGATTCCCACAACCATGACACCATGCCCGGCACCCCACAACCATCTCGGAGGCAAGACCTGGGTATAAGGCTAGGACAGCTGCTGAGTTTTCATCAAGACAGGACTGACTTTTGTTAGGCTACATGGAGGGAGATCACTCCAGTGAGCCTGTGTCACCAAAATGCACCTGCCCCTCAGTGGCCTTGTGATCCTCCTGCACCCGAACGGACCCTTCATCCCTACCATGTCCTTGAGAAGTTGCTCAGTTTCCAGCTTGGTCATCATCCCTGATGCAGCCGCCAGCCAGCAAAGCTCCTTGGCGTGTGCTTAGCATTAAGCACAGAGAATAGTTCCCCAAGGAGCTTTTCTTAAGTGTGTTGCTGGACTAACGCTCTGGTCAATATACTTGGACCAAAGCTTACTCTGCAGTGGTGGGCAGCATTGTTCAGCTCCTAGGAGCCATGGCAGGCCCTGGCTGCTCCTGGTGTGGCCTCTTGGCATGGCAGCACCCCTTTCCCTACTCCTTCCTCCATCTTCCTGGTGTTTATTTTCCCCTCTTGGCCATGGGAAGCAGCTGCTGGGCTCAGAACCACTTTGGAGCAGGGAGCTGTGGTTTTGTTTCCAGAGTCTGACATGAAAATACCACTTTTTTTTTTTTTTTGCCTGGGTCTGCAAAAGGCCAGAGTCCTTGGCTCCTGGGGTGGATGGCTCCTTCCACACATTGTTTAGCCTGGAGAAGAGGAGGCTGAGGGGAGACCTTATTGCTCTCTACAACTACCTGAAAGGAGGTTGTAGAGAGGGGGGAGCTGGGCTCTTCTCCCAAGTGACAGGGGACAGGACAAGAGGGAATGGCCTCAAGCTCTGCCAGGGGAGGTTCAGGCTGGATATCAGAAAAAAATTCTTCACGGAAAGAGTCATTGGGCACTGGCAGAGGCTGCCCAGGGAGGTGATCGAGTCACCTTCCCTGGAGGTGTTTAAGGAATTGGTTGCTTGGGGACATGGTTTAAGCGAGTGTTGGGAATGGTTGGACTCAATGATTCAGTGGGTCCTTTCCAACCTGGTGATTCTATGATTCTATACTTTTACCGCCGGGCATCGCTTTTTGATGCACATTGAGAGTTAGTGCAGAAAAACCTGTTCTTTGGCCTGTATTTGTGATGGTTTTAAGTACAATCCCAAATAATCACAAATACCAATAGCTGTTTTTTCTCCCCTGCAAGATCCCTTTAATGTCAGAAGCGAATCACCGAGCTTATATTAGCAGTAAATAAGCTATACAGAATGGCTTTGGTTATATATGAGGTCAGGCAGAATGAGCTAATGCTCCCTTCTGGCCTTGAAACGAAACTTTTCAGAAAGTAAAATTTCATCCTGCAGCTTCTAAGCTGCTAGCACCTTTCCTTACGGAGCAGCCCAAGCTGTGGGGCTGCACGGCGCTCTGCACCGTCTGATTCTGTTCACCATCTTCTCACTGAAATAAAGCCCTGCTTGGAGGCAGTTTTCTCATATCACTCGGTTTAAATGAAGAGTGGGCTGCTGCTGAGGGTGTGTGATGGTGTGAGAAAGTTATATGACGGAGTGGGATGCCTGTGTTAAGGCAAAGGTAGTTAACCTTTTCATAGCAGCAGCAGGCTGGCTTCCCAGGTAATGTTCTAGCAAGCCCCATGTGAGATTTTGCCAATTGCAGACCTTATATACAAGTTCCAGGTTTCTGGAATTATTTGTGTGAGAGCTCTGGATAAAGGTCCATGTTAGAAATTGTCACGTGCTTACAAAAGCCAACAGTGGCATCGTCTCCCTCTCTCCAACTCTGTTTCTTTCCACTTATCCAGAACTGTGCACACTACCATGGCTTTTTTTTTTTTTCTCCTTTTTTTCCCCCTTTCTTTTTTGCAGCCAGGATGTTTTTTCTTGCCTTTTTATTGTTCCAGTGACCTAGCAACTCCGCTTTGGTGGAGGCCAGCCAGGAGACTTCCTCCCTGAGCCGTCTGACAGTCTCCAGCAGCACTGCCCTGGGATGGGAGCATAAGTTAAACCGACACCGGGCTGGATTCCTCCATGGCTTTTACTCTGTTCTCATGAGCTCTGGCAGTGGTGCCACTGCCTTCCTGCTGAGCAAAGCTTCCAGAGGACTTTAAAAACCCTGGAAAGAGGAAGAAGAAGTGTTGCATGGGTGATATTTTCTGAAGTATTTCTGCAGGATGTTTCAGTAAAGCCTGGAGGGTTTTAGAAGTGAGTTAGGTGCTGCTGGGATGTAGCATTTGGGATCTGCAGTGCAGGCAGGGTGGTGGGGTACATTTCAGTATGGCCGGCTGGTGGGACAGGGGTGGAGAGAAGGTGTAAGTGCTCGGAGAGTGCTTACAGGTGATTTCTTTTGGCTTATTTTTATTAATTTTACTGAAACCAGTGAGAAAGAAGTCCCTTTGGTAAGGACTCCTGGTCTCTGTCAGCCAGTGCTGGGATAGGGCTGCCTTTGCAGCCTCTAGGGCTGCAGGGGCTTTTCCTGTGTTGATGCAGGGAGGCGACGGTGGTCAGGACACTTTTGAGGTAGAAAATAAATGAGCCAGCAAGCAAGAGAACACGGCTGTTCTGGGATTTTTGCTCAGGAAAGACATGAGGGACATGGGTCCAAGGATCTCTCTGGGGCTGAGGGCTCAGCCTCCTCTTTGCTGGCTGGCTGGATTGGGATTTTACTTGAGTCTCCGCATGGTTATGGTATTTATTGGGAGTGTAGGTAGTCATGAGACAACTTATCCTGGTTGGAGGCGAACTCATGTTTGAAATGTTTTCCAAAGACTCAGCAGTGAAATGGGACTCTCTCTTTTTTTTTTTTTTTTTTTTTTTTTTTTTATTCAGTTACCAAAACCTATCTAAAAACAAAAGCTCAGGAGAAGAGGCTGCTCTGAGCCTTGGGCTGGTGGTTTTCAGGCAGCGTGTGTCCATGTGCTCCCGGGGATCTGTGGATTGAACACAAACTGTCCAAGAAAGATGAGTAAGCTGAGAGTTTTGTAGTCTTGAGCTGCTGATCCAGGAACCTGCACCTCCCCAGGGGAGTGTTTAGGACACCAGAATTAAGTGGTTGGAAACCACTGCCGAAGCAGGACAATATCCTGTCCCTGCACTGTGCAGGTTTTATCCCTGCTTGCAGATGGGCCATATGCATGCATCCTCACAGATTTCTGTGCGGTCTTTATTTCAGAGTATTTGTTTATCTGCTTTTGAGCAACATTTGTATCCTTTTCTTTCTTGTGGCATCTCTGAGCATCAGGCTCTGCGTTCATGAACTCACTGCAAATAAAGAAGGGTAGGAAGTAAAAATGGCCTTTAGGATCCTCTGTGGTTTTACAGGTCCTGGAGGTGACCTGGTGTGGAAGTACATTCTGGTTTTGTCTCATAAAGTAGCACTACAAGCAAAGTGCTGTGACCCAGCATAGAGGGGCTGAGGATGATGCCCATGTCCCCAGATCCGTGGCCGTCCGTCACCCCTAGCAGCTGGGTAGGCTTTAAGCATCTGGACCTTGACACTTGAAGCTTGCAGGGTCTGCTGCTGCCATTAAGCCTCCATCACCTTGCTCAAGCTGATATCAAGCGCCAATCACCTTTGGTAGCTGCATGAATCCTTCATATTATGGCTAAAATGATTTAACATCCTGTAAATTGCTGTTCTGCTTTGCCTGGCATCTGATGGAGAGAGGGCAAGGATCATGAGGACCAGAGCAAGGTCCTGCCAGGGGATGCATCTATAGGGCACCCCATCCAAACCAAGCCATGTAGCAGGGCAGGAGGCACTGACAGGGCTTTCCTGCATCTCTTCCCTTCCCTACCTGCCATTTCTCACCACCTTTTTTAGTCCAGACTGAATAATTCCTTTTATTAATATTGAAAGAATTAGCAAAAAGGGTTGATTGCACATGGTTATAAAAAACTCTCACATTCTTCCTGTGGTTGATGGATACAAGAGACCTTCCCCAAGCAATATTATCAGTGTGTTTATGCTCAACTGACCCATTTCAAGCAAGACCATTTTTTTTCTAAGCTCCCCCTGCTCCCCTCCCCCCTCAAACTGCTTCTTTCAGGGCAAGAACAAGGAAGGAAACTGAAAATCCCAGAGGGCCCTGGACAGTCCAGATTTAGGGCTGTAGCTTTTGTTCGCACAAACTCACTTGGCTCCTAACCGGCCTCCACCCATGATCCTGACATCCGCAGCAGCCGTTCAAAACACAGCACAGAGCCCAGTCCCGGCCCCGGTGGGGACCAGCAGCCACCCTTGCTTTGTGCCACCCGCTGCAGGGCTGACAGTCCCAGCTTTGCTCCCCGCTTCTCCTCCCTCACAGCCTGCCTTTCTCCCTAACCTTTTCCTACACCTGGCAAGGAGTTTTCAAAGTTGAAATTACTTTTTTTCCCCCTCCACAAGCCTTGGATGATGTTAAGGTTATGCAATGCTAACAGATGTGGGCTTTATAATTATAGCTGTCTGTCCTTGGGAGGAGCCTGCTTTAGCTTCATGTGCGCTCAGCTCAGCATGGGATGCTCCCAGGGTGGCCGTAGCTCTGGCAGAAAAGCCATGGGCTGCATGGGCAGTCGTACCGGGAACAGTCTTCAGGGAACTGCCACCTTCCCAAGGAGGGACTGCTGTGAGGTGAAGGGCTGCTCTGGGCAGCCGATCAACTGCTCTTGGCTTTTTCTGCGTGCAAACACAGATCAAATTTTTGTTCCCCTGTCAAGGGATTGTTTTGCTGCCCCTTGAGGAGAAAAATCCCTTCTGCAGGATAGCAGGGGGCCTGGAATAGCTAGTGGTGCATCTTGACTAGCTGCAATGCTCCTGCCAAATGCTATCTGTGGGGATTCTGCTCCCCTGGCATTAGCGGCATACATCCTTCCTCACTCCCTGTTCTAAAATGTCCCTGAGCAATCACAGCTGCTGCTGAAAACTTGTAGTATTGTTGTGATGCTCAACAGCACAACACCAAAAAGATGACGTTGCCCCAGCAGCAGCCAACCCCTTGCCAGGGCAGTGCCCGTGTTGCACCCAAGGATGGAGACAGAAAATTGCTGGTCTAGAGGGGATTTTTCTGGAGTCTTACAAGGTAGACATCCAGCTGGGCTGCCAGGGGCAAACCCAAAGCTTCGAGAAATCGTCTGAAACTTGATCTATTTGTTCTGGCTGTGTTTTAACTCAGCTCCCAGCAAGCCTCGGACTTGTTATGCTTGTGAAGATAAAGTAACTCCGAGCCTCGACCTGTCTGGTGAGCATCACTGCTAGTTTTAACTGGGAAGGAAAACACTGGACCGGCGGGTGGCAAGAGAGTTTTGTGCTGGAAGTCAAGTATTTCTCTCGACGGCTGCAGCTGCATGGAGTTAAACCACAGAAAGCAGTTGGCAGCTTAGGATGTGACGGAATTGTTAGTGACAAATCAGTACCTTAGCTAAAGGGCCACTATGCTTTAAGCCTTTAATGAATCAGGGGAGGCCAGATGGTCCCATGTGCATTTTTTTGGTAGAAGGTTGCATCTGGTCCATCTGCTCAGCACAGGGTCAGATTTGAAGGCTAATTTCTGGAGGCAAGTCAAAGAGGAGATTGCAGTTGTCTTACGCTTCTGGCAGGCTTGATGGTTCTGTGATGACCTGAGATTTTATGTCTATTTTGTTGAACGGACTGATTTTTGCAGGTTTCATCACCACATACTGTGGGTAGGATTTTCCAGTGTGTCTTATGCTCTGCATCCACCAAACCAGGGAGCTGAGCCCATGCCGAAACAAGATTTTTCTCTTTGTACCAGGGCCTGGTATACCTTGCAGGGCAGAGTGAAAAATGCCAGGTGACTCTGAAAAGCCTCCATAAATAATTCCTTCTTGTTCAGCCTGTCCATTCCCTGATTAAAGCCAGACTTGCTGGTGTCAATGATAAGAGGAAAGGTTTTGCTTCATTTTATTCCCAACAGCTCAGTAGAGCAAGAAGACTCTAGAGAAAGCTCCAGGGTTGATCTGCAGGGCAAGCAACAAACAGACAAGAAACCAGCAGCGTTTTGCTTTCAAACCAGTTGCCATTCAATCAGGGGTCATAGCTGAAGGTACTGCTTGCTGGCATTTCCAGGGTTATTTTTGAGAAGTGGCAATTAAATGCCTGCTGTAGTGCCCCACTATATATTTTAGCGTGCCTGGCTGGAGTGCTTGTTGACAAATGACTTGGCAACCTGAGAAAGCAAATTTCCCTCGGTCTGTTCTCATCCCCTAAGGGTTTCTGTAAGCAACTGCTGCTTTGCCTTTTTCTCTGTGCAGCAAAGCTGGCTGCTGGGGCACAGCTGAAAGCTTTTAGCGAGAAGGGAATGGAGGGAAATTCAGTGCACTGCCCTCCAGCACACCCACATTTTTCAGCATCAGGGCTGCTATAAATGGACTTGCGGACTACAATTACAGAGTGGGTATTGGCTTGCAAATGAGTGTGGTGAACCACCCCTGCAGCATCCCATCCCGTCATCCAAGGGGCAACAACAAGCAGCTTGTTACATGGGACAGGAATTGGCTCATAGGACAAGGCAGGCTCCAAATGGCAGCGGCTACTTGGTGTGCTCAGTGAGGCAGGTATCGCAGGAGTGCCGAGGGTTATCATTAAAGGCAAACAAGGGACTCTGCTCTGTTGTCTCCTTGGGCCTCGTGGTGCTCAGACTTCTGGGATGAAATGCAGACTGTCCTACTAAGTTCCTACTCAGTTCCTACTGAAGCTGTTCTAGAAGAAGAGGGGAGACCACTCCTGAAATTGCCACCTCTGGCATGGCAGATACAGCAGCCCCAAAGGAGACATGTGAGGCAAAGAAGAGTAGCTGTCCCATGGGGGTTTCTTGGAGGCACAGCTTCCTTACAGAACGTGCTTGAAGGCCAAGGACAGATATGCAAGGCTTAACCTTGAACATCAGAAATTTTGGATAGAGGCTGGGTGGTGCCTTTCGCCACTGCCTATCATCTGCAGCCATGATTTGAGATGCTGTGTGCATCCAGGCGGGTTATGTCCCATGGCCTGGTGGATTTTGAGCTGCAGAGTGAGCACAGTTCCTCTACCGTTGTCTTTTCTTGGTTTCTTGACAGGCTTCAGACTCTGCCATCCTCGACTGTGGTTTCTCTAGCCAGCCTCCCGTTCTGTTGACCCTATGAGTGGAACATGCTATGGCTGTTCCATTTTGGTTATAAGGAAGTTAGGTTAAACTGGGATCTCGCTATTTCAGATGACACAACCATGATTTGGACTTGCTTTGACTTGTGGACTTCGAAGAGCATCTGAAGCTGCGGTGTCAGCCAAACCTCGAGGCTGTAACATAGAGCGAGGACAATCACTGCTGCTTTTCACACGGCCAATGTACAGGGAAATCCTCGCACAGCCCTGGCTGGTCCTGCAGGCTGGAAACCTTAATTTCTTCTGGCAAATCTTGCTAGAACCACTCACAACAGCTGTCACTTGATGCTCTGCTCCAGGCAATATCAGACTGGATGGCAGACCCTAGGCTGAAGCTACAGCTGCTGCACTCATCCTGCTGATGCTACCAGCGGTCAGCGTTAATGACCGAGCTGAGAAGTTGGCTACTGGGTAACTTCTTCACTCTTTGCTTAGAGCCCAGTTTGGGAACATGTTTATATTGAACTTTTGGAGCTGCTGTAAAGCATACCTGTTGCTCTCTCTGGGAGAAGTAATTTTCAGGTCCATGTGATAGACCAGGTGGTAGAAATGCAGGAGAAACTTGTGGAAATGGGATGAGAAGAGATGCAAAACATGCAAAAAAAGCATGGGGGTGCTGAATTGAATTAATCTTGTGCATAGAGGTTGGTTTACGCCCCTAAACCTGTCTAATTTCCAGTCATGTGAATCCAAAAATAAATTTCATGTCTCTGTTTTGAATATGCAAAATTTTCTTTACTGTAAATGAGGTCAGAGCTTGACTGTGGTGTTACTGCAATGAGCCAAGCCTGCACATCCAGCGCTGCTGGGATTTTAGTTCTTTTCTTGGTTTTCCTTTCAGTCACTGAAAGCAGCCATCAGATGAGAAAAAGTTCCAACATGGAGATGAGGACTTCTGGTGCTCTCATGGACAGTGTGGAGCTGGTGACAATGCTGGCTGAGAGCGGGGAACAAGCATCACTGCCTGCCAAGCACACTGTGGTGCCAGCAGTGAGCAGGATCACAGGGAACGTTGGTCCCCCTGCCAGCAGTGGGGCTGTCACCCTGCCAGGAGCAGTATCTCCAGATAGCCCATCTGGGACGGCGACCCACCTGCCCGTGCCCAGCCATCCTTCTGGTGAGTTTTGTCTACACGAGAGTCCCCATTTGCTGTACCCAGTTCATGGACTGCGTGTAGCTGTTGGGTTAGGAGGGATTCCCAGCCTGCTTCTAGAAACTCAGATCAATCCAGTTCCAGGAAAATTGTTGGGTTTTTTTTGTTTTTAATATTACAATGAAGGTGATTCTGGGGAGCTGCTGCTGTCGTTATTCACCATGCAGCAGCACCCCAAAGAGTCCTACTTATCCAGGGACCTCAAAGGAGACCCTGGTATCTGCACGCCTCCTCTTGGGAGGAGCTGAACCCCATTGTGAACCCAACCTAGATTATAAGTGCCTGAGTTAAAAATATCTGACCAGCTGCGTCAGGATTTGTAGCTGAGGTCCTCACATGGAAATTGTGCAAGTGAGCACTTACCCTTGGGCTTGTTCATAATCTTCACCACTTTTGACGGTACTGTGGTTGTGAATAAACTAATGCACTTTTTAAGCATGCACTAAATCAAAGCCTGTTTCCCACTCCAGCAGGACTAGGCTGTGTTGTTTGCCCTGTCCACTTTTCTTTTTTTTTTTTCAATATACCTGAATAAGCATCTTACTGGCATGTGAACCTAGTTGTCTTTAATTTTTTAATTCCTCTTTTTTTATTCTGCTTAGAAGCTTGAATGTGGAGCTGGCATGCCCAGGGTGCCGGCCCCTGGCTGTCCTGCCATAAGCTGTTTACTGCCTTCCGTATTTTTAGTATTTTTTCTTTTTTTTTTTTAATCTGGGTTTCTCTTGCCATGCACAAATGAAGACAAATTTTGAAATACCAGTATTTTTTTGATGACCGAAACCCTCTGTTCCCAGCAGTCCCTCTTGCGGCGTTTTCTGTGTTTAATAGATGAAACACAAGGTGTGCTGCTGTGACCCTGCCCACTGCAGATGGTAGGGCTGGGTACCACAGCAGGTGATGCTGCTACCAAGCCAGCCAAGTCACGTTAACTTCTCCAAGGGGAACATGACACTCTTTACGTTGTTTCCCAGCTGCTGGAAGTCGTCACCGTGCTGCGGGCAGCTGGGAGAGAGGCAAGAGGGCTCTGGCTTCCCCTGGCACCCCTGCAGCTGCCGAGAGGACCCCACAGCTTTTGGAAGCCACAAGCACTGAGTTGGCTGAGAGGACACTGGGCAGGCATCATGGGGACTGGGACATGCTGGGGTCCAACAATGCAACAAGGACGGTGCTGCTGCCTGCATCTGTGGAGAGTCGCCCCCGAGGTGAGCTATCCCAGTTCAGCCTGGGAATGAGGTGGATGCTGTTTCCCAGAGAAACTGGGCATTGGTTAAGGCTGGCTTCCCTGCTCTGCTAGAGCTTTGTGTGCTGGATCTGGCCCTCCATCCTCACCAGGTGCTCAGTGCAGTTTTTGGGGCTTGCTTCATGCACGGGGGTGGAGAGGAGGATTCATGTGGCTTCTCCTGGCCTTGAAAATTAGGAATTACTTGGTGCAGCTCCCAAACACAAAGTTGCTGTAGGCAGAGAGCAGGCAAGGGGACTGTGGGCTGCAGGGGGAGGTGGAGGGTGACAGTGAAGGGTGCTGGCTGGGCAGCTCAGCCTGTCTCTGCGTTCACGTTTGCTTTCCCCCATTGTGTTGCAGGCTCTGACAGCCCTTCTCGAATGGTGAGTGGCTGGGTGGGCACAGAGCCAGCCAGCAGCCCTCCCACGGGCACCATGGGTGCTTCACCCTCAGGGAGTGGTGGGGGGACACGGCGACCCCTGCGCAGCACTCCTGCCCCTGGCTCACCAGGACAGCCCCACTCCTCGCCCCAGGGCTCCAGTACCCAGACTGGTGCAAACCGCTTGACAGTACACCCCAGGGATCTCATGGGGGACTCCACAAGGTCTGTGCTGACAGCATTGCCTGCCACGGATGGCACTTTCAGAGGTGAGGTTTGCTGGCCCATGGGTTTGTTGTAGAGGTTTAAAAAGCTTTTATATTGCTTTTGCTCTCTTGAAACAAAACAGGGAAGACGCTGTGTTTTGCACACGCTTTCTGTTTGTTATTAATTGGGTGGTTAGCTGAAATTCCCTGCTGAATTTTTTTGGTTGAAAAAGCTCCAAAATTTTCCATTAAAAAAAAACCAAAAAAGTAGTAAAACTTTTGAACCTTATCACCATGTTTTCTGCAGAGTGGGCATCTGCAGCTGGGAACTCTCAGCTGGTTCAGTGCCCACCCTGCAGAGCGAAGGCGAGGTCCCAGCCCACCTGAGCTGTGTGTCCCACGCCAGTGGTGCTGTACCAGGGCCTGAGGTTGGTAACTCACCGTCACAGCTGTGCTGGGTGGGTTTGCTCTTGTCTACATGGGTGAGATGCCTGTGCTTCAACAACTCATATGTGACAACTAACTCGACATCCCTGTCTGCCCCTCAGTTGCTTTATGAGCAGCTATTTCTGGAGCTCTCAAAAAGAGACTTTGACCCACTCCACATGAGCTTATTGAAAAACTTGGCATTGCTGAGTCCTTGTTCTGTGCTCGGGGTTTGCCAAGAGCAAACATCTCCAGGGCTCTCACTGACACGAACCTTCCTTCTGCCACAGCTGCTGGGAGCAGCAGTGGGGCTGCAGAAGACCTGAAGTCCAGTATCCGAAGGGCAGTGCCCGGCTCTGTAGCTGAGCCCCTGGTCTGGGTGCCCTCCTCAGTGGCCCCGGCACAGGAACGTTTCCACAGACCCTCCACAGAGCACCAGCTCAGCACTTCTCTCCTAGCTTTGGAAAGCGCTGCCACAGGTGAGCTTGGTTAGTCTAAGATTTGTTTGTTTTCCCCATTTTGTGCTTCTTTAGGAATTTTTCCCCGTGTCCTGTTACGCCTGGGGATGTGTAGTGAGCTGCAGGCTGATACGGGAACATGGCTGTGCTCAGCTTTTCCCCCTTTCCTGCTTGATGCCATGTTCAAGCTCCAAATAAACCCCTACAAGAGTCTGGGCCAATGTCTACCAGTCTTAGAGCAAAGACAGGATTTAAACACAAGTCTCTGCAGCCCTTGTCCTGTGGGTTTTCCTGCTGGCCGAGCAGCCCCATCTCTCGTGAAGTCGTCCTGTCCTGGCAGCGAGCCCTGAGTTTTGTGTAAGGTCTTCCTGCGGCAGGGGGATTCATGCCTTTCCAAAAGAGCACTTTGTCTAGATTGAAAACTTCCTATGCTTAATATCCGTATGTGCGCTGTAAGCATCTGGGAAGAAAATGGATCCATCTGTTTATAATTTCATACATATAAATCCAGGGTTTTTTATTGTGCTGTAGCCATTGGAAACAGCTACCAGCCATCCAACGTCTTGGCCACAGAGAGGAGAGTTTCGGATTTCCCCTCCACCGGTACCTCTGTTTCCACAACAGCCACCAGGAGTGGAGGGAGGATGTTAAGGTCTCTGCCAACCAACACCGGGCTTACCAATGCAGCAGAGATTTCCACCACTGGTACTGAAATCACCAGCTCTTCAGACCAGACCTGGTCTCCTGGGATGTCCTTGGAAGCTCAGGGTGGTGGTGGTGGTAGAGGTGCCACAGACCTGCTGCTCACGAGCTCACTGTCTGCTTCAGAGAACGCTTCCACAAGTGAGTTTTGATAGCTAGCTGTATAACTCAGAACACTATTTAAAGACTCTTTATAAAGAAAATACATCCTTTTTATTTTAAAGAAAGGAGGAATAATATTGTATTTGGCACATTCTGTACGTTTAAAAACATTTCACAGAAATGAAAGTATGGATAAATATTATTCTTTTTGGAAGAGGAGGATAGATTTTCCTTGCAGACTTGCAGTTGAATTTTGCAAGCAATAACTTCAGGAGGTCCTATATAGAGACTGCTTCCCCCCCCGTCTCAGTGATTTCCTAGTATTAAATATTATCATATTAAATATTCACACATATGTAGTCTATGTCTACTGATAGTGGGATGAAAGATGAAACCTATGCAGCTGTTTGCATTTACATGTATGCGGTTTTATGATTCTGTTCTTCTTTTTTTTTAGCTTTTAGCAGCAATTATGAACCCAAGAGCATCCCAACTGCAAAAGAGGCAACAGTGCACTTGGATGCCCGTGGTGCTGATAGGCCCAGTGTGGCAGCAGGGGCACCAGGGTCCCCCACAAATGGCCACATAGCCACGGTGACAACGGACTCTGCCAGCAGTACTGACCCCACCAGCTTTTTGGGATGGACCTTCTCCTCCTTGAGGACTGGGACACATGGTCCTAATGGCTTACTGGAAGCCACCGACCTCTCTTCACCTGCTGGAAAGCCTTTGCTCACAAGTTCACGCTCTGCCTCCGAAAGTACTTTCAGAGGTAAATTTGTTAGTCTGAAAGTTGGCTGCTTTGGGGTTGGATGGGATTTCACACCCCTGTGCTGGTTTTTTTCAATATAGCCATCAGTTGCTACTGGATATGTGAGTATTTTTCTTACTGGCTGCCTCAGGGGGGCAGGGTGAGAGTGGATTTCAGTTTTTGGGTGAAAAAGTGAAAAACATCAATGTCCTTATTGCTAATGAAAGTAATCTTCTGGGAAGAGCAGCTATTGTTTACGCCTGCTGGAAACACTTTTGCTGGGGATTTGCAGCCACTGCCTGGTGCTCCGTCTGTCGTGCAGGCTGGTCTGTGAGGAAGGTAACATTTTAGGAATCCACAATAGTGCTGACTTGCCCATGCTCTTGAAGTGGTCCCAAGTGAGCTCTGTTCCAGCATTCACCATGAGTTCACCATTAAACCCAATGCTCTATGAGTCGTAGTGCAGTACCTGCTCCTAGTGAGCTGGTGGGATATTGGCATCCCCAGCTCTGCGGTTTAGGAGAACCCTGGGGCAACCTGCCTGCCAAACATGGGGTAAATCAGGCTGGGTTGGATGCCAGGCTGGGGTGACAAGGTGTTCCTGAGCATCTTATGGGTGAGGCCGTGTCTGGCCCTGGATGCCCAGTGCTGTGGGGAGCTTGGTCCCGTGACCATGCCATCAGCCTGGCACTGAAACAGCAGCTTGGCTCTCTGGACTGTCACTAGAAAACCTAAAGCGGGCCTTTTTCAGCTCATCCTCTGGGTTTGCTTTGAAGTTAAAGGCATATACTCCTGGTTTAAACAGGCTCAGAGGCACCTTAAATGCGTAGATAGGGTATTGTGCACAGCCTGCACTTTAAAGGCATGGGTTTAAGTTGTGGTTTTCATGGCCTTTTGTAAGCCACATATGCCTGAACATAGGGAATTCACCTCTTCCCTGAGCAGCTTCTTTTCCAGGTTGAGAACTTGATCTGTTAAATATCGCAATGAACAGTGTGCAAACATAGCCTGTACAAAGATCCCCCAAATATATGCATACATCAAACCTGGTTTTGTTGCATCTTAGGTGTCAGAAGCAGCCACCGACCAGTTAACAGCTCAACGACAGAGCGAAAAACCCTTGCTTCCTCTCCCACCAGAGATTTCCTTTCAGCCACAGCCACCAGCAGTGGTAGGAAGGCCCTGAGGTCTGCCACAGGCAGCAGCCAATGGGCAGCAGAAGCCTCTACATCCAGTAGTGCCATGTACAGGACCTTGGACACGATCCAATCCTCATCCACATCTTCTGTGAGAGAGACCTACAGAGCTCATGGGTCCAGAGAAACCACGAGTTTCACGGAGAAGGTGGCAGACCCTTTGCTAACACACTCTCACTTTCCTTTGGAAGGTCCTTCCCCAGGTGAGCTCAAGATAGAGGTGAAATACCATTTTTCTTATAAGTAAAAGGTGAACTGTTATTATAATCTCTTACACTTTCCTGACTCTTTTTCTGCTGTCAATAGACATGACATCTCTGCAGAATATATTGTTTGGAAGGATGAAACGTGATTTTTGTGTCTGAAATATTTCAGCTCTTGCTTGACCAAAAAATGCAGTTGTTTTTTTTTTACAGAAAGGGCACACGTATGGAAAGTTTCATTAGGCCAAGAAAAATAATAACTTTCAAATCATGATCTTTTTTTACTGTCTCCAGTTGCTATCTCTATAGGCAAGAGAACTAAGCAAGGGAGGATTAGATCACGTCACTGCAGCCCCAGGGACCAAACTTCAGTTCTTGCCCTCTGTTCTAACCATTGGATCACACTGCTTCCCAGAAATCAAATCAGTTCGAAAATTTAAAGCAACTTCAAATGTTGTCTCTGAGGTCCTTCGTGCCACTGTTTGGTCCTGGACCCCACTGTGTTACTGGAGGCGTCCGATCCTCCTGACCCCATTTCTTCAGACTTCTCCAAGACCTTCACACTGCTGAGTGTTGTGCCTTGTCTGAACTGACTGCCGTGCTTTTCTGGGTTGTTATTATAATTGTTTCTTCTAGCAGCATGGAGAGCATTCAGACACATAATGGTGAAATCAAGTGCCCGGTTGTAGCAGTTCAACAATTTTTATATAACAGCATGTTTCTCAGCATCAAACCACAGTTTTTTAGAAGACAAATTTCTGTAAGGAGATTTCATGTGTTTGGAAATTTCCTGTTTCTCTGGATTGACATCTTCTCATATTTTCTACTTGTGCTTGTACTTGCTGCCTCTGAGCGTTACTGGAAGAAAGCTTGTCTGTTTATTTATAGTTTCACATGTGTAAAAACATGAATTGTTTCTTTATCACATCTTAGCTACTGGAAGCAGCCTTGCATCATTCAGCATCCTGTCAACAGAGAGAAGAACCGATTTCCCCACCACCAGGACCTCTGTTTCCACAGCAGCCACTAAGGGTGGAGGGAGGACATTAAGGTCTCTGCCAGCCAGCACCAGGCTGTCCCAAACAACAGAGTTTTCTGCCACTGGTACTGGAACAATCATCTCTTCAGACCATACCCAGTCCTCTTTAGGAGCCCGGGCTGATGGTGGCAGAGGTGCTACAATGATGTCCACAGACCCATTGCTCACAGGCTCACTGTCTGCTTTGGAAAGTGCTTCCCCAGGTGAGCTTTGACCATCCCAGTTTTATCCAAGTTTAGATCTTCTGCCACATAACATCTGTGCTGTCAGCCTAAGAGTGGTGATGGGCAAAAGCACACCCAACTGTTTATGGCTTAGTGTGCATAAATCAGTTTTGCTTTGTCCTTTCTCAGCAGAACGGACCTCAGCTATGAAAGAACACCTGCCCAGTCCTCCTTTTACCAGTACGCCCAGCTCAGTGACAGCTACCAGTGGTGGGCAGAGGACCCCAATGCCTATGTCAGACACCCATGCAGCATCCAGCATGGCAGAGAGCTCCGCTCCCCCTTCACTCCATACCAGAACCTTGGATGTGGTCCTTCTGTCGTCCTCAGCAGCAGCAGAGCCTGAGAGAGAGAGCAATGTTTCGCAGTACAGTGTTGGACTGGGTGAACCTGCAACAAAGTCGCTGCCTACGGTTCCTCCCAGTGTTTCAGTGCCTGTACCCTCACCAAGTGCTTCAGGTGAGTCTTGTGCTTTCCTGGTTTGCCATGGAGGACATCCCTCCTCCTCACTCCCTCCACAGCGCCCACCTTTCCTTTTCTTGCTTTGAACTAGATTTGCCTTATTAGCAAGCCGGGTTTTTAGGGAAGGGTGTCTGAGCATTGCACAGGTGGTGAGTTACTCACCCCACAGTTCCCTCTGGCCTTGTGGCAGCACTTCTTGTGTCAGGAACTAGACAGCCAGGTAAGTCCTCTGGGCCACATGTGAAGGCTGCCGTGGAGCCTCAACCTCAGCCCTCAAACCAAGGGAATGTGGCATGGGATGTGTCAAGGAAGCGGTACTTCTTTCACCATTCCTTATATCCCAGTTATCCTTTGTATTATCAGCCTCGGCTCTGCTTCCAGAGTACCACCAGAGCTGGTTTGAAACCCACAGGCCCTCCTAAAAGAATTTTCTGCAAGATGTCCAAGACCGGGTTATACTTCTCTGCCACTATTCTCCAGAAACACCATGCACTCCAATCTGGTTTATTTTTCTGATGTGAAGGGAGAAAATACAGATCAGTTGGGACCACGACTTAGCAAATAGGTGCTGTTGGTTAACCGGATGCCATCTCCGCTGTGGGAACTGAAGTGTTCACATTACAGTCCCTGTAGAAGCTTCAAAGGGATTATTAATATACAGTATATATACATACATATATATATGTTTATATATATATGCTTTGCGATTCCAGAGAAAGGAAGAAGAGTTCCTGGTGCTCCTACTGAGACCACGTACATCTCAATGACACTCTCCAGCCATGGGGAGGGGACATATCAGCCTGCAGCTAATCATGGCACGTGGAGCACAGCAGTGACAAGCCATACGTCTCACTCGCCCGGGGAATCTCACACCGGCCCCCTCCCATCCTCCACAGCGTGGTCTGGGGCGGGACATGTCTCGTCCAGCCAAGCAGGGTACCCAGAGCCCAAGGTCACCCTTTCATCCAAGGTCTCCACCTACTTCTCAGCTACCGGTGAACCTTCCAGTGAGTTTTTCTTAACTCTGGGATGGAATTTAAATTAGGGGAAAACCCACTCCCCCTCTCCCTCCCCCTCTTCCGTGGGCTTGATGTGGCCACACGTGTGTCAGAGCAGTTGTGGGTATTGTGGGCAGGCTTTATAAGTGGTGGTGATTTTGCTTCTTGGTGTTGTGTATCTGCAGCTGTTGGTGCTTAACAAAAATGTCTCAGGAATGAGGCATGTAGGTTCTTACTATAGAAGACATCTGCTACTTGCTTGTGGTAATAATTATAAGTAACACAAATATGCCATTATGACTCTAATACTATCAATTATCCTCTGCATTTGGACAACCCTGTTTCTTTGGAGTACACTTTGTTTGTTAAATCCACATTTAAGGTGATAGATATGTGAGATCTACTTAATCTGCATTTAATATGGGTTTATCTGTGCAGTTTTATTAATCTGCATTTCAAAAACAGAATTACTGTAGAAATTACAAATGCTCTTTGCTCTGTGATGATAAAATCAGATGCCTGCTTTTCGATCCTGTTCCAGCCACGGGCAGCAGCCATCGCTCACTAAGCAGCTCAAGTGCCAAGGAAAGGCTGTCTAGCCCCATCACGGATCCTGCGTACAGTACCTCCACGTCAGCTGACGGTGGAGAAAGGATCTTGCGCTCGGTGACAGCCAGCGTGTTGGCCAGTGGCACTGAGAGCTCTCCTTCCTATGGCAAAGCTGCCAGCTCTCCAAAGCCAGATCCGCCAGTGTCGGTGGAGCACAGTGGGATGGCCAATGCCTCGGCCAGCAGCGTGGGCTTCACGGACTTTGCAACAGAGACGCTCTTCACACGTTCTTCCAAGATGCCCACTTATTCTTCCTTCCAAAATGATCTCACAAGTAAGTTAATGTCTCCTGGCGTACATTTTCAGGGTAGTAAGGGTAATCCACATTGGTGTGCATTTGCCTACAGCATATACAGAGTTGACATTCATTGATTGGTACATACAGTGTCTCCGGTGGGTACTCTTGAGGGGATGATTTTATCCAAAGTCTCAAAGCAAGACCCTGGCTAGGGAATCGGGGAGTCATTCCAGAACTGAAAACGTGAGCTAAGCAGAGAAACTCTCTTGTTTTGATGCACTTTTTTTTTCATCCTAACTAGTTTCTTATGGGTGATACTTTCAGAAGTGTTTCTTGCTGACCTAAGGAATTTGTAGAATTACATTAAATGTTCAGAACCCTTTAAAAAAAATATTTCTAGAGATTGCTGAATTTATCTGTACATCTTTAAATTCATGTTGTAAGATTGACTGCACCTTTTATGCTAAATAATCTGAATTTTTTGCAGACTGATGTACTATTCATTTAGGATTTCCTGACTGCAAAGTTTTAAATCAATGTATTAATGATAAGCTGCAAATTAACATAATATAATAATTTCATCCTGCAGAGGCATGATGTTCACTGTGTCTGAAGGCAAACTGACTGAAAAATACGGATATTCTTTAGTTGGGAACGGAGTATAAGAGGGAGAGGGTGTAAGTTTTAGAAATTATGAGTGATAAAGAGAACAGATGAGTTTTCCTGCTTAGCTTGCGGTAAAATATTGTGGAATGATAAGCGCTCAATCATATCAGCAAAGCAATTCTGGAAGAAAAGTGTTTTAGAAACATACAGCTTTCATGGGAGCCTTCTGTCTTTCCAAGTTCACCACTTCAGAATGAAATAAGGAGCGCAGAAGACTCCTGATTTGATATTTGTGCTTAGATGGTGCTCTAAATATTTAGAAGAGCATGAGCCAGTCACAGACAAGAACATTTTGTGTATTTTGCAAGTGATTTTAGTATGACATCAAAATACTTCAACATTACTGTATCTTTCTGTATTTTCTGTATTTTGTCCTTTTATTCCAGGCTTTTCAAGTAGCCATCAGCCAGTCAGTAGCATTGATGCTGAGAAACGGACCTCAGTTTCTCATACAGATGGCACATACATTTCAACCACGTATACCAGAGGAGGAGAAAGAACCCTCTTATCTATCTCAAATAGCAGCACCTCTGCTGACTCCTCAGAAAGTTCTACCTTTTTTTCTGAGATTTCTAACCCTTCCGATTTATCAAAGACTTCTGTAGCACAGGATGGGAGGAGCAACTTATCCAACGATAGCAGTTTTGTTGAACCATCTACAGAACCATTGCTAGTACGCTCTTCTAAGCTATTGACTTCTTCTGCACGCAGTGTACAAAATACCACTGTCTTCAAAACTGAGTCTGAATTATTGACCACTGACAGATCATCTCTGTCTTCATCAGCATTTCCTGCCTCTTCCTCAGCATCATCAATGTATCACTCGCTATCATCTACACCACCAACTTATTTGTTTACCTCATCAGAGTCATCTGACCCACTCTCGTCCTCTGTGATGGCGACTTCACCCCCTCTGGAGGCTTTGTCATCCTCCTTGCCCACTTCCCCCTTGCTTTCCCCATCTTATTCATTAGCATCTTTATTGCCTCTGTTTTCATCACCATCATCCATCTCACAGTCCAATGATAGTGGTCAAGCAAGCACCTCTGTAGCTACGACTGTAGTCAGGGGGGTGCCCTCCACAGCTGCTGAAACTGGGAGCTCACCCAGAGGGACCAACAAGCACAATGTAACACACCAGCCCCGAAACAGCACCACCTTCACCTCCACTGGGTCTCCTCCTCTCCCCACGGGGCCCATGGAGCAACTTGGTGGTCGTATCGTGTCTGTGTCTGTTCCTGTGACAGTAATGGAGACCACCTCGCTGAAAGCCACCACCACTCAGGGGAGCAGCTCCAGGAAGGCAACACCACTGGTCACCATGCCTGGCAGTGCCCCACGGGCTGGGCCGACAGATGCACCTCTGAGTTCCTCACCAAGTGCAACAAACCACAGTGTCTTTGTCCCTGCAGTGGCACTGACCACAGTGAAACCACCTGCACTGACAACACTGGCCAGTCACCAGTCAACTGTAGGTGATGCTAGCTCCACAAAAGCCCACAGACCTCAAACGACCATTGCCACTAAGCATGTGTATACCACTGCTGAAAGCACAGAAGCTGTGGATCCCACCACTGCAAGGCCTGATAAAGTCACCAAGGAAACCATTCCTGTTATAAGACCTTCTGAAGTCCCTTCAACCATTAAGACCACTGTGAGCATTGCAACTACTTTAGTTGCTACCAAGCCAACCACTGTTCCTCTGTCAAGTAGCACAGTTGGACTGAGGACATCGTCTCCGGCAACAGGTAATGTGTCTAATGGCACTCCTCAGTGATGGGGCCAGGGATGAGGGGCCCAGCAACACCTGGGTCCCACTTTAAGGGTCTTCATGTATGTATGTATGTATGTATGTATGTTTATATATATTGCGAGTCTGCTGGCAGCAGAATTTGAAGGTAAGAACTTGGTCTCCATATTGGTATTTTTAAGCTAAGGATTTATCAATCAAGCTGAACTGCTGGAAAAGGGTGAGCATTAGGGTGAACATTTCTGATAGAAATGTGAAGCTGAAAATTGATAATTTCAAGAAAATAAAGCTGACTGACCTTCCAGATAAGTTAGGATGCAATTTATATTTATTGATCAGTCACCAATATCAGTTGATATCAAACAATATTTATCTTATTCATGAGAAACGGCAGTTGGCCAGCACTTGGTATTTGTGTTAGAAAATACCTTCTGCTCTTATCACGACCTATGGTCATTTTCTCCCCCCCTCACTAAATAATCTCCTACTCAAGGGCTTGTTGCTTCTCCTGATGGGCCACATACTGTAGGCTTGCCAAGTGTATTGTTACAATCATTTGTTATTGCTTCCAAGCTCCTTACCTTCTCAAGTGAATACACTGAGTGAAGTTTTATATGAATAGAAATAATTTCTGTGTGTAAAGGTCAAGAGGCTGGCCCTTATGACACTGTAGGATGTTGTGTGTGCTAATGGCATTAATCTCAGTGAAATACTAGTAATATTCCATCCAATACATTCCATCCAATAGTTAGTACTTAAAGGTTATTTCTTAGGCCAATGGGTTTTTATTATAGCTATGGCTTCATGCAAAAAAAAAAAATCACCATACAAGAATGGATTTTTTACAATAAAAACCTAGTGTAATATATCCTTTTTACCGATTCATACTTTTGTCAAGTTACTCTTTCCTTTAAACACTGAGTTTTGCCATTTACTAGAATGAAAAATCCTTCTGCTGCCTGTGATATGATGCTTCATATGTGGGCACTCATTACCACAGGAGAAGAAGCTGCCCTGGTCCACTCTGTACAAAGCACAGACTGAAGGACAGCAAAGTGAAAGCCAATGTTGTAAAATATACCCACTCATTTCTGGCTGCTTAGATCAGAGACACCAAATCTCCTTCTCACTTATACTGAGGTAGTCATGCCAGGTTGGTCGAGACATGGAGATTGTGTCCAATGGCATGTCCTGGTGCTGAGGGTGGCTCAGGAGTCTGGTCTGCAGGGCCTGTGTGATGCCGTGCGATGCTGTGGCGCTGTCAGAAATACATGCATGGGTCTGGCACTCACCCTTTGTGCTTTAACCCCAAAGTCCATCCTTCCTGCCTCTGCTGCAGCGCTCAGCAGCAGCTGCAAAATAGGTATAAGTGGCGCATAAAGCTGTCTTGCTCATCTTGTAGCACCTTGCCATGAAGAATTCATAGCCCTGCCCATACTCTGGCCTTGCACATGTGTGTGATGTGCATTTGTGCTCGTGTGAGTCACAAGCACAGCAAAAGGAGTGTTTTTGACCAGGCCATGGTTTGGTTTTTTTTTTTCCCTAAGGAAGGTATTGGATATCTTCTCCAGGACTTGCAGTTTGAGTTGTCTGATCTATGAAGCAACTGAAACTACTGTCATTAATCCCCTGAAACATCATATTTCACAGTTAGTGTCCCCAAGCCCTTGCTCACCCAGTGGGAAGTGCACTATGAGCAGTGTCACAGGCAGGTATTGCTGCTGGGAGCAACCGCAGCGTGGCACGGAGGAGGCTGCAGCCCCAGTGAAGGAGGTGACGGGAGCTGGGGATGACCCTGCCGCTGCTGGGTACTCTAAAGACTGCATCAGTGTTCAAGCTCTAGCTTTGGTTCATGGAAACAGAGCTTGGATGAACAGTGCAGGGCTTTGGTGAATGAGCCCATGCTCCTCTGTCTACCTCTGGCTACCAAGGTCCTCTCTTTGTTCTCTTCATCAGTGACTGTAGGGTTGTTTGTCTTTGAAAAGCACCCCGAGATCTGCAGATGAGAGCTGCTGGAAACAAGCCGTGTGTTAGTATTAACGTGGGTCAGTACTGGATCCCAAGAGCTTCTGAATGAGTATTCAAGAGAAAGTGGTTTGTATTTATTTTTTCAACTCCAATAGAATAATTAAGAACTGGATGAATAGTAAGTGCAAATGATGCAGTGAAGCATCTGATAATGCTCAGGGGGTCACAGAAGAAGAGCCAAGCTGATCTTTTTCAACTCAACAGCTGGTGATTTTTGTGATTCTTATACTATAAGCTGGGGTTTTTTTTTCTACTTTTGTAGATGTGGATAAATGTCTTTCCAACCCTTGTCCTGCACTGGCCACCTGCAACAACACCCGTGGCTCCTATATCTGTCAGTGTCCTCTTGGATATGAGCTGGAAAAAGGAAAGTGCAATTTAGGTAAGAAAACACATGAAAAGCCAGGGAAGAAAAATATGGAAATAGTTATCTGTAATCTTCTAAAAAAATTTAACCTAGGCTCAGACTAGTTCAGGAGATTAATGTTCCTCCCACCCACCACTTTTAACAAGAGTCTTTTAGTGTTTATACAAGTGCAGTGCCTAATGCCTGTCGTGTTGGGGTGCCCCAGGGAGCAGGCACAGTGATAGCTGAGGTTTTCTTAAAAACACAGCAACAGAGCAGTGGATTCCAGCTTGTTGGTGAGGACAGACATGCCATTTCTGTTCTTGATGGGTTTTACAACCCACAAGAGCTGTTCAGCAACTTGTCATAGCTCCCAGCCCCGCAAACCTGGGTGATGGCACTTGGCTTGGGAGAAGTGAGGGGGGCAATTGTGTAACCTGGCTTAGTGGGATCAGCCATGTATGGAAAATTAAGCACCTGTGAAAGTCTTCGTAAAATCAAGGTCTTGTTTTGTACCTTTAGCATTTTTTGTGCAGCACAGTTATTAGTTGGAACTCAGGTTCTGCCACCCTCCTTTCCAATAGAGGACTTTCAGTCTCAAGGACTTAAAATGTCCCATTGTAAAGGGGAATTTATTTTGCTAGAGTTTCTTCTGACCCTTAATCAGAGAGGATTAGAGGCATGGAAATTTTGCTAAGAAAACATGGGTGAAGTGTCCCTGAATGGTATTTTGAAACATTTCTTAAAGTTGAAATGTGTCAGCTTCCAATTTAGAGAGCTGTTTTGATTATGCCTTGAACTGTGATATGGGCAAACTATATAAATACTGTGAACGTGATTGTCATTTATACCCTGAGTTGTTACGTTAGAGCTGTCTGATATAAAATTTGTGGTGAAGAAAGGCTCTATAGTTGGGAAAAATGAGAAAGAATTGGAGGCTTTATCTGCAACTGTATTTGTTTTTCTGGTGGAACATAAAACTGGAGCTCCGAGTTCTCATTTCCACTGAGTATCTCATGACACTTAATACAAGATTTAGGGATATTATCTCTCTGAGCCTGGACAACTGGGATTATTGCATTCTGCTGCTATGAATCAAATATGAATCTAAGCACGGAAAAATGCATCTTTTGGACCTCTTTTCAAATGTCATTGCTCATTCTGCCCAACAATTTGAAAAATGAAAATATCCTTTCTACAGTGCTTTATTTTGACTTGTTGATTTGCTTTCTTTCCATTGGAGGGAGGGGTGAGAGACTTGATAACATTTATCCCAATTATTATAAATAGCTTAGGTACCTCAAACTGTCTTGTTACTAAATTTACCCATCTTTCTCTGTGCTCAGGGATCCTTTTAAATTAGCCTGTGTTTCTATACAAAATGTATGAACACTGTGGTGAAATGCTGGCTATTCCACAGTGTTGATCTCTGGAATTCCACTGGAGCTGTGGGAAAATCACAGCAACTCTTGGGAAAAATCCCAGGGCTGGGAATTCACTTGATTGGGGCAATGGCTGTCAGACATTAGTTTCTGTCCGCTGTGTGAAGGGATTTTCCATGCAGACAGTCCGTCATGTAAGGTGGATGAAACTGCAGCTACATGTGGCATGGAGATGTGTTTCAGCTAACTTCTTTTATTCTCCTTTTTAGTAAGAATATTTATTGGCCAGGTCCCCCTGAAATTTAATATTACCCATGGGAAGTATGCAGAGCTCCTTCACGTTGAGGCTGAAATCCTGGCGATGGTAAGTGTCAATTACTGGGATGTCAGCAATGCTGATGACACAGGTCCTTTTGCTCTTCTTATGTTGGTTTTTGGAAGCCACGAGACTCTGCAGTGTGGATTTAGCCTTTTTAATCATTAAACCGTCCTGGTCTGGTGTAAGTAGGACTGATGAGTTGTACACTTTTAAATCCCAGTACTTCTCGCCTTGCCTTGGCCAGGCTATCAAGACAGCAGTGGAGAGATCCAGCTCCTATGTGTCTTAAGGCAGTGTATCTGCCCTGAAAATCCTGGAGCCCTTTTTGTGAAGTGATGTGTCTGAGTTCACACTTCTGTAGCCTCCATCCTTTCCTAGTCTCTTCTAGCTGTGTTGCCTTTTCCAGATCTCGAAAGGGGTCAAACATTAAAACGGTAACTCTGGGCTTCATCGTTCATCAGTAAATCTCACTGTTCTTGGGGCAGCTTGGACTGCAGCTGGTGCCACCTTGCTCTTAGCCAAACCCTGCGGGATGAAGCACACCAGCCACCCAAGTTACCTTCCTTTTCGTAGAGTTACCTAGCCGTGCTATTGCCACCATGTGGCCCTTGGTCAGCTGAGAGCAAGCGCTGGCTGAGCTGGTGGCTTCCCCGTATGCTGAACCATTAGTTGCTCCAAAAAGACCCCTGGGCTGAGGACAGGTACATCTCTGTGCTTTTTTTAGCCACGTCATTGCATCCACAAGTTCATCCTTTTAGCAGTTTTGGGGCTGCCTGTAGTTCATACAAACTCTTTTTGGAGTAGGTGGTTTGAAGATACTGGCAAAGGAGGGGGGAGTTGGGGTGAGTAACCATGGTGCTGCCTGCGTAGCATGTGCTGGGAAGTGAAGACAACCAACCATGCAGATCCCAGGGGAGAGAGGCTTCTTGGAGGATGTGCAATCTGTGAGGGCATCACTCTGGGCTCAACCTCATGCAGGGCATTCTCCCAGCTGGCTTCTGGCCTGTCCTTGGCCTTTGTAGAACACCAAGCAGATGCTCATGTCAAAATCTGCAGGTCTTTGTTCCTGACCCAGATGGGGTTATGGTGACTTTGTCTGTTCTTTACTCACAACAGAACTGTGCATCTTTCTTATTGAACAGACGAACTACTGGGATGCTTAGAGCCCCCTCAGCCTCAGTAGGCAGCCCTGGTGAATGTAGGTGATAGTGCTGATGACCCAGGGGTGTTATCCCATGCTGCATCCTGCTGGGCTGCCTCCTTCCATCATCTCCCAGGGCACTAACAGCTGCTCTCTCCTTCCCTGCAGCTCGATTCATCACTGTCAGGCTTGCCAGGGTACCACCACTCCACAGTTAAAGCAACCAGGTAAGGCTAAGGTACTTGAGCATTTGGGATGTTCAATTTGAGATCCACATTTTCCATTTTGAGTTGGTGCTGGGCTTGATGCAATCTGGCCTGGCAGTAGCACAAGGCGTGGAGCTACAATGCCTGACCACCTCGCTCAGCTCTCCGAGTATCCTCCTGGCCTGAGTGGTGTGGCCACAGGCTTGTCAGATGTCCAGGGGGGATTTATGGCTGGTTTCAAAGTGAGCTTCCAGCAGATCTTCCAGCTCCAGATTTGCCTCTCTCTAAGTTTGTCCTGTTTATAAAAGTTTGTTATGATGCGTGGTTGTTTCAGTATGTATGCAATATTTTATCTGTGATAAGGATCACTTGCATTAATAAGTGTCCTGTGTATAACATGCGTTAATATGAGTCCTGTGTATAAAGTGCTAACGATGACATCAGACTGATCTGTAGTACTCAGGGCTGTTTTGTTTTTGTTTTTTTTTCTGTTAGGGAGACAAATTTTGTGTATGTTTCAGTGCAATCCACATTCTCTTTAGCATCCAACATTACTTTCTACGATGTTGTCAGCAGTGTCAAAAGCTACATTCGAGCTTGCAAATCTCCCACTGAAGCCTGCCAGTTCCTCTCCAGCCTGAAAACCCTCCACAGAGGTAAGTAGCATCTGGAGGAACAATGATGGGAAGGGAAATCATGTTGTATTTGGCTTCTTTTGTAACAGAGGAAGAAAGATTTTGGCATTTGGAAAAGCCGCTCTGAATCTTTTTGTCTTATTTAAATGGGAGTCATCTTAAGAGCGCTGCAGTACAAAAGGGATGGCAGGTATTGAGCCTTATCCTCACCATATGTGTGAGAAATCTGCCTCTGTGAAAACATCATGCAGCACAGGATTAGAAGCATTGTAGGGCAGCCTTTCATCTCTGGGATATGACACCGGGCCCTGGTCAGATCAAAAAAACTGTAAGTCTTATTCCACCCGTGTGGCCAGGAGCTGGAGAAATGGCATAAAAGGCAAGAGAGAAAACCCTTCAGTGAAGCTGATCAGAACTGCTGAAGCCTATCCAGGGAGCTGTGCTCTCCTGCCTGCCGGATTTCAGCGTAGCAGGGTGTAAAAATAGTTCACCATTAAGAGCTTTTTATTACTCTACCAAATCCTCTGCCTGCTAAAGAGTGTGGCACACCTGGAGAAGCACATCAGTGTTATGCAGGACCTTCTCCAGGTAGATTCCATCGGTCCTGGTGGCCCTGTGCCCTGCACTGCCCAGTCTTCACTTTCCAAGGGAATGGTAGAGGAGATTTAGCCATGAGAGGTATCAGCAGGATGCAGGGAGAGGGAGCAACACTGAAAGATGAGCTCTTGCAAAGAGCCCTGCAACTTCAGAGTTCCAGGCTTTGAGGATGACGGGCAGCAGCGCTTAGCCTGGGTGTAGTGCAAAACCCTTCAGATCGTTTTGGCAAAGTAAAAACAAGGATGAGAAATTTAGCATGTGCTTTTATTTTAAAGTGCCATATTTTAAAGCCACATTCCACCATGGATTTAATTAAATTATTTTGATAGATGCGCTTAGATTATGTCTAGCCAATACAATGCTTCTGGGAAAGTCTCCTTCTGACTTGAAATAAGCAGAATAAGAAACAAATTATGTTCTTATTTGAGTACTTAAAAGAAAAGATATCAGATAAAAAAAAGGATTTTGGATCTAGCAGGGAGAGGTTTATAAAAGATGAATTCCAAATAAGTGACATGTTTTCCATAAAACCCTGTTTCTCATGAATATTTTTCCATTTGGATATTCCATTTAGTCTGACCTCCTGGTAAAAAATGTAAATTTGTTGACACAATTTCCATCATTTACCCACAGTTTTGTTGAATGCTCATTGTAACGAATCTGACGTTCTAAAGTAAAACACTGCTTCAAAGTAATGTAAATGAAAGGACAAATTCTTTGTTTGAAATATGAAAAAATCCAGTGCTTAATATTGAAGTGAGAAAAAAATGTTTGGTCTGAGCAAAATGTTTTCCTTGATATAAACTTAAAATTTGATTTGTTGAACTGTCTCAGGGGGTGAATGTGTTTTAGCCAAATTTTTCTTTTTCATTTTCCCTTCTGCCTCCCAGCTGAAACATTTATTATTCGCTCCCTCTGTTTGCCTGTCCAAATGACAGTAGATGTGCAAGAAATGGTGACATAGCGTGATGTTGACTGTCTCCTAATGGAACAAATGTTATTTAAAACATAAGGAAAATTAATTAAAACAGCACATGTGCTGGATGTGATGCCTGGGGAAAGCAAATGTGTGCACTGGCAGGTTTAGAGAGAACCACGCTGATATTGGCCACCTCTTCCCGACAGTTGGCAGCTTGTGCAGGCAGAAAGACCCTGAATGTGACAAGGAAACTTCTGAATGCACCGACTTTGATGGAGTTGCGCTCTGCCAGTGCAAAAGTGGGTACTTCAAATACAACAAGATGGATCACTCCTGCAGAGGTATTGCTGTCTGTGTGGTATATTTTGCCTGAATTTTGCTTAAACTTTTTTTCCCAGTGGAAATGAGTGTGTGTGCATTTCTGTGCCTACGAGAAGCTCCATATTATGAATAAATATTGGCAGCTCAAGTTTCTTTTATTTAGTTAGGGGACTTTTCAGCAGACGCTGAATATACAGGCTCTCTCTAGGAATAATATTATCTCTTTCTGGAGCATGCTGTGAGTCACAGTGATTGAGAAGAGGGAGAAAGGGGCCCGGCTGCTTTGGGCTCCAGTTCAGTGGCACAGAACAGAGGTGACGTGCGGCTCTGCCTGTTTTGACTTTGTCTGAACTCTCAGCGAACTTAGGAGAATTGCATTAAACTCACAAGCTTATGTTAAAACATCATCGATATTTTTAAATAGGTATTTAAAAATGATTATGAATATATTTTTCAGCTGCGTTCCTATCAGAAATTTTAAGCTTAATGGATATATTGTTTTTTATCTACTCCTCAGATCATGAAACCTGTTTTTGCTCCATTTTAAACGAGGTCTTTGTCCACGTGCCAGTGGTCCAAATGACGTCTGTAGGATCAGGATGTCCATGCCCTAGTTCCAGCAGTCATTCTAGGGCTTCTCAGAAAATGGAGTTTTCTGATGACATACCAATAAGAATTACAATAGTGGTTATATATTGTTTCTGGCAGTGTCTTCTGGGTTAGTGTTGAAATAGGGAGAGATACTTTATCAATTCCAAATCTGATCAGAGAGTAAGAAAAATGTATCTGGAAATAACTCATGTGCTGAAGGCTCTGGGATGGACATCTTGGAAATGGGCATCTTTGAGTGCAGGGACATTGTCCTGTCTCTCCTCTTCTTCGTAGCTCCAGGCAAAACCTTTCTCCTTTGCATTTTCCTTTCCTTCCCTCACCTTGTATGTTGGGGGAAGGATTTCTATTAGGAAATACTGACCATCTCCAGACCCTTCAGAGGCCGGGAAGGGCTTATGTAGTGAGTGGGGAGCTGAGATGAAACCTGGGAGGCTTTTGCCCAGTTCTTGCTTCATCATTGACTGGGAGGACCCAGAGCGAGTTACTTCATTTCTCTTGTCCACGTCTCTTGCCAAGCAGTGTTGTGAAGATAAATACCTGGAAGGCTGTGAGGCACTCAGATGCGATGATTGTGTATAACATCTGGTACGCATGGTTACTCCCTACTGATGGTCTTGTTTGCCGGGCAAAATATAAAAACCCTTCCTGCATACAGTGAGACCTCTTTTATACCTTCAGCTTTCTGCTGTGAGTAGGAAACATCTTATAGACCACCTTGAGACTATCTGAGAGACAGTGTAGATGCAGGATTTAGGCTGCAGTGCAGTAGCATGAGGGTAGCACCAACTGCATGGTGGCACGCTCCAGCAAGACAGCAGATTTTCAGCATCATTTCGGAGTAAGCCAGGTGGTTGGAGTTTTTAAAGTCTTTTTCAAAAGCCAAGCTGTGGCTCTCATTTGATATTTAGGACTATTTTCTGGTAAATATAGCATACAATATGCCAGCCTCTTTGAATATCTCTGCCTTCTTAGTGACTAAACAGGAACTGAGGTCTCCTGAGCATCTGACCCTCATTGTGGGTCATGAAAATGTGGCACTGTAACTCCAATTATAGTATTTGCAAAGAGGGAAATGGCTATTGTGCTGCCCTGTCCGGTTTCTCTCGTGGGAAGGTGGGTGCGGCTGGGAGAGCCTCCGGGGCATGGGAGGTCAGCTGCCCTCACGCCCTTGGATTGTTCCATCTTGCCTTGTAATGCCTGCTTGAAAAAGCATCCCCTGGACCAAAGAAGGGTTGAGTCTCTGAGCCACAGGAGTTTTCACATGTCGACCATGGTACCTGTCGTTGTGCAGTTCTATCGTCTCTGGGTTGTTGCTGGTTTTCAATCTTCCCAATATTTTCGGGGCTGTTTTAGAAACAGGGCGACAAATCTAATGTGCCAACTTTTCCAGGCCATGCTATTTTTAAAAGTACAGAGCTTTTCCAGAGCTAAGCAAGGAGCAGAAAAGCTGGTTTCCAAAGAGACCCCCTGAGTCTCTTTAGGGAAGACAAAAGCAAAATAGAAAAGCAAACCTCAATAGCTTTGCTTGGCCCTTACACTTAAGTCTTTCTTCTGTTCCCTGTTCATGTTTGAAAGCTTGCCGAGTAAGTGTGACAGTGCAAGCTCTCCTGGGAGCACGTTCAAAAGAGCAGGAAAGATGCCAGAGGAGAAAGCAAAGTGGCAGGAAAAGGCAGGGTGAGGAGAGGAAAAGACATAAGCACCAAGTATTTAATAAGACAAGTAGTTGCATGTTCAAGATCTTGCTTTTCCTCTTTGCCTCCACTCCTGGCTTGAGACCTGTGTGCTGGTGTGGTCTCTGGGGGAATAAATGTACTGAAAGAGGTAGTGTGGGAGTAGTGGGGCTGTATAGTACAGAGAAAGGGGTGCAAGTCCAGCTATCGTGGACATCAGCCCCCATGTCATCGTTGGCACCAGTTGACAAGTCTGTGCCTAGAGCTGCAATATTCTTGATCACTCATCTGCATCCACACACTCCGCAGGGAAAATGGCATGCTGAGTGACATGAGACACTTCGTAAATCTTATGTAGTCAAACAGTATTTCAATATCACCACAAGCAAGGCCAGACATCCAGGTACACTGTAGGTTGCATCTCCTAGAAAGCAGAGATTTGGGCAGAGCTGCGAAGGGGGCCTGGCAGATAAAGATGAGCCCACTCTGACTTCTAAGGCTAATATGTTCCCCAGGTATATTTAGGGGACTCAAGTAGGCAGAAGAGGGGAAGTTTTGTTATCCTTGGGCTTGTGACATCTGTTTTTGGGAACAAGAAATCAAGAGGGTCAAAGAGAATCTGTCAGCATTCAGAGAAAAGCTGCAATAATCAGGGAGACTCGAAGGTCTCAGTGCGCTTGGCTTTATTAAATGCAAAGGAGTTATTTGATAGTGAGGAGGAGAAGTCTGATCGTATAACCTTTTCCAGTCTAGCAAGCAAATATCAGAAGGCTGGGATTTGACACTGGGATCATTCAGACCAAAAAGAAGGTGAATGTTTTTAGTGGCTGGGGAAATTAACTTTGTGAGCATCTGACTCACGGTTGTCGTTGATTGTCACTGAACATATGAAAATCAGTCTTGGATAGTTCTCCAAAACGTAGCTCCAGTTCAACTATTTGATTTGAAACAGGAATTAAATTTAGGGAAGTTCTGTGACCTGTATTATGAGGGGGAGGTCACAGTTCGATTGCTCCCAGCTGGCATCAGTATCGCTTGTTATCGATGCTGGAAGAGCCATAAACTTCTGAATCCAGCCAGAATGTTAGTGCTCTCTCTTGGTTTACTATGATATTGCCAGCCCATCCTAATGGACAACATTACACATTTATCCTAGTTTTCTTCCTTCCTCCCTTCCTGTGCTAAGTGTTTCTGAAAATACAGTAGCTGTCTGTGCCAGAGGGGAAAAGGACCTGGCGTGCTGCGAGCAGCAGAGGAGGAGTTGAGGGCTTTGCTGCAGCTTTGCTGGGACCTCTTCTACCTTCAAATTTCCTTAAATTTGCTGGGATTAGAAAGTGCCAGAGCTTTCAGCCATGTGCTATCCCTCCAGTTAGAGAGCATGGCAGAGGGGAAGAGGGCTTGAGAACTGCTGCCTCACCAGTTTTAAGCATATAGTGTTTGAGGGGGAAAGGAATCCATGAGCATTTTTGTTTTCACTTACTCGTGTAGTTTTACTCCCCATGAAATGTGCTCCAGGGATTTCCCAGACCCCTGAGTGATGTCTCGCAGACCCCCAAGGGCCGTTCATGTGCTGGTCCTGGCTTGTCCCTCTGCCCAAAGGGACTCCCTCTGTGTCACTCCTACCGAGGTCTTTGAGCAACCACCTTCGCTGTCTCTGTTAAAGGCAGTGAACTTCCAGGAGCTCTGGTGGGACTATGGCTGAGAAAAGGTGATCTCACCAGTAATCTGAAGCTTGTAATTGTGTGTCCAATGTATCATCACCTCTACTGTTCATCAGAGGGGTAGTATAATTTTCTCAGATAATTTGAGTGACTGGATAGCTGTCCCTAAGCACACAAATTATTTTATTTTGAAGCTATCTTTTTTTCAGTTTTTCACCAACATTTTGTACATAGCAGTTTTCTGGGTTATTTACACCTAGGAAATTTAATTTCTATTCTGTAGTAAAATATGATATTTCAAAATTTCATTTAGTTCCAAATTTGAAAGAAAATAAAAAAAGGTGACATGAGGCAAATCATAACATACCACTTTGGGTTACACCAGCTGTGTTTGCATAATATTTTGTTGCAGTACTACATTGAAAAGTAACGATTAACTTGCATCAAAGCTAAAGCAGCACTGTTCAAATGAAGTTTCAAAATAAAAACTGGGAGGCACTTGCATATGTTTCACCCTGTTGTCTTGTGGGATGCAGTACAAGTGTGCATTGAGTTTCCATTTAGGCAAGAAAAGGTTCTGCTGGGAATTATGTTACCAGCTTCCCACTCTGTGCCAGGCTTTGAGCTGGCTCTGCTGGGAAGCCCTGAAATGGTCCCAGTCAAAGGCAGCAGGAGGTGAAATTAAGTGCATGGTGTTTTATCTAAGCCAGAGAATATACTGCTTCACATCACTGCTGTGCCGGCAGCACAGACAGGCTTGTTGATTCCCAAAGTTGTTTGGAGTGAGGCTGTCGTGGGGAGTGGTGATGGGAAATGTCTGTCCTGCACCACTACGCGGTGCTCACCGCCTTTCTCTCCTGTGTGTTTTTAGCCTGTGAAGATGGATACAAGCTGGAAAATGAGACCTGTGTGAGGTATGGTGACTGTTCTGCCCTTCTCCTACCCCACCATCCTTCTTAATATTGTTTTTGTGACACGTTGGCACAAGTAAGCTGCTGAAACTCCCTGTTGTTTTCTGTTACCAGCTGCCCATTTGGCTTGGGCGGATTCAACTGCGGAAACCGTAAGTACCAAGTTTTGTTTCTTTTCATTTCCAAAGCAAGAGAAATGGGAAATTTGAAACAAGTTGTTGCAAGTGACTATGTCTAAAATGCAGTAGGTACAAGCTACTCTTGTCAGTGTTTTTTGTTTCTTCATTTTCTGTTGAAATTATTTTGTTGACTGTCTTTGACAAAGATGACTTAATGCTGTCTCCTAATGAAAGGAAATCTTTCTCTGGATACTCTGTCATGATAACACATATAGTGAAAAAAGCTATTCAGAGGTGAATCCATGAAATATAGTTTGAATTGTTTTTATCTAGCAGTAAAGGGAATCTGCCTTCTAAGGAAACAAGGTCTTGTTCTTCCCTCAGAAGGAAATCTCTAACTCCATCCGTTTCACTTGAAGATTTAAGGCAATATTGTTTAAAGAGGGAGGGGAGATGGGAAATAAACAGCTAATCCCTTTGCATGGAGGCTGTGGGTATGTTTGTATTAGTATATACGACAACATCTAAGTGTGTCTCTGTCTTTCCCATCTGTAGCCTATCAGCTCATCACCGTGGTAATCGCAGCTGCTGGAGGGTTACTTCTGCTTATCATGGGCATAGCACTGATTGTCACCTGCTGCCGGTAGGTACCACTGCCAGCCCCAGCTCGCATAGCATCTTCTCAGTGGGTTACACTACACAGTGCTCCACATGTGAACCTCGAAAGACCAAAATATAGGTGAAAACACAGCATAGCTAAGAAAATGAGTTTATCAGAGATATTGAACTATTTTGTTGTGCTTTCATGTGGGGCCTATCTTTTTTTTTTCCAGCAAGCAAGCTAAAAAATTCCTCTCTTAAGCATGAGCCCAGCAATCACGTCCTCTAAGGATGGAGAGACAAAGGAGCCCTTCCCACTCAGAGCTGTAGGGCAGAGTGAGCAGTCTCCAGAAATATAAGTTAAGTAGAAAGGAGAAGTTTAGGCAAGAGGAAGGGTTGCTAGTCAAGTGATGTTTGAGTGTGTTGAAGGCCATTCTAATTTTTCTTTATGGACAAGTCCTGCAAATGCTCTCACTTTGTATGTCTCTCCCACTCAGACAAACACACATATATGTACAAATGTAGTTCTCATGCCAGCAGATAGATTCAGGCTAGAGAAAAGATTTAGGTTCAACAAGGCTGACTGTTGGATCCTGCACTTGAGTCACAACAACCATATGCAGCACTGCAGGCTTGGGAACAAATGGCTGGAAAGCTGCCTGGCAGAAAAGGACTTGGGGGTGTTGGTTGACAGCTGGCTGAACTTGAGCCCGCAGTGTGCCCACATGGCCAAGAAGTCCAACAGCGTCCTGGCTTCTGTCAGAAGCAGTATGGCCAGCAAGAGGAGGGAAGTGATTGTACCCCTGTACTGGGTACTGGCAAGGTCACACCTTGAATCCTGTGTTCAGTTTTGGGCATCTCACTACAGGAAGAACATGGAGGTGATGGAGCATGTCCAGAGCAGGGCAATGGAGCTGGTCAAGGGTATGAAGCGCAAAACGTATGTGAAGTGGCCGAGGGAATTGGGCCTGTTTGGTCTGGGGAAAAGAAGGCTGAGGGGAGACCTTATTGCTCTCCACACCAGCCTGAAGGGAGTTTCTAGTGAGGTGGGTGTTGGTCTCTTCTCCCAAGTAAAAAATGATAAGGTGAGAGGAAACTGCCTCAAGTTGTACAAGGGGAGGTTTAGATTGGATATTAGGAAAAATTACTTCACTGAACGGATTATCAAGCATTGGAACAGGCTGGCCAGGGAAGTGGTGGAGTCATCATGCCTGGAGGTATTTGAAAGATGTGTAGATGTGCCACTTAGGGACATGGTTTAGTAGTGTTTTGGCAATGCTAGTTTAAGGGTTGGTCTTGTTGATCTTAAAGGTCTTTTCCACCCTCATGTGGATTTTATGATTCTAGTATGTGCTGCTGAGGCTGTCCTACTTCATAATTTATATATCAAGAAAAAGGGCTGCCTCGCAGTTACCCCCTCTACCACCCATTCCAGCCCCCAAATCTAAGATTTCAAAGCTCCCTGATGAAAGTTTTGAGCCAGGGACATGTCAGGTAGCCCTAGGCAGGAAATGTGATGGCCGGTACACTTGCGGGTCCCAGAGTGCAGATCTCTGCAGAGGTGGACTGATCTTCTCTTGACTCCTGGCCTTTGACAGGTTACATCACTTCCTGGAGTATAGTCTGCTTGTAACTGGGAGTGTTGTCAAAGTCCACTCACGCAGTGTGCTAGTCATGTAGGGGCATTTGATATCATTCTGATCAGCCACTTCCAGGTCTGTCTTCTTAGAAATTAACATAGTGCCTAGAAGTGCTATATTTAAGGAGTTGGGGATTTGAATAGCATGAGAGCTCTGTAAGTTTTTCTTTTTTCCTAGATTTCTGTGACTTTTTCTTTGACTGAGATGAACACACATTTTTAAGAGATAACAGGTGTAGGCTGGAACAGGAGAGGTTCAAACTGAATGCAGGGAAAATCTTTTTCACTCAGGGGATAGTAAGGCGGTGGGATGGGTTGCTCAGAGAGGTTAGTCCATCTCCTTCCTTGGAGACTTCAAATCTCACCAGATAATGTCCTGAGTAGTATCATCTGACATCACATGTGATTTTGCCTTGGAGCAGAAGATTGGACTATAGACTTTCTGAGGTGATGTTTGTTCCCCATCGAGATTCATCACATGAAGTAAATCTCCTGAGATCACATCAGAATTATGTACAAGACAGCAGGATAAGTTGCATGTTTTCACTTCCCTTCATTCTTTTCTAAACAGGAAGAATAAAAATGACATAAGTAAACTCATTTTCAAGAGTGGGGATTTCCAGATGTCACCATATGCTGAGTATCCGAAGAACCCCCGGGCACAGGAGTGGGGAAGAGAGACCATTGAGATGCAGGAGAATGGAAGCACCAAGAACCTGTTGCAGATGACAGATGTGTATTATTCGGTATCTATCCAAAGCTTCACTATTAACCTTTTGTGCCCGTTACAGCAAAGATACATTACTTTATTTTTAGAAGGACAAAGCTTATTCCTGCAAAATAAAAGAGCAAAGCAGATGGCTTCCATAGCCAGCAAGGCATTGGTAGTCCTGTGGACTACAGCTTTTACACACGGTGAATTTCGAAAAAACATGTCAGTAGGATGAGTACTAGGGAAATGTCTAGGAACATTTTGGTAGATGCCCAACAAGCCCAATTGTAGAGTAGCGAAGATGTTTTAAATGTTTTGGAGAGATTGCTAGGGATCCCTGTGAGTAGTTTTCTTCCTTCTACATTCATTGCTGATGCTGGAAGGTTGTGACCTCTGCCTGGGGGACTTCAACCTAAGATAGGAAGATGCTGGTCACTGAGGACCTCTCTTTCCTTCCACTTCTCCCCTCTCCAGTACAGCAGGACGGCTGTATGAGAAGCATCCCTTCAGCTCTGGGGGAACAACTGGCAGGGAAGAAGTGGTGGAAGAGTAATGAGCTGTGTAGGGCAGAGAAAGACACAACCACAAGACCTGCTGTCATGGTTGTCACCATCTCTAAGGTCTGTATCCAGAGCTGTGATGCTGGTGTATCATCTGTCACTGATCTGCAGCAACGTGCTGGATGTACTTAAGGTGTGTGGGGGTTAGTCACGTGCATGAAGGTTGCAGGGTTTCACCCAAATCACACATCCTGAACTCCTACTTTCCAGAGCAGAGAGCAACACTTTTTTTTTTCCTGACTTGTATTTTAAGTTTTCCAGTAAGCAAGTTAGCTAAGTTGCACAGCGTGAAAGGAAATAACCCTGCTTCCAGTAAGAATTAGAGATTTTGTAATGAAAATGCATTTCCTGAACCTATTTTTAAGACTTTATTATGCTGGCTACTAGAAGGGAGAGCTTTTTAGCAAGGAGTAGGTGCTGAGAACTTCCCATGAATCTGCTCTGTAACAGATCAAACCAGGTGGCTTGATGTTATTTACTGGGTGAAAGGACTGTACAGTCTTGGTCTTCATCATCAAAGTTCCTCAGCCAAGTGTCCCCAGAAGATTTACCTAAGTAAGAGAAAGGAAGGTCAAATGGCTTTGAATTTGATATATAACTCAAGTGCCTGTGTTGGGAGAGTAGGTACCTGTGGTTAATGGGGAGAGAAGCTGTCTCAGGTAATACTCAAAGCAGAAGACTAACTTTGTTTTTCTAGAAACATTTTCTTTAAGGATGGCTCTGGGACAATATCCTTTTTGTCAGAGTTGTTTCAATGTCTGAGCTCATTAACACAATTCTCTTGGATTTAAAATTAACTGTGCACTTTGACTGCACTTGGTGGAGTCAGGTAAATGTCACATGTACTAACTGGCAACACATCGAAACTGGATTGCATCAGAATAATTCCTTCAGGTAATGCATAACTCCCACAGTAAAAAATCATTCTAGGTTATAGATATCATTAGCGATGACGTTATTCCTTCTAGCTACTGAAAGAACTGCTGGGAAAGGTGCTTGAAGGAGGATTCGAGTGTAACAATAAGACCCTTATTATTTATATTTTTGCTAATACAGCCAACTGGACTGAGAAATCCTGAACTGGAAAGAAATGGACTTTATCCACCCTACACTGGTTTGCCTGGATCTCGGCATTCATGCATCTATCCTGGACAATACAATCCATCCTTCATTAGTGACGAAACCAGAAGAAGAGACTATTTTTAGCATGGACTGGAAAAGGCATGGAAGATTGACACAGTTTTGTGGCCCTTGATCCCCAGGTACAATCTGTGTCACGGGCAGTTCAGCTCACATCGATCTTACTCTTCCCATTTAACAGGAAGAGCTTTGAACTTTACACCAAGCATTACTGCTCTGAAGAACACTGAGCAGCAGAGAGGAGAAGGAGGAGGAGGGAATGGCTCAAGGTGCACATCACTAAAACACCCAGATGGAAGTTAACACAAGTACTTCAGATTTGTTCTGTGCTGCTTCTTCACTCTTTACACTGCATAGCAAGCATGGATCAGAACAGGCCAATGAACTGTGCTTAGCACTCTACATTTAATACCACTAGGGAGTGTTTTGTTTACAGATCGTGTTCACTGTTGACTGTGCTTGTCTTCTTAGACAACTTTCATGCAAGATTCACTGTGCATGTACTTTTGGTAGGGCAAGTTTGTCCACTCCCTTTTCCAATGCTACATTGCTTTCTGCTTCATACATGACGGGGAAGCTGGCTCATCCTCTGTCCCTCACCTTCTTACTGGTAGAAGTTCTCCCGACAGCTCGGTCCTTGTTGAAGGCTGGTGCCTGCCAATGTTGTCTGAATTCAGGGGTTGACTGTCACCAAGGCGCATGGGAAGGTTAGTCACACCAGTGCAATTCTAGCTGAAAAAAGACACAGTTGATCCTGTATGCTGCTTTGAAAACTTCCCTTATATAGGGAAGAGTCCAAATATATTGTTGTGTTGTGAACCAGTGTTGTTCAGAAGTGATGTCACTACACATCATCATAGTGCATCTGTATAGGATCTTAAGGGGCTCTGTTTCCCTGCGGTGATTTAAATGGCTGTTAGAAGCAGCAGTATAATGTTAAATAGTTGCTCACAGCAAAGAAAAACATGAGCTGGGAATTCACCATGCTCCTTACAAGGAATCTGGAAAGGAGCGATAAAGCTATATCCCTGGTTAAGCAGGTGGAATGTGAATTCTGGGCACTGCAGGTGGGACATAGTTTTCAAGCCTCCAGAGCCCACCTTGGCTTCAGTAGGAGCTGTGGAGGCTTTTCAGTACATTGGAAAATAAGGCTCACTGTAGTCAGTTGGATTTATGGGAGAGAAAAACATGATGCTTTCAATCCTCCTGGAACAAAGTTCACTTACGTTGAAGAGTTTTGCTTTCTTCCATCCTGGTTTCGAGTGATTCAGACAAGGCAGGTTTCCTCACCTAGGTGTGTTAATTCGTATTATTCACATTGACAAAGCTGAAGAATGTAAGTTATTATATTTCTTGACAGAGATCAGATTGAAAGCTTATGAACTCTATTCTGACTTGAGACGAGTTTTGAAAGTAATCTTATTAATGAAGTATATTTACCACTTTTCTTTACTGCAGTGCTTGAAAAGACACAGTGCCATCAAGGAAGTTCATAAGGTAGCTCAGCTCACTAAAGCACTAATGACCATGGGATGTGTCCCCCAAAGTGCGAAGGGCAGTTCAGATGCTGATGTGTTGTGTAGTTGCTCATTGGAGGCAAACCTAGGGTCATGAGGAGCCCTCCATCAGGAAGCAGGTAGTGTTACTTGTGTCCTGTGGATGCCATGAGTCCCCAGATCCTTTCCCAGCACTTCAAAAGCTGTTGCATTCCCTATCAAAAGCAAGCAACAGCTACCTGGAGGAAGGACAGCTTGCACTAGGCAGTCATCAGCTGTGTGGGCTAAGAGGTTTCTGGTCCCTGCTCATATTTACTTCTATTTTCTCAAAACTACAAGGCCAGAAAGGAACCACAAATGTGCTTAAGAACACTTAGTTCGGTGCATCAGCCATAGCACACAAATACAGTGTCTTTTTAGGCCTCACTTCTTATCTACTATGTAGAAACAGCAGTGCTGGCTTGCGGAAAACCAGAACTTTCTGGTTGCATAGGGCAGTATGCTTTGCTCTTACATGATCTTATGGTGATGATCTATGCGACTTCCTGTTTGTTTGATCCATAATTAGCAGGTGATAGTACATGACTTAACTGTAGGGAGGAAATTAAAGGATGCTCATGTGAAGTACAGCTGCCCAAGGAGATATATTTAAGGAAAACTCTAGTTTCTGTATCCAAGATTGTGTTCAGCACAGGAACTAGCTGTTCTCTGCCATGCTAACCAGTGTTTCCAGTCCATGAATGATGTTCTCGCTTTCATTAGCAGCTAATATCTTAACTACACAGGATCCACTGGATGATGTGAATTAAGGGCTTGATTCTGCCGTGCTGTGGGATCCTTTAAAGAGGACATAGGCAGTGTTGTTTCTGTGTGGGAGATGCTTCTGTTTTTGAGAGTGCCTAGGACAGAAAAGACTGCTCTTCCCTTGGTTTGGAGAAGGATATTGTCTGTGCTGCAAAGGAAAAGGGGAAGCTGGAATTCATGCTAAATCGAAATCCAAAGCATATAGATAAGCACTGGGCTCTGCCCATGTTTACTAAAGCAGCTTAGCAAAAAGGAAGAGCGTCCCAGCAATGATGGTAGGATTTAACCACGTGCCAGCTGGCAAGTACAAAGGGCAATGTAGGAAATACCAACTTGCAATTGCAAACCTTCTATTAAAGAGTAACATATGGACTATATGAAAAAAACCTCCTGGTCTATATCTCTCAGCAAATTGCAGTTTGCAAGCCATTTAGGTGGAAATGAGAAAGGACTGTTCCTGATTGAGATCACAAAAAAAGTTCACAACTAATTAATTTTTATTTCTTAATGATCTTTAGACTCTTCTTAATGGTGTATCTGGAGTGAAAGGCTCTCTGTAAACCTAGCAGGATTTTCTACCTGAGGACTGCAAAATTTATCCTGTTTCAAAAAGAGAGACCTTTATTGTCTGAAATCTTCTTCTGCCAAAACAGGTAAACATTGGGAAATTTCTTATGACAATTTATGCAGTGTGAACTTTCTTTTAGCTCATGTAAGAAAGGTATCATAGGACCATGTGTAGTCCACAGGAGAGGGAAAGGGATGTCTCCTGACCTGCAGCACCTTCCCTGCGTGTTCCTAGGAGGCCTTGCCAAGTGGGCAGGAGAGGATTTAGGCAGGTGTCAGCACTGGGTGAGTGCAAGCAGGCATTCCAGGAAGTCTTTGCGGAACTGATTCAGCCCCCAGGGCTCCACCAGCCTAACCGCTCCCTGTGCTGTGATGCTTCCGTCATCACCCATGTGCTAGGGCAGAAGGGGTGGGTGCAGTGTGTTTTGCCACAATTTCTGACAGTTATTTTATTGCGATTATTTACTACCACAATCCAGAAGTAATAGGCTTGCCCAGCTATGGCAGGGTGTGACCTGTTTCTGTGCAGCTTGTGTTTGTTTAAGCTGCCACCAGGACCCTCTCTGTCACCTTCCATCTCTGCTGTAAACTACGCACCCTCTGGCAATGGAGTAGAGCTTGTCACTCCTGTCAGATGTGAGAAGGTTCTTCGTATGCCCTCAAGACCACTTTCAAATGTGGATGCCTCTGTGTTCAGTACCTAACTCCCTGTAGGATGTTTAAATAACAATATTTCACAGATTATTTAGATTACTTCTAGCTACATTAAATTGCAGATTTTGAGCACACTGGATGTTTTTGCCAAAGGGAATTGCTCTCCAATATCCAAGAGGATAAGACAGAAGTGGCATGTTTTTTGTAAGGAAGATGCAAGTGGTTCAGGCAGATGCAGGGAAAGGAAGAAAAACTACACCAACACGGCACAGAAATTTGCTCTTGACTGCTCTGGAAAGCTAGGGGAGCTGTCAGCAAGGGCCTACCGGCACTTGTGTGGTGCGTTTTTTATTAAGTTCGGAAAAAATGCTAATTTTGTGGCTTGACAGGGAGGCATGTGTTTGCTGCTATGGTGCCCTGCCAGTTGTGCTGACAAAAGCCCCTCATCCACAGAAGAACCCCCGGCAGTCAGCCTAGGAGAGGCAGCCCCAGTGAACAGAGCAGCAGGATGCAGATTTGAGGGGATCATTCAAAAAGGAGGCTTGTATGTGTAGCTTCCAGCGTCCCTGCCATGCGCTGCAGCTCGCCCTGGTCAGCCCTCCCAGGTGCACCAGAAGAATCAGGGGCTTTTTGCCTACTGTTGAAACGTCACACCTCTGAATTGGGCTATATGAGGAAAAAGAACAAGACAGGGGCATTTTGATGCCCTTTGCCCTCAACATTTAAAGTGTTAGGTAACAGCAGCAATTAATCTCATTGCTTTTGCAGCATTTCCCACAAGTCTCACCGTCACAGTCATATCCTGAGTCACTCCCTGTGATCAGCCTTCTAAAACATGTTTGCCTCCACACTGAGTGGTAGTAAAAGGCTTTTAAAAATAGCAATAAATAATAGTTAGACTGAGGTGCTTGTCACTGGGAATGTTTTGGTGCCAATACTTGTAAAGTTTGTTTGCCAGGACTGAGTGAGCAGCAGAGCGGGTTTGGACATCCCTGCAGACACACCAAGTACTTCCCCAGGACTCTTCTCTAATGCTGGTCAATGGCCATATCCATTCCAAATCCATGTGGAATTCTCGTGCTCTCATAGTGATGTTTAATCCTTAGTTTTCTTCCTTAAATTAATTGGAACAGATGCATTTTACTTAAATGCTCTTCCTATGCTGACTAATGTTTTCTACTCTCTACACATAAAGGATCTAATCCAGCATCCGTTGTAGTGACTGAGGTAACTTTCCCATGAACTGTAATAAAACTTTTTTAGGCTCAAATTATTGCGTGATCAGGGTCCCCTGTGTGTCGTATATGCTTTCGCATGGCTCTGTGTTCTGCCTCTTTCTGTGGTACTGTTGCTGCCTTTCCATCTTGTATTTATTTTTAAACGTATACTTATTACTGTAGCAGGACCTGTATTATGTGAGATTGAACAAAACAGGTTCAAGGTCTGAAACACCTTCCTGAGATGAGAATGAATGTGAATTTTCTGTAGTTATTTTACTGAACTGTCTGTTTCCCGTTGTGTAAGATCTTCTAGGGATATAGAGGTGCTTGCTATAGTCACAGATAAGAACTACTCTTCAGTTCACTCTTACTTGTCCCTTCAGAAACGAAGCAAGATCTTCCAGTTTCAAAAGGGCTGTGTGCTCTGTTTGTGTAAGATTTCAGGAGCTTTGAAATCTGTATTTAATTGCTTGTTCTCTTGAGCTGCTGAAATTAAAAAGCAGGACAGAAATCCATGCAGGGGTAAGAAATAACAAAACAAAACCAAAAAAAGAAGAAGAAAGGAATATGCTTACTTGTTTTACAGAAGTAAAGGTCTAAAGCAAGTGTGGCTTCTGTACTGCAAGGTGGGATGAGACCTCTTCTGTGTCTACTTTGTGTTGCGTATATGTAATATCCTTGTTGAGGGAAAACCTAGAGAGAGTGCCTGATGTTCCTCAAAAGCAGTATGGTAATGCTAAGTCCCTTGGTCTTTATTCTAGTAAAATGCTAGAAGAGATGGGAGTCTTACTTTGGTTAAGGATGACAGCAGGCAGCCCCCAGATCTGCAAAATCCAATATGGAAAAGCCCTGTGGGATGCAGTAAAAACTAAACACTTCTCTTAAGCAGTGCCAAACCTGACATAAAAGGTTTCCAATAAAATCTGCTAGGATGGGTTTACTTAAAAGAAAAGAAAAATCAGAATAAATACTTAATAACATCTTTTTTTAAAGGAAATTCTGATAATTTCAGTCATTTGGTTTAGGCCCTGTTAAATTCTATAGGACTTCTCCTAACAGCAGGTCAAAGTTGACGTGTAAAATCATAATGGTTTATTTGAGCAGCTTTCAGAATTGCAGCAGTAGAGCTCATCTTTTGTGAGCTCTATGTCAAAAGGTAGATTTTCAGCATTTGTTTGTGCTTCTTTTATCAACCTGAATGTAAAAGTACCTTGTGCTCTTAACATTGCCCTATTTCCTTCCCTCTGTCTCTGAATGTTTGCTTCCAAGACGCTGGGGTTCTGAGGACATTTTCCAAACCAGTATTATTTAAAGTTGTATCATATTTTCAGCCTCCACTAATTATACAGTACTGTAGTAGCAAAATATAATTTTTAAGGATTGGATTATTTTTATACCTTCATCCAATATTATTAAATCTGGCGTTATAGTCAGTATTATAAAAGGATACAATAAAACTCTGAATATCACTATGCCTCAGCTTTTTTATTCTTTTTAGCTTTCTGTAAAGAGATACGTACACAAATTTTAGATTATTTCAATTATAATTAAAAATCTAATCTACAAAATAAGGAATTTTATAGTTCTTTTGTTCTTCTGGTAGTGCTTGGTGTTTGAATAACTAAAATTAAAAGTGAAGAGGAAATGAGTATGTTCTGTTGGTTGTGCTAAATGAACTTCTGCTGATCTGAAATACAAGTTGTGTTCTGATATGTTCATTCCAGTAGCTTTAAGCAACTCAGTTTAGTTTTAATTTTTCCTCAGTTTAATTTTTCCTGCTGGAATTACAAGAGAATTGGTGAAGTTGTGTGTTTGCATGTGTGAGTGCATGTTGGAGGAGAGGAAAACCTTAGGCGTGGCAGGGTTTTTTGCAGGGGCAAGGGACTGGTCTTGGCCACAGTAGGTCAGTCCTACCTCACAAAGTGCCACCAGAGACTGTGAAGAATACACAGCCAAGTGTCCTTTAGAGGAAGAAGGAAGGTACCTTGCATCCAGAAGAGCACTGTGTCCAGCCCATGTTGCTGGAAAGAGGTGTGATGTGGAAGAGCATCTGAGTATTGGCAGGTATGTTCATCTGGGACAATCTTTTCCTGTATTGCTCCAGACACAACTGTAATAGCAGTTGGGTGTGGGACTAAGGTGGGTTTCATCTGCTTTACCAAAAGATAGGTGGCCAGTTGGAACTCAGCTTCTGGCTCCTCCAGTAGCCATGAAGAAACAAGTGTCTGCAGAGGGTGGGTCACTACACAGTAAGGTGTCCCTCACCCCTGACAGTGGTGGCACAAGACCCCACACTAGACAGCTGCTCCAGATGAAATGAGTGCCGCTCGGAGAAATGGCAAGTCTAGAACATACTTCTTCCTACGTCCTGAAACATTAGTCTACTTTCTACAGAGATGTAGTACAGAATTGTGTTATGTGCTTGTTCCTTGTCTAGTGATACTCCAATGGGAAAACAAAGGACAGAATAGTTCAATTAAATCCTGACACTCTGTTCATTTGCAAGACAAGGGCTGTTGCAGTGCCTCAGTTTTGTTACCAATACTATTGCAAGTAGCTCTATTTTCTGTGTGACATTCATCTTTTAAGGAAATTGTCAGTGCAAAAGTTCTGGTCACAACATTGTCATGAGACTACGTAAAAGACCTTCGCAGTTATGAACAAGCACATGATTTAGCAGTCCTGCCCACTTCAGATCTGCATAACAGTGTCTCTGAGACCACTGGATACATCTCAACCATCAACCATCCTGGGAATCATATGAAAAGAAGTCTGCTTTCATCTGCTTCCCCTGATTATGGATGATGCTGCATGTATAGCGCTTTGATTTAGAATTTCTGGAGGGTTTATTTAACTTTTAGCTAATTACAATATGTATTTCTACTTGTGTATGTAATATAAAGTGGATGAACCAAATTTACATGAGATAGCAAAATGTTTAGGAATCGAATAAGGAGTAGGATTGAAAAAATGCAGAGGAAGAAAGAATCCCACTGACATACATGAAAGGCCATAGGAGGAACTTGCTAGTACTTTAACATATGACTTCTGGTAGCATGATGGCTCCTTTGTCACCTGCAACTTATTGTTAAATACTGAGGACACACAAGTGCTACGTACCTTCTAACAAACAAGACCTTTTAACTTTGATACTTCTTGCCATAAACAAAGATTAAGATAAGAGAACGATTACTAAATATAGCACCCTTTTTATTGCATAATAATTTGTCAGTGTGTTTGCTGTATCTGAGCTTTCACAAGCAACAGTTTGGTTTTACAGTTTCTGGGAATTTATTTAGTTATTTCTGCAGAGAAAATCTCTGTAATTCCTTAAAGCACATTATAATTGCTGTGGCTGTATGAGTCTGTCTGAACTAAGAGTCAAGCAACTATTGTCTGAATGTGTGCTTAGAATCATAGAATCACTAGGTTGGAAAGGACCCACTGGATCATCAAGTTCAACCATTCCTAACACTCCCTAAACCGTGCCCCTCAGCACCTCGTCCACCCGTCCCTTAAACACCTCCAGGGAAGGTGACTCCATCCCCTCCCTGGGCAGCCTCTGCCAGTGCCCAATGACCCTTTCCGTGAAAATTTTTTTCCCAATGTCCAGCCTGAACCTCCCCTGGCAGAGCTTAAACTTAATGACTTAATTAATAATTCCATTAGTGCTGCTGATGTTTCATTGATATCAGTTCTCCTGTTTCGGTGATTCTCTGTCTATTCTCCTAAACCATCAAATCTCTACTAATTTCTACCTCCCACCCTAGACTGGCAAACAATGGGGCATGTGCAGCCTCTTACCCTCCAGTCTCCAGGGAGAGCCTGTTGTGACCACCAGTATGTCACAAAATTGACAGAGGAGGGCAAGTAGAGATGAAAAGATCTGGTACATGAAGCTCTGTTCGGCACATTATTTCCTGGAGAAACCAGTGCCTTTGCATTGCAAATGATTCACACTTCTCAAACCTGTGATCATGATAAACAGGAACAACCAGGTAAGAATGGATGTGAACTCTAAAAATATGGGTAATATGCTAGCTCCTGATGTGCATTCACTATAGAGAAGAGTTTTGATATGTAGAACTACGCACTCAGCCAATGATACCAGTGTAACCAGCAAAGCTGCACCATTTACAGTTGCTGAAGACCTGACACTCATTTTTAATAGCACCCTGGGAAGTTGTCTTGGTTCACACTTGCTTCACAGCCAGCAGGGAAGTTTTAAGTCATGAATTAGTCTAGTTGCACCTTGAGGCAGCGTTGGAAAATTAGGATGTATTGTGATGACTGAAGAGTCTGGTAAGGGGGGTGGATGTCACTGGAAGACCAGTGGCTTACAGCTCTGCCAGACACTCTCTGCAGCCAGGTTTGTCCCCCTCTGCACACCAATTTCTAACTGAAGCACATGCTGTGACTCCTGAAATGGCAGTGCCCAGGGTGGTTGTTTTTCTCTGAGGGCTCACAGCACAGTCTACGCAGGACTGAAATGCTTTATTCTAACAAGACTTTGGGGTTAGTTTTGGGTGGCCCTCGGCTCGCTGTGAGGTGCAGCTGGTGGTGGCCTGAGGTGGAGATGGGATGCTGCCTGATCAGAGTGGCATGGCACTCCAGAGAGAAAACCTTGCCAGGTGAGCCCTCCCTTTTTTCTGTCAGCTGCCCAGGAAGGGGGAGTTTGCAGGAAGGATCCAAGAGGAACCAAGGAGGCTGGGCGTGGCAACTGGCACTGGAGTGAGCAGCAGTAGGGGCAGGAGCTGCATCCAGCATGGGCCAAAGGGGTGTCAGGAGTGAGAGAAGGGCTGAGGTGACCCTGAGCATGCCCCAGGCCACCCCAGGGCTGGCCCTGACCAGGCAAGCCCTACTCCCTGGCTAGGTGTGCTGGGGCAGGCATTGGCTGCTGCTGGTTCCCCCATCACCCTTGGCCTCGAAGCAATCTCACAGCCAGTGTGGGCTGTCTTGAACCCATCCTGCCCCCAGCCTGGCCTGAGCCCTTGCTGTGCTGCCCCGGGGAAGGCTGGGGGTAACCCCCACCACCAAGTTCTGGGACTGACACTGAACCCTCTGCAGGGGGATGTGGACACACATTAAGACCTCAATATCAGCCTGCCCTCAGGGCCTGGGATTTCTGCCATCCCATATAACCACTCTGGTTGACCACACAATGTCCACCATGGGGCTTCCTTGGGGTTTGTGAGCCGATCCCAGGCTGACAGTGCCGGGCAGGTGCTGCCAGGGGCTCACTGTAGGGATGGGGGATAGGTGCAGGGAGCTGGCTGTGTTGGAGGGGCTTTGGGGCCAGAGTGGCAAAGGATGATACAGACAAAACATTCCACGGCTTGCTTTTGATGACCCAGGAAGGTTTGCGTGGCAGAGAGAAGACGGATGAGGCCACTTGTTCCTTGTGCCAGCAGAGAGCCTCCCAACCAATTTTGCTGTCCATAAGCCACTGATGTTTCCTGCTTCAGTGCAACTTAAAACTTCAGGACAACCCTAAGTTCAGGAATGACTTGGGTAAATTTCTGATCTCTCCTACCCTCTTACATACAAGGAAAGCCACCCTCTGAACATAGGAGATTAGTGCACAAAACTGTATGTCTTGCTTTTAGAACAGCAGATCAAACAAAGGTAGGTGGGGGAAGGGGAAAGGTGTTGAATGTACAGAGCTGGTCCTTGGCATTCAGAAATGTCTTCATAACCTGCCAGTGTTGCTGTCAGCAGAGTCTGCCAGAGGAGATCACCTCTACAGCAATTAGAGATGGCTTTGCAGGGGATACACCAATGGGTTGCTCATCTTTCTTGTCTGTGTTTGATAATGACAGGGTAACCTGTATTTATTTCACAGACAGACTTCACTCTCAGTTGTAGCAGGATCCAGGGTCACCCAAACATTTTAAATGAGAAAAATGACATCTTTGCCTAAAAAGGAGGAACTGGAAACCACCACGGGCCATCTGATTTCTTATAGTCTCAAGCAATGCAATTTACTGGAGCACAAAGTAAAATAAACACCATGTTCAAATAAAGAACTTGGGCAGGTGAGGCACCTAAAAATAAGAGGGTTTGGGGAAACAGGATCCTGCCTGCAGAGACCTTGTTTTCCGTCTTGGTCTCTAGCCATTTTCAGAGGCTTCCTTGGATGCGATGTCAATAAGTTTCTGTCTCTCACCTGTTTTCCCTGCGTCACAACTGTGTTACTTGTTCCAATGGCCTTCTGGGCTACTTCTTATTTCTAGATCAGGCTCCCTTGAGCCCGATCAGCTCTCCCTCGAGCCTGTCCATTACTGCTTCCAAATACCTCCTCTGCACAAACACACTTCCTCTCAAGACAGGAGGGCTGCCACCCAGATAGAGTCAAATACCTGCTGGCTGTCCTTCCTGCTCCCCCTCCTCTTGCCACATGGCTTTAGTGAGCCCCTAACACAAAACAGCCATGATCACTTCTAGAAAGACCAAAATCAGTCATGTTTCTTTCATGTGAAAGATGCAGGTGTAACCTGTTGCTTTTTACCCTGTTGGGCAGTAAGAAGTGCTTTGGCATAAAATTTTGTTTAGAAGGAAAGAACAATTGGAGTCTGAGGCATAGAACTTGCCTGTACTGGTAATTATTGCAAGAAAAGCGAGCTTGTACTCTGCTCTAAGTGCACAATTAGCATGCATTGGGATGAGATACCTTATTCCACTTTAAGAACAGAATATACAACAGCCTCCGTTTCCTTTGCACAGTATGGAGAGCTGGCAGTGGACAGCTGGTGTGCTCTCAGTTCCTGCATTAGCTTATTTAGCAGAAACTTCCTTGTGTCAACAGGTCTCAAGCATTTATAACTTAAAGGAAGAACACTGCAGGTCCAGGCATCTCCTCCCAGCCTGAGAAGGAAGAAAAACACAGCTTAGATCTATCATTTGCCGCTTGCCACCATGACGTCAGCTCGGGGCTGAACACTCTACCTGTGGCTGAGACCTTAAATGAGCTGACGACAGGAGAGAAAAGCACTTTCTCTTAGGTTTAGCAACAAGCAGCAACAGCAACAGAAGCAGCAATGAGACACTCTATATTCCTCCCTGTGTTGCTGAGCCTTGTGTTGAGCCTTTCGAAAGGTAAGAAACACTATCTTCTGTTTTCGGATTTATCAGGGCAGCTATTCTGTGGCAGTGAATGGATTGCTTAGTACTTTCAGCAGCTGCTGAAAGGCTGGAGGTCAGTGGCAATACACAATTCAGCATGTCAGGATTTCGATTAATTAATGACACAAAATGTCACTGCTAGCCAACAATTTTCCTTGTTTACAAAACAATGCAAAATCACTGATGCTTGTGATTAACCCAGTTTTGCCTGTTCCAAGAGCAGTTTTCAGCACACTAAAGCCAGGTAATTTGAGCTCTATAACAGCCGTAACAAAAGGTGTGACTGTTCCACCTCAGTATTCAGGGACAGGAGTGCTGCTGCTGGCCTTCCGGCCAGAGGCTCCTTAAACAGTCAGTCTGGAAAGCAGTGCCACCTGAGTTAGCTTGGAGAGAATTAATTCCCTCCTGTTGAAAATAATTAACAGGAACTTCACCACCAACTTGGGTGGCAGAGAATTGCACCATGGTCTATTCAAACTGAAGGGCAGGTGTCACTCCTCAAGCCACTTACTACTTTTTTTCTGGCACTGTGACAAACTTTGTAGTCATTGGCCAAAGCCTCTGTTAAAATTTGTGGGTCCCTGATATTCGGTGACAGATATGAGGGAACAAAGGCATTAGCAGAAGTAGAGTTAAGGCAACTTTATGAAGAGCTTTGTGGTGACTTGAAGGTGTGAGAGGATAGGAACTCCCAGCTAGTACAGAGATAAACTTACAGATGTATGAGCCAAATTAAGATCTTCACTGTCAAGCTTGCAACCGGTGACAGATGGTTGTGGGTCTCTGCTGATTGCTGCAAGTGAACATATGTATTCCCAACAACATCTACAACATTCTACAGACCAATTTTTAGCTATAAATTATAAGCATAGAAAACTTTAAGATTATCAGTTGGTTGGTTTTCTGTTTGGAGGCTTGTGGGTAACAGCGAGGTGTGAAAAATCTTGACCCAAGAGCTATTGAAAATCAGTCTTTCACTTATTTGAACTGATTTTGCATTGTGATGGGCCTGCCTAGAAGCCATTTTCACTCTAAGCAAATATTGTAAAAACTTTGCAGGATGTGTCTGTTTGAATAGTATCGGCAAAGGCTCTGCCCTGCTCAGAAGCCAGATGTCCCTGTTATTCCATAACCTTGGTTGTAACATATATTTTTTATCTTTGTAGTGAATCCCTAGTTCTATTACACATCCTGTTTCATTACACAGAAGGCTGAGTCTAGGCAGGTGGAACCATAAAATAGCCGCCTTTGCTCAGGGTGTCTCTGAGCATCAGCAACGTTCAGTTACAACTCATGTGCTCTGCGCTCACTGTGGATGCAACTCTTCCCAAGTCCAAAGGGTACTCCTGAACAACTGTTAGCCAGAGCGTCTACAAGGCTAAAAGTTGTTGTGGATTAAGGACTAGCTCTGTAAGAGGGTACTGCCCCATTCGTTTTGACAAGGCGGTCTCAATCTGTGTCAGAAATAGTGTGGCCAGCAGGAGCACAGAAGTGATCAAACCCCTGTATTCAGCACTCTGCTTAAGAACAGGAAGGCTCTGCAAAGGGATCTGGACAGGCTGGATCAATGGGCCAAGGCCAGCTGTACGGAGTTCAACAAGGCTGAGTGTTGGGATCTGCAACAGGGTCACAGAAACCGCACGCAATGTTACAGATTTGGGAACAAATAGATAGAAATCTGCCTGCTGGAAAAGGACATGGGGGTGCTGGTCGACAGCCAGCTGAAGATGGGCCAGCAGTGTGCCCAGGTGGCCAAGAAGGCCAACAGCATCCTGGCTTGTCTCGGAAATAGTGTCGCCAGCAAGACTAAGGAAGTGGTCATCCCCCTCGATACTGGTAAATCCGCACCTCAAATAATTGCGTTAGGTTTGGGACCCCCCACTACAAGAAAGACATTAAGGTGCATTGAGGAGATTGTACATAGAAGGGCAATGAAGCTGTTAAACATGTGGAGCACAAGTTGGATGAGGAGCTAAGGGCACTGGAATTGTTCATTCTGGAAAAAAGGAGGCTGAGGGGAGACCTTATCACCGTCTACAACCACCTGCAATTAGATTGTAACAAGGTGGGTGTTGGTCTCTTCTCCCAAGTAACAAGTGATAGAATGAGAGGAAACGCTGTCAAGCTGCAAAAGGGAAGATTTAGATTTTATATTAGGAAAAATTTCTTCGCTGAACAGGCTGTCAAGTATTGGACAGGCTGCCCAGGAAAGTGGTGAAGTCATCACCCCTGGAGGTATTTAGAAGACAAGTAGATTTGCTTCTTAGGGACACAGTTTAGTAGTGTCTTGGCAGCACTAGGTTAAATGTTGGACTCAATGATCTTGGAGGTCTTTTCAATTTTTCAGAGTTATATGACTGCTGTTATATATATGTTATATATATATATAACATATATATATGATATATATTGAGGCTGCATCTTCTCTCCTGCCTTCATTCCCTCACCCTACTGGTCTTTGCAGAAAGGGCAAAGTGATGGCAATGTTTTCAGCAACCCTGTCCCCACCTTCTTGTTGACTTTTCCTCCTTGAAAGGATCCCAAGGCCCATGACTGCTTCACCCATCCTTGCCATGCTCCTAAAGGGGCTGCTTTACAGTTTTCCCTGTGAAACTTTGCCACTCTTCCCTATTTCCCACCTGGCCTTTGCAGCAAGGGAAAGGAGTTGGGGAAGATTTGAAGAGACTGCTCTCTTCCTGCTTGGTGTCTTTGCGTCCTGCCCAGGCGCAAGAGGCACACCCAGTGCAAAGGGCAAGGCGGTGACAGGACCCTGCAGGAAGTTGTTCCTGTGGGTCGTTGGAGAATGGACAAGGAGGGAGCTGTGGCAAGCACCAGCGTAGGGCTGAGTAGAAGGGTCAGTGTGCAGGGCCATGGAGTGAGCTCTCCAGGGAAACCTTCATGCTCCTGCAAGCCCTGTCCCTGCGGGGTGCTGAGGAACCCTTCCCACTGGGTTGAAGCTCCTTCTGGGTTCACCCAGTGGGGGGAAATCCACCCACTTGGGACTTCCACCACAGTGAGACTGGACGAGAGAATCCTTTGTGCAGATGACGTACTCGCCCATCATGCCTGTCTACCACATGGAAAGACCAGCATACACAGGCTTAACTCCAAATAACAGTGAGGAGAAGTTGACTTGGTGGTAGCACAAGGCGTGCAGGCTGTGTGCAGGCTGGTGGTGGCCCTCGACCTGCTCTGACAGCCGATGCTGACTTTGTGGTGCTAGCATGGGCTGGCGGAGGGAGCTCTCCTGCAAGGAAAAGACCATGTACCAGTGGCTGAGCTGGCTGTGGCCAGTGAGTGCAGCTGAGCTCGGGACAACACACTGCACATTTCGGGCACGTGCTCAAGATCTGGGAGCTGGTCAGAACAGGTCATGAAGCCATCAGAGTACACAGGCATCATGGCCAGGCAGAGCCTAAAGGTAGGGCAACGCTGCCCAAGGCTGTGGCTGCTCAGCCCCACGCGGGTCCCTCACTTACCTGCTCAGAGCTTGTCCTGAACACACAGAGACTCCCAAGACTTTTTCCACACATGACATTAAGTGGTGCTACCACCTCTTCTCTTTTCCTTTCCACAGAAAATGACACTACCACCCCACCTGAGACGTCAACCCCAACACCTCCAGGTAAGGATCCAAAAGACCTCCTTTAAGAAGCCCCTCATCAGGACCGTTGTGTGTAATTCAGTGGCAGGGAGCTCTGCAGCCCCCGTAGTCAGGGTAGGATGTGTTCCTTTGCCTGGTTTTCCTCAGTCGTGATTCCTCATGGATTCACAGAGCCCCAGATCAAGGCTGCATCTTCTCTCCTGCCTTCCTTCCCTCATCCTGCGATCCCTGCAGCAAGGGGAAAGCACTGGTGATGATTTCAGCAACCCTGTCCCCTCCTGCTTGTTGCCTTTTCTTCCTTGAACAGGCCCCAAGGCCTGAATTTGCTTCGTACATCTTTTCATGCCGGAATTGGTGCTGTTTTCCAGTCTTCCCTGTGAAACTTTCTGACTCTTCCCCGATTCCCACTGTCCTTTGCTGCAAGTGGAAGGTGTTGGGGAAGATTTGAAGAGGCTGCTCTTTTCCTGGTTGGTGCCTTTGCCTCCTGCAGCAGTCTGGGGCACAAGAGGATGGCTGTACACCAAGTGACAAGGGCCAGGTTGTGCTGCGGCCCTGCAGGATTTTGTTCCTGTGGGTTGTTGGAGTACGGCATGGAGGGAGCTAGGGCACACACCAGCATGGGGCTGAGTGCCGGGGGCAGTGACTGTGTCCATGGACTTCCATTCCACGAAACCTCCAAGCTTCCATAAGCCCCATCCCAGGAGACTCCTGGGGCATCCCTTCTGTTGGGTTGAAGCTCCTTCTGGAGTCAGCCTGAGGAGGGGAAGACATCTACTTGGCTCTTCCTCCACCATGCGAATGCATGAGAAGCTCCTTCCTGCCAACACCCTACTTGCCCATCATGCCTGCCTACCCCATGGGAAGATCAGCATTCACAGACTTTCATCTAAATGATGGTAGGGAGAAGGCAGCAGCTGAGCTGGGGACAATACACTGCGCATTTTGGGCATGTGCTCAAGATCTGGGAGCTGGGCAGAACAGGTCAGGAAACCGTCAGAGTACACAGGCATCATGGCCAGGCAGAGCCCAAAGCAGGGCAATGCTGCCCAAGGCTGTGGCTGCTCAGCCCCACGTAAGTCCTTCAGTTACCTGCTCACAGCTTGTCCTGCACACACAGAGACTCCCAAAATTTTTCTCACATGTGACATTAAGTGATGCTATTCTCTCTTCTCTTTTCCTTTCCTCAGAAAATGACACTACTACCCCACCTGAGATGCCAACCCCAACACCTCCAGGTAAGGATCCAAAAACCATCCCTTAAGAAGCCCCTCATGTGGGCAGTTGTGTGTAATTCAGTGGCAGGGAGCTCTGCAGCCCCCGTAGTCGGGGTAGGATGTGTTCTTTTGCCTGGCTTTGCTCCAGATAACTTCCCTGGTGGAGTCACAGAGCCCAGATCAAGGCTGCATCTTCTCTCCTGCTTTCCTTCCCTACCCTTTGCAGCAAGGGGAAAGCACTGGTGATGTTTTCAGCAATCCTGTCTCCTCCTGCTTGTTGCCTTTGGCTCCTTCACCAGACTGCAGGGCCCGCATCTGATTCACATGTACTTGCCATGCCAGAACATGTGCCCATTGTGCAGTACCTCCCGGGAACCCTCTGTTCCCCTGCAACCCCTGTCCCAGCAATGTACGGGGAGCCCCATCCAGCTGGCTTGAAGCCCCTTCTGTGCTCACCCTAAGGAGGGGAATCATCCGCTTGGCTTTTCCTCCATGCTGGAACTGGACGAGAAACTATTTCCTGCTGGCCCCCTACTTGCCCATCATGCCTGCCCCCCACATGGGAAGATCAGCATACTCAGGCTTCCCTCTAAATGGTGATAGGGAGAAGGCCACTCGGTGATAGCAGAGGGCGTGCAGGCTGCTGTAGCCCTTGCTGTGCTCTGCCAGCTGGTGTAGACCATGAGGTGTACCATGGGCTGTTGGAGGGAGCTTTCCGGCAAGGAAAGGGACGTGTGCTGGTGGCTGAGCTGGCTGTGGCCAGTCAGTGCAGCTGAGTTGGGGACAATACACTGCGCATTTTGGGGCAAATGCTCCAGGGGTGAGAGCTGAAGGAGTACAGGTCATGAAGCTGTCAGAGTACACAGGCATCATGGCCAGGCAGAGCCCAAAGCAGGGTCATGCTGCCCAAGGCTGTGGCTGCTCAGCCCCATGCAAGTCCTCCACTTACTTGCTCAGAGCTTCCCACATGTGACATTAAGCGGTGCTACCATCTCTTCCCTTTTCCTTTCTAAAGAAAAGATCTCTACTACTCTGTCTGAGACATCAACCCCAACGCCTCCAGGTAAGGATCCAAAAGCACTTCATGAGGACTGTTGTGACTAATTAAGTCGCAGGGAACTCTGGTCTACACAGGTCAGGGTCAGGGCAGGATGTGTTCCCTTGCCCAGCTTTCCTCCAGGTATCTTTCCTGATGGGGTCACAGAGCCCTCTATCAAGGTTGCATCTTCTCTCCTGCCTTCCTTCCCTCACCCTGCTGGTCTTTGCAGAAAGGGCAAAGTGATGGCAATGTTTTCAGCAACCCTGTCCCCACCTGCTTGTTGACTTTTCCTTGAAAGGATCCCAAGGCCCATGACTGCTTCACCCATCCTTGCCATGCTGCTAAAGGGGCTGTTTTACAGTTTTCCCTGTGAAACTTTGCCACTCTTCCCTATTTCCCACCTGGCCTTTGCAGCAAGCCGAAGGAGTTGGGAAAGATTTGAAGAGACTGCTCTCTTCCTGCTTGGTGTCTTTGCGTCCTGCCCAGGCGCAAGAGGTTGTCTGCACACCCAGTGCAAAGGGCAAGGCGGTGACGGGGCCCTGCAGGAAGTTGTTCATGTCGATCATTGTAGAATGGACAAGGAGGGAGCTGCGACAAGCACCAGCATAGGGCTGAGTAGAAGGGTCAGTGTGCAGGGCCATGGAGTGAGCCCTCCAGGGAAACCTACATGTTCCAGCAAGCCCTGTCCCCACAGGGTGCTAGGGAGACCCTTCCCACTGGGTTGAAGCTCTTTCTGGGTTCAGCCAGAGGAGGGAAATCCACCCACTTGGGACTTCCACCATGGTGAGACTGGATGAGAAAATCTTCTGTGCAGATGACCTACCTGCCCATCATGCCTGTCTACCACATGGAAAGACCAGCATCCACAGGCTTTCCTCCAAATGACAGTGAGGAGAAGTTGACTTGGTGGTATCACAGGGCATGCAGGCTGTGTGCAGGCTGGTGGTGGCCCTCGACCTGCTCTGACAGCCGGTACTGACTTTGTGGTGCTAGCATGGGCTGGCGGAGGGAGCTCTTCTGAAAGGAAAAGACCATGTACCAGTGGCTGAGCCGGCTGTGGCCAGTGAGTGCAGCTGAGCTGGGGACAACACACTGCCTGTGTGGGGCATGTGCTCAAGATCTGAAAACTGAAGGAGTAGAGGTCATGAAGCCGTCAGCCTGCACAGGCATCACGGCCAGGCAGAGCCCAAGTGCAGGACAACACTGCCCAAGGCTGTGGCTGCTCAGCCCCATCTAGGTCCCGCACTTACCTGCTCAGAGCTTGTCCTGCACACACAGAGACTCCCAAGATTTTTCTCACATGTGACGTTAAGTGATGCTATTCTCTCTTCTCTTTTCCTTTCCTCAGAAAATGACACTTCTACCCCATCTGAGACGCCAACCCCAGGTAAGGATCCAAAAGCCGTCCCTTAAGAAGCCCCTCATGTGGACTGTTGTGTGTAATTCAGTGGCAGGGAGCTCTGCAGCCCCCGTAGTCGGGGTAGGATGTGTTCTTTTGCCTGGCTTTGCTTCATATAACTCTCCTGGTGGAGTCACAGAGCCCAGATCAAGGCTGCATCTTCTCTCCCGCTTTCCTTCCCTACCCTTTGCAGCAAGGAGAAAGCACTGGTGATGTTTTCAGCAATCCTGTCTCCTCCTGCTTGTTGCCTTTCCACCTTGACCAGACTGCAGGGTCCGCATCTGATTCACATGTACTTGCCGTGCCGGAACATGTGCCCATTGTGCAGTACCTCCCGGGAACCCTCTGTTCCCCTGCAACCCCTGTCCCAGCAATGTACTGGGAGCCCCATCCCGCTGGCTTGAAGCCGTGGTGAGACTGGACGAGAGAATCCTTTGTGCAGATGACCTACTTGCCTATCATGCCTGTCTACCACATGGAAAGACCAGCATACACAGGCTATCCTCCTAATGACAATGGGGAGAAGGACATTCAGTGATAGCACAGGGCGTGCAGGCTGTGTGCAGGCTGGTGGTGGCCCTCGACCTGCTCTGACAGCTGGTACTGACTTTGTGGTGCTAGCATGGGCTGGCGGAGGGAGCTCTCCTGCAAGGAAAAGACCATGTACCAGTGGCTGAGCCGGCTGTGGCCAGTGAGTGCAGCTGAGCTGGGGACAACACACTGCCTGTGTGGGGCATGTGCTCAAGATCTGAAAACTGAAGGAGTAGAGGTCATGAAGCCGTCAGCCTGCACAGGCATCATGGCCAGGCAGAGCCCAAGTGCAGGACAACACTGCCCAAGGCTGTGGCTGCTCAGCCCCATCTAGGTCCCGCACTTACCTGCTCAGAGCTTGTCCTGAACACACAGAGACTCCCAAGTTTTTTCCCACACATGACATTAAGCTATGCTATTGTCTCTTCTCTTTTCCTCAGAAATTGACACTACTACCTCATCTGAGATGACAGACTCACCAACTCCAGGTAAGGAGCCAAAAGCATGCCCTCAAGAAGCCCCTCATGAGGACCAGCATGAGTAACTCAGTTGCAGGGAGCTCTATGGCCCCCAAAGTTCTGGGTTGGGGCAGGATGTGTTCCTTTGCCTGCCTTTCCTCCGGGTATCTTTCCTGGTGGAGTCACAGGGCCCCAAATCAAGCTGTATCTTCTCTCCTACCTGACTTCCCTCATCCTGCTGGTCTTTGCAGGAAGGGCAAAGTGAGGAGAACAGGTCACGAAGCCGTCAGCCTGCACAGGCATCATGGCCAGGCAGAGCCCAAAGCAGGGCAATGCTGCCCAAGGCTGTGGCTGCTCAGCCCCACGCAGGTCCTTCACTTACCTGCTCACAGCTTGTCCTGCACACACAGAGACTCCCAAGATTTTTCTCACATGTGACATTAAGTGATGCTATTCTCTCTTCTCTTTTCCTTTCCTCAGAAAATGACACTTCTACCCCATCTGAGACGCCAACCCCAGGTAAGGATCCAAAAGCCGTCCCTTAAGAAGCCCCTCATGTGGACTGTTGTGTGTAATTCAGTGGCAGGGAGCTCTGCAGCCCCCGTAGTCGGGGTAGGATGTGTTCTTTTGCCTGGCTTTGCTTCATATAACTCTCCTGGTGGAGTCACAGAGCCCAGATCAAGGCTGCATCTTCTCTCCCGCTTTCCTTCCCTACCCTTTGCAGCAAGGAGAAAGCACTGGTGATGTTTTCAGCAATCCTGTCTCCTCCTGCTTGTTGCCTTTCCACCTTGACCAGACTGCAGGGTCCGCATCTGATTCACATGTACTTGCCGTGCCGGAACATGTGCCCATTGTGCAGTACCTCTCGGGAACCCTCTGTTCCCCTGCAACCCCTGTCCCAGCAATGTACTGGGAGCCCCATCCCGCTGGCTTGAAGCCGTGGTGAGACTGGACGAGAGAATCCTTTGTGCAGATGACCTACCTGCCCATCATGCCTGTCTACCAAATGGAAAGACCAGCATACACAGGCTATCCTCCAAATGACAATGGGGAGAAGGACATTCAGTGATAGCACAAGGCGTGCAGGCTGTGTGCAGGCTGGTGGTGGCCCTCGACCTGCTCTGACAGCCGATGCTGACTTTGTGGTGCTAGCATGGGCTGGCGGAGGGAGCTCTCCTGCAAGGAAAAGACCATGTACCAGTGGCTGAGCTGGCTGTGGCCAGTGAGTGCAGCTGAGCTGGGGACAACACACTGCGCATTTCAGGCACGTGCTCAAGATCTGGGAGCTGGTCAGAACAGGTCATGAAACCATCAGAGTACACAGGCATCATGGCCAGGCAGAGCCTAAAGGTAGGGCAACGCTGCCCAAGTCTGTGGCTGCTCAGCTCCACGCAGGCCCCTCACTTACCTGCTCAGAGCTTGTCCTGCACACACAGAGACTCCCAAAGTTTTTCTCACGTGTGACATTAAGTGATGCTACTCTCTCTTCTGTTTTTCTTTCCACAGAAAATGACACTACTACCCCACCTGAGACACCAACCCCAACACCTCCAGGTAAGGATCCAAAAGACCTCCCTTAAGAAGCCCCTCATGTGGACAGTTGTGTGTAATTCAGTGGCAGGGAGCTCTGCAGCCCCCATAGGTCGGGGTAGGATGTGTTCCTTTGCCTGGCTTTGCTTTAGATAACTTTCCTGCTGGAGTCACAGAGCCCCAGATCAAGGCTGCATCTTCTCTCCTGCTTTCCTTCCCTCACCTGGCTGGTCCTTGCAGCAAAGGGAAAGCACTGGTGATGCTTTCAGCAACCCTGTCCCCTCCTGCTTGTTGCCTTTTCTTCCTTGAACTGGCCCCAAGGCCTGCATTTGCTTCATACATCTTTTCATGCCGGAATTGGTGCTGTTTTCCAGTCTTCCCTGTGAAACTTTCTGACTCTTCCCCGATTCCCACTGTCCTTTGCTGCAAGTGGAAGGTGTTGGGGAAGATTGTGAAGAGGCTGCTCTTTTCCTGGTTGGTGCCTTTGCCTCCTGCAGCAGTCCAGGGTACAGGAGGATGGCTGCACACCGAGTGACGAGGGCAAAGTGAGGAGAACAGGACACGAAGCCTTCAGCCTGCACAGGAATCATGGCCAGGCAGAGCCCAAAGCAGGGCAATGCTGCCCAAGGCTGTGGCTGCTTAGCCTCACACAGGTCCTTCAGTTACCTGCTCACCGCTTGTCCTGCACACACAGAAACTCCCAAAATTTTTCTCACATGTGTCATTAAGTGATGCTACTCTCTCTTCTCTTTTCCTTTCCACAGAAAATGACACTGCTACTCCGTCTGAGACACCAACCCCAACACCTCCAGGTAAGGATCCAAAAGCCCTCCCTTAAGAAGCCCCTCATGTGGACAGTTGTGTGTAATTCAATGGCAGGGAGCGCTGCAGCCCCCGTAGTCGGGGTAGGATGTGTTCCTTTGCCTGGCTTTGCTTCAGATAACTTTCCTGGTGGAGTCACAGAGCCCCAGATCAAGGCTGCATCTTCTCTCCTGCTTTCCTTCCCTCACCCGGCTGGTCCTTGCAGCAAAAGGAAAGCACTGGTGATGCTTTCAGCAACCCTGTCTCTTCCTGCTTGTTGCCTTTTCTTCCTTGACCAGACTGCTGGGCCCGCATCTGATTCACGTGTCCTTCCCATGCTGGAACATGTGCTGCTTTACAGATTTTGGTTTTAGATCCCTCCACTCTTCCCTCTTTCCCCTTGGGCTTTTGCTGTGAGGGGAAGGAGTTGGGGATGATCTGAAGAGGCTGCTCTTTTCCTGGTTGGTGCCTTTGCCTCCTGCAGCAGCCCAGGGCACAAGAGGGTGTCTGCATAAGCGGTGCCAAGGGCAGGGCAGTGGTGGGGCACTAGAGCCTGAAGAGGGTGTGAGCTGCTACACACTGAGTGTGGATTGAGTGCCAGGAGCAGTGTCCAGGCCCATAATGCAGTACCTCCTGGGAACTGACTGCTTCACCCATCCTTGCCATGCTGCTAAAGGGGCTGATTTACAGTTTTCCCTGTGAAACTTCGCCACTCTTCCCTATTTCCCACCCAGCCTTTGCAGCAAGTGGTAGGAGTTGGGGAACTTTTGAAGAGACTGCTCTCTTCCTGCTTGGTGTCTTTGCCTCCTGCCCAGGTGCAAGAAGTTGTCTACACACTCAGTGCAAAGTGCAAGGCTGTGACAGGACCCTGCAGGAAGTTGTTCCTGTGGGTCGTTGGAGAATGGATAAGGAGGGAGTTGCGGCAATCACTAGCATAGGGCTCAGTAGAAGGGTGAGTGTGCAGGGCCATGGAGTGAGCCTTCCGAGGAAACCTCCATGTTCCTGCAAGCCCTGTCCCCGCAGGGTGCTGGGGAGCCCCCTCCCGCTGGGTTGAAGCTCCTTCTGGGTTCAGCCAGAGGAGGCAAATCCACCCACTTGGGACTTCAACCACAGTGAGACTGGACGAGAGAATCCTTTGTGCAGATGACCTCCTTGCCTATCATGCCTGTCTACCACATGGAAAGACCAGCATACACAGGCTATCCTCCAAATGACAATGGGGAGAAGGACATTCAGTGATAGCACAGGGCGTGCAGGCTGTGTGCAGGCTGGTGGTGGCCCTCGACCTGCTCTGACAGCCGATGCTGACTTTGTGGTGCTAGCATGGGCTGGCGGAGGGAGCTCTCCTGCAAGGAGAAGACCATGTACCAGTGGCTGAGCCGGCTGTGGCCAGTGAGTGCAGCTGAGCTGGGGACAACACACTGCGCATTTCAGGCACGTGCTCAAGATCTGGGAGCTGGTCAGAACAGGTCATGAAACCATCAGAGTACACAGGCATCATGGCCAGGCAGAGCCTAAAGGTAGGGCAACGCTGCCCAAGTCTGTGGCTGCTCAGCCCCACGCGGGTCCCTCACTTACCTGCTCAGAGCTTGTCCTGAACACACAGAGACTCCCAAGACTTTTTCCACACATGACATTAAGCAGTGCTACCACCTCTTCTCTTTTCCTTTCCACAGAAAATGACACTACTACCCCACCTGAGACACCAACCCCAACACCTCCAGGTAAGGATCCAAAAGACCTCTTTAAGAAGCCCCTCATCAGGACCGTTGTGTGTAATTCAGTGGCAGGGAGCTCTGCAGCCCTCATAGGTCGGGGTAGGATGTGTTCCTTTGCCTGGCTTTCCCCAGTTGTGTTTCCTGGTGGAGTCACAGAGCCCCAGATCAAGGCTGCATCTTCTCTCCTGCCTTCCTTCCCTCATCCTGCGATCCCTGCAGTAAGAGGAAAGCACTGGTGATGATTTCAGCAACCCTGTCCCCTCCTGCTTGTTGCCTTTTCTTCCTTGAACAGGCCCCAAGGCCTGAATTTGCTTCGTACATCTTTTCATGCCGGAATTGGTGCTATTTTCCAGTCTTCCCTGTGAAACTTTCTGACTCTTCCCCGATTCCCACTGTCCTTTGCTGCAAGTGGAAGGTGTTGGGGAAGATTTGAAGAGGCTGCTCTTTTCCTGATTGGTGCCTTTGCCTCCTGCAGCAGTCCAGGGTACAGGAGGATGGCTGCACACCGAGTGACGAGGGCAAAGTGAGGAGAACAGGACACGAAGCCTTCAGCCTGCACAGGCATCATGGCCAGGCAGAGCCCAAAGCAGGGCAATGCTGCCCAAGGCTGTGGCTGCTCAGCCTCACGCAGGTCCTTCAGTTACCTGCTCACCGCTTGTCCTGCACACACAGAGACTCCCAAAGTTTTTCTCACGTGTGACATTAAGTGATGCTACTCTCTCTTCTGTTTTTCTTTCCACAGAAAATTACACTACTCCGTCTGAGACACCAACCCCAACACCTCCAGGTAAGGATCCAAAAGCCCTCCCTTAAGAAGCCCCTCATGTGGACAGTTGTGTGTAATTCAGTGGCAGGGAGCTCTGCAGCCCCCGTAGGTTGGGATAGGATGTGTTCCTTTGCCTGGCTTTCCTTCAGATAACTTTCCTGGTGGAGTCACAGAGCCCCAGATCAAGGCTGCATCTTCTCTCCTGCTTTCCTTCCCTCACCCGGCTGGTCTTTGCAGCAAGGGGAAAGCACTGTTGATGATTTCAGGAACCCTGTCCCCTCCTGCTTGTTGCCTTTGCCTCCTTGACCAGACTGCAGGGCCCGCATCTGATTCACACGTCCTTCCCATGCTGGAACATGTGCTGCTTTACAGTTTTCCTTTTAAAATCTCTCCACTCTTCCCTCTTTCCCCTTGGGCTTTTGCTGTGAGGGGAAGGACTTGGGGATGATTGGAAGAGGCTGCTCTTTTCCTGGTTGGTGCCTTTGCCTCCTGCAGCAGCCCAGGGCACAAGAGGGTGTCTGCATACGCGATGCCAAGGGCAGGGCAGTGGTGGGGCACTGAAACACTTACAGGACGGGAGCTGCAGCATGCGCCAGCGAGGGTCCTAGTGCCAGGGGATGCCAGGGGCAGTGACCAGGCCCAGTGAGCAGTCCATACCAGGGACCCTCTATTCCCTGTCCACGTGTGTGCTAGCGAGCCCCATCCCACTGAGCTCTGGAGCCTTTGTTTTATCAATCTTTTTCCAGTAAACGCCTCTACCATGATACTCTGTTAAAGTAAGGCTGAGAGATACAAACCAGGGCAGTGTTAAGGACTTGCAGACTATTGTACTATTACTTTTTCTGACTTAGTCACTGATTTTGGCGTTCCTCAATATACTTTTTTGTTTGTTTTGCTTTTGGTTTTATTAAGTAGAGTCTGATTGTTATTGCTTAGTGTGATAGAGTATGCGTTTCAACCATACTCTGTGTTCTCACTGTTACATCCTTCCGGTTTGTATAGGGAAAACAATTACTACACAGACATTAATCAAGCAAGACAGCCACATGATCTGTAATTCCATATATCGTCTAGAAAACATACCTTGAAATTCCCTTTAGTAGACAGACACATGAGCTATTTATTAAATTAACCACTTTAGATACGGACTGTCTATTGCAATTTCATAGAATTCTTGGTAAAATTGTCTTTTGTCCTTGTAGCAGGGGATTGGTGCTACGAAGACCCTTGTGGGAAAAGTTTGGCTAGATGTGTTGCTTTATATAGTAATTTTACCTGCCAGTGCCCGTATGGATTCTACTATAGTAACAAGAATTGTCACAGAGGTGAGTAGCAGTAAGGCAATCTGTATTTTCAGTTACGTCTCAGATAACTGCTCAGTTGAATTTTTCTTCTAATATCCATTTTTTCTTATGTTATAACCAAAAACAACAGTCTGGGAAAGTGACTGTTGAATAGTGCTTTGCTTTGCAGATAGCCACTGCTGCAATGACCAAGATTGCTATCTCACAAAACAGTAACAGCCAAAGAGGTTAATGTGCTAGGACAAGAAGATGATCTCTCTGTCAGGGGAGCTGGAGATTAAAATGAGTGAAAAGTGTGAAAAAATGCAAGTGTAAACCTGACAACACTATTAATGGCCAAGATCTAAAAAGGTCCAAACCCATGAAGATCTCTGAATAAGCAGCTTGATTCTCCCTATAGCTATACAGTCATCACAGTCCTATTGAGATGCATCTCTGACAAGCAGCTGAAGGCCAAGCGCATGAGCAAATGTGGCTTCTTACTTTAAATGCCAGCAAGGAGGATTCTCAAATTCACTTGTGATTCTAAAGAAGCTGATAGACACTAGATTCCTTTCTCAGACACAGTGAACCACATTAGGTTGGCTGCTTGGTGGCTGCAAATTTGTGTCTTGATAGAGGTATTTTCTCACTAAATACTGTAACACCTCCAATGGAGTCTTGTGTTAGCTCCAAGCCATGCTTATAGTTTAGCATTATGCAGTCTCATAGTCTGGCCAGTTTGGTTGACTTCAGGATCCTGCCAGAATACATCCCCCATTATGGCTGGACTGATTGAGCAAATATTTGTCCTCTACTGCTTCTTTCAGTATATGAAAAATAACATAAATTGATTTCTGCATTGTATTTCCCTGTCTCTGAAAGCAGTAGAAACTCTAAGGCAAAACGTAACTTACTTGAATGCTTTCTAATTAATTACTATTCTCTGCTATCATTCCAGGCCAAATATTCCCAGGATTCATTATACTGAGTGTATCTTACAATGAGCATGTTCAAGTTCTAGATTCCATGGAGTATGAACAGGTGTTCCTAAATATAACGGAGTTTGTGAGTGAAAATGTTTTTTTCCTATATATTTAATGCTATCCTGCATGTCACACAGTCAGAGAGGACACATGCTTCCTTTAATGTGGAACCTAGGATAGTTTCATTTGAGAAACCTACTTCTTTTGAAGAATGCTTCACACTAGTTTAGACCTATTTATAAAAGACTGGAATTTTGCCCTCAGGTGAGAGCGCATGGCTCTTGCTGAAGTGAAGGGAGGTGCCTGAAACAAGTAATATCCGCATTTTTAGTGCCACTTCTATTCTAGGAAGTTCTCACATCTTTCACCATTCCCTTTCTAGAAAATGTGGGGCTGAGTAAAGTTTTGTAACCCATTAAATTTCTTATCTCTACTGTTTGCTGAGGGCTCAGTAATACTCAGTGGTATAATTACAAATGAAATTTTTTTCTGAAGAAAGTTACTGTTTACGCACAGCACAAACTTTTGAGAATCACTGTCCAGCTGTGTCGAAATGCCTAAGTAATAAGCCTCTTCCATATGCATACCAGTGTTAGTATTTTCTGCTATTAGTGAAATGAGTATTGCACATTTAGAGCATTCCATGACCATAGATAAAATCTCCTAAGGGATTTCCTGGAGAAATAAAAGAAACAATTTAATTTATACTGCTATGTTGAAACAAGTGAATTTGCTTACATTGCTCTCTGGAAGTGAGGAAGAAGTATGCAACTCTACCAGACAGCTGATCATCAAAAATATTCATCAAATATTAATCAAAATTAATATAAAATGGTTAAAATTTTTTTCATGCTTACTATGAATGTTTTATCAGAAAGTAACCAAAAGTCGTCCCTCCAGAATGTTAAAAAAATATTTTCCTCAATTTTTTTTGTCCAACTTTTTTTCATGATGTGGCTACAGACATGTATGATATGCAGCTCTTGAATAGACATGTAATAATATGCCAAAGTGAAAATAGCATAGAAAATAATTTTTACTTTATTACATATACAAGAAAGATAGTTTATCTTTCATTTCAGTTCACTTACACATCTTATCCTTTTCACAAAGTGTCTCCTGCTTATTGGCAGTTGGAGGCAGCTGCTACCACTTGTTCCCTGCTTGACATGGGATAAGGGAAAGCAGTGATATTTCTGTTGTCCCCACATAGCCTCGAGTGCTTTCACCAGTGCTATGCTTCTCCCCACAAGATCAACCACTGATGATCCCACTTCACTGCATCTTAGGGGCACACGCAATCTGTAAGGCTGTCTACTTCTCCCTCTTCCCTTTACTTGTACGTAGGTTGGTGCCGCAGAGTTGTCCTCCTCAGCGATGAGTCTGCAAGGGAGTACCTGTAGCTATCCAGCCAGCCAACCCTAATGCACTGCCTGACATTCTTTCAACTCACGTTTCTCCATCCCTCTGCTGCTTTCCTATATTACATGTTCTATAGCATCACCCAACTGCTCCTCTTCTGCAATACTTTGCACTGTGGATGTGACAGATCAGTTTGCTTTATTCGTACCTACAGTAGTATGTCATGGATTAAAACTTTACAGCTTAAGCCTCAGTGATTCATGTCATGTCTACGTTTCTGCTTGCCTTTAATGCCAATTCATTTTTCTTTTCTAGTTTAAGGCTGCCTTCAAAGATTTAGGAGATTTTACACAGACTGTCATCGTGAAAATTCAGTAAGTTTGCCAGTTTGTTTTTGCACAGTATAAGCTTCCCACACACCTCATTTTAACCTGTTCCTGGTGGAGTACTCGTTTCAAGAAAGGATATGGGATGAGTTCAGTTCAGTATGCCTCCTGTTAAAGGAGGACATTCTTTTTGTACATTTCAAGTTTCTGGGTTGCTTGTCCCATTTTTACCCCATGGATTTCCAATATCTATCTGCCTTTTGGGCTGGCTGAGACAGCTCCACAGCAGATCTCCCACTTTTAGCACCGTGCAGGATATGGCACTATGCTATAAGTAGCAGACCCTGCGATATCTGACATGTCTCTGACATTGTAACAGTGAAGCCTGAGGTCCTTATGAACGGGTCCAATTTGGGGTACTCAGTTTAATTTATGAAACACTCTCATTACAGAAGCCCACTGCATCTCATTGTGCATTTGCTGGTCTCTCCTGAGGGCGGGATGAGCAAAGATGTTATTGAACAGGCTGTGGTGACTGTGCCAGTGGGCATAGATCCCTTGCTGATCTAGGCAGACACTGTAAGATGTCCTTCTCTTACCATCCCCATCTGTCACAGGTTTCTGTCCCCTAGAGGTTGGCTGCTTCCCCTGTGAGTGCTCCCTAATGCACATCAGGCAAACCCTGGCATGACAGAACACACAGCAGTGCAAACCCTTTAAGTGAACCCATGGATTAAGCAGTTTTGCAGACTGTTCTAGCAGAGTTGTGATGGCAGTAGCTTCTAGCAGAGTCCTTATGACAAGCACATGGGGCACAGTAAAATCTTAAGGCACTACGTGAGTGTATTTGTGTGCATGAAGTTCAGCTAAAGAACAGGGTAGTCACTGCTCTTCTCCACCTCACTGCAGGGAGATTGCTGTCCAGCTGAATCGAACCCAGCTAGAGTAAAGTAAGCATAGACACCTCTACATTGCAAACAGACCCTTCTGAATTCGTTGTGGTTGTATCCTAAATTATCCTCACAATGCTTTAGGATGGGTTCTCCATGTCGTGGCTGAATGACACCACAGGCTGATGCGAGCATGTAAAAGTTAAGGTCTAACAGAAGAGGTTCTTTGCATCGCAGCTGGCCTAAGATTAGTCCAATAAAAAAATACCAGTTGTGTGCCAACGGTACTCTAAGGAGTGATGTTGTTAGCATTAAATGCAACAGTTTTTGCTTACCAGCTGCCTATTTACATCTTGATCTACTGGAAAGATGGCAAGATGGCCATTAATGTATTCCTAAGCAAGACTTGAACTCATTTTCATGTGTCTTAGCAATTACATACTTTGTGGGATGAAAGAAGCTAGAGGAGAGAGGGAGGTTTGATAGAAATCTTCTCTTATCTTTGCATCTAGCTTACTATCTGTAAGGATGATATGAGACTCTGAAATGTTGCTTTCTGTACTTTTCAGGCCTCTAGCAGAAGGCAGATCTTCTCTTACAACTGGTAAAATGAATGTAACAGTGATAAACCTGTTTATGGAGAACTCAACTGTAACCAATGCCACAGTTTCTTTGGCAATAGAAGAAGAAATTGCTGCTACACCTTATTTTTCTAATTACTCAGGTATCTAATTCCTCACCTTGGAAGAAAATAGTCAGTAGAAACAGATGTTCCTATCTTCAAAGCTGGTCGGAACATTTCTTTGTGCAGCAAAGCCCATCAGAGCATAAGCCTTGTTGACTAAAAGGAGATGAATTTTCAATCTTAGCTAATTTTGAAGACTCAACCATTCAGTGCTGGGCTTTTTTGTCTTATTAAGGCTTTCTCCTTCCTGTGTAGAGGAGAGAAGGAAAATACTTACTCCTAAGTGAACAATGACATGTTGATTTTAACCTACTGAGTGTTAAGTGGCTGGAGAAATCAAAACAAAATATTCATAGACATATATTGTTCTTCTGAGAATAAGCCAGTATTTTGCTGGCAAAATAGGTTGAAACTCTCTTCAGACTACTTCCTTAATTAACCATGGTAATTGAAATGAGACCTCGCTGATTAGATTCTGAGCTAAGTGATTCATTGGTCTTAACCAGCAAAGTCTTGCATTACTAAAGGCATAATATTTTCAGAATTATTTTGTAAATAAGATGTGGAAATTTTTCTCACTCTTTTTATTTTTTTTTTCAATATGCTCCTATTTTGAAATCAGCTTTCACAAACGGTGTAGCTAATAGTTAAAGGAGTCCATTTCATGGCTTATAGCCTGAGTTTGGTCTCTGAAGCTGACTGCATCCACCTCAATTGTGACATTCCTCTGTGCTAGTCCTAAACATGAGGGGGAAAGAGAAAAACACAGGAGCGCTTGCAAAGCACCGGTGCAATCACATCCCTCCACTGCATGCTATCTGCTGAGCTTTGTAAAGGTTTACTGCCACTGAGATATGGATGTAAAGAGCAACATGCTGGCAAACAGCATACTAATATTGCTCATGAAAAGACCTGCATGCTCATAAATATTTATATCTACGTTGACTTGTATGGGATCTGGGCCCCATATTTCAGTTGTAGAAAAAACTAAGAGAATAGTGTTGGGGTTCTTCTATAGTTTTTTTTATGGTGAGCCAGAAAGTCAGTGTTTAGAATACAAACTTAGAGGTAGAATTTCCCTCTTCATGGACTCAGGAGCAGGAGGGTTTGGAGGCAGCTATAGGAGGCTGAAATTTGACAGGTCAGGAGATTTGAACAGGAACTTAACTGGTAAAAAGTAAAGAATAAAGAAAGGTCTGGTCCAAATGCCTCCAGTATTGATGTCCCCCAAAAAAGCACTTGCAATTTTTTCTTTCAGAATTGCTAAATAATTGGTTAATGATTTACTAAGTAAATGCACTACTTTCTATGAAATTGTATTATTGATACTCATTTTGCTTCCTGACTGCTTCTCCTTTAAAGTGGCATCCTACTGTGCGGCTTTTAATTGTGATGACCACACCACAGATTGCATAGAAAGTATGTTTCCAATGTGTGTATGCAAAAGTGATTTCTCGAAGGCAGAGTGGGATGATCGTTCTTGTTCAGGTAAGTACCTTGCTAGTTTATCTGTCCCTGAAAAGTTGACTTGGTTATTCCCAGTCTCAGTCACTTTTTGAAAAGGGTGCTCTGCAAATGTTCTGGCCTCTAAAAACCAGGGAATATGTGCCTTATTAAGAAAGCCATAGACACACATTCTTACGTTTCACTTTAAACACATCCATAATTCTATTGCAGCAGAATAAACTACTAAAGCCTTAGAAAATCATCACTGAAACCAATCAGTAGGTAACTCTTTAAATACATTGTTAAATCCTTGGTGATAATTGAAACCTAAATAGGTAAAGGATGGAACAAATTGACTCCTATGTTCACAGCCTTCTCTGCTAGGTCACATTTTGGGAATAAATCCTACATGCTACTTGGAAGCAGCTGTGGGGATGCTGGCAGAACTGGAAGTCTCATGATGCACTACAATGATCTGCTAAATCTCTGTCTCTTGTCAGGAGCTCTAGGATTATACTATCAGTGTTGAGACAGCTGTTTTGTGGGAAGAGTGTTTTATGTGATTTTTAGGAACTGTTAGCTGTTGAGGTTTTATTTGCTTGTTGTTTTTGAATCTTTTAATGAGTACACAGTTTATATACATTTTTAGCTGTCCTCCACAGCCCTGAGATGTACCTTTTTTTCTTCTTATGAAAACTAAAATTATCACACCACAGATAAGAAGGCTAACATACAAGATATTAAGAAAAAAAAATATTGCTAATGCTCGTGATAATATCATGAAAGCTGGGCACTGTAAAGCCCAGTGAAATGTTATCCAGTGTAGCCTTTTTTGGCCCCTAAGCTATCTAAATCTGGTGGAGTTTTAGATCAGCTGCAGTACGAGTCATCTACTGTGAGATCAAACTACTGATCAATAGTTTCCTATGTTTGATGTAGCCAGCCAGATTTCCATTCTGATGAAACTGGATGGGTTAAACAAAGATCATTTACTTTACTTTTGGGCTTTTGTGTTTCAGTTGCTGTTCTACATAGTATAACCCTAAAAAAAAAAAGGCATTCCAGATCTTTGAAGTGCAACAGTTGTACGTGATTACAGTGGAATTAAAAAAAAAAAAAAAAAAGAGGAGGGTGGGGCACAATTTTCTCCAATGTGGATTTTTTTGGGCTATCTTCAATTCACTCTGTATTTTTTCCTTCTGAAAAAACAGATTGCAGTAGCTGTTCTGCAAATGATAACAAGGTCTGTGAAAAAAACAACGGAGTTCCAAAGTGCAAATGCATGCCTAACTTTAAAATGGAGGGTAGTATATGTGTGGCGTGAGTACTCAGCTTTTTCTTGCATTCTTGTGTTCTGGGCAAAGACAGGGGAGACAAGCAGCTAGCATGGCATCACTCTCGGTCTAGAAGAATGGCCTGTAGCTATGTGAATCAGAGAGCTGCCTAAGGTGGTTAGCATCTAGGTGGCCAATTCCAATGGTGTCACAAGTTACAGCATTTTAACTGCTTGGTGTTAGCCATTGGTGTGGACTCATAATACCTCAGAGGAAAGTCAAGGAAATCCAAGATCATCTGTGAGTTGGTGAAACAGTCAAACTACTTCACGCTTATTTTGTAGGTAGCCCACATAAGCATAAACTATTCTCTCAAAGTAATTGAGCCATAAGAACTGGTATGCTGAAGCATTTAGTAAGCAACAAGTATTAGAGCTAGGCTTGTCTCAAATCCCTGGAAAGTTTCCACTGGTATCATTGGGGACTCTCTCTGTTTCCTGATAACTTTCAGACCTACGTTATTTCATCTTGTTTCTCGCCTGTGGATATTTCTGTCAGCTCGGGATCAAAAAAGAGCAGTGTCATTTGGTGGTGAAAAAGTAGGTGACCGGTTTGGCTCTGTTCCCAGTGGACAAGTGGGATAAGCAGAGGGACTTTACTCCCCATATCCATTAATTCAGCTCTTCTTTTAGTTATTGCTGTTGCAAAACACTTCATCCTCTAAAGTCAGTGTATTTTAAATATGAGAAACGAGTATGATAGAATGATGAAGAGCTGCCCATCCTTAAAGACCTTATGCTGAGGCTTCTGATAAAGACAATGGGTAGAAATTCCAAGTGACTCAGAGGAGTGGGGCTTAGTTCTTTGAAGAAATTAGGCCTTTTAAATGTATTTCAGGCTAAGAACCTGAAACTTTGAGTGCTCAGGTCACTGACCATTCTGAAAATCTCAGACTCTTTTACTCTATCAATTAAACTAAACTCTATCAGTTAAACTAAACAACAGCTCAGTGTCCGGATGGAGATCCGTGACAAGTGGTGTCCCTCAGAGGTCCATACTGAGACCAGTGCTGTTTAATATCTTCATCAATAATATAGACAGTGAGATTGAGTGCACCCTCAGCAAGTTTGCAGATGACACCAAGCTGAGTGGTGCAGTTGCCACACTGGAAGGACGGGATGTCATTCAGAGGGGCCTGGACAGGCTGGAGAAGTGGGCCTGTGAGAACCTCGTGAGATTCAACAAGGCCAGGTGCAAGGTCCTGCACCTGAATCGGGGCAATCCACAGTTTCAATACAAGATGAGGAATGATATCATTGAAAGCTGCCCTGCAGAGAAGGACTTGGGGGTGTTGATTGATGAGAAGCTCGACGTGAGCCGGCAATGTGCGCTCACAGCCCAGAAGGCCAACCGTATCCTGGGCTGTATCAAAAGCAGCGTGGCCAGCAGGGCGAGGGAGGGGATTCTGCCCCTCTATTCCTCTCTTGTGAGACCTCATCTGGAGTATTGTGTCCGGTTCTGGAATCCTCAACATAAGAAGGATGTGGAGCTATTGGAATAGATCCAGAGGAGGGCTACAAAGATGATCGGAGGGCTGGAGCACCTCCCAGGCTGAGAGTTAGGCTTGTTCAGCCTGGAGAGGAGATCTTTTAGAGATCTACCAGTACCTGAAAGGAGCCTACAAGAATGCTGGGGAGGGACTTTTTACAAAGGCATTTAGTGATAGGATTAGGGGGAATGGCTATAAATTGGAGAGGGGAAGATTTAGACTAGACATTAGGAGGAAGTTCTTCACAATAAGGGTGGTGAGGCACTGAGCAGGTTGCCCAGGGAAGCTGTGGCTGCCTCCCATCCTTGGACGTGTCCAGGGCCAGGTTGGGTGGGGCCTTGGGCAGCCTGATCTAGTGGGAGATGATTTTTTAAGGTTCCTTCCAACTGGAACTGTTCTATGATGCTATGATTCTATGGATTCAATATTAAGATAACATTAAAAAGGAAACTTGTAATGAATGCACCTTGCAGAGAAATTGCTGATAAAAGGTGGAAATACACTATTGTTTTGTGGCCATCTGCTTAATAACATTATATTTCTTTCCTCTTTTTTTCTCTCATGCAGTTGTTCAGTGGGCTACTCTGGAGAGGGCTGCACGAACAGTAAGTACAAGAATTTCTGATTAATAATTACAGCATGGAAACATACCCAGTAATGTTTAACCTGCCTGCGATAATAAAAATAGCAAGTAGTATCCCTTAGGGGTGCCACTGTCATGTATTGATAGCAGGAAATAGTTAGAAAAAAAAGAAGAGAAATGTCACTCTTGCCAGGAAGGAAAAATTCTTCATGAATCTCACGTTCAGACAGACAGTTGTATTTACTCTGATGGACCTCTGCATTAAGCCCACTAGTTTTCAGTCGAACACAAGCTATTTGACAGAAAGGCATTTAGTCATTATCAAAGACATGCAATACTGAATTCAGCACTACTAATGGAACTCAGAATATTCTATGATTCTATCGTTCTAAGCAACCTTTATGCCCTCCTGGTTGTTTCTGTCCCTCAGCTATACTGGAACAACTATGTGTGATGTCATTCAGTACAAGGGAATAGAAACCTCAACTGGGATCAAAATAGCCTCCCTCCCTCCCACCCTCCGTCCCTTCCCTCCCTTCCTCGTTTCCTTCTAATAAGAAACAGGACTTAGTTTTCAGTATTTACCATAAGTTTTAAATAGCTGTTTCTTGTTTGTTTAGTTGTTTGGTTTTTTTTTCCAGATAGTGAACTCATCCTTATAATAGTGGGTACAGTGTTTGGAGCAATTATCCTGGGTCTAGTGATAGCAGTCTCTGTTATTTCAGTAAGGTAAGAGTATTTCTGACATGGCAATTGAATAGAAGCTGAGAACTAAAAAGAAATTTAGAGAGGGGCAGGGTCGCAATGCAGTTAAATGCCAAGTTCATTTAGTCACATAGCCATTAGAATTTGGTGTCACCTGTGTACTCTCCCCAGAAGTATTTGTTCTCTTGCTATGAATCTGACAACGAAAGCTTTAGTCAAGTCTTTCAAAGCATACACCTGACCCATTAACCCTAATCCTGCCCTAGCCAGTACTGATATGGCATCTGGACAAGGCTTAAGAAGGGTGATGATATCAGAAGACTGTGTCACCCGAATGCAGACTCTCTGCAGCTTTCCCTGCTAGGACTAGAGCTCAAGGCCTAGCATGCCTCTTTTAGCTCAATACAGATGGCATTTCCTGTCAAAAATCTCTTTACTTCTTGCTGTTCCTTCTGTATTGGCAAATTCCTGGTTGCAATTGCACCTCCACACTTATCTCCATACGATATATATAGAAACATTCAAGCAGTTCCTCTGCCTTTGCTCTCAGCACTGCCCACATAAAGATGCCGACAAGACTGCCCACAGCAGGTATAGCTCACCAGCAGGGGCACAACCTGGTGAGAGTACGGGTATGGTGTGTGGACATGTCATCACAGGCAGTTCAAACACACCATTTGAGCACCCAGGCTTGGAAGTAGGCACAAGGACAACTTTTCTAAACTGAGCCTGATAAGTGCCTCATTTCTTCCTCTGAATAGTCATTTAGAGCTAGTGGTGGCCAAGGAAACTCCTTCACTCTAAGAACTAGTCTCTCCTAGCAGTTTAGCCCCATCTATGATAGAGTGGCAAAGTTTGCACTCTATCATAGATAACAAGGGTTTTGCAATAGGCATACTAGAAAAATCTATTGCATGTTTCAGAAGAGGACTGAGCATTCAAAGTAAGCTGGGAGTGGGAAACTCGGTAAGTTAGGCTTAATAAGTAAGGCACATTGAAAGGTTTTTTTAAAACATCTTTTGTTCTTTCATTTCCTCTGAAGAGCCAAACACAAACAAGATCCAGAGAAGAAAAGCCTGATACGGTCAACTTATTCCAACTCAAATACCTCTGATGAGAAACCGACCACAATGTTCCCTAGAGTCCAGACCACTTCTGGCCATGCGAACCCAGGATATCAGCCCAACAACCCATATGAGATGCGTTCCTCAAATAGAGGTCCGTTTTCAGAGCGAGATGACGATTTGGTAAGTATTTCACACAGGACTATGGGAATTGCACTCCTAAACTATAGCATTATGGGCTACAGACGTTGTTGGAACCCAAACTTCACTCTGTCCAGCCTCCCTTGATCTAGGACACCAAAGTGGTATAAAGGCAACTAAACAACTATAGCTGCAGCTGAAAAAAAATCTGTAATACAGAAATCAGCACTCATCTTACAAAGATTCTACAGCCCCGGTAGTCACCTATGAATCACGGGAGAGATATATGAAAAGCAAGGGTCAAAGCAACAGTTTGGCTGTCCAGTGGTCTTCTGTGTTGTAGGACATTTGTCTGCATTGACTGAACACATCCTTCAGCACAGGCACTCATGCAGACAGCACAGGCTGTTACAACCTGTACTTCTTTTAAGCCACTTGTAGCATCAATAGATGCTGCAGCAGCACTTCCCAGTTCAGTCTTATGCAAGATTCACAGCCCATTGAGGCAGGGCTGCCTGCCCAGAGGGTTGGTGTCCTCCCACCCACTCTGCCATGGCAAATATGCAAAGGGTTAAAGTGACACAAAAAAGCTAGCGTGTCTTTTGCGTTGATATAGCCCAGAGGAGGCTGTTCAGCACAGATGTGTCATTAGCTGGAAGATGTGTTCTGAAAACACTGCCTGTTTTATCCTTGAACTCTGCAAGAGAAGTGCAGAGCGAGCAAGGGCTTGAGAAGAACTGCAGCGTGATATGATTGATTTGCTGCATTCTGCCTGCATCCAGTAAACAGGAAACAGCATCCAGTAAAAAAATGGACACATTGTCCATTCAAAAATTCTTTAAATGCCATTTTAACTCTACCTCTGCTGTGCAAGAAACTAGCCCCGTTTAGTGAAGGACAGTAATTGTCTGTTTAATTGTAATACACTTACAGGATTTGCACAATTGAGGCCTAAAACATTATAAAATCAACTCAGAAACCTGATGTTTTAAAATGCATCTTCTTAAAAGAAGAAAAACACCTTTTTTGATAGTTACTTGATCAGATTTTCTTTTCTTTTCTTTTCTTTTCTTTTCTTTTCTTTTCTTTTCTTTTCTTTTCTTTTCTTCTCTTCTCTTCTCTTCTCTTCTCTTCTCTTCTCTTCTCTTCTCTTCTCTTCTCTTCTTTTTTCTTTTTTTTCCAATTTCTCTGTAGTATGGACTATCACAGGAGCCTGAGGGCTTTAGGCTGCAGAAGAGATATAAGTGACCAGAGCGGTAAGAGGATGGATGACCACAGCAACGATGGGTCAGACCAAAGAGTTTCACAGCATCTCGCCAATGCAGTTACTTCAGCAGAAGAGAGACAACGAAGTCCATAACCCCAGATTCTCTGAAGATTTTCTAAAGGAAGAACCCTGCTTGAAAGAGAATATGGACTACTCTAAAATAAGGGAAAAATGAAGCAGAGAGCAGGGAGAAGACTTTTAAAAGCACTAACAGGTTCCAATAAATGTTAGACTTCTTTCAAGAGGCTGACACATTGGCAAGAGAAGGGTTATAGACAAGATACCTGATTTTAACCCTGCTTCTTTCAGTTCTTTTGGAAGGTGGTCCAGGCAATATGTACAATGCTGAAAACTGTCAGGAAGCAGAGCTTTACTAGTATCTGTGTTCACTCCATTTCAGCTATAGGCAGCCTGCATGGCTTTGGGCGGATCAAAATTGTTCTTCATGTGAATGTAACCTGTTCCCTTTATGATATCAGGTACAGGCATTTTCTCTTCCTTAATCCCCCAATATTTCTTATCTGAAAGCATTCATTTCAGATCTCTGCTGACATGCATTGTGTGAGACAACAGTACTTGTCTGACCTTTCATGCAGCCTTCCTTCCCAATACAATGACAAGAAGCAATACCTTCAAACAAACATTATTGTTCTCTGTCTTACACAACTACAGTGATTTTACATTGTCAGCTCCTCTGGAAAGTGTTAGGTCTTTTTTCTCTTGCACTTTTTATGTTTTGGTTGAATGATCTTATGGGTTGGGGTTTTTTTTTCATTTCTTACCTACACTCAATAAGTCTGTCTGTAAAACAATCCACATTTTACAGTACTTTACTGAGTATGCACTCTCTATAGACTAGCACAAGCATTTTCTTATATATATTAAATACATATATGCACAAATATGTACATATATTTATAGTTTAAGGACATTTAAACTATCATTTAATTCCATGATATATTTTGTGGTTTGGTTTTTATATATGTGGATTAATTTTTCCTATTAAACATTATTTTTTTCTCAGTACCAAGGCTTTCTTATTTTGCTGCTCAGCAGTGTAATCAGTTTTTTTTCAACTTCAGAGATTATTTCATGTTAAAATTCCTGCAGAGTTCAGACACAATTGTGCACAGACTGGTTGCATCAGCATCTGTCTTTCACTCAGAAGTTCTGATCAGAAATATTCTTAAATCTTAATGAAGCTAAAATGTTTAATGTTGTAAGGCTGGCACCAATTTTCTGATTGCTTTGGTGGGTTCTTAGCCCAGCTGGGCCTCCTTTGAAAATGTTGGACAACCTGCTCTCTGTATTGGCAGCTTTGAGCAAATGGATCTATTGATGTCATACAACTAAAAAAAAAGAAGTGTCTTTCAGCTTAAATGACAAGTTTGGGGGCCAGTGGTAGAGAACACTGTATGTGGCCATAGAGTTTAAGAGGGCATGCATGCAGATGGGTTGTTACAGTGCTCTCGGTGATCAAAACCAGCTCCCACTCACCAGCTATGCAGTTAGAAACTAGGAATTAACAGTCCTGATCTTTCCATGTTGCTTCTTTAGCAAAAGAAGATGGACACTGCTTAATCTGAGCTGTCTGCGCTGAGCAGTAGTTCAGTCATAGCCTGGTGAGAAATGGTGCCATTTTCTCTTTGAGGTTTTCCTGGCTTTTCACTGCTTCTTTCTTCCATTTGATTCCTGTACAGTTTGCCGCTGTGACCTGGTTGCACAGTGCTTGCCTTGGCAATTGTCTGTAGGAGGCGAGGTTCTGGTGGCCTTAGCTAGCCTCTACTGGCTGTGTGTACCTCGACATGCACAAGGTGATCTTTACCCCATGAGAAAAGGGCTAGCTGCGTTTAACTATTCATGATACATCATTCAAAAGATGGCAGAAATTTGGTTCTATTTTCTTGATTTCCCTTAGCATGAGAGGCAGAGTGGCCCCATCATTCCTCCAGCTAGAAAAGCCCTACAAGAGAGACCAGCTCTCTTCCTTAACAGTTTCAATAATATACGTCCCCCCTTGCCTGCTGCCACCTTCTTTTTCTTTGAGCCCTTGTGAGGCTCCACCATTCCTGGGGTGAAGGAGATGCTCCTTGCTTCTAATTCCTCTGCTAAATCCTTTTATTTTCCCCTCTGTCCTGATTTTTCAGCAGCAGGAAAAAGTTCTGCCTCCAGCAGAGCACTCCGGGGAGTTTGCATGAGGTGAGACGATGAAAAACGGATGGGGTACAGGCAGAGCAAATGGCAAAAAGTCATGAAGCTTAGTGTACTTTGTTCAGTTGGCTGCTTTTGCTTGGATACCACTCCTCCCCTTCTTTGTATGGCAGACTGAAACTTGGAGTTACGTGGAGTCTAGTAAAAAGAATTCTCTAGATCAAGAGTAACATCATTGCCTTTCATTAAGGTAAATTGCCTGGTTCCATCAGCCTAGTGCGGGGGCTCCTTAAAGTGTTTGTAACAGTAGCCTGCTGCAGAAGCACATGAAAAGGCTTTTAAATGTTATCTCTTATTCTTTCTCAAAACAATATATATTGGAAATACAGCTGGAAGGAAAACAGTAACTGAAACTTTAATGCAGTAAAATTTTATTGAGGACGTGATATCTAGACATCTGCTGTCACTGGTAATAAAAGCGGCAAAAGTAGTCAAATGTTTGCATCATATAAGTGCAGAGGAAATTTCAGTGCTGTAGTTCAAAGCTAATTTCTGCAGCCTCTGCCAGTTCTCATCCCCCTGTTCTGGGGAGGGGCTATCAGATAGTGCTGTAATCTTACTACTATTTAGCATTTCAAAGGCTGCTACAGATATTTTATCTGCACTGAAATTCTGCACTGAAAAGGCAAACTCCCAGGTATTTCACTTCTGTTTGGCTATTGGCAACATGTGATTCTGTTGGAAAATATGATCATGGAAAATAGCTCTTTGTGGTGCTTTATGACTGATGCTGCTTGGCTTATTCATTGTTTCAGGTACTCATCTTTCAAAATCCAGCTGGGTATGGGAAAGAGAGGGCAGCGCAACCCTCACCCATTCGGGTGAGAGAGGACGTGCCTTCAGGCAGGGTGAAAGTCTTCAGGGAACTGCCACAAATTATTTTGCATTGTGGAATCTCCCATCCATCTGCTCCCCTGAGATACAGGGTGTCCTGCTGGCCCATAACTTGCAAAGGATGTGGGAAGATGATGCCACTCAAGTCTGCCGCCTACTTTTGTTCTGACCAAAAATTACACTAGGGAGATTGCTTAGCACATGTGCAGAAGGTGTGCTAGAAAATGCCAAGTGAGTTGGGAACAGAGGTTTGTGTGGTTATAAGACACACTTGTATGCGGCTATTAGGATTACACATGCCATTCTTCATTTAGCTGGATACACCTGAGCACATTCAAGCGATGTGAGGTGGTAGGGGAGGGAATGTGCTGCGGATGACTCTGGAGTAAGAGTCTGGGTCTGGGCAGCTGCCTTAGAGGAGCTGCCACACAGTAAGATGATGGGACAGTGGGGTAAGGGTGGGCTTAATCAGGCCTGACAGATCTTGTGCTGTTAGTATTGCTTATGCCTGAAACCAGCGTTGAAAATGAGACGTAAGACACTGCACCCAAGAGAAGTCCAGCCTCCAAACTTGCATATGAAATGCAGCACCTTTCAGGCCTGAAAGCAAGAAGCATTCTGCCTTTTTCTGGTCACCCACTTGTGAAAACCACTCCTTGTTTCCTTTTTGAGTCTGTTTTTGCACAGATCCTGAATGTCTTGTGCCAGGCTGGAGGCATACACAAGTAAGACTGAACAATGAAGGTAAGACACCATTGCAGACCAAAGGGCATGACTTTTCACTTCTTGTGTACTTTCTTTGACTTTGATAGCTTGTTGTTTTCAAGGTGAATGATAGCATTCCTTCCAACAAGAAGAATGGGGATAAGGGACAAGCAGCCTCCCCTCTAGTGAGAAGTTCTTCCCTCTTTGCTAGGAATGATTTCCCCAACAAAAACCCCCAATACGTAGATCTTTTTGGGAAACTCGGGAGAAGGGTGAAAAGTTTCAGGCAGATGCCCCAGTGAACATCCCTTGTCCTGGCTGGTCTTGGAAAGACCACCTCAGCTTCATCCCAGGCTCAGAAAGGTGAATGAACCCCAGCACAACCCAGGGACAGAGAATTCTGCCTGAAACTTGGGGTTCATTAGCCCAGGCCCACAAACTACAGAAAGGCAAGCAAAGTGAGCCTAGCACTGCCTTACGATTTTCTAGCCCTGTGAGAGGACTGTCGTTTGTCAAGTTTAGCAGCTGCCAAGTCATCAATTGCTTATTTTTCCCCTTATTCCCACCCTCTCCCTTATTTTTAGCCCAGTAATGCTCCCTGTTCCAAAGCCTTGTGCCTGGTGTTTGTGGCTAGATCAGCTTTGCCTGTTGAGGGTTCCCAAGGAAGATTAAATTGACTTCTCCCGGGTTTTGGGGATGTGAGCTGAAGATACTGATTTTTGCAGCAATTAGTCAAAAATAAAACCACAAACTCAACCTTAAAAGCCCAAAGCGGTCTAAGAACATGGAAGCCCATAAAACACATCAGATCATGGCTAAACAGGAAATCAATACACCTAAAAATAAGAATACAGAAACTGCCTTGCAAAGGAAGCTCTAACTGCTGGCAAAAGGCTCTTTAAATATATCAAAGCCACAAAGGCCGCTAGGAAATCAGTGAGAATGCTGATGACAAGGGTATAAATGGGGCAGACAGGCATCATGAAGGTGTAGCAGAGGAGCTCAGAAATTTCTTTGCTGCTGTTTTTACAGCTGAAGCTGCTGGGGAGCTTCTCACATCTGTCACACTCTGCAGTAGATCAGCCGGAGGAGCCAGAGCAATCAGAAGTAAAAAAGTAACATGGAATAAAGACATAGCAGAAGTAAAGGGAAGTAAGCAGGTAACAGGACGTGTAAGGTCAAATAGATAAAGTGGTTGTTAATAAGTAACCAGGACCAGGCTGAGATGATCCAGGGGACTCAAAGGAGCGGTGCAGTACAGTGGTAAGGGGGCTGCGTACCCGCCTGTGTTCCCATGCACAGCCAGCCCGTCACACTGCATAGACTCACTGGGACACACTCAGCCATCATTGGTGGGTCTCCAAAACTGTTGGCTTGGGAGGGAGCAGCAAACCACCTAGCAGAATCTGGCGGTATACAAAGCTAAAGGACGTCAGCGTAGAGCAGACAGGGAAAAAATATTTTATGGGTGCAGGTGGTAGACTTGCTGCCACAGAGGGTTGAGGACGCGGCATCTGCAGGTTCAATAAGAGAGTAGGCAAACTGAAGGATGAAAAATGTATTGCAGAGATGTATCCTCTAAAAACAGGATGAAAGCGGGAGTGCTGGAGGAAGGGGCTGTAAAAGGATCCAGATCCCCAAGGCAGTCCCTCCTGGTGCAGGGCCTGGGGCTGGATGGGCAGCCTGGGACAGGGGGACACTTATCACCTTCTGAACTCTTTGACCTGTTTTATTCAATGACAGCCCAGGCGGAAAGGGGATACCTGGGGGATGTGTGCATAGCGTGTCTTGTATACCCTAATTATGCCCAAGCTGTTCGTAAACTGTGGAGAGGCAGGATGAGGGACTGTACACCAAGCTCTGTATTGTTTATGTGAAAACATCATCATAAAAGAAACAAGGGGAAATTTTTGGAAGCAACCAATTAAAAAAAATGCAAAATACTTCCTGCTTTTCATGACCGATCTCTAAACAGCAGTTTCTGGAGACCAAAGTCTATTCCTCTCTACCTCATAAAAAGCAAACCAAGACTCACAGCTCCAACTCTCCCTCTCCTGGTGGAAGCAAAAGAGCTCACAATGGAGCTGTGCCTCACCTGATTCTGTGTCCCCAAACCCCCAGCAGTGTCCTCAGATCCTGGGCATTTACCCCCACAACAGCTACCAAGGTGGGCAACATCAAGGGGAGCAGAGAGAAAATATCTACCTAGCTGCTGGCCCAGACACAGCAGAGAGTTTTCCAGGGGAGGTGGGAGACTTGCAGGGCCAGTTGAGGTGGGAAAAGGAAAATAGGGCGCTGAGAGGAATAAGACATTTTACCCAGGGTAAAATCTGTGAGAATCAAGCATTTTTCTTCTTCTTTTTTTTTTTTTTTTTTGTATGTGTTCTGAAACACTAATACCTCTGGTAACACCCAGAGGGACGTTAGTCCCAGCTGGTTTCTCACTTTGGTCATTGCTTTGGGAGTCAGTTTTCTAAAGTGACATTAACAGCTTTGCAGAGTAATATCCATCACGTCTTGGTAGGGTGGGAAGAGCAAGGAAAGCTCTCATTTCTCCTGAGATGGCTCCCCTAGACCCTCACTGGTGCCATTGCTGCCTGCCCCGTGCTCACTGATGTGACCCTGGTTAAACTTTATGGAATCTCTGCCTTGCCTTTAGTCATTGGTATCTGAGTGTAGCTGGGGAAAGAAAGTCTGCCGCATAAATGAGTCTTTGGGAAAAAAGGCTTTCTCTGAAGCCCTTTACACATAGAGGTCCTTTTATGGGGTAAATCAGCCAAAAATTTTTTAAAAGTTTCATAACTGGGACAGTCAATGAATTCAAGAAGTTGTTATAGTGCTAAGGTACCTAATTCCCTCTCAAGTAGAGGAATGTTTAAATTGCTGGGAATCAGGGGTCAGGTGCAGGCAGGTATTTCAGTGCCTGACTTTTACTGACATTAATGGGAATAAGAGTCCCTGAAGTGGAATTGTGGATCTGGGCGTATACATCACTCCTATAAATGAAACAAGGCTTGTGTTGCACATATGTAACTGCACATTATTATTCTTTTTAAAGCAAAGTCTTTCCTTGTTTTGTCCTTCTAAGGCTGGTGTGAACAGCTTCTGCAGCAAACTCATGCTGGGCAGAAACCATTTGCCAGAAAAATAAGCAAAAAAACGGAGTCCAATAATTTATTAGTGATTAAATAGCCAAGTGTCAACTGAGATTTGAAAAAGCTGCATGGGGCATTGGGAGGCGCAAAGTGCACAGAGCCAGGGAGAATTTCTTGGAAAGCAGCTCGTACGTCTGGAGCACTCTGCTCACCTGGGTGCTTGGGACCTGGGCTTTTACTCCATTCAGTGAGAATTTTGCCAGAGATTTCAGTGGATCTGAGCCCAGATGGCTCTGCCTGATGACATATTAAATCCTATTAAATGATTCTTCCCCACACGCGTGCATATGAAGGCAGTGGCTTTGGGCTTTCCATTCTGCTTGTCTTTTATGAGAAGCCCTCTGCTAAATGCACCCAGTAAATACTCCTGGGGTTTGTGCCTCTCCATTAGTCCTAAACAAAATGGGTCCAGTTTATCTCAGGCAAGATGTGCAGGAAGAGAGAATATCCAGTAATACACCATGCAAGGCAGTAAGGGTGGACCCTTCAGGTTGTTGGGATGGACCCTTGGGGCTACGTCTCCCACTCTCTCCTGTCCTCCACTTGGCAGAGTCCCTGGCCACAAGATGGAGCTGGCTCTTTGCAGTTGCAGGACAAGCTACACAAAAGGCAAACCCTTTTAATAAGCACACTTAATTGGGGCTAACCATTAACAGAGACCATAGGCAGATTTCCACTGAGCTACAAGTTTTTAACTCTCTTCTATGTCAGAGCCTTGTCTGTCCCCATGCCTGTTCCTTTGATGACACGCTCCTTAACTCCAGGGATCACAGCACATTTTTCCACATGGCCTATGGCTGGAGACATTTGTCACCCTTTTCAGTTCAGCATGTCGGTGAACCCGTCCTGAAAACAACCACTCAGGCAGCTAAGAATCCTCCAGACTGCTCCGAGAGCTGTATGAACACCAAAACTTGCCAGCTTTGGTTTGGCTCCATCACCACTGTTTGAAGGACTCATTTTTATGCACTTTAAAGGCACGAGGAAAATCTCCTCTGCATACTTCCCTTGCTTTCCAGCCCAGCAGTTTGAGGCATGGACTTGCATAGAGATTTATTCTGAACCCTGCCTTTTTTTATGCAGGAGAGGGACAAAACTTGGCAAGAAGACTTTAGGTGCTGTTCTCTCCTTTCCAGCACTATTTCAATGCTTCCCTTCAGCTGACTGGGAGTAGTAGTGGTTTTTTGCGTCTACTTTTATAGCAGGCAGCAGCAACATGAGCTGCATCTGTAGTGAGAGGCGAGCACATGCTGTTTAAGAAAGGATGAAATTAATAGTCTTTTTTTTTTGACTTGCAATCGTTGCCTATTAATGACATGGATTTTATGTGAATTGGAATTTGTTTGTAGCTTTGATGGAAAAAGCAGGAGACAAACTTTTTCCACGTCTGTGAAAACCCCAGCAGCTGAGCCTGTGGGTTGACTTTTTGGGGGAGGCAGCGTGGGGATGGTGAAGCCACACAGCACCCACAGTGTGTGCCTCTGCGCTCCCACTTCCCACTGTGGTGCAAGCAGAAGAACCCAGCAAGGAGCACAGCAAGGAACTAGAAAGAAGGTAAAGTGTTTCCTCAATACAAGAACTGTTTGTAATATGGTGGAGGTCTGCAAGGTTCAAACAAGTTAGCTTTATATTTCATATCTCTGATCCTGTGCCCCAGCTTGACCTCAGATCCCCCAAACTCCTTTTTATTAAAACCATGAATCAGCTCAGATTGATAGTCATCTGGGTTCAAATTTTGCCCATCTTTTGTTGTATGAACAGTCGCTTTGAGCAAAGGACTGAGGGACGTTTGGGACTTGCTGCACATTGGCAGTGCCTGAGGCCAGACTGCTTTTGGATTCCTCTTTCGGCCATCACTGTCTTCACTGTAACTTCTGGAAATGGGTAATCTCAGGTATCTTAGCTGGTCTTTCTGGCATACCAGACAGCTGTGCCTGAAACCCTATGGCTTCTGAACTCTCTACAGATATAGTTTAGGAAGTTACACTCAACAATGAGTTTATAATTAGTTATATCCAGTCTCTTCTAGCTGGAGCTGCTAGTAAATAGCAAACATAAACTTATGCTGCAGTCTAGAAACAGAGAAAGTTGGAGATGTTCTAGGATTTTGCCTCAAGATCAAGGCAAGGTTTGTGTAGCACTAAGGCAGAGATGAGTGCCACCCTGAAACAGGTCATTGCCGTGGGCTGGGCCCTGGGACTGGCATTTAGCTTGAGCTGCTGCAGAAAGGACCCCTATCACTGAAAATCTGCAACCTCTTCAGTGCCATTGCAGACATCTAGAGGTGACTCAGATGCTTTTATCCACCCTTCCCATCATGAGGAAGACATGACAATGAAAACCTATCTTTCATGACAATGAAAACACCAAAAGTATCTCTGATAAAGTATTTTATTTGTTTTGACCGATAATAAAGGGGCCAAAGAGCTAACTTACAATTGCATTGCATGTAAATGCATGCCTAGGTGGTCAGATACACTGAGTTTATGTCTTACTTTGACCATAGCTTTGAAGTGCAAGTGATAAGAAAGCAAGCAAAGATCAGGACTTTCCAGCCTGGGTTTTTTCCCCTCTCTGTTCCAGCAGAACTGTGCAATGACACTCAGAACCCAAGTTCAAGGGCCTTGGTGGCACTAAATGCTTGAAGGAACCTGAGATCTCAGTCCCAGGGACTGAGTGGTTCTCAAGAATGGCATTTATTGTAAACAGAAGCCATGAGAGTCAAGACAGAAAAGACATGAGCAGCAGTGATGGCTGTTCCTGGAGATGAAGAGTAACTTTGTTGCAGGTCATCCTTTCAGGATCCCCAGGGTGTAGAACCCTTCTTTGGGTCCCATCCCCAAACCATGGTGCTGCCTCAAACTCATCATCTACTGTTTGTATGATCCTTTTGTCTTTAATAATCTCTTTAACACATGGCACTAAAAGCTTTTCCTCTCAGTCCCTTTCAGCACAAGGGAATCTCAGGAAGAAGACAAAGGGCTTGTTTGGTTTTGCACATGGAGGCAATCTTATTTTCGGGCATCTACTCTGACCCCATCTCCGACTCTAGAAAATCAGCCAGGAAACATCAGTCCAACACCCTCACCATGGGTAAGCGGGAAGGATTAATACCAACACCGTCTGTGGGGACCTTTCATTTCAGGATACACCTTACCTCTGCAGATGCTTCATTTCTTGGTTTGCAGTTGAAATCAGGGACACAAGGCTGCCTGCTCAATTTGATGCTGAGCTGAGCTCTGTGGTGAGTGGATTCCCCATTTTCAGCTGTGTTCAACCACTGCGAAGTCCCCCTCTTGAGGTTACAGCTGTTAACTTGGTCTTTAGCGCAATTACATCCTGGTTTTTGCTGCTTGCAGGGCAAGAGCACAGTGCTGGCTTCAGAATAGGATGTTAATGTCATTCTCATTGGGGAAGCCACAGCACTTCTTCCCCTGCAGTGCTGTGTAGTCTTTCCCTGTAGAGTCCTGATGGTCTACGGTGATGAGGTACAGAGCCTGTGATTCTGCAGAACCTTCACAGATGTTTGCCTTGAAAAATATGATGATCTACAGGTACTGATGCTATCAGTATACAACTGATAGCAACTGTGCACTGACAACGGGCCATTGTTCAGCAAATGTTTAGTAGCAGCTCCTGATCTCCCTTCTCTCAAGGGTTTCTCGTGGGGGCTGCGGGCTGAGGTCAGCCTGGGCACAGTGGGCACTGGGTGCCTGTGGCAATGCTGCAGGGCCCACAGAAAGCGAGGGCAGGAGCTCCAGCTTGACTGTGCCCAGCTAAATATAACCAGTGACCGGTGAGCTCCTACGCCTCACCTGGCTCTGGTCCTGCAGCAACACATTCCTTCTGAAAGCCATCCCCCTCTTCCTCAAACCCTCTTCTCTGCTCCTTGAGATGCCACAATCAAGTCTCATGAGGTGGATTTCTTCCCTCTGAGTGGTTTCCTCCTCCCATGACCCTGTTTTTCCTTTCTCCCTCTTGCTCATTCATCACTTGCCCCTGTGCATTTTCCCCTTCCCATCAAAGCTCCCCAGGTGGCACAGTAGGACACAGGAACAAGGGATGAAGGATGAGGGTCTTGCTCTTACAATCAAGGTGATTAAAGCTCTCACTAACATGTAAATCTATGGGTACTTGTACATGCAATTGTGTCTTGGCGTGCTTGAACTGGCCAGAAGAACTGAGGAGAGATTTGCAGGTTTACACCAGGCTCCTCTGGGCACTAAGGTTCACATCAGGTATTTTCTCTCATGCAAACATAGGAGCTGCTTTTCATTTTCTTTCTGTTCCCAGAAATACCAAAGATACACCACCGAGGAATACCTGCCTGAAGTTCCTACACAGCACATCTTGCGTTTCCAGGTCAGTCACAACGTGACCGGTATTGATTTAATTATTAATAAGGGGTGATGACATGCACTTCATTGTGCTCTTGGGATAAGAGGGACTGCAGATGCTACCCCTTGCCCACACACAGCCGCCAGCTCGAGGGCAGCCAGTAGGTCACCTGGCCCACGCACCACGTTCCTACCACAGCAGCAGTTTTAGTGAGGCATTCAGTGATGTATTTGTGCTGGTTAACAGCAGTGCTGCTGGGCTGCACCTACAGCCAGACCAGGAGCCACCCTGATTTGGCAGCACTAGGACAGTTAAAATGTTCAACTTTTGTAGGCAGGTATTTCCTAAGACGACAACTAATCACTTTGAACCCAAACTCGGTGTCTCCCAGAGAGACCGAAGAAATCAGCTGGGTTTGTGAAAGGAGGATTGGAAATCATGTAAACAAGGAGAAATATTGGCAGATGGCATTACAGTTAATCGCTTCTTTCTGAGAACAGCAATGCAACGCATTGGATTGAGGGCACATATTTTAAGCTAAATCTAATGGTGAGATTTAATAGACATTAAGTGGCATGAAAGTCTGCAGGCTGTGGGTAATTAACTGTTACTATAAATTGCCTTTAAAATCAGTGATAGCTCTGTGGTTGATTTATGATTTCTTTCAAAAACTGGAAGAAAACAAAAAGTTTTCAAGCAGCCTGAAGAGAATCATAAATCCAACGTTCCCTTTAGGCTCAAAGTGGTGTTGTCCCATTGCACCAGGGACGGGCTATGGGTGTGTAGACTGGCTAAAAAGCTGGCAGGGAGGGCAGCAATGCCTGGGTGCCCTCACTTAGAGAGCCCTTTAACAGATGGACACAGTTTGTTTGCACAGAGAAAATCCCTGAAGCAGGAAAATGCCACGTAAGAGCAGCCACTGACCCGTGGGGAAATGAATGCAAGCCCTGCTGCGAGCCGGGAGAGGAGGGTACACATTATTTGTGTGCCTGTGGGTTCATACTCGTGTGCCTGTGTGTGCGTATCTGCCTGTAGATATGTGTCTGAGTGTGCCTGTGTATGCATAGAATCACAGAAACAGAACCATTAATGCATCTGTGTGTGTGTGCAAAATACGCGCACGTGTGTGCACACGTGCCTGCATCTGTGAGCAGGTTTATGCATGCATGTCTGCATGTGCAGGTGAGTGCACGCATATGCATGTATGAAATGTGAATACATGTACATGTGTGATGTGGGCGTGCACTTATGGGGGGGTGTATGCATGTGTATATGACTATGCAGATGAGAGGGGTGTGTATGCATACGGGGGGTTCAGATGCAGGGTGAGTGTGTGTATGACTCTGTGTGTGTGTGCGGATGCGGGATGTGTGTGTGTGGATGCGTGGTGTGCGTGTGCGCATGTGTATGTGCAGATGCGAGGCGTTGTGTACAGATGTGGCATGTTTGGGGGTGTATGCGGATGTGGGATGTGCATGTGTGCGCAGACATGGGGGGGTTTGTGCAGATGCGGGATGTGTGTGCAGATGCAGGGGGGGTGTAGATGTGTGATGTGTGTGTGCATACAGATGCGGGATGTGCATGTGTGTGCATGTGTGTGTGTGCAATGTTGGGGGCGTGCCAATGCGGTATCTGTGTGCAGATGCAGGATGCGCGTGTGTAGGCAGATGTGAGGGAGGCGGTGGTGCATGTGGATGCGGGTTGTGTGTGCAGATGCGGGGTGTGTGTGAGTGTATGTGGATGCAGGATGTGAATTTTGAGCAGACGTGTGGGGGTGGGTGGAGTGTAGATGCGGGATGTGTGTGTATACGGAGATGTGAGATGTGCATGTGTGTGTGCAGATGCAGTGTGTGTGCAGATGTGTCCAGATGTGCCAATGCGGTGTGTGTGCAGATGCAGGATGTGCATGTGTATGCAGATGTGAGGGGGGAATGAGTGTGGATGTGTGTGTGTGTGTGCAGATGCGAGGTGTGTGTGAGTGTATGCGGATGCCGGATGTGCGTGTGTGAGCAGACGCGTTGGGTGGGGAGTGTAGATGCGGGATGTGTGTGTATACAGAGATGTGAGATGTGCATGTGTGTGCATGTGGGTGTGCTGATGCAGTGTGTGTGCAGATGCAGGATGTGCATGTGTATGCAGACGTGAGGGGTGTGTGTGCGTGTGGATGTGGCTGTGTGTGGATGCAGTGTGTGTGTGCAGATGTGGGGGGGGGTGTAGATGTGGGGTGTGTGCAGATGCAGTGTGCGTGTGTGCAGATGCAGGGTGTGTGGGTGTGTGTGCAGATGTGGGATGCATGTGTGCAGATGCAGTGTGCATGTGCAAATGTGGCAGGTTTGTGGGGGTGTATGTGGATGCGGGATGTGTGTGCAGATGCAGGGTGTGTATGCGTAGATGTGGGATGTGTGTGTGTGCGCAGATGTGAGGGGTGTGTGTGTGGATGCAGGGTGTGTGCGTGTGCGCATGTATGTGTGCAGATGCAGGGCGTTGTGTGCAGATGCAGCACATTTGGGGGTATATGCAGATGCGGGATGTGCATGTGTGTGCAGACATGGGGTGTGTAGATGTGCAGATGCAGGGTCTGTGTGCGGATGCGGGATGTGCGTATGCATGTGCAGATGCGGTGTGTGTGCAGACGTGTGTGTGTGCAGATGTGGGATGTACATGTGTGCAGATGTTGGAGGTGTGCGTGTGCATGTGCAGAGATGGGTGGTTGTATGCAGTGTGTGTGTGGATGCGGAGGGGTGTGTTAGGATGTGGGATGTGTGTGTATGCAGGGTGTGTGCATGTGCGCATGTATGTGTGCAGATGCAGGGAGTTGTGTGCAGATGAGGCATGTTTGGGGGTATACGCGGATGCGGGATGTGCATCTGTGTGCAGACATGGGGTGTGTAGGTGTGCAGATGTAGGGTCTGTGTGCAGATGTGGGATGTGCATGTGCACGTGCAGATGCGGTGTGTGTGCAGATGTGGGATGTACGTGTGTGCAGATGAGGGAGGTGCACGTGTGCATATGCAGACGTGGGTAGTTGTATGCGGGGGGGGTGGGTGTTAGGATGTGGGATGTGTGTGTATGCAGGGTGTGTGCATGTGAGCATGTATGTGTGCAGATGCAGGGAGTTGTGTGCAGATGAGGCATGTTTGGGGGTATATGCGGATGCGGGATGTGCACGTGTGTGCAGACATGGGGTGTGTAGGTGTGCAGATGTAGGGTCTGTGTGCAGATGTGGGATGTGCATGTGCACGTGCAGATGCGGTGTGTGTGCAGATGTGGGATGTACGTGTGTGCAGATGAGGGAGGTGTGCGTGTGCATGTGCAGACATGGGCGGTTGTATGCGGATGCGGGGTGTGTGTGTGTGGATGCAGGGGGTGTGTGTCAGTGTTAGGATGCGGGATGTGTGTGTGTGCAGATGCGGGGGTGGGTATGCATGGGTGCCTGTGCAGATGCGGGATGTTCGTCTCTGTGCAGATGCGGTGTGTGCGTGAGCAGATGCGCCCCCGTCCACGCACCCCCCACGTGCGCCGCTCCATCCCGCGCGGGCACTCCGCGGGGGGACGCGGTGGCTCCTCCTCGCGCGGGGGGTGGCGGGGGGGGGCGGGGAGGTGTCAGCGCGCCCTCGGCAGCGGGACGGGCGGACACACGGACAGACACACAGACACGCTCTCCCGTCCCGTCCCGGCGCGGCGCCCCCGGGGCAGCTCCGCGGCGCCGCCCCCGCCTCCTCCTCCTCGTTCTCCTCCTCCTCCTCCTCCTCCGCCGCCGCCGCCGCCGCGGCCGCACAAAAGGCGGCGGGGAGGGCTCGGCCGGGAAGGGCTGCCCGCCCGCACCATGCCCAGCCGAGGGGGGCTGCCGGCCGCCCCCCCGCTCCTCCTCCTCCTCCTGGCCGCCCCGCTGCAGCCCGGCAGAGGTAAGGGCCGCCCCGGGTGATCCCCTCCGACCCGCTGCGGTGCGCTGCGTTACGGTTTGTGTGTTTTCCTGCCCCTCTGCCCCAGCCCCGCTCCCACCCGCCTGCCCCGGGGCTGCCCGAGCTCCGCGTCCCCCGCAGCGGGAGCGGGGACCGCATCCCCGGGCTCTGCCCGCGGGGATTTCGCGTCTTCGCGTTGAAAAGCGTGGAAAGGCTCCGTGTGCTCCACGCTCGCTCTGCCTGTGCCTCAGTGGAACCAGCTATAACGGCTTCCATCCAGTGAAAAGACATTCCTAGACATCAGGAAGAATTTTTTCACGCCGAGGGTGGTGAGGCACTAGCAGAGGATGCCCAGGGAAGCTGTTGCCCCATCCCTGGAGGTGCTCAAGGACGGCTTGGATGGGGCTTGGAGCAGCCTGAGCCAGTGGGAGGTGTTCCTGCACACGGCTGGAGGGGTGGCTTTGAGGTCCCTTCTAACCCAAATCATTCTATGGTTCTCTGAAAAGCACTTCGCTGATTTGTTTATCCGAGCGGTGTGTATTAATTGATGGAGTGAGGAACAGCCGCGTAAAGCCACAGGCGTTGTCTCTGCCAGTGCCCATCTCCACGCTCTTGTCTCGCCTCGTTCCCCCACGTACACACTGTGCCCAGGGAGCAGTCCTTGCCCCTTGTGGGAATGAGCTCACAGCTCCCAGATGCTCTCGGAGGCGGCACAGTTTGTGACTCTTCTCTCTTCTTGGAGCACTTGGGAAAACTTTTTTTTTATATGAAGAGAGCCCACAAAATGCCCGAGTTCACCATTCCGGTACTTACTGTCAGTGCTTAACGTTTTAATGACTTATCTTAAGAAGAGGCTCATCTTACAGTGCTGCCGCACGCGACTGCAAAAACTCTGAAGAGGTTTTCTTAGCTTATTTATTTATTTATCTTCTGAGTCTGATCCTTAAAATTGATGATTCAGTAGTGCAGCAGACCATCTTGGGGATGAGGCTGTTGGAACGCTTACTGCAAGCATAAATAAAATGATTTTTATTCACCCTTAGCTGGATAAAGAATAAAGTACAGCACTTACATCACTTTTTTTTTTTTTCCTCCCCCAAGCAAGCCAGTACATTCATCTCAGTTTGAGGAGCTGCCCAAACTGGGATTTCTTGCAGAACAGGTTTAAAATGCGGTCAGATTGCCTGGAGCATCTTTATGAGTAAATTTGTGGAGTATCATTCATGAGAGTTTCCTCTCTTGCTCTGCATCAGTAATTTGATGTATTAAAAGCTCAGCTATCTAGTGGGATGCACTGTCTTCCACTGCTTTTTTGGGCTCTCCTGTGGCTCAACACAAAGGAAGGATATCATTTGGACATGCTCTTTGTGCCTGCTGGACACTGCTCTGCAAAATGAAATAAGGTCCAGGGCTTAGTCAGTGTGAAGGACTGTATGTGGCGTGTGGACCTCATCGGTCCAGAGGGTGTGGATTATTTTCCTTCAGAGTAATCCCATTGAAATCCTGGATGGAATTTTTCCCATTACAAGAAGTTTGAAGTTCAGGAGTGGTTTCATTAAATGTATCAGAATCAAGAAGCAGACTGGGTTTCTTCAAGCAACCTGGTGACTGGCCCCAGCATCTCGAAGAACCTGGGCTGGTGTGAACATCTTCAGGTCCTTCCTTTGCCTGATTCAGGATAGGCTGCGTGGAATCAAACACAGCAAATACTTGAATCTGGAAAATCCTGCATGTTTTTCCTCCAACTCAAAAAGCTTGTGTTTCTCTCCAAAATCAGAGGGCTTCATAAAGCTCTGGTTTCACAACAATGCTGGAAACGGTTTGGTGTTGCTCCAAAGTGGAAAGAAAAGCATACTTGGAAACTTCAAAAGCTGCCACCGGGAGGAATGTCACCCCATGGTTGGCCACAGGAGTGTGGGCTGCCGCCAGGCTTTGGTCATAGCACCCCATGGAAGGAAGAGATCTTGGTTTTCATTCAGCTGTTACTGTTACTAAGTAAACTCTCAAAAATCCAGCAGTTGGGAATGGAGGTAAATATTATCCTATTTCCATGCAGACAGACGAGTGAAGCTGTGGGAGAACCAGGGCTCGGTAGCCAGGGTAGAAATGCAAGTATTTGCTTTACAAAGCCCAGGTTTTGGTATGTTACCCAGTGCACCGCTATCAGAGCAGCAGCTCTTGATGAAAAAGCTTTCAGCTGTGTTGTAGGGTTTGGAAATGCAACTGTTAATCTCTGTGCAAATTGAAACTCAGCTGAACAAGTCACATTTTACTTTGTATTACATATTGGTGTTCTGAGCTCTTGCAAGGTCCAGGAGCTGGAATATAACTCTGAATGGGAGCAAGGAATGAAATGCCTGGGTATGTGGTAACAGGCAGCAAAAAAAAACCAAACCAAAACAACCCCTTAGAAGGCTCTTGTTCAGTATGAATGAGCCCAAGCAGCCCGTGTGAATGAGAGCTATAGAGAAAGTCCAGAGCTTCATGCTCTTGGGTTGAAGTTAACCACCTTGCAGGCAGCAGAGACCCGTCACTGTAGGGCTCTGACACAGTCATGCCTTGGCGATGACTGAGAATTACTGACAGGACCTACTTGTCCTCTTTTTGCTTACAGCCTAGGGCACACAATATTTTCCTCCAGCTGTCCAGCTTGATTCACTGCTTCCTGCACTCACAGCCCAGCCCTGTACAAGAGCGACCCAGGCAGCCACCGCTTTTCGTTTTTTGGTGCAATATGCGCATGGGATACAGCAAAAATCCCTTTTCCAAAGCTCTTGGGGTAGAAGGTTCTTGAAATGGGAGAAAACTCCATGTGGCTCTTCAGCAGCCATCAGAAATTCCGCATAATCTGCAGATTATATCCAGCAGCAGCATGGTGCAGATGCAACTGGGTGAAAGTAGAGGCCTGACGGATGGAAAAAATAGTAAATTCAGAGTTGGAGCTTGAGGCATTTTGTTTGGAGCATGAAGCCTCTGTGCTGGATCCTGAGTTGAAGATTTGTTTAATCAGTTATTGACAGTAAAAGTTAATGCTGCACCCAGGGGAGCTGGGGCATCGATGGTATCGAAGGGCACATTCGTAGCCGCAGGCATGCTTAAACAAGCTGCTGCATTCAGAGCTGATACCATTGATGTTTTCTTCAGCTTAACTAGTGTGGTTCCACTTTATTTTTAAAGCCCGATGCCCAAATTGTAGATTTTGCAAGTGAAACTCACTTGGTACACCAGCAATCTAGGAACAAATAGCATCACTGCTGCACTGGTTGCTGCTGCCGCCTCGTCGGGTGCAGAGCCCTTGCGGGTGTCATGGGCAGGGAGAGCCCTCAGCTGTGGTGCGGGGCAGCATCCTCCACCCCGGCCAGACTTGGGTGCACTCCAGTGCAAACAGCGGACGAGCAGCTTAACCTGGATATCCTGTGGAAATGACTCCCGTAATAAATTTAAAGTAATTTACTGTAGCATGAGTCCACTATGGAAATCACCTGTGTGGACGGGAGAGGTGATTATCTTCCAATGATGCTTTATGATGAAAATTTTAGGGAAGGGAACTCCATGTATTCAGCTGAAAAATTGAAATTATGTGCCTAGTGTGACTTTAAAAGTCAGCATCCCAGGGGGTTTCAAACAGCCACCTCAGTATTTCAGGCTATTAAAACAGCTATTGCATTCCATCCACGGTGACAGAAGTGTTTTATTAGGAAGATGAATAGATGAACTCTTTGATTAACCGGAAACCACTGAAAAATAGGGAAGAGCAATCACCAGTCATATTTCAGTGGTTCTCAGCACCCCAAAATCAGTTTCTGTCCTTTTCGGTTTTCTTCGGGAGGAGGGGTTTGTTGGGTTTTCATTTTTCTTACGGATGAAGAGAAGTTTATTCCTTCTCCAGCCTTATAAGCTCCTGGGATATTCATTGCTCTTGACACTGTTTGAACTTACGGTTGTTTAAGAATACCTCAGAATATCCCTGAGTGCTGTTTTGGACTGAAGTAACCATTCAGCCTATCTCACTCTCTGTTGTTCTTTCTTGCTGAAGGTCTCAATCTCTGCACCAGTGGAAGTGCCACGTCCTGTGAAGAGTGTCTCCTCATCCATCCCAAGTGTGCCTGGTGCTCCAAGGAGGTAGGTGGGCAGACTTTGTCTCGTGTGCTTTTGGTAATGCAGGGAAGGAGGTATTCCCCCTCCTTACCTGTTCCTGACCCCATCCCATGCCACAAGAGATTGGTGAGGGCAGCAGGGGCTCCCATGCCAAACGTATTTTGGATGTATGTGACTCTCCAGCTCTTTGACACTGTAGGAAATAAGTCTCTGACCCCACTGGCCCCTGCACATCCTCAACAGAGCAGCACTGTTCCTTCAGTCCTTCCATCCCTTCAATTACCTTCTTGTTTTCAATGGATGCAGGGTCCCTGCATGGACTCTGTGTTGCATGGAGCCTTGTTGGGAAACGCTCTCCCTAAAAAGCTCCGAGCTCTCGGCTGGTGTCCTGCTACGTGTTCCTTGCTGCGTGGCCTGGCGTCGCACAGATTCTTTGTCTGTAACAAAGATGATTCTCCTCTCTGAATCTATTGTGTCATTTTGGCGGACAACCCATGCTTCTGGCATCTGTGTCGTGCCGTGGCGATGAGTTACACAGCTTAACTACGTGCTTTGGGATGGAAATGCATCCTTATGTTGGTTTTGAAGCTCCTCACCCATAATTTAATTTGGCCTCCTTGGTCTGTGTGAAACTGCAAATATTTTTCTCTGCTCCCTAAGGGCTACTCAGGGGACTGTAGATAGATATATATATATATGTATGTATATCTTATTTAATATACTTCTTATCATGTACACTTATTTCTGGAGAACAAGCTGTGTGAAAGACCTGATAATGTCCAATGCATAGATAGCTGTTGTCTGCTTCGTGCCTGCAACTGTTCTAAATGTGTGAGAGAGAAATGAGGGTGCTTACAGATGCATACAAAGACCCTGCCTACTTCCAGGCATAGCTGCTCTGCCAGGAACCAGCTTTGGGCTATAAGAAACCCCAGAGCAGCGGATGATTATGAATGTCTCGACAGGCATGGCCAGGAGTGGTGCTCTCCTGTTCCAGGCTGACCCGTTTTCCTCTAGTGTGGTTGTCCTGGTCCCATTTTGGGCAGGCAAGCTGTGGGGTTGAGCACACACTTCACCTTCCAGATATAGCTAGAGATATTGAGCTGAGGATGCAGGCACTGCCCACGTGCCCCTCTGCGGCTCCCATCCCTCTTCCTGACAGCCTGGAGTGGGTGCAGCCCTTTGAGTGGAGTTATGGGGGTGGAGATAGAGATGGGTTGAGGGGGGCTCCCAAGCCCCATGGTTTGTCTGGGTCTCAGGAGGTACCTGCCCTCTGGCTCTCCAGGTCTCTTTTACTGCGTTTTCACTTGTAGGCACAGTCGCAGCCCTCCCAGGAAAACCTCCTGATGCTGCCAACACCGGGCTACCTGACAGTGTAATGGCTTTCATAGTTTTTTTTCCAGCAAGACAAATGGTGTGCAGAAGGGAAAGGGTAAAGCAATAGATTCCACTTTTGAGACATCTTGTAAACAGCTGTAAGAGCTCCTCTTCCAGCCATCTAATCTGCGGTGGTGAGGCTGGATCCAGGAACGCCGGCTATTAAGCTATGGGTACCCAATAGCTTGCTTTTTTTGGTTTGGTTTTTTTTTTTTTTTTTGATTCTTTTTGGCATCAAAAGACAACTTGTGCAAAATGCTGCCAGTGGAAATGTTTATCTGGTGGTCGCTGTGACCACTAATTGTATGGCAGCCCGTGGAACTGGCAGCCTGACTCTTATCTTGCAAACAAGAAAATTACCAAAAAAAAAATAGTGGGGGCCAAGAAGGAAGACAAGTGTTTACAGGGAAGTGCTGTAATACTTCCTGACCTTTAGCCTGCAGCAGCTATTTAAAAATACATTTCAAGGTGTGTTGTGCCAAGAGCTATGTGCTTAAAAGCTGCTGTCCCCATTTCATGCTGCGTACTAAAACTTAGTGAGATCTTTTTCTAATTCTTAATTTTTTTTTTAGAATTTACTCTCTGAAACTCTTAATTATCTTCTCTAACTGAGATCATCAGGTGAGGTAATGGGATTGCGAAAGATATCTGGAGGTTTTGACTCCAGAAGTTTTAAAGTCATACTATAAACTCTTAATATCCACTTTCTTTGCATAGTCATTTCATCACCTTAGCTCCCTTTCGTCTGCCGCAGCCTCGTCAGGTATGCTTGTTAAATTGTGTGTAGTCTGTTCTCCTTAACTATTTCCATTAGCTGTGTATGTTGCTCAGTAGTGTATATGCCAGTCAAATTCTATTGCTCTGCTGCTGTTTTAAGTATCAGGGCTAAGCTATTGGAGGGGTTCCCACAGATGCTGGTTATATTGTGGTAGAAACAGGAGCAGCTGATGACTGTGTATTTTCTGCTCCCGTTGCATTTACTTAACCGTTTTGGGAGCAAATTGGGCTAGCTGTTGTCATCCTTGTAGATTGTAATTAATAATTTCATCAGGAAGTATACATTGTAGAAGTCTGTAAGTATATATAATATAATCATATATATAATTATGTGTATTATAATATGTATATATGTATTGTATTATATATATGTATTATAGACATCTCTACACCTCTTCTATATATAATATAGGTCTACACAAAAATATATGATTGATATTGTATCTTCCTATATACCTTTTCATATGTAATGTTGCTCCCGTTGGGGAAAAGCATCACTTGGCAGTGCCATCATACCTGTTTGTTCTTTGTCCCTTTGTGTGCCCAGCAGTGCCAATGCCACAAGGTACCCCTCAGCTGTGGGAGAGGAGCAGTTCAAGCAGGAAAGCTGTGCTGTTTCCCAGAGATGGTCATGCTTCATGCAACCTCCTCCAATATTTCATCCTCTTCCATCACCCTTTGCCTTCCCAGATCCAAGCTCCACGTGACCGCAGAGGAGCAGAAAGTCTCAAGTGTTCAGAGACTGCAAACGGGATTTAGGAGTGTGCAAAAACAAATCTGTGGATACAAGGAGCCCTATCCCAATGGCTTTCCAAGTGGGATAAGGTTCCCTGTGTTTACATTGCCTTGAATTGTGAGGATATTTATAGATAGATGCTTACAGCAGTCAACATGCTGTAAACTTAAAACTACCACCTCCTGACCTGTTAGTACGGAGTGCATCATATACCCTCGGTTTGAATAAGTCTCTGTTCGATTCTGCTTGTGTTCAGCATCTCTGCTCCCCTCAGAGAGGGTGGTGATGGATGAGTTGATGATAGCAGCTTCTGGTATCCGGCAGCCTCGGAGCCTGCAGGGGCTGCTGAGCTAACCACAAGTCTTTGGGCTGCTGGAAATTTGGAAGCTGACATCAATTCTGTTGGCTTATGGAAGAATACCTTGAAAGACAGGACTTGAGCGTGGTACTCTGCTTAAATGGCACTTAGAAGAGGAGGTATGGATATGTGGTCTTTACTGCTGCATGAGGGAGCCTTGAAACAGGGCTGTCTGGGGGAAATAAGTGATTCTTGGGTGACAGATACTGCTGCAGCCTTTCCATCCATGCTGGAATCTGAGGAGACTTCCCAGCTTCTCGTGCAAGCTCCAGAAAAAGTTGGCAGTGGCTAGATATTCCCTGAAGCCGTACAAGGCCAGGAATTACAAGCACAGAGCAGCAGGGCTTTTGTCACGAGAGAAAAAAGGATGAGGGGCAGAATTACACTTAGGACTCACACTGCTGGTCAAAGACTCTGGCTGGAAACATCATGCTGGTCCATGGGGTTATTGTAATCTCTGCAGCAGCCTAGTTTTTTTTAGAGTAGGATGCTCGTTGATTTTTCTGGAGTGCTGTCAGATTGCCCAGTGCTCATCTTCCTTGCTGGGGACAGCAGAGAGCTCTGGAAGTGGCTTCAGCAGCATCCTCTGAGCTGCCCAGTGAGGTGTAGAGGTTTGTCTTGTTTGTTAGGTGTATGCACCCTGTGGGTTCATCCATGCATTGACTCTGTGGATGCATTTATATGTGTACATGGAAAATAGAGATGCATGTTACTTGCATATATTAAACGGAAATTTCCTTTTTGAATAAGTGAACTAAAATTTCCCCAATGGCACCCTCTATTTTCCAGCAGATTGTTTATACCCCATCCTCTCCCATCTCAGGAATGTGTCCCTGGAGAATAAGGAACAAATATCAAAGATATTCCCAGAGGGAACATGTCAAATTTTTAAAATTGAGAAAGCGGGCATATTTCTGACTGAGTTACTGCAAAACTGAGTTGAGTAAAGCAAAAAAGGGCAGGGACATGTCTGGTCAGGAGTTAGATACTGTCAGTTGGTGCTATTCTTCATTTTTATAGCATGAACCAAGCAATTTGTCTTACAACTGTCAAACTGATGAGCATGTAATCATCACACTGTTGTCTCCATTCACTGTGTCCACTTGTGTGCTTTGCTTTTGTGAGCTTGTTAGCGTAGAGGCTGGACTGCAAAGTGCCCACCCGGCTGTGAGCAGCCAGCGTTACTAACAAGAACTAGGTGGGATCTTCCTGAACTGATGCTTCTTTGTGGAAAAGCAGAGCCTAAAGCAGTTTCTGCTTGCTGTGGGGTACCTGCTGCATTTCTCACTGAAGCAGACATGCAGGCAGATGGTCAGCAGGTATTTGGGCACATCCAATTGCTTAACTAAGTGGCAGTGTCCTCTGCTCAGAGAGAATTGGGGTTTGAACCAGTGTTGCATATCTGAGCCAGTGTGGGGCTGCCTTTTGCTTGACTGCTCATAAATTATTTGGATCTGCGTGTTATACTTTTCTCATCCCTTTTTCTTTAATTTAACCTCTGGGAACCTTGATTTTCTCTGTTGCAGAAAACTTGGTGCTTGAATTGGATGGTGTCTGGTAGCCACAGTATTGCCTATATTGGGGTTTGACTGTGGGTGCACGTGAGGGGTGTTTGCAGGGTGCTGTGGCCCTTGCTGAGGCTTTCCTGAGGCCACTCTCACTCCCCTGCTCTGTGTCACCGTGCTTGGGTTATAAACCTAAGCAGAAGTAGAGGCCAGTCTTGCAGCCCCTGAGCGCTGTGCTGCACCCCCTTCCCAGGGCGCTGGGATCCCAGAGGTTATTTCACCAAAAAAGAATGGACCTGGATTTGATCTGAGCTGAAGCTTGTCCCGTAGTAAGTCCTCTGGGCCCATTTCATGGGAATGTTTAAGAGAAAATAGTTGAGTCAAGTGAGGGGGACCTGCGCAGAGGTGGTGACCTGAGAGTCATTTGCAGCTCCTGTCAGGAGGAGTTGTGTATGGGTTTTCCCCCTGGCATCCTGGGCTTCCTTTGGAGAACTTTTGTCAGGGAGGCTGCAGAAGATACACATTGCAGCAGTAACTGTTTCTCACCAGCATGCAAACAGACAGGCTTGCACATGCACGGGCATCCTGCCCAAAAAAACTCCCGACAGGTCCCGTACAGGGATGCTCCTCACCCTGCGTGCCAGCGCTGTCTTGTCCTCAGCATGTGGATGCTGCTTTTATGAACACCGCTTGCTGGGACGATGAACATCATTATAAACAGTACCATACCCGGAGCCCTCTCCTTATGTGTTACGAGCTTGACTGCTAAAGAGTAGCAGCTGGGGAAGGAAGCTGCCATCCTCTCTCCCCAGGCTGCCCGCCCCTCCTGGCTCCAGTTCTGCTACCTCAGCCCCAGCCAGAAAATGAAGCCTTAATTCAAAGCCCTTTGAAGTTGAATCTTTCCGTGCACTTCGAGAGGCTTTGGACCAGACCCCAGGGAGGACTGGAAATGCTTGATAAAGGCTGCAGTTGCACGAGCAGCCCTAAATATTGTCCTATTTGTATACTTCAGTGTTAAATCCTGGGGAATAAATAAAGGTTCCCAGTTGCATTCCTTATGCCGTTTGTGTTCCTTTTTGCACAGCCAGTGTCCTTTCTAATAGGTGGCCAGCAGAAATGAGCTGGCAGAGATGCTCATTCTGGACCCATGGTCCAGGCACTGGGAAAGCAGGAGAGCATCTCCAGCCTCCCCGCAGATGGACCAGCCTGGGAGGTCCCCTAGACTTGTTGGCTTTTCAAACCACGTCTGAGATACTTTTCTCCAAGGCTGTACTAGATGTGCTGCTCTGAAAGGCTGGGCATTGTTTTCAGTTTTGTGAGAGATTCTGATTTTTGTTTTGTCATGCTGGAGATGACTTAAATAGTCCCAGCCCTCCTTTTTGGGAGTGCATCTGTTTACATGATGCGTTCATGTTCACATCCATCCAACATGCCGTCTCCTTGGCTGGATCCCACTGCTGAATGCTGGAATGCAAATCTTACATATTTCAAATAGCGGTGGGACCTTGTAGGGAGAAAATGCATGAGAATGTCTCTGTCTGCATCCCTGGGCCCCGTGGCCCAGGCTATCCTCAAGAAACCTTCATAGGCTGTAAAACTGAGATCTGTCAGATGACTTTTCCGTCCTTGATGTCTGCCTGTCTACTCTGCCATGCCAGAGCATCAGCAAAAAGTGGGCTTTATTCAGCCCCACATTGGGTTCTGTCTGCACAGCTGAAGGAGGGACTGGCCTGGCTGTGAGCATCTTCTCTCCATTATTTCATGTCATTTTAGTCCATTAGCCCTGGAGCAGAAGACAGCTGTCTCTATTGTTTAGTACAGAAATAAGTAGGAATCGACTGTTGAAAAATCCAGTAAGTTTTAGGCGTGCAACTTGCTCCCCTTGGTGCTTTGGAAGGCAAAAAAAAAAAAAAAGGCATTCTAACAAGTGGGCTGTTTGCAAAAGGCTGCATTGTGCGGCCGGTTGTTCCCAAGTGCTGCCTCGCACAAGGCTGCATTGTGCCCCACGCTTTGGGCTTGCAGCGAGGGCTGGAGCTCTGGGGACAGGCACTGGAGACTCCCTGCCATGGCAGCCCATCGTCCAGGAGCGAGCAGCTGCCCTGCTGCCTGCCTCTGGCTGCCTGCAGTGAGCGTGGGCTGCTGTTTGACCACTTCCCATGCAGGCTCTTCCACCTCCCTTATTCTCCGGCAAAGCTGCCCAGGACAGCCTGCCTGGCTCTGCTCCACCTCAGTGACCTTTTGCTGTGGTCACTTTTTTTTTCACCGTGTGATGGAGTCATGTGAGCACCTGTAGTGCAGAGGTGTGAGGGAGTGGGGACACATGGTACTTGTCTGGGTCCATGTGTTGTCTCACCTGGGAAAGAGGGTGCAGGTCCCTGCAGCCTCAGCCTCCAGCTTCACATCTTGACTTGACTGTCTGGGTTGGTGGGTTTGTCCCGCTTCCCATGGTGCCTCCTCCTTGTGCTCTCTCTTTTGCAAAGCTCCTTCAGAGTGAGGCATGTGTGAAAAATAACAGCCTCTCACCTTTTCCCCTGAAAGAGGTGCCAATTGGTGGTCCAGGCAACAAACCAAACACTTTGCCTAGTTTTCACAGGGCTGGGGGCAAGTGCTGCTGCTGTGGCTGAGGTGAAAACCCACGCTTGGATTCTGCTGTGGTGATCTGAGAGCAAATTCAATTTTCAAACAGCATTTCTGCTTTAGTAGATCACTTTGACAGGCTCAAGGCTCAGTGCAAACTGCTTTTGAGTATAGCCACCACAAATGACACCACCTTCTCCTTGTCATCTCCTATTTGCTACAGCTATCAGCATGTCAAACAAAACTCCTGCTATGGGATTGATGTTTGTCCCTTCCCTTCTCTTTTGTCCATTTTTCGCTTGCCAGGAGTTTGGCAGCACAAAATCCATCACATCACGGTGCGACTTCCTGCAGAACCTGATTGAAAACGGTTGTGCTGGAGCCATCGAAAATCCCAGCAGCAGCATCAACGTGGTGAAGAACGTCCCTCTGAGCAGCAAAGGCTCTGGCCAGACCCACCTGGACGTCACACAGATCATGCCTCAGAAGGTCACTTTAAATCTTCGTCCTGGTGAGTCCCAACAGCTATGAGCCATAGGCTGGGGTATTTGGGGGGGGAGAAAGGGTAGCAGGGACATGCCAAGAGCGTGTTACAGCCTCTGACCTTGTAGCCTCTGAACTTCAGTGGTGCATCACAGACAGGTTTTTTGGGACTGAGGTGCATGTTCTATATGAGAAGACAATGCTGTTAAGCAAGGTCAGTGAAATCCTCCCCAAAGCTGTTACCAATAGTAGTCTTAACTATTGCACGTGTTTAAAAGGAACCTGCTCAACTTAAAAAATGTAATCGCTGGATAGAAGGAGTTAAAATAACTTTGGGTCCTCCATCAAGCTGACAGTGCTTGACTCTAAACTGAGACAGCTCCTTCTGTAAATTGGAAACAAAAACGCCTATCTGTTTTCTGTCGGTATGCGAAAGAGCCTTGGGATCAAGGCAGAAGATGGAGATTTGAACTTGTGACTCAGGCCTTGGACTGTAGCCAGATCCCTGTTTCATTCCCCTGAGCCATCACTTTTCTTCAATCTCTTCCTTTTAATTAAAACGTACGAGGGAATGGCTGGGCTGAACCATGCAAGCGTGCTTGTTATCAGAAGTTTTTGCATGGTGGGGAAAAGCTCTAATGTGGGTTCAGAATTCTTGCAAAAATTTGGCAGCTGATATTTCTGAAGGGGGGGGTGGAAAAAGCTCTTTATTGCAAAGTCAAGAAGCAAATATAAAAGCTTGATTCATTATAAGCAATTGATGTGGGTTTCTAAAGCTTACAGTTTTGTGACAGCTCTTATGAGTGTACAGAAAAATGAAATATGTTTTGCTCAAGAAAAACAGGAGTTTGAGCTGGTGCTCACACTATCAGTGCTCTCCCAGAGCCTTCCAGTTGCTGCAGAAGTTTTTGTTTGAATTCTATGGGTTGGAGAGTCATCATGTTTCTTAATTACCTCATTCTCAGCAGTATGACTGCTGTCATCAGTCAGACCCTCAAAGGTGAAGAAATTTTCCTTCAAAGCCTTAAAGCAGGTACCCAAAGGTAGTCAGTACAGGGTGAGTGGTTAGGTGCGTGGCTTCTGCAACTGCATGTTGCTGACGAAACAGGTTTGCTCCTTTAAAAAAGAAGGGAGTTGTTAGTACTCCTGTTTCTTGAGGCAATTCCTGGGAGAAAGGGCTGGCTCAGCTTCCACATCTCACCTCCCACTTTCATGCCCAGTGCCCGGTGCTCAGCAAATTCCCTTTTCCCAATTCCCAGCAGTTTTGCCCAGCTGGAGGTGCAGATCCCCACTGCTCTGGTCGGCGGCAGGACGTGGGGGTCCATCTCTGTGCTGCTTCCTAGGGACCATGCTGTTGGATGCTTTGGGCTGCTCAGGACTGGTATGCCATTCCTGCCAGCCCTGCCAGGGGACCACACTCAGGGCCATCTTCAGTTCTCCTTGGACAGCAGAGAAGCCCTGCAGGTCTGGTCTGAGCTGCAAGAATCCCCCTGAGGGACCCTGCAGTGATTCCCACATTGAGTTGGCAAGCTCCCCTCCCTGTGCTCCTCTTCCAGAGCATCAGAATCGTTGCAGGAGGAGGAACGTACCTAGATGTTTATAATGGTATATCCCATTTTTGCTCTCTTTTTGATGTTGGGCAGCACTCCTTCTTAGGGTTGATGGCTTCCTAAACCCTTGCATTAACATCCCCACTTTAAATTATCGGTTAATTCTTGAGCTTGAGAATGGGTTTCACCCTGTGAACTCAAGACAAAAAGGAAACAATGTTGATTTAATTTTGGGCATGAAGGGTGTACTATTTCAAAGATGAATTCACACAGCAGTCTGTGGAAGTGGTGATCTTATATTCTTAGACTGCTAAGCAGAAGCAGAAGGGAGTGAATTGTCAATTGTTTGCTGATGCCACCCAGGCTGTTTGATCTAAGAGTCCTGTGGCAGAAGTCACACTCCCAAATATAAGTGCCCACAGCTAATTTCCAAAGGCATTAGACTGATACCCTTACAGGGTAGCTATCAGATCAAACATTTAATTTTTATAATATTGCTTTTTAATCCTCCAACTATAAAGCAGCATCTCCTGCTTAAATGAAAAATATGATTAGTATAAAAGCAATTAAAAAAATGAATACATGCAAGTTACGCTACCCATCAAGCTAGAAGCCTCACCAAGCAGAAAAAAGACCTTTCCTCGGATAGCTTGATTGTTGAGTTTGTGTTCTTAAATTGGCCCAAAACAGTTTTTCCGGTTTCTGCACTGCCTCTGTGTGACGGTATGCAAAGAACATTTCTGAATCCAGTTTTGAGTTTAAAGCTTTTTGGTAAAAGCCCTAAGGAGATGATGGTGGTGATGGTATGTGGAGAAAGAGGGAGCTGGACTATTCCTAGAAGTGTGAGAATAATACTGTGCACAGAGAACAATAAATTCTTTTGCACTTGCATCAGTGATATTTTTTCTGAGATAATCAATTTGTGCAGTTGGGAATGAAAGAAGAACCAGGCCCAAGATCCTGTTATTTTTTTATACTTCTCATGGACTAATAAATCCATAACTATTAAGAGGAAAAAGTTTGATGAGAGCATCCCAAATATCCTTTATGGCACAGGAATTTCCATCTTACTGCCTGCTCACGAAGAACAGTGTTTTGGAAATGGAAATGTTAGGGAATGCAGAAGGATACATCCTCTGTTTCTGGAAGGGCTGGGTATTCCAGTGGGAAAAAAATAAGTAAGAATGAAAAAAAAAAAAAAAAGGCATGGGAATGAATGTGCTTTAAGCACATTGAATTAAAGTCAAGCTTGCAGTCATGGTTTCTTACCCTGCAGTCAGTGCTAACAGGTTTGCACTACATAAATGATGTTCTCCTTTGTTCCCCCATCCAATGCTTGCCAAGTACAGCATCAGGCCCGTGTGATTTGGTTGAACTGCCTCGATAGCTTTGCATACTATAGGGCCAGTGCTGAGTTGCGTTCTGCTGTGTACCACATCTCAGTGCTGTGCCGAGAAAGTCCTGCTCCTGCTGGAAAGGAAAGCCAAAGACAATAAGGAGGAATATTTATGGCAAGAGTTTCTCGTTTCCTACAGCCGGTATCTGGGCAATACCTGCGTGTGCGCGTTTGTGGCCAGTGCCTCTCGCAGCCCTGCCCTTGCCAGGTGGGGTTGTACCAGATTGCAGTGAGGAGCAATTACCTGTAAATAAGAAGCCCTGGCTTGGAAACAACCCTTGACCTAAATGTGCAGGGAGGTCATTATATAGAGGGAAGGTCTTGAGTCACGAGCTGTAGCTGACGACTCTGGTATCCCAGCACCAAGCAGCTGTGCTGCTCCAGACAATGAGGAGAAAAATAAAACGGGGAAATGTTTTCACAATACTAAAAAATGTTTCGTTTCTGGGGAAGAGAGGAGGAAGCTATGAGTGTTTTGCAGAACCTACCAGTGCTCAAAGTTCAGCCTCAGCCGTCAAGAGCTGAGAGGGGTAGGAAGGAGGGGGAGCTTTGTCTTGAGAAGATCCAAGTACCTGTGCCTGAGACCCCACTGAGTTGGAAAAGAGGCCAAGGTGGCAGCTGGGCACATGGCATCTCCAAACCAGCCTAGGGTTTGAGGCTGCTGGAGTCTGGGGTTTCCATTTAGACCTCTGTCTCAGCAAAGCTTAAGGCAAACATTTGTCACCTTCCTCTCTGGCTCCACTGAGGTCTGACTTGGTGTGAAGTTGAGTTGGAGGCGTGGGCAGTGCCAGCGTTGGCCTCCCTCCCAGGCTTTTCTGGTGAAAGCAGTTTGGCCAAAGGGAAGGTCAAAGGGAAAGGCTTTCCTCTACTCATTCACATTGACGCAGCCTGTGACTCAGCTCCTTTCCTTGTGTTTGTCACTTCAGGAAGCTCTATCTCTGCCTAAGAACTTCCCCAGGTGACCCCAACAACCTTCATTTTCCGATTTGCTTCCCCTTTGCCCTGCTTTCTCTACGTGATGGTGGCACAACTCTTTTTAGGGGAGAGGTCCTTTTCGAAAGTGTTTCTTCTGTGTCTCCTTTGACTTGACTTCCCTGCACAGCTCAGATGACATCTTGCATTCATCTCATGTTGGCTGTTTTCTCCTGATCCTCTTCCTTCTCCTGCTCCACCTTCTTCTCTCTTTTGTACAGGACATCTTGAACTGTTCCTGGTTAGCTTTGAGGGCATACCCATGTAGGCATGTGCAGGGTCCATCTTTTGCTAGTCCATGAAACATCAATTTGAGGTTCACTCTGCTTGCTTTTCTTTCCAATTTTTTAAGAAAATGCCCCCGGACTGTACATAGTTCACACCAGAGGCATATTTCATATCTCCCCCATTGGACATTTTCTCAGCTGAGATGGAAAGACCCTTTCCCAGATCTCTAAAGTAAGATAGAGATGTGCATTCTATAGCAGTGTCTTTCTTTTTTTTTTTTTTGATAGCCAGTACACTATTTTTAGCTTACAAGGTGCCTAAGTCATGACCTGCTTTCCTATTAGTCTCCTGATGGATGGATTTGCAAAAGCTTATTCCCCTCCCCCCTTTCTTTAGAAGTGATCTATCTGCTCTGCAGGGAGGGGAAGAAAAGCCTGCGGTCTGGTTGTTGTGTGTGCTACAAGTTTCCTTTTCACCACTCTCAACTCTTATGTGTGTGCAGGTGACCAGACTTCCTTCCGAGTTCAGGTTCGGCAAGTGGAGGACTATCCCGTGGACCTCTACTACCTAATGGATCTCTCCCTGTCCATGAACGACGACCTAGATAATATTCGCAATCTGGGGACCAAGCTGGCTGAAGAGATGCGAAAGCTCACCAGCAATTTCCGGCTGGGGTTTGGCTCTTTTGTGGACAAAAACATTTCTCCTTTCTCCTACACCGCCCCGAGATACCAAAACAATCCCTGCATTGGGTAAGTCATAGGTGTACCCGAAAGGGACAAGCCTTGTGTTTGCACAGAGTCTGACTGCAGTCTTTTCTTCCCATTCTTGCTTTAAATAATGAAACACACTTAAGCCCTGGCTTTTGAGAATGCTGATTAGCCACGGCTGTCTCTTGAATGCTCCAGAGTGATTCAAAAGAGGACAACTTCCAATTTTGCAATGACTGTTGAGAGATCTCTGCATCTAGAGATGTCAAACTCTTGTATCAGAAGTGCGAAGATATTTTTAAATACCTGAAGAGGGTGCAGGCATAGCAGGCTTTTTTTACAAGCTTTAAGAAAAAGGAGCAAGAGCCAGAAATTCCTGATTTCTGATCATAGCTCTGAATCATAGTTTGGCCTTGAGTAAATCAATTAAATTCTTTTTCTCCGTAGTACAGATAAGGAGACCAAGGCATTATAAATCCTGCCCAAAAGAAGTGTTTGGGGGATGTGAGATTTCTGAAGGTCTGTAGTACCGATTGATGAGTTATTGTAAAGTGTTTTGGAGATTTCTGGGTGTCAGACAGGTTTTTCATCTTTACTGCTGTGGAAGGAAAGCGAACTGGCAGTTGCAAAAGACACAGATTATATGTTTTTTGGGTTTTTTTTTGGTTGCTAGTGTCTTTGCTTGCTTGTCTTTTAACCACCAGCACTGGTCAAGTCCACTGAATTGCGGATTGTGCTAGAGGGAAATTGAGTGAAGAATGTCCAAGCTCAGATGGGTTTGGATGTTGGCACGGAAGGATGGATGCAGAAGCAAATGCCCTCATGGAAGAATGTCACTGTTGACATTTACCTTTGTGGCCTCAATTTTCACCTCGTGCATCACTGGGGTGCTTTCTAGTCGTGTGAGGGCAGTAAGGTTAGTGCTTTTATTTGAACCATTTGTAGATACTTAAAGTGTAAGATCACTACATGAATGGATGCCAAGATCTGTGAGCCTCCCTCCTTTTAAGTTTTCCAAATGAAAGGCAGATTAAAGAGAGCTTGCATCAGCTATGAATTTCTAGGCCAACTTTTGGCATTGACAAGCATTTGGTATCTCATCACACGCATTGACCGTTGACCAGACAAGATTATCCATGTGCCCGGGTGGCCAAGAAGGCCAGTAGCATCTTGACTTGTATCAGAAACAGTGTGGCCATCAGGACTGGGGAAGTGATTCTGCCCCTGTACTCAGCACTGGTGGGGCTGCACCTCGAATCCTCTGTTCAGTTTTGGGCCTCTCACTACAAGAAAGACATTGAGGTCCTGGAGCGTGTCCAGAGAAGAGCACTGAAGCTGGTGAAGGAGCTGGGGATAACTCTTATAAGGAGCAGCTGAGGGAACTGGGATTGTTTAGCCTAGTGAAGAGGAGGCTGAGGGGAGACCTTAACGCTTTCTACAACATCAGAAAAAAATGAGTCACCATCCCTGGAGGTATTTAAAAGACGGGTAGATGAGGTGCTCAGGGACATGGTTTAATGGAAGACAGGAATGGTTGGACTTGGTGATCCAAGAGGTCTTTTCCAACCTGGTGATTCTATGATTCTATGAACTGCCTGAAAGAAGGTTGTAGAGCGGTGGGTGTTGGTCTCTTCTCCCAAGTGATAGGATGAGAAGGAATGGCCTCAGGTTGTGGCAGGGGAGGTTCAGGTTGGACATTAGGAAAAATTTTTTCACTGAAAGGTTTATCAGGCACTGGCAGAGGCTGCCCAGGTGAGCAGTTAAGTCACCATCCCTGGAGGTATTTAAAAGACAGGTAGATAAAGTGCTTAGGGATATGATTTGGTGAACAGGTACGGTTGGGATTGATGACGTCACAGTTCTTTTCCAACCTATGTTTTTTTTATGTTTCTTTTCACCATTCTGTCCAGAAAGGCAAGTCAAATGGATTTAAACACTGAGAATTCATGCTTTGGCCCTGAAGAGTAGCTGAAAAGTGACCGTGCTGACTGAACCAGGGAGGTGGCTCTCCGCCACCACGGCATGATACACCATGTTCTTCGTAGCTCCTTCCTCTAGAAATCTGGCATGGCCTCAGAGAGATGTTCTTGGTCATCTCCATTGTCCTCAGTCTCGAACACCTCAAGCTCATATTATTCATGGACTGAAGACAGGGTTTTGCTCCAGCTGGGGAAATCCTGGAAACTATTCGGCTAGTGTGTGATTTAATTGTACTCAGCTTTTGCTGAAAATGAAGTGTACAGGAGGGGAAGGCTAGGAGAAAAGGAGAAGGTGGAGCTGGACAACTCTGCAGCAAAGCATGCCTGAACCTGCTGGTGCTCTTTCATTGAGGTTATCCAGAGATGTTGCCCTGTCTTCTCCCACTGTGATCAGGCTGTTTGGATGTCCTCTTTGTTTGACACAGCTGATTGCTTTTCTGCTGATGGTTAAGCCAGCCTCATCAAATTGGGAAACCATTTAGGAAGAATTGCCCAAATCAGCTTGTGTGGTGGATGCTCCCTTCCAGTTGCCATCTGTCCCCTCTTCGTCCAAACCAGAGGTGCTGGCTTCCTGCTGTTGTCTGGTGGCAGTGCCTTCTCCTGCCTGCTCTGTCAGTGGGCTGTCGCTGCTGCTGGGTGGCTCACTCATGTGGCAGCAAGATGGGTTGTGAGATGTGGTTTTGTTTGCAGCTATTTCTGGTGTCAAAGCAGACTCTGTCCAGTGACCTGCTCGCATCCAAAAAAGCTGAAAGTAAACATGAGCAGTGGTGGGTGGTTTTGCCCCTCGTTCAGTCTCTCTCTTCCTCACAGCAATGGCTGTCCTAATGTCTGTTTTCATGCAGGATCCATCTGGAATCCCTGCCTCCTCCCTCCTACCATAGCTTGCTGCTCGCCCCTGCTTCTGGCTCATCATCCTGGCTGGGACCTCCGGGGAACCAGGATGTGGCCTCTCGCAACCATGGTGTCATTTAAGAGAGATAGTATGCAGGAAACAAACACTAAATTTAAAAAGATAAGGAAGGCAGAGGGTTTGATTGAACATCCAGTTGCCTATCTACCTGTGATAAGACTCAGCCTGAGATAACCCACCCACACTGCTGCGTGCCTTTGCGTAGTCACTCAGATATCCATCATCTGTCCTGCTGCTGATTGCAGTTTCTGCCAGCAAATCTGGAGTATAAAACAAACAAAAAAGGGATTATATCATACATAATATTTTATGCCATTCCACTCCGAATGGTAGTCTTGGGATTGTAGAGAGTAGACAGCGGGTGAGACCGTAAGAGATGAGACCCTACAATATATCAGTGTTTTCTTTCTGGACCAGGACTGTGGCAAACCAAGCATCCAGATGTGTAGTATGGGTTAAGGGCTGCTTGGTGATGCCCTGCAGTGCAGAGGTTTCAGACACTGCGCTGCTACAAGAAGCATTTTCAGTATCAGCACACTCCTCACCTTGGCCCTAGATGTGAGCAAGATGCAAGTCTAAACATGGGGCTGATCACAAGGGAGGGCTCTAATTGCCAGCTGGGCCAAGGGCAATGGGACCTGCCCCGTGGTTAGGTGTGTGCATGGCTGTGCAGGTGGAAATCCTTGCTCTGGGGTCCTTTGTGAGGGATTTGAGTTTACAGTGGTGGTAAGTCTTAAATACTCCTTTGTATAAAAAGCCTCTTACAACTTACCCATAGTGGGTCATGTGTCTGCAGAGGCCCTTAATTGTTCTTCGGTTTTATCTTTGAAGATAAGAGTGAATTAGTGCCAGCCCAGCTGCTTTTTAAACACATTTTCTTCTTAACCCTTCTTGTCCCTTTTCCCCTGCACACACTCACTGATTTGCCATGCTGCAGGAGCTGCTTTGCTGAACTATCCTGGCTATGTGGTGAGAAGCAAAGCTGCCTCCTGTTTTATAGGGAACAAGATGTTTTCCTGGTAGCCTGCCGAGGCATTAATTTCTCTGCCTTAGGCTGCCACTCCTACCTTTCTGCTCCAGTGGTGCTCCGGAAAATGGAGATGGTGTTTGCTTACTGGCTTGCAGGGAGGGTAGGAGGATGCGTGTGCAGTGTTGGCTATTAATGCACCTCGTCATGTGCAATTGTTAGGTGCCCGGTGACGTGCAGTGCGTGTGGGGTGGCGCACACTGCCAAGAAAACTGAATGACAGAATGAAAATGCATTTTGAAAAATAGGAGAAAAGTAGCTTTTGGCAGTGGTGCTTCTGCATGGTGCCTTTTGACACCAGCCCACTACGCTGGGCAGGGGGGCTGAGTCTGACTCTGTTTCTCCTGCCAAAATGTGTCCTCTGCATCACTGCAGGCTGCATCCTGGCTCTGCAGACTTCCACTGTGAAAATCACTTTATGGATGCTGAAACTCCAGAGCCACATGGCTCTTTTCTGGGTGTCTCCACCCTTGGAGAGAAAAGCTTTCTGTCCTTGTGAAATCTCTGGAAACTTCAGCTGCTCAAAGTCCCTATGGGGAACCAAAAAGATGGGTTCTGCTCTAGAGTTCTGTAGATAAACAGCCAGACATCAAAGTGTCCAAATCATGAAGCCTTGAGGAAGTATTTCATCCCTCTGAATAAATGTTTGGAGAGCAACCTGGTAGACCTGGGAGCTTCTACTGCCTTGGCTACTGGTGGGATTCCTCCTAGATGACCAGTCTTCTGTTCCTCTTGCAGTTACAAGCTGTTCCCCAGCTGCGTCCCATCCTTCGGCTTCCGCCACCTCTTGTCCCTAACCGATAAAGTTGACCGTTTCAATGAAGAAGTTCAGAAACAGAAGGTTTCCCGCAACCGAGATGCCCCAGAGGGTGGTTTTGATGCAATTTTGCAGGCTGCTGTGTGCAAGGTGAGTTGCTCTGACTTCTGGGGTTTTAAGGCAAAAAAGAGGATGGAGTTTATTCTGCTTTGTTCCTGGACCAGAGTAAGGATTTTTTGGAAATAACTATTGAATTTTTCTTGCAGAAACCATAGAAGTTGCTTTGAAAAGTAGAGGCTATTGTTTTAATGTGCTTTTGTACATGAACAGGCAAAGAAAAAAGGTTAATATCTTTCCTAGTTTAAAGGAGTAAAAGTGGAGCTTTAGCAAATGCAAATCTGGATCTGAGACTTCAACACAATTAGACTTGTAGGTGCTGATCCCCAAGCACCGCGGGAGAAGTCTTTTTTCACGATTCACATATCCTTGTGAGCAGCAGCATCATGTGTCAGCTTAACGCATTCCTTAAGTGTGTGTCAAACACGTCTTGCAGTGGTTGTTGAGCGTTGGAGCTGGTTCCTACTGATCATACCTGCCCCTTTTGGCATGTGGTTCTGGATGATCCCACCTCCAGGCACTGATAGCTTGCTCTTCCTCTTTGTCAAAACTGGAACTGTGAGCAGTACTTAAAGACAGAGTTCATTAGCTTAGTACTATATTAGCCATGTCATTTTTTGGGGACATGTTTGCTTGAAGATCTTTCTGGAACAAGCAGGTGGTTTGCTCCATATCCCTTTGAGCATCAGGGATGGAAGTGTTTGTTCCCCTCTGCTGTGTGGCTGAGCTGCCCTGCTTGCAAGGGATGACTCCATTTACTTTTTACCCTCTTGACATACAGTTGGGTTTTTGTTCACTCCAGCCTTGTGTAGTCTTTTTAGTTGGGTGTGTTTTCTTCTGGGTCTGGATTCTGGGAGATAGGCATCGTCTGCAGGAACGATGGGACACGCGCTTGTGGGAAACCAGATCTTCCCTCACCTGGCTTGACTTCATTTACACTTCATGCTTGTGACAGGACTGGACGTGCTCTGTTGGATCTGATGACACGCAACAGTCATTTTCCCTCTTGCAGCCTGACATAGATATTATTATTGGCACAACTACAGTGCTGCTCCCAATACTCGTCTGGGCTTAAAGTACGTCTTTGTTTTGGAGAGGTGGCTGTCATGGTTGGCGCAGAGACATCTCAGGATAGTGACTCAGTTGTGCCACCCACTGTGGATTTTTCTTGCAACATTTCCTATGGTGACAACATTTCCCTACAATGTAGAAATACTGCAGTGTTTATCACATGGGCTCATCTTGGAGGTGTTTCTGGGAGGCAGGAGACTTGCAAGGTATTTCCTGCACGTTTGTGCCAATCTTAAACTGTTGGTAAGGACCAAAATCATGGACAGGTTCTTGAATGCACAGCCTAGTCCATTCTAAATTCAGAAGATGAATTTATATGCTGGTACTATCTAAATGAAGGATGTTGAGGCTCTGGAGTGTGTCCAGAGAAGAGCAATGAAGCTGGTGAAGGGGCTGGAGAACAAGTCTCACAAGGAGCAGCTGAGGGAACTGGGGTTGTTTAGCCTGGAGAAGAGGAGGCTGAGGGGAGACCTTATTGCTCTCTACAACTACCTGAAAGGAGGTTGTAGAGAGGGGGGAGCTGGCTTCTTCTCCCAAGTGACAGGGGACAGGACAAGGGGGAATGGCCTCAAGCTCCGCCAGGGGAGGCTCAGGGTGGATATCAGAAAAAAAATTTTCACAGAAAGGGTCATCGGGCACTGTCAGAGGCTGCCCAGGGAGGGGGTGGAGTCACCATCCCTGGAGGTATTTAAAAGATGGGTGGATGAGATGCTCAGGGGCATAGTTTAGTAGTTGATAGGAATGGTTGGACTCGATGATCCTGGAGGTCTTTTCCAACCTACTGATTCTGTGATTCTGTGAAATTCAGGGCTGAGCATCCTCTTTGAAGGGTGAGCAGAGGGGAGTGTGTGTGTGTGTGTGTGTGTGGCTCTTGGCATGATGTGGCAGGTCATGACAGAAGAATTTCTGCAACCCAAGCTGTTAATTAGTTACTGGAGCTCAGGGGTCTGAAAGAAAGTCCACGATACCGATGTGTGAGGCAGGAGAACCAGCTGCACTGCAACTTGCAGTCCCTTGGCAGCCCCTTGCTGTGGGTGAAGCAGCTGCTGATTGCAGGCACGAGCAGCAAAGACTCCCTCTGTCCGGAGCTAGAAGCTGGAATAGCCAAAATTTCAGGCAAGCTGGTTGACCTCCGAAGTCCCGTAGCCAAAATGGGAACTCAGTGATTGATTTCCCTCGCGACATCTGAGTGTTGGCTCAGACCAGTCAGTGTCCGCAGGTTGTCGTTGTGGGGCTCAGCACCATCAAGGCAGGTGAAGGTGGCAGACATCTGGAGCAGCAGTGAAGTGCTGCTTCCTGATGACGATGATCTTTGCTGCAACGAATGGTGCTTCACATCCAGTGGTGATTAATGAAGTATTGTGGGAACTGAACCCTGCACAGACTGTAATTTCTAGTGACTCAGAAACTATTTTCTCCCAGCGCAGGGAGAGCAGCATACAGATACCTTGGTGACTTCTGGGGTGGGTTTCCTCACTACTGTGGTATCTCATTGCATCTCTCTGACATGCTCCAGCTTTTTCCAATTTTCACCCTCTTTAGGGCAATTATGACTTTAGAAAGTCCCCTGCCTTTGGAGTGATGCAGCATGTTGACCTTGACGTACTTTGTGGTCAGTAGCAGAGTTTGTGGCATCAAGGGGGACGTCCTGCGGAGAGCAGGTCATTGCATGGCAGAGCCTTGCTGTTTCCAGTCTGTGGTGTCTGAGTCTGTTCTTCTCCCATTCAAGCACTGAGACGGCAGAAACAATACCTACTCTGTTGATTAGGTATTTTTATACTGTAATTCATATCAAGCATTTCTTGTGCATGAGCTGTCTAAGAGCTCTGTAATGCTCAAGTCATTTTTTGGCCTGGTTTTCAACCCGAGGAGTGGGGAAAGTTTGTACGACTAAATTCAGACTAATGAGCAGGCCCAGGGTTTGGCTTCTTTCTGAAAGGTGAAGATATGGTAAATGTTATTCTGGAGGCAACGAAAGAGCCAGAGACAATAAGCCTTTATCCTGATGCTGAAATGGTTAGCCAGGAATATTAACCAACCTTCTGTAATTACATTTTCCATTTGCAGTATTTTGGTTTTCTGCCATTCTGTAAGTGCAAAAAATTATATGACTTGGTGGTATATATAAGTTTCAGATCTCATATACTAAAATACAGCAAGGAGATAATACTGGATTAGAAAATAAAGTGTCTTTTGAAATAGTTTTGATTAGTGCTTGCTAGACACTGGTGCATGGAGACGGCCAAAACATCTTGGAGACACTGAAGTGCCTTTCAGAGCTATGCAAAACAAAGGACTTTTTGGCTTTTAATCTCTAAGGCACACTTGTCGTGCACCTGTATGTGTTTTTTTCTTCCAAAAATGTCTGCACCAGAGAAACTGGTAGGGTTTTAGACATATTGATGAATGCACAGGGGTCTCCTGGCAGTTTGTGCCTTGGCGATAAAACCTTTTTTATTGGGCACCCAAAGCATAAATCTAGTTATTTTTTCAGGCTTGGAAATACTGATGCAGGTTTTTGCAGACTTTTCAACAGGATTCGGAGGCCTGGGCTGTGCTGAGACTGCTGTGGCAGTTTTGCCAGTTGCTGTTGGCTGTAAGAAGTGAGAAGCTAGTCTTTCAGGGCACGGGAGGCAACTGCAGCTGTACGTAGGAGTAGGGGTGAGATCTGTAGCGTGCTCAGTCCTGCAGAGACACGTCTTCCCACTTCGCTTTGCTTTGGGTCAGGTCCCACCCTGGCTTTCAAAATCCTTTCTATCCCATGGGGATTAAATACCAGATGAGGGGGAAGATGTCAGTGCAGGTTTTTTTGTTCAACAATCCCAGTCCAGTAAAAATAAATGAAAGTCTCTTTGGTTATTTGTTTTAAATGGAGCAGAGTGCAGCTCTGGGTTTCGTGGTGGAAACTGTGCTGAAGAGCTGTATTTTCCAGTGCCTGGACGCCGCTGGCAGAGGTAGAGTGCGATGCAGCAGTTCCTCAGCATGCCAGCCTCTCAGGGTACTTTTTCCCTAAGTCTCTAGCCCTTTCCGTGTGGTGTTGGCATTGGCTCAGCCACCCCATCTGGGACACCCTGATGCTCCGAGAAGCTGAATGTTCCGAGTGCCTGGCTACTGGCACCAAAACTATGGGAGCTCAATGGTTTTTGGGAGTGAGTTCCTAAACTCTGTGACCAAAACGGTTTGATGTTGTTTATGTGGGAAAGGGCTTGTCAGAGGTATGGAGAGTTTGTCCGCAAAGTGATGCTTAGTCTTTGATTTAAAGGTGTGTTTAGCAGGCAGGTGAACAAAGGCATCATCCCTGAAGTGGCTTTGTAACTTCTCTTTGAATGCAGCTTGTTTTCTTTGTGCATAGCATTTTTCTAAGGAAATGAAATTCAGCTGAGTCCTTTCAGTCTCTTAGAGTTTCTTGGCCTCAGTCATTCAAAAAAAAATAAATAAATAAAAGAGAAATCGGCTTTGAATATATAAAGGAAAGTGAACTGAATGGGTGAGTCTGGTGGCTGAGTAGAGAGAGAATTACTTCCTGCATTGTTAGAGCTTTAATCACTTTGGGGTTGAGTTCTGAAGAAGTTATATTTTGACATGATGATGGTCGCTTTTGTCCAGTGGGGTCACTTCACTGCTTCAGGACTGTAATATACTGGTACATGGCATGGGACGTGTGTTGCCAAAGATTTCTTCCTACGGCCTTACTTGTATTGTGTAGGTCTTAAAAATACCATTAAAGTAAAAATACCTTCTGCAGTAGAGAGAAAAAAGAAATCTAGTCTGGAGTAGAGTCCCTGAAGAAAGAGTTATATTTACCAGAGGGATTAGTAGACTTTGGGCTATGACTTACATTAACAGGCAAAAACTGCGTTAGCAGCTGTAATTGTGCATCTTTCTGCCTGCTTTGCTGTCTTGTCCTACCCATGCCAGTGCTCTCCATAGAATGTGTCTTTGCAGCCAGACTTTGACGGTTTGTAGGCTCACGTCTGCCTGTAAAGTAAGGCAGACATCAGATTTTGCTAAATAAGCTGAGCAGTAAGCTCTAGGGGAGATGGCATCTGCACTGCCTTCCCATCAGTAAGCTTTTACCAACTTTTCCCTCATCCCTTCCTAAGGGATTTGCACTATGTTGCTCTGAGCTGGGGCTTGGAGAGAGAGGGATCTCCCTGCCATGGCTGGCAGACGGGACCTCAGCCTGACTGGCTTGGCATGAGCTGGCAGTGGGAGCAGCCAGCGAGCACAGGGGAATGTGCTGCAGTGCCGTGGTTTCCAAAAATTTCCTTTGGGCTTCTCTGTTTCCCTGCACTTCCATTGTGATAAACATCTTCAGTGTGCTGTTGTAGGCACAGATCTGCTTCTTAGAGTGATGCAAAGCTGGAAACCTGGGGAAGCTCCATGGAAAGGAAATCTTTATCAACTAAACGTTATGCCTTTATTTGTGGGGGGGGAAAAAAAGTCTGTCCTTACATCTTTCTCCATGCAAAGATAGTGATAGTATCTGTTCTTGCATAGAGTGCCTGTGCATGCATGTGGGTGCACCAAAGCCATGGGCAGGGACCTCACTGTGTGACACAGCTCAGAAACAGCCTTTACAAGCGGGTGGTAATGAAACTGCTGAGCAAGGATATTGCAGCTTTTGCTGTTGCCTTGGCTGCTCTGTGGAGCTGAGGAAACAAGGTCAGATTAAATGCGTGTGGAAGAATTTGGCAGGTCTCCTTTGGCTATAAAAGCAACTGAAATTCTTATTCTTGGATCTGAGTAGAGAAGGTCTGGTGGACAGTCCACATACCTCCTCATGCCTTTCTAAGTAAGTGTGTTGGAAGGAGACGCTGGGAGAAGCTAGGTGGGCCTCTGACATTTTTTCTTGCCAAGGATGAATGGACAGAAGCATGGTACTCTTCTAATTAGTGCTAATGGGTCTCCGGCTGGCTGGGCACGTGGCTGGGACCATGTGCAGGGCGAGGGCTGAAGTGTGGGCTTGGCAGAGGCAGACCAGCTGTCTCACAGGTTTTTTTTCCCCTCAGGAAAAGATCGGCTGGCGTAAGGAGGCATCTCATCTGCTGGTCTTTACGACGGATGATGTGCCCCACATAGCCCTGGATGGGAAGCTGGGAGGGCTGGTGCAGCCCCACGATGGCCAGTGCCACCTGAATGAAGCCAACGAGTACAGCGCATCCAGCCAGCTGGTGAGTGGGAACGTGGGGGCCCAGCCGTTGGATGCCTTGGAGTGTTGGGGAACCTGTCTGGACAACAGCCACCTTGATTCCAGCAGATTTTGGCAAATGCAGCACCTGACTAGCATGGTTTCACCTAGTCTTGCAATTTGTTAAATAAAATTTGCCATTCCCCTTGGGCATGGGCGTCCCTGCTGTGAATGCTTCTGTGATGCTCAAAAGTGGCTTAGGAGCTTAGTGAGTTCCTTCAGGGCTCATTGCAAGGGAGGGAAAGGTAACTTGGTGTCCTGAAAATCATCAGATTTGCTGGAAAGTGGAGAGGGAACATCGAATATGTTATCCCTTTTCTAAAATGTCCACTGGATTATCAGCCTCTATCTGCGGAGGCTGAGCCTACCTTGATGTGGCTACAGTAGCAAGCACGACAGGGTGTTCTTCTTATTCACAGCCCTTGAGCACAACACTCACATAGGTGTTAGTAATAACTAGACAAGGTCTTTTTTTAATTTAAACTCAGTGAAGGAAACTTCTGTGTTGCATGATCATTTGCCTGCCACTAAATTATCACATCCTTCAGCACAATGGTGCTTTATTCAGTAGAGCTCAGACACTAATTATGATTTTGGTTCCTGCATGGATGTCACCCTGTAAGGGGAGGTGTTTCTGGATGACTGCCTCGTGGCTGGAGGCTAGGCTCCTTGGAGAAACCTTTCCACCCACTGTGCAATCCCAGCAGGCGTATATGTACGGAAGCGCAGCCCCTATACTGACATGGAGTTACACTGGGTAGTTGGCATGGGGATGTTGCCTTGGTGTTTCTATGTTTGAGTCTTAGAGGGTCTCAATCTCTAGTCTGCAAGTGAATAAGGTCTTCTTTTCGGAGGACAGAGCACTTCAGAAGCAGCCCGGGATTTTAAACTCAAGCTGGTCTCTTGAAAGTGATCCCTGGTTCATTGTTTTGTTCCTTGTGGGTAGTACAGCAGTTTCTTCCTGCCATCCTCACTCTCTGGGAAGTCAGCAGAACTAAAGAGCTTATCATAATCACTTTATGGTTCCAGTATGCAGAAAGAGCAGGCAGTGGAAGTTTCTGCTTTGCAAGAGAAGTCATACATTGCCACTTACTGCAATTCTAGGTCTCCCTGCCTCACCTCCCTAGTGGTATTTGCCAGCTTACTATACACATATGCCTGCTGATGGCAAAGCAGAAAGAGGAAAGAAATAAATCCAGTGTTTTGGGTGCTGCTGTAGCTAAAGGTGTTGTCAGTCTTACATTCTAGTGAGGAGTGCAGCAGAAACATTTAAGGGATATTAGAATTTCTACTATTTCAGTAGGGATTGTGCTAGTATATCAGTCTTGCAGTGAAACATGCTGTGTGTGTGTCTGGAATGAATTTTGCTGTTGAGAGGAGAGGAGCAATAATATTAGTCTTTGTTTCTGTGTTACCCGTCAGTCTTTTTGTCCTTTTTGTGCCCCTAGGATTATCCTTCCCTGGCGCTTCTTGGGGAGAAACTTGCTGAAAACAACATCCACCTGATTTTTGCTGTTACGAAAAGTCATTATGTCCTGTACAAGGTAAGTGCCGCTGAGCCACAGAGGCTGGGGGGAGGTTTGAATGCCTCGTGAAAGCATATTTGTGCTGACACCATGGAGTGGAGGTAGCTGCAAGCACACGTGCACGTGGCCATGTGCTGCCCACGGGGCTGGTGAGGGCAGGCAGATGCAGGCAGGCGAGGCTCAGCTTGTCATCTCTCCCCACTTAGTCGTTTCAGTGAAAAGCACTAAAGCTTCTTAGAGCAAACAGATATATGTGTTAGCGAGCGTGTGAAGACCTAAAATAGACTGCAGCTTAATCTTGATGTTCGGATGGCTGCCAGTCGTGCAGCATGTAAGAGAGCAGAAACCTGTTCAACCCATTCTGCAGTGACTTAATCCCATTACCTAATCGCGTGCAGTGTTTCTGCCCAGCTCTGTTTTTCCATCACTGAGTCCAGGGCCCCAGTGCACCACATACAATCTGAACACCCCCACCATCCCTGCTCTCCACTTCCAAAAGAATAGGTGACATGAGCAGCAAGGACTGACCTGTGTCCTTTGCTGCCCCATAGGGTTTCACTGCTCTGTGATTGCAGAGAGGTGTTTCAGGCGGAGTCACTTTCCAAAACGTCTGTTCCAGCTCTTGAGGCTCGAGCAAAAACAACAAGCAGCCACGTTGCTACACTTGAGATGCTGCTGCTTGCCTGCGGAGAGCGGGAGGGCTGATCTCATTCTCCACCCTCTCTCCTGGGTATGCTTGTGTGTTGTGAGGTGAGACAGGGCAGCTGCACCTCCCTCTCCTGCTCTCCTGAGTGCACGGTGGCTGGGTATTGCCCCCTCTGGCAGCACACTCGGGTCCACTCGTCTCCTTCCCTTGGCCATAAGCTTTGTTTAGCATTTGACATGCTGCATTAGCTATGCTTTGCTTCCAAAAGCTCCATGTTAACGAGAGCCAAGCCATACCGTGTACACCACCAGACGACAGGGCAGGGTGTGTGCCCAGATTCCCTGGCATGGGATTGGTCCCTCCTTGCCCTCTGCTTTCCTCTCTGCATCTCAGCATTTTCTTTCATTTGCCTTTTTTTTTTTTTCCCAAGAACTTTACTGCCTTGATTCCTGGGACAACAGTGGAGATTCTGCACAAAGACTCCAAGAATATCATCGAGCTGATCGTCAAAGCCTACAACGTAAGTGCATTTTAATACTGCAGCTGCTGTTGTATGAAGCGCCAAGAGCTCAGCCAGCTCGCCTCTCCCTGGCGTGCTCCACCCAGCTCGTCCTCCTCCCTCTCTGGTCTGCGAAACAGCGCTGGAGATGGGGCATTCAACCTGGGGAGGGAAACAAGATGTGAGAGGTGGAGAAGGAGCATGGACATACCCAAGAGCACCTGCAACACAATAGAGATTTCATCTCTTGTCTCTCATGTGCAGAATTACCCTCAAAATACAGCCCTAATTTAAAACAGTTCTGTCTCACAGCACCCTACCAGTAGGTAAAATAGATTATTTCCTTGCTGTCTGATATTCAGAGGCTTCCCAAGAATGTGACCGGGCTCTGGCTAAGGTTGGTCTCTATGCAGCACAAGTCAGTCCTCAGCAACTTGTAAGCATCAGTGAATCTCTTGGGTTGCCCAGGAGCTCTGCCTGTGTGGCGTTGCTAGTGCAGCCTGCCTTGCTGTGCTGGGGCTCACGGGGGACACCAAAAGACATGCAGTTGTACTGCTGACCTGATGTTGTTCCATCTTCATGGAGATCAGGGGAGAAGATGAATTAGAAGCAGCTAAATTGCACATTCCGTGGGTAGTTAGTTGTCAACATTTCTGTTGACTTATCTCTGAATTCTTATCAGTCAGCTTTTCATGGTCCTGGAAGGATATTTCTGTTTAACTGCTGGACTTGGAGATCTGTCCCCATAACGGTTCAGCCTTAAGGCAGATTTCCTCATGCATGGGACTTGCAAACACAGCTTTCGATGGCTGCAAGCTCCTCTGCTCGGCGCTATGCTTGTTAGGGCAAGGGAGTGAGGAAAGTCTTTTTGGAGGACTTTACACATCCAGAGGTCGTGTAGGATTATACTGTGTTTTGCGTGGCCTGTTATGTTCATCTTTCTTTCCCCGCAAGCTCCCTGCAGTTAAACTGGGATTTGGTTATACCCTTAGGAAGAGTGCTTCCTAAAGCTTCACCTTCTGAGGAAAGGCAATGAGCCACTAATGCTCTTAATGAGGCCCTAGAGATACTGCAAAACAAAAGCACATTGTCCTGGTTTCTCCCCTTAAGGAAGGAGGCACTTGTGGATAAGAAGCTTGGCTGGGGAGAAGGAAATTAATCTTCATGTTGACTTTGCACCTAGTCTCAGCACTACCTCCCTTTGCCTCAGTTTCCCAGTGGTAGCATGCATCCATGCCTCCATTTCACCACTCCTTGAGCCTTTGCTGGTAGATCTAAGCTGCTGACAGCTGCCCCACCCCTGCTCCCTCCTCTTTGCTTGTGACCTTTCCAGTGCAGCTGGATGGAAACCACCAAGATGCTGCAACTAAACTGCCGTGCAGAAGAAGCAGCGTGGGATGAAAGAGACTGAGGCTGCTTTCTAACCTGTTGAGCTGAGCGGTGGGTGTGGGTTGGGACCCTCAGGTGTGCTGCTGGCAGCTGGCAGCTCCTGCCTTTGTTGTGGGCAGCCTAGGGCTGTGGGAAACCTGGCACCCACCCAGTCCATCTCCTCTCAGTAGCTGGTTTTTTTTCCTGAAATGGAGGAAATTCTCACTGGAAGAGAAATCTAACATTTCTTTTTCTCAAATAGGAGTGAGCCTTTTTTTTATTCTTCATGGAAAGGAAACCCTGAGCCTGGAGAAACCCTTCATCTGCGACAGGGACCATCTCCTGCAGGGTGGCAGTGGCTTGTGCCCTGGGCCCAGGCTAAGCCTTGCCCCTTCCGTGCTGTGGCCAACTCTGGTCTTTTCTCATCTGCTTTCCTCCACCATGTGTACATGCGACTTTCTCAGGGCTTACATTGTGTGCCAGGATCCCTTCTTCCCATCTCTTCATCTTTTGTCTTGCTTTTTTCCTCTGCATGGGACCTCCCCAGTGTGCTGTTGGCTCTCCCTCATCCTGGGGTGCAAGAAACAAAAGAGAATGGGGATGGCTTTTTTTTCTGTGTCCTCACTAAGAAAAGACCCCTTTTCCCTAGATCTTGACATGCTTGGGAAATGGAGAGGCTGCTGGGGTGCTGTTCCTGGGCTGGTGTGATACCGGGGGGAATTGTCTCTGCCTAAGTAGTTTTCCTAAACCGCATGCAGGCAATTCTCAGACATGTTTCTCATTACACTGCTGATGGGTTTCCCATGGCAGGCGGTGGAGGGCCTTCACATCGGTCACCTGTGGAGCTGCGGCTGGTTCAGGATTTCTTTGGTTTTATATTGAAAGGATCCATCCTTTGGATTTACCCTGGGCTATAGCAGATGGCTTTATTTCAGGCGGAGATGTTGCTCCATCTCAGGGCCATGTGCTTCCACCAGGTCTCTTCAGCATCCTCCTCTTGTGCACTTGAAGGTGCACCAAACTTGAGGGCCACTGAAGAAGACAGCAGCAAAATCCTGCAGTCATCCTTAGTGGTGGCTGTGGAGCTGTGAGGAGGTGTGTAACGGTGCTAAATGGCTAATAATAATAGCGTTACAATTAAGCCAATAGCGTTACTATGTAGGGCTAACAAGAAATGACATCTATGTAAAAACATAGGAAGAGCCCATGCAAGGTCACAGCAAGATCTGGCCTAGTGTCCTGTCTTCTGCTGTGCCCTATATGATGGGAGAGTGTATCAGTGTACAGATAATTTCTGTGGGATAATTTTGGGCAGGGCAGCATGTTCAGCTTTATCAGCACATGCAGCGTCCATCCTCCAGGCAATGGATGCTCCGTACGGTTGCAATTGCTGCCCAATAAACAGTTCCTATGTTACAGCAGGGAGATGGGAGATTATTCCTTTTTTTACCTCAAGAGCTGTTTAGGTTCATGTGGCGAAAACTCATTTCTTTCCTGTCTGTTTCCAAAAGCATTAGCTCTTCACTGGAGTGTGAATTCTGGTTTTGTGATGACATGGGCTGGCAAGAGGTCTAAATTAGCACTTTTTCCTTAATCTGGCCACTTTGGTGAGGATTGGAGACAAGGTGGAGAGCGTTGGAGCTGCAAGCTGGCTTCAGAAAAACAATGTACTTATACAAAGGGCTCATTTTTGGACACCAGTCTTAAAAAAATCAGTTCCAGCCATTGGAAGAATTAAACAAAACAATCTCATTCCACATTAATACTTAAAAACTTCCTTTTGTTTTGACTTAAAAAGTCTGTGTGTGCAGCAGGGTGGAGAGATGAGAAGCAGAAGAAATGAGGTAGGAGCATACCAAGTCCTCACTGATGGAAAACTTATTTCACTTTTAAAAGTTTCACAAAGAAAGGGATTTTTCATTTCTTTTTTCCCATGGTGGTGTTTCCAGCTGATGCATGTGAAAGGGTACTTCTTGTCTGACATTTCTCCAAAGAGGAAAAATACATTTTTCTGACCAGCTGGATGAAATCAAGAAAGCAGGACAGAGAGCAGTTTTACACCTTCTCTATGCTGTACGATGGACAGCACAGGATGTCTGCCAATGGAGAATCTGGCTTTGTGCTTCACTAAGGGTTTTGGTTTATGGGGAGGAGTAGCTGTAGATGTGTGCACGAGGCCCTGGCTTTCCACTCATAGATGCTCAATTTGTGGTCGAAAATGTTTTCTTCCTTCTTTTACTTCTGCATGCATGCATTTTAAGGGCTGGCTACAGTGGTCATGATGGGTAGAAGCCACCCACAGGGGTTGCAGGCAGCTCCCTGTGACTCTAATTGCATTCATCAGAAGTCTCCTGCTCTGGTTGAATCAAACCCTAATATCAATGTGTGTGCATAAGTGATTTTTTTTTTCATAGAGGTTCAGCAATGTTCTAGCCGCCCTCCAGAAATATTAGAAGAACCTATAGCTAAAGACGCCTGCCTCCTTTTGTGGCCCTGATGGTTTGCTTTCCTGTTGTGTTTCTAGAGTATTCGGTCCAAGGTGGAGCTTACAGTCTGGGACAGCCCTGAGGACATTGGCTTGACCTTCACTGCCACATGCCAGGATGGGTTGTCCTATCCTGGTCTCAGGAAGTGTGGAGATCTCAAAATAGGAGATACGGTGAGTCTGCGTTTGGTCCATCCCTGGAGAGGCCATTTCATGCCCCATGCAGCCGCTTACCTCTCTCAATGAGTGGTCCCGGATGATATAAAATACAACTTTGCTCGTCTTCCTCTACTCTCCTTGTGCTCTGCCACATTAATATGGAAAGCCACGAAGAGCAGCTCTGCTAGAAGTGCCTCTGGGTGGTAGAGATCAGCCCAAGGTAAGCTATGAGGAAAGATGGAATACAGACATCTTATCTGCAGCATTCTGAGCCAAAAAGTCTTGACCAGGCAGTGGGATAAATCAGTCAGGAATGGGTGCTTTTTTCCTGTAATCCCAGATATTCATGTCACACTCTCACTTGTGAAATTTTTATTGCCATGATCTGCTGGTCTTTTCTTGGTCTGTTAAATATTCGAGATTTTCTTGTTACTGTTTGAGAGTCCTGCATTGTATTAGCATCGTGGCTTGTACCAGAAATGGTATGGGCAGTATGAGTAGGGAGGTGATCATCCCCCTGTACTCACACTGTTGAGGCTGCACCTCAAATACTGTGTTCAGTTCTGGGCCCCTCGCTACAAGAAGGACATTGAGGGGCTGGAGCGTGTCCAGAGGAGGTCAGTGAAGCTGGTGAAAGGGCTGGAGAACAAGTCTTATGAGGAGCGGCTGAGAGAGCTGGGGTTGATTAGTCTGGAGAAAAGGAGACTGAGGGGAGACCTTATCACTCCCTACAACTGCCTGAAAGGAGGTTATAGCAAGGTGGGTGTTGGTCTGTTCTCTCAAGTAACAAGTGGTGAGACAAGAGGAAACAGCCTCAAGTTGTGCCAGAGGAGGTTTAATTGGATATTAGGAAATATTACTTCATTGGACAGTTTGTCATGATTTGGAGCGGGCTGCCCAGGGAAGTGTTTGAGTCACCATCCCTGGAGGTATTTAAAAGATGTGTACATGTGGTCCTTACAGACACGGTTTAGTGGTGAACTTGGTAGTGTTTGGTGTACAGTCAGACTTCATGATCTTAAAGGCCTTTTCCAACCTAAACTATTCTGATTCTATGGTTCTAATCTAAACCTGTCTTTCCTAGAGTGAGGAGGTCATGGTTAACTGCAGAGGTATTGCAATAAAGGACACGGTGCTCAGAAAGGTGGCAAACCTCCTCTCGTGTGTTCAGTTCCTAGGGTTGTTGGATGGCAGCACAAACTAAAAATACAATTTGTCCCTTAATGTTAACAGTCTACACAGCATGATGTGTCCTATGTTTTTGGGTTTTTTTAAAGGAAAAAAAACCCCGAGAAGCTAAGCTTTGCTTCTTAAAATTTAATATTGATAGAGATAAATTGCTGAGCTGCAGGGCCAGGGCAGGCAGGCTCAGACCAGCAGGGAACCCCCTCTGCTTCTCCAGGTTTTTGCTGCCTGCGAGGACGTGGGTGTGGGTTCTTTAGCAGCCTGATTGCCTTATTTGAGAAGACTGGCTCTGTAAACATACCAGAGCTCTAAGCGCCAAGGCATATAAAAATAGTTTGGAAGAGTCAACAGTAGCTGGATTTTTACCCCTCCAAATAAGGATTATGTGGAGTGTTAAAAAGGGAGAAGTGGCCTCTGCATTTTTAGCTCACTTTACTGGATCTCTGGTGGGCAGGTAAAAGAAATCCCTGAAGTGTTGCCACAGTAGGCGCGTGCCCTCCTTGTTCCCACAGCAAAGCCTGAGTTCCCGAGGTAGCGGAGTTAATCCAGTGGTTGATCCTGGGCTCCTGGCTTTGGCATGAGCAGGAGGGCTGCTCCAGCCACTGCAGCTCATACCATAAAGAGGTTTGGCAGTGGGTACGTGTGTGCCTGTATCCACAGAGGCTGATGGCATGAGCAGGAATGACAGACTCTCCTGATCTGGATGAACTGAGGGTACCTCTGCCATTTTTGGTGCACTGGAGTACTGAGGTGCCTGCACAGGCAGATATGCCACAGGATCACAGCGGTTCCATCCATCCATTCTCTCTTGTTCAGATGCTCTTGGCTCCATTACTTCCATGTGGATCAAAATTTGACTTCTGCTAAAAGAGCTTCTCCAAAGAGGATAACTCTGGCACTAGATCCTGATCTGCTGGATTTAGTCCTGGGAATGTTGGTGTCAGCAGGTGAAAGGGAGCAGGATTACCCTAATCCTCTTAGTTTTCTCTCTGATCTCCTTCTTCTCTGTAATTTGAACTCGTTGCCTAATTGCTTCAGGCCTTGGGAATGAGAGTGGGGTCAAGGGAGGCTTCTTGAGGTGCAGCTCTCAGAGTGGAGGTGGCTGCTATGCCAGTGTCTGCACGTTGCCCCTTGGCATGCAGGTTGGCTCAGGGAGTGAGAGCTTGAGGTGATCCCGAATGTCTCCAGAGAAAAATCACTCCCTCCTGATGCCAAGGAGAGGAGTTTGTTTCTTTGGAATAAGGTTAATCCTCTTTGCTACCAGCAGTTCCGGGCAGTGCCGGCTGGCCTGATACCCCCACCAAACAGCAGGATTAAATCGGGGATCAAGCAAGTGGCTTTTGGGTGCTCTTAGTTTTCCCAGGGAGAAAATCCCTGATGCTGCTTTGTAGCAAGAGAAAATTAGTAGAGGGGTGATGTGTAAGCATATAACAATGTAAAACCCTCCTGAAGACAGTCTTGATAAAAGCATCCATCAAAAATGGCCTCTTAGCAGAGGGCTGGAAGCTTGGGACGGCATGACTGTTGCAAATCTCTGTGTACAGATCAGGATTACCATAAAATATTCTGTATTTGTGATCTTGTAGACACCTTGGGCCCTTGTGCTGCCTTAGTAGATCCTTGCTAGTGCTTGGTTTAAATGAAGTTTCTTATTTTTAACAGAGTGAGAACTGGGCTGTTTGCTAGAGTTTTGCCTTGTTTATTTTATGGGAGTAGGCAAGTTCCTTCCCACTTCACTGTAGCCAGTGGTCCGTAATGGGAAAAATGACTGTTGATGGCTGACAGTAAAGAGTTTTAAAATGCTAAGGATGCTGAACCCCCCCTTGTGGGACTGGCAGATGCTGGGTGCATTGAGCTGCAGATGCCCTCAATAGACGTGTGATTGTTCTAAGGGTTTTGCACACCTGAGAGTCAAGCTCACTACACCAAGCATGGCCCTGCTTCGGGAGTCATTCCATGGCTTTTTCACAGGACATTCACCCTTCCTTCCCAGAATACCCTTGAGCTATTTTGGGGCTCTGTGTGTTAATTTACATCTCCACTTGCCCTCCTAGGTTTCCTTCGAGGTGGCTGTGGAGGCACGAAGCTGCCCCGCCGAGGACACCTCGCACACCTTCACCATCAAGCCTGCCGGCTTTCGGGACACGCTGGAGGTGGTGGTGACCTACAACTGCCTCTGTGGCTGCACTGGCCATGCCGCACCGGCCAGTGGCAAGTGCAGTGGCAATGGGACCTATGCCTGCGGGCTGTGTGAGTGCGACGCCGGCTACCTGGGAGCCAGGTGCGAGTGCGAGGAGGGTGCCAATGGGGACATGCACCAAGCCATGTGCCGGGAGGCAGAGGGCAAACCCCTCTGCAGTGGGAGAGGGGAGTGCAGCTGCAACCAGTGCCTCTGCTACGAGAGTGAGTTCGGAAACATCTACGGGCCCTTCTGTGAATGTGATGACTTCTCCTGCGCCAGGTACAAGGGATTCCTCTGTTCAGGTAGGAGCCTTTCTTCCCGTGCACCCTCTGCTTCATGGGGATAAGGAAACTTCCCCGAAATGGGGAGAGCTGCTGGACTGGTGTGTGCAGTGTGAGTGAGGGACTGCACCTGCCCCACCTGCTTGAATCTGCCCTGTTGCTGGAGGGTTCTGTGCTCCCTTTCTTTTCCTTATGGAAAAAAGGAGGCAGAGGTTTAAGTGTACTCACACTAATAAGAAATAAGTGCATTTTCCCCATCAGAAGTGAGTTGACAGCATTAGAGTGAAAGGCTCCCTCCTTACAGGCTTATCCTCTGGCCAGAACCCACAGAGATGAGTAGTCTTGGCTTTGGTGTTGTTATTTTGATGTAACCATGCACACCTCTTGCACACTGAAGTATATCCCTAGGAAAGAGTAAACCAGCACAGGCTTGAATCTTCTGAGGCTTTTTGGTGTCTTTTTAGGTGGGATTTCTTCTGTGTGTGCCATCCTTCGCTAAGTAGGCAGAAACAATCTTTTTTTTTTTTTTAAAGATGAAGCATTTGAAGTAATCCCCTGGTGCAGTGCAGGTGAAAGGAAGGGTTGTGTTTCAGTCTGTAACTTACTAGAGAAAATCTGTGTTAAAGATTCCTATAGATTTTTCTGCCCACTGGGAAAACAAGTCCTTCGGTGGGAAAGATGTAGCCAGTCAGCTTTGCTTAATCAAAGGTAGAGGAGTTATTTAGCTGTCTTAGCAAAAATGGCTTTAAGTCCTTGTCAGCCTGAGGCCACATAATTTACCTTGTATGTAATTGCCTGCATTAGCCCTTGGACATAATTCCCTCACTTGGAGCTGGGCAAAAGGTTATTCTTCAAAATGTGCCTGCTTTCAAGCAGGTAAAATATTTCCCTAACTGAAAATCACGTACAAAATATCCAGAACTAGTGCAAGCTTGGGAAAATAGCTCTTTTTCACATTTTCTTCAGGGAAATGACGAGTTTTTCTCTGCTGTTTATCTTGCCCCGTGTGTTTCTGAGATGGGCAGTGAGTGATAGGTCACCTCTTGGCTGTGCATTTCGAGCTGTTTGAGACAGTCCTGTTGTTAGGCGGGTAGAGGATGTTTGTGCTTGTTTTCCTGTAGCCTGGCTAGTGGTGTGTTGGCACTACTGAAAATGGGTCAGACAATACCCCAGCAGTGCCCTGGGGCTCCCCACTGCAGGGGAGTGAGAAAGGCACGTACCACCTCCCCGAGCAGCTGTCTTAGACTGGAAGGGCTGAGGCTTTCCCTGCTGATGAAGGAGCAGAAAGAGACATGAGTAAGCAGGAAAAAGAGATTTCAAAATAGTTCAGGAAAAAAATAAACTCAGCTGTGAAGTAATTAGGAGAAGTTACTGCCTGGGGGTTCTCCATATGACCATATTTATTTGATAACATCATCCCACCCAAAAGCAATACATTTAATAGGAAGCAGGGCAGCGATGCTATAAAGAGAAGTTGGACGTTACTGGTGTAGCAGTTGGTACTGCAAGAAAATGACACCCATTTGCTCAGATTTCCTTTTCATGATTAGAATCGGAGCTCTGCCACTCCACAGGAAAAAAAGTTGTGTGCATTTTCTTGCACCTGCTTTCTTCTGTCCCTCTGGAGGGGTTCTGGTCCTAGGAAGAGGAGATTAGCTCGTTAGAAGTGCTTTGTATAGCTATGGAAGAAAACAAAGGGTGGACTAAGGTCAAAAGGCCTCCTCTTTGCTTCAGGAGTGGGATGGAGTCCGGCACAGCTGTGTGGGGTGGGGTGCTTCTCCCTTTGCCTCCTGGTATTTCCATTGCTGTTGTTTTGCTGGCTTTTTTTCTTTTTTTTTGGCTTGTTTTGTTTTTTTTTAATTCCAGCAGTTATGACGCTAAATCTGAGCTGTAGCAAGCACCATGCCAATGACATAACATTTTGAAGTGTTTTTGTCTGCCGAAGAGGCTTGGGACTTCACCAGCCTTACACAGAGGGCTGTGCCCAAAGCTGCCCCTAATGAACAGCCCTCTGCTATACAAGCATCTCTGGTGGCTTCCAGCCGACACGTGCTCTCTCCTCACTGCTAATGTGGCCTTCTTGAAAAAGACCACATTAAGCTCTGCACTGAACATCTCAGTCCAGCAGCACGTGTAGACTTAGCAGAAAGAGGAGTTTGGGTCACACATAGGGTGCAGCAGGACCTGCGAGGTGGTCATGCAAGGTCTGGTCTCTGCTTTTATTCTTGCAAGGGGGAGAAATGGCATCCTGCTTCCTTCTCTTTTCCTCAGGACAACTTCTGCTGCCCACTGCTCTTGCAGGCTCAGTCACCACTAAAAAGGGGAGACCACCAGGTTTTAGTAAATGCGGAAACCAAAATAGCAGCATGGATGGAGCTGTCATTTTGCTGCCGATTATCATTGCCTCCATCCTCGCTCAGGAGTTCCTTGGCTGGGACCTGTGAGGAGAGTTTGTCATTGTGGTCATTTATACTGCCTGAATCTTCTTGTAGCATAGAAGGTGCTTCATGCCTTGCAGTGGATTTCTGATGACCATAATGAACAGTATTTTCACCCCAAAGGAATCCAAATTTTAGCATATGGGCTGTGGGGTCCCCTGTTAAATGCATTTACACCTGCCCAAGCTGTTGAACAGGATGGTGTCAGAGCCTCTGAGCGCCCGTCCTGGCCAGAACAGGTGGGAGAGCAGCCAGTCCGACATAACGTGAGGCCTGGGGCATCATGAGGAGGAAAGCACAGTTTTCCAAGCTGAGGAGTAATATCTATTTATGCAAATGGCTTTGCATGTACATGGCCATGCTTTTTCCATGCCTCAGCTCAGAGGCACAAGTCCATGACCAACCAGCCGGGGCATTTCTTCCTTCTATGATCCAGTATCCCAGGATTCTGGTTGAGTCACTGCCACATCAGAGGCCGGGGTGGCAGATTGTGCTCAGATATCTTGTATTCCTGGCAAAAAATACACAGTGGGTTTGAAATAGTCAGAAGTGAACTTTGAGCTTCTGGTCTCATGCTACTCAATGCTTTGGCCAGCAAAAGCATCTTCATTCCTGGGTCCATTTATAAATGCTGGCACTTCATTTCGTCAGTGTTTGAGAGGAGAGATGGGTGCAGACAGTGCTGCTTATGGCTCCTGTCCTTTTGTAGCCCGCTGTGAAGTGGCAAAGCTGATTTTCAGTGGGAGATAATCTAAAGGAGGAGTAAGAATTTGATTCCTGTTTGTGGGAAGTTTAAAATACCTCCTACATCTTTGAGGCGGACAGGAAAAGGACTCATTTATAACACGTTGTAAATGTTGATTCAAGTTGCATCCAACTCTTAGCCATTGCTGCTCAGTCACTAAAAAGTGGCATTTGTTCTCGCTGCTCTCCGAGTCCAGTTCACAGCTCCAGCATAGCTGTTTCAAACCATTAATCCAGCTTCTGGAAGGGCCATCAAAGATGAGGAGAGACCGTATTTCTCTGTACAGCTACAGAGGTGCGCTATTCCTCCAAAAGAGATGCAAATGGCTTATCCACAGCATCATGCTCTAATACGGTAGGCAGTCGCTTCCCAAAGCCCTAGATGCTTTGCTCCCGTGTTTCTCTGGATGGAGAAGTTACCCTCTTGCATTGAGACCTTCAGCATGCCACTCTGGCCTCTGCTTTGAAATGTGGTGGCTGCGGAGAGGGGGAGGGATCCCTCCTGCCTGCACCTTGCCGTCCTGCCCACAGCTGGGCTTGGGAAGGGGCAGCCGGCTGTGCCGCCCAGCGGCTTTATAACCCCTTGACTGCCTGCCAGGCAGTGTGACAAAGGAGGAAACATCTCAGTACTAATTGCATTCCTGAAGGTCCCATAAAACTAGGTGGCAAAAGGGGGGAGAGGCCCCTGCAAGGGCATCACTAGTTTGACTCTAATGAGGAGAGACAGGCTTGCCAGAGGCAGAGCTTCATTAGCTTCGGTGCTGCAGATGGATTTTGGAGAAGGGAGATGCAGGGTTGTCATCTCTACTGAAGAGGCTCTAGAGAAATTTCCCCTTAACCATCACCACTGTTACCTGGCTCCCTGTCTGGCGGTGATTTGTGCACTCTTCAGCCCAGGACTGTGGTTGTACACAGGAACATTGCTACTGAGGCGTAGGTAAAGAGCGCTCACCATGCTGCAAGCTATTTCTCCCCCTAAAACACAAAAGGTCTTGTCTGAAAATCTATACCACTTGAGCAGCACACAGACCACTGATGGTGCAGCTTTGTGACGTCCGGTCTTTTATGGTTTCTCTTCTCAGTTTTTTAAAAAGCTGACAATAAATTCGATTTACAAGCACTGCACAATTTTAAATGAAGCCTTGCAACTTCTCACTAGCTCTTAAGCCGCTGAGAGCATCTTAACTGTTTAGGGCGGCTAAAGATCATGGCTGGGTAAAGCACAGCGATGCCTTGGAGCACAGGAGCTGGGAGTCCAGCCTCACTTGCCAGTGCAGGACTTCCACTGACATGAAAAGTTTGGGTCAGCAATAGAGTATTGGGTGTCAAATTTGCAAATACATAGAAGGGCCAGAATCACTTCTGAGATGGGATTTAGGAAATGACAGCTGACTGAAAATCCACGACTTATTTTGCAAAGAATAGGCTAGCTGGTATGCGATGTGGCTCCAACTTCCCTGCAGAAACCACTTCAAAAACTGCTGAGGACATACAAGTCCTCAGTACGTATTTCTGACCACTTCCCTTTCTTGGTTTTATTAAATGGGGAAGCACTGTGGTGAGGTTTTAGCCTGCACTAAGTCCCAGTGAGACAGGACATTCGTGTTTTTTTTAACACAACCTCAAATTAGAAATCTCACTCCTGCTTCTGCAATTTGGTTTTGATGTTTCCCATCCTGGGCGCCGTAGTGGCGTTTAACAGTGCTGTGTTTGCGCGAGGTCTGGTGGGATGATGGCTCTGGTCAGTGCCAGCACTGCAGTTTTTAGTTGTGCAATAGAGCCCCGCACTTTGAGAGCAGTGTTCAGGTTTGATGGCACCACTGGTATCTCCATCCTGGGGCTTTTGGTGGGACCTGTTGCTATAAAAATCACTGTGCCTATGGACATATCTTATGCCGTGCTTCTGTAGCTGTTATTCACCTTCCCTGTTGTAGTGCCTGGACAGAGGATGCTGATGCACATCTGAAGGCTGAGGTGTAAGAAAAAAAGTGATCCAGCTTTAATATTTTTTTATTGTCTTAATTCTCTTCATTCTTAGCCTGTGAGCTTTTACCAGAAGCTGCTGTTAAGAAAGGAATGGGTAGCATTTGATTTATTAACTTCCAAGTTGCAGGTGGTGGTTGAGCATGGTTTGGGGAGGAAGGGGAGCTTGCCTGTGCCTGCAGCAGTGACAAGAAGGGGTGGCATTAAGCAAATGTAACCCCTGCCAGAAGGGAAGAGGGTGGCCTGTGGCGGAAAGAAGGTAGGGAATGAAGCCTAAACCACATTTGCAATGTTTTCTTTTATGTCTCTTGCTATCTTTAGGTTTTTGATTTGGGGGATTTAGGGCACTTCTATTTATTTTGTGTAAAAAGGCAGAAACTGAGCAGTGCCTAGTAAAGCCAGACCTGAGAGGCAGAGGCAGAAGGACTACGTAAGACATGGAAGTTGAATATAATCATTTGGTTGTTGTTAAGTGCTTGTGCAGCCGTGAGCCATGCAGCTGTGGGGGAGATGTGGCTCCATCTCTGGGGTAGCTGCCCCTCAGGTTGCTCCTGGCCCACATCCTGGTCTGAGGAGGGTGGGGAAGCACACGTCTGCCAGCACGTTTGAGGCTTATATTGCTAACAAAGGATGGAGTGTCAGCTTGGGTCACCGCGGTGCAACTTCACAGTGACAGTTGCTTTGTTAGCAGTCCCATTTGCTAGGGGCAGGTCAGTGGCTCATTTGGTGCCAGGCAGTGGCTGTGTGTGGTGGTGAGATTGCAGGGCATGGGAGGATCAGTTTGGGATGAGCGGAACTTAGTGAAGTCTTATGAGCCCAAACCCTTTTCTGTTGCAGTGGGTTATAGGACTGCAAGTGTCTCTTCCCCACCAAAGAGCAGGACACAGGACAAAAAGCTAAAAACCAGATGAGGTTGGGCTAAAAAGCAGAGAGGTGTGTGTGTCATCACACTGTGTGGGGCACAGGGTGGCCATCGTTCCTTCTTGGCAACCAACAAACCTGATTTCAAGCACCTTGAGTTCTCCTACCTGCAGAGTAGCTGCATAGCCCAGAGGGGTGTTATGGCCGGATGAGTAGCAAGGAACTGGCACCATGTTAATATCTCTCTTTTAAGATTTGGTGAAGAGTCACTCAGGCTGCATGTTTATCCTAAAGCTTTCTAACAGCCTTTTTCCTTGCTGCATTCCTGTTCAGCCTTAGCTTTTATTGCCTGCAGAAGCTGCTCAGCAGAAGCTCTTGCTCTGAGACGCATGCACACCTGCGAAGAAGCATATAAACCAAAAAAATCCTCCTGAATAACAGGAGTCCCATAGCAGTGATGAACCGAAGGCAGAGTGCCCATGCCTGGTGTCGCTGCTCTGTGGGCATCACCTCTCCAGCTTACATTTCTCCCCCACAACTATGAAGCGTTTTGGCTTCAACAAGAATTTATATAGACTGCACCACGTTTAATAAGAAAGGAATCAAATGGGGGACTTCCACTGTCCTCTGACACTTTCAGGGTTAAACTGTGAAGCTGGGTATGTTCCACTTACTCTCATGTGGATTAGAGTGAAGAAATGTAAGGATTAGGTCAGCTCCATTTACTCCCATTCTGTGGGTCAGCCTAAATAAATGTAAGGTCTGGGTCAGCTGGGGCAGGCAGGGCTGAGGGCTGCGAGAGGGATTAACTGGAAGAACAGCCAACTGAATTCACCTCTGTCCTGCATGAACTGATTCCTTTCTCACCCTGTGTACAATCTCCCTATGGATGCTATTTGCCATATGTCCAATATCAGTTATCTGCATGACAGCGTCTGAGCCCCAAATCAAGAAAAACTCCTCTTTTTTTCTTTTTCTTCCTCAAAGCATGTTTGTATAAACCTGATCTTTTCCGATGCCAGTTGTTGACATTCCTGCATTCCTGCTTGACCTCCTGCAGTGTGGGGGCTGCAGTACCCTTGCAGCATTTTGGGGAGGCACAGTGTGATTTTTCAACTGGTGATTTAAAAAACATTTCTGCAGGCGGAGAAGGAACTGTGGAGGCCTCCACTGCTGTTATGCATGGGGTGTTGGCTTTTAGGTGTCACACCAGCAATAGGAGCTGATGGCTGAGCCCAAGGTTCATCCCTGGGCTGCTTCCTGCAGGTTCCTCCCTGAAAGGCCAGGTCTGGGGGCAGTGAGCTCTGAGATCAACACTTGAAACCTCTCAGCCTTTAGTGGGGAATGTCATCAAAAAACTCTCAATGCTTTGTACAGTGTGAAAAGAATGATAAACCATGGGGATGTGCGCTTACCCGCTGTGGGCAGCCTACAGTGACCCTTGTATCCTGCAGCCAGGGTGTCACCTTCTGCTATGAGAGGCAGGGACACCCAATTCAGGCTCACAGATAGTTTGAAAAGGTGGAGAGGGACTCCCCAGGACCTGTGTTTAGCTGCTCTTTAGTGTTCGAATTTTCCTTACAAGCAAGGGGTTCTTGAGCACCAAGCACTATTATTTTGGAAGGCTGTCTAGAGGCAGGGAAGTAGGGGCACTCCTGCCTTGTCAGTGTGTTACTCCTGGCCACTGATGCCTGTCCTCACTTATTAGTGCTCTGCTTGTTACCTGCAACAGAGAATCCAGGGAGGATTTTATATTTAAAAACACAACCTCTACCAGTGCAGACTTTTTGGGTTGGGAGGATGGGTTTTCACTAAAGCACAAGATCCCTCCTCTCGGCAGCCCTAAGGCAAGAGAGATGGAAACCTACCTTTTTTGGAGGGACCTGCCCTTACTGTTGTCTTGCTGGCATCTGTGCAGCCATCCTCTCCCTCCCAGCAGATCCTTTGCTTTTTGCAGGTCTCTGCCTTACGCTACCAAATTCAGCAGTGTGTCACATGTAATTCTGTGTTCATCTCTAGGAGCTGTGGCTGAGAGCCCTGGTGTAGAAAGGGGCTGAGAGCCACGTGGGAGATGTTTGTGTCCCAGATTTCATCTTCATGAATACTCTGTTTCCCTGGCACACAAATCTCTGATGGCCTTGTGGAAGAGCATGGGAATGACTCAGTTCATGTATTTCCTCATATCTCTGGTCCTGGGATGCTCTTGAAACCACCCTGCCGCTTCACCCTGGGGCATTATTTCCTCCCTTCCCCAATCTTTCTCTTCTGCTTCCTCTCCAGATTTATATTTTCCCCTTTACCCAGTTTCTGTTCTCTTTTAAGTTCAATCCCAAGACATGTGCTGCTCTCCTCCAAGAGCATGCACCTTCCTGTCCTGCTCCCAAGAAGGCTGAAGATTCCCTAGAGGTTCAGATGGCCACTGGGCTGGGGCAGATGGCACAGGATGACTCTTGCCCACTGGCTGGATGTAACCTGTGAAAGCACAGCCATTGCTTGTAGCTGCAGCGTGTGAAAATGTCTGGCTCCTCACTCTAATTGCTGTGCTAACAACCTCCCCTGTTTCCCAGTGCAGCTGCTGTGTGTCAGGTCAGAGGAGGCTGTGTTTCAGTGCAGGTGAATGGTTCTTAGCTAGAATGATCTGTGCTCTATACTCCCTGGAATTTCTTTCACAAAAAATGAATGCAATAGTAGGTATTATACCACCAGGCATTACCATTATATTGTTGATTATTTAGGAGTTGGACTCTATGATCCTTATGGGTCCCTTTCAACTTGAGATATTCAATGATCTTTGCGTTTCTCATGGGAATACAAATGATATTTCTGTTCATGTTTCTGCCCAATGCTGTGTTGATTCTTCATCTTTTGTGTTTCTGGCAGCAAGTATACACTGCCTGCCCTGCCTTGCTCTTGCAAAGGGTTGTTCACACCAAAAACACAGTTGAGTTGGACTTCTTTTCCCCAGCATATCGAGTACTGCTTCACCAGTTTCCATTCCTGGCACGGAAGGGCAAGGCTGTCTCTCTTTTCCCCCTCCTTTCCCCCTGCCTGGGCCCTCATTGCTGTCAAAGTCTTGCAGCTCTCCCCAGATTTGGCAGCGGCTCCTTGGAGGACCAACCCTCACAGAGCGTTGCTGTTCCTGCCTCTTTTCACTGGGGTTTCTCCTTGTCCTTGAGCAGACCTTTTGCAAGCACTAATGCATGCTAATGAGGCATTAAATGCCAGGGCAGAATTAAAGAATAAAGAAGTGACGTCTTCCAGAGCTTTATGGCAGCCAGAGCTCTGTCATAGAATCATAGAGAACAGTTTGGGATGGAAGGGACCTTAAAGATCATATCTTTGGGTCTCTGCTCTTAAATCAGCACAGTGTGAGTCACAACTGGAGGTGTCATCTGATGGCGCTTGCACGTACCTAAACCCCACTGTGCTGCTGCAGCCACACCCTTCTGTGCTCAGAAACTTCCTATTTCAGAAAGCAGAAATCTCTGAAAGAAAAACAAGATGTAAACACGGCTCATCACTTTCTCAGTCTTCGAAGAGAGGAGATGGTCTTAGAATGAATGCTTTATCTTTATAGCCAGCATCGCACCACGTTTGGTGTATGCATTTGATCCTTCTATTATATTAGGGAATATTAGAAATTACTATGAGAATTATTAATAGAAATAAACATTGGGAAATGAATACTCTGTTTGGGGTTTAGAGGAGTATGAAGCCTCAAACCAGCAGGTGAACAAGATCCAGAATCTCTGCATTTCTTGTTAACATGCACTGACAACCTGTGAATTCTGCTTAGTTTGGTTTAAAAAACTGAATCTAAACAACTGACGAAAAGGGAAGTGCAGCACAGGATATCAGTTCATTCTTTCTCTCTTCTTTTTGTTTTATTTTTAATTATATTCTGACTTCTTTCAGCTTCTTTGGGAAGGGAGAAATCTGTTCCAAACCCATGGACCTCTGGTGAACTTGCACCAGATTGTGTGTTCACATCCAGACACAGAACTGGGCAAAGCTCCCACAGCACTGGCTTCTGCAGAGAGAGAATCTCTGCTTCAGAGCCCACTCCTCTTAATAAGGTCCAGATGAAAGGACATTCAGCCCATTTGGGCTTCATCTGGGTGGGAATTAGCCTGCTTTTTCTTTGGAGGGTGGACCTGAACCATATAATTTGGCCCTAAAGTTAGGTGTTTGGGGTTGTGCTGCTTTGTTTTGGAGCCAAGTTTTAAGAACAAATTTGGAGGCTTTTGGGTGGTAGAAAGTGGTAGGAACCTGCTCGGACACCAGAACAGGGAGATGGTCATTCTTCCTGAAGCCACCATGCATCGGTGAAATGGTCGCAGCACTATAGCTTTTCCCAACCCCTTTATCTGCATTCCACCTAATACATGGTCACCGTATGTCCCCTCATCCTTCTAAATCTTCCAGAGCCTTCATGGTGACAAAAGCTGAAGGCTAAATGTAGAGTTGTGTAAGCAGACCTGAGCTAAGAGATGGGCCAAGAATTATATAAGTCGGCAGGAAGCTCCTGGTTGTGGACCCATGGATGTTGGTGGTATCTGAGCAGGGTTGTGAGAGCCACATGGAGACGGTTCTTTGCCAGGCATGTTTCTTTGTTGAGCTTTTTGTGGTGAAGGAAAACAAATAATGGGAGCTGCAGCGAGGGGTCTTCATGCACTGCAACCCATCTATTCAGGGATTGCCGATGAAATTCCTTAACTTGCTGCAAGGCCAGAGTTGGCTGGAGAGAGGAGCGCCATGGTTGGTGCATCCCGTGGGAGACCCAGACACCTACATCAGAAGGGATTGAGGTTGATGATAAAAGGTAGCAGGACAGAGCCCTTTTTGAGTTAGAGGATTAGAGGGAAACGGAAGAAGTGGAAAAACTAGAGGGTTCCCCCCCATTATTCCTAGGTTAAGCAATAATATGAATTTGTAGCAGCTTTTGCAGTGCCTTCCATGTCAGGTACTTGAAGGGTAATGAAGCCGAGGATGAGCACGTGCCCAGTTTAGTGGGATGGTATTTGGACCCAGGGCTCAAAAGGAACAAGCACTCCCATCCCCATTGCTCCCATTTGGGATGAAGTATCGCATCTCTGGGAGGCTCTGGCAGCAGCCCTTGCCCCATGTCGCTCCCTGTATCAGTAGCAGAGTCAGCAGCAGGACCTAACATCTCCAGTTCCCAGCTCAGGGTCATTATCCAAAAGGCCACGTGTGGCAGGCTCGGCAGAGGCGCTCAGTCGAGAGATTTGTGGAGTGCTGAGCTGACTTTAAAAAAAAAAAAAAAAAAAGAGGAAGGTTTTATTTTAAGAAATGCAGCTTTAGATCTCCTTCAGGAAATGACTCTTAGCTGCCCAATTTGGCTTTTTGGTGGATCATAAGCTGTATCTCGTGATTACGTTTCAGCTCCCCTTCTGTGACAGAGACAAGGAAAATAAGGAAAGGCTGGCCAGGGCTGCCGCAGGAAGTCCGCCTGCCCCCGGATTGCTTTTAGCTGCCTTCATGAGACAGCAGTTTCCAAAGCTCTGTTTTCCCTGCCAGGTTCTCATTTAACCCAGAAGTTTCCAAGGGTGTGAGAAGCTGTGGGGCTGAGGGGTTTTTTGTTTTGTAACTCCAGTGCTACATAGTGGGCGACGCTGGCAGTAATGGGGAGCTGGTGAAGGGGCTCAAGGCTGAATTAGCAGCTCAAACATATATTTATTCCTTCACTTTTGGTTTCATTAGTCTTCCTCTCTGATGCTATTTTTGATGACTGATGGGCTCAACCAGTGCTAGGATTGAAATAAAGGTTTATTTAAAGCCTTGTTGATTCTGGGCCAAACCCATATGCTTTGAGGTAAAAATATCCATTGAAATCAGTGCAGTGGGAAGATACACAGATCTATGGTGTCTGGTGTAAATAACATACAGAAAAGCACTATTTATTTTTACTAGGTTCTTAATGTTTGTTCTGTTGTTTCGTTATGGATAAATGAATGTGCGTAGCTCTGTCTGATGTGAATGGAGGCGAACACTGGATGCGTTTGAGTTGGCAGAGAAACCTTGGACCCTTAACATTTATCTGTCTCTAATTATATAATAGCCTCCTTTTTCACAAGGAGGTTGTTATGCTCTGTGGATTCCAGGAGTTCAGGATGCTTCTGTCAGCTTCGCGCCCTTTCTTTCCCTGCCAGATCAGTGGGACTCAGGGAATGGATCCTAAGCCTGTCCCCACTATTTAAAATCTCCTGAGCTCTCTCTGGCTTCCTACTGGTGCCGACCATCTGGCAGCAGGACGGCGCCATGAACCTGAGCTGTGCCGCAGGCTGTCTTGCCTTGCCTTGCCTTGCCTTGCCTGGCCTGGCCTCTCGCCGTGCAGCGCCGGCTGCTTTGAGTCATGGAAAGAGATTAGTGGGGAAGTCAATAATTTATTTGCCTTAGCAGGCACGATGTCATACCATAGCCCTTTTCCAAGCAGAAAGGTCTATGTTTTCCAAGTGTTCAAAGCCTCTTCCTCCCACTCAAAATGTGCTGTTTCTGGAGTCTCTCCTGTAGACATGGGATGCTTTTGCTGGGAGATCGCATAGTCTGGTAGAAAACCAATGCTCAAGCAGTGCCCCATGTTGTTAGAGTTTGACTGCTTCTTCTTTCGTAAGCACATGTGTTTGGTGCCTTCACACCTAAGGAGAACAAACAATGTGTGACTTCTGCACCGGTGCTCTCTGGGCGATGGGCACAGTGGCCAGGGCTCCTTAACAGGATGGCACTGGGGAACCTGGAAATGGCTTGCCATAACGTATTTATCTTAATTGGTTTTCCTGTGGGTTTTTTTATGGGCTTTTTTTTCAAACTAATTGTTCAAGTAACTGAAAATGACAAAAGCACAGCATTTTGAAGGTCCTGACTCAAAGCCTGGATATGAACACGGAGGCACAAAAATAAGTGACTTGATTTAGTGGGAACAAAATGCAGTATGATCTTTCCCATCCTGAGTGCTCAGAAACCAAGAAAGTGGCTTAAAAATCATGAGGATTTTTTTTTTCTTGTTTCATAGGCACATAAATTTCATTTGCTAGAGGGGAAGAAGGAGTGTTGGAGGGCCTTGTTTTCCAGCCCTTTCTCCCCCTCCATAAAAGGTGGGATAATTTTTTATTTCTCTCAAAAGAAAGCTGGTATTTTTGCATAATTTTGTACTCCCCAGTAGTAGGGGGCTTTATGAAAACCACTTTCTACCTATCAAAAGGCCAAGCAACAGAGCTTTTAGTGCACTGAGCTTCAGACCTCTTGGTGCAGCCGCGGTTGGTGCTATTGCTACAAGACAAACTGGGTCATTGCGGAGGGCAGGTGGGCTGTCCTGCCAAGCACACAGCCACTGGGGGGTCCCACGTGTCAGTCAGGAAGCCTGGGATGAAATCAGGGTTAGAGGCTGGAAGTTTCTGCCAGAATCCACTATCCCAATTCCTTCTTGCCAGCAAACACCTGGCTCGGGGACCGGAGCTGTGGCACAGTGCACTGGTGTCGGGCTGCCAAGCCGGGTTTGTGCAGCACTGGGGCGAGTGCAGAGGGCTCTTGGTCTGCGGCTGTCATCCTGTCGGGCAGCTGCGGAGGAGAGACAGAGGCAGCTGGGGTGAAATGAGGACAACTGGATGTCCTGCCAAAAGCTGCCTGAGTGACAGTGAGATGTGTAACCCAGCCGGGGCACGGCATTGGGATGGGGATGTGCTTCAGAGCAGGGAGAGGCAGAGCGACCAGCTGGGCTGCGGGTCTCGGTCCACCTCAGTGACCTCCTTGAGAAGAAAGTGCCTCCAAGCAGCAGTGCAATCTGTGGCTCTCAACCTACTGAAGCCCACACTAGTCCAAACCTAGTCTGGGGACTGCTCTTTGATCCCAGAAGCATTGCTTTCCTCTGCTACACCCTCCCAGCGTGTTTCTGCAGCCTCCTTGACGTGTTTTATGTTACACCCCGCAACAATCAACAGCTGGACGGAAAGTATGTTATCAAATTCAGAGGGAGCATTTCATTACCCAGTTAGATCTGGATCTTTTAAATGTCTAAGATCGTCTCATTTCAAGAATGGGAACAGAAGAAAACATCTCATGTTATGTTTGGAGAACATAATTAACGTCCTTTGGCTTCACAAACCAGCTTTAATAGAGAACATGCAAACTCAAAGGGTGCAGGGGGTTAAAATCCAGGATAATGTCCTGCACCATGAGACTTCTGCTGGTGCAGAGTTGTCTTGGAACACACCCTCCTCGAGGATACAACTGGGAAGTGAAACTAGGTTCATCGTTGGTATAGTGGCGGAAGGCTTCCTGCAGGCACGATCTTACATGCCACAGAGAGTGCTTAACCACATCAGCACTGGATTTGACTGTAGGATAGCAGAGACTGGAAATGTGCAGCAAATTCTGCTGTGAAATAGGAGTACCAGGTAGCACTCTGCATGCTGCAAGCCTCCAGTCTGGGTCACCATCACCGAATGGGTCACCATCACCGAAAGACTTGCTGTGACCAGCATGCCACATTACCTTGGGACTACTCTCAAGCTGTTCCTGAGCAAGAGGACAGAGTGCTCTGGGTGGATGTTAAGTGGGCTGACTTGTGACAGCTGCATAAGAAATAAATGTATCCCACTCACCACCTTTCTTCAGGCTATGTGGGAGGTAGATGGAATGCAACAGAAGTGGACTTACGGTGCTTGCAGGAGTGGCCACTCTTTCAGGCTGATGCAGGCAGCAATATCTTTGCTTCTAAAGGTCAACATGGAAATTCCCACTCTTGGCACATTCCTATGACGAGCTTCAGCCAGTGACTACTTGTGTGTTGAGCCAGTGCGGCTGAGGCAGAAAACATATTTCAACATGTTTTTAAATTTCAAGCTAACACCCTGCACGATCACTCTAATATAGAAGAGTTTGTTCTTCATCCATTTCGAAAGAAATTGTTTGCTTTAAGATGCTGTTTCTTAAATTTTCCAATCACAGAGTTTTAATAGGATGCGTTATTTGGAAATGGCTGTTTCCCTTCCCTGGGACAGTCATTCCAGGCTCCATTTCCAGCATACCAGGGACTGGAAAGGACACACAGGCTTTCTAGCCTCCTATACTGGCTTGGCATTCATGGCTTTAAAAACTGATCTATATCATGAGCAGTAACACATCCAGAGATGGATTTCCAATGGATTTGCATCTTGTGCTGGGCTCTGTGGTGCCCAAGGAGTACTGAGCTAAGGCTGACAATGCAGGGGCTCCATCCCTCTGCCCAAGGGTCAGTACCATGCGGTTGTGTGAATGCAATTGTCTTGCTTCTCTTGGCCTTCACAGCTCAAATTCAAGTGTGAGCAGATTTACTAAATGCCATGTACACAGAGCCCCAGGGCCAGCTGCTTTGGATTCCTTGAAAAGAGTGCCCAGTGTGATTTATAGCTAATTTGGACACATGCATTGTGATGGAGGCACCAAAGTTGCTGTGTGCGAGAACCCCATCACCTAAATTAATGGTGAATAAAAGGCAGTCACCTCATTCATTTCACTTGTGAAGTGGAGGGTGCAGGGTGTCCCTGCTCTGCAGCTGCGCCCCGAGCTGCAGCGGTGATGGACAGAGTTGTGTCCACGGGCTCAATACCAGAGCTTTGTAGGGAAGCCAAATCTGTACAAAGTGTCCGGGGAAAGGGTAAGGATGTTGTCATGAAGGCAAACAGAGTGAGGGATTTTTAATCTCCGTCAGATGTAGGCAGGGAAGGAGGTCACCTCTAGAGATCTTGGAAACATAATCTCCTCTGTCTAGTAATGTTTGAGTTTGCAGGCTGGATCCAAAGCAAACGGTGGGAGTGCAAAAAAGGGCTGTAGGAGGGCAACTTGCACTGTGCTGGGATGTATGAGATTCCTAGTAAAACAGAAGGTGCTCCCGTGACTTTTGGCAAGAGATACAGCCTGACAATCCACAGCCTCTCTGGCAGCCATGGGAGAGGCAGGGAGTTCGGTGGTTTTATGCTGATGAAAGGAGCATGTATATAATTTGTCTTCTCTGAGGCGCTTGAGGCTGTTTCCAGTGGGAAAGCTGAACTGTAATTAGGTTGCTGATGAGCCTTGTATACAAACCCTTCAGTTCTATAAACTGTGCCTTCAAAGGCATCCCTTCTCCTAGGGACCGACCAAGGAGGAATTCAAGCAGAATTTCCAGCTTGCTGATGGATGCCGTTCTGAAACCAGATGCTTGGCAGCCAGCCACTGCACTTAGCGTCACTGAAAGCCTTGGAGCCTGTTTACTTTCTCAGCCCGTTGCTAAACCTCATAGCTGTAAGGGGATGCTCCAGCAGAAGAGTGCCCTAACTGGATTGGTTTCTTCATCCACCTCTGCTGTGAGCTGCCCTGATCTACTCCCTGGGGGAGATTCAGCTCCCAGCAACCTTCATGGTACTGACTGGGACACAGAGGTCTCACTTGGACACAAAAGATGGTGCTTGTTAATTTTTTTTTTTTTTTTTTTTTTTTTTAAGGTTTTGGGGAGTACTTCTGAAGAAAAACTGTTAGGAAGGGAGGGTAGGAAAGACCTAATGAAGTAGTTAACCTGCTAGAGGCTTTCTGCTGCTAAACTCTGGGTTCAAAACCAGTAAGGAATCACTGTTCCATTCCCATCTCCATATCTCTCAATGTAGATAGAAAAAAAAGAGATTAATTCATACAAAACACCAGCCAGCCCAGTAAACATGGAAGCCCTTGAAGGAACGCCCTCTATAGCTCAGGGTCCACAGTGGACATAGAAGCGTGGAGGAAGAGAAAATTGCTTGTTGAGTGGTATGACCTGGAGAAGACTAGGCTGGAAGTGTGGCTTGGGTCCCTCATTCACTGGCACAGTGTCTCGGCAAGCAAAATCCAATGCTGTAGCAAGACAGAAAACTGGCTGCAGCCTGGTTGTGCTGCCTCCTGTCCAGTTCATGCACTGAGCAGTGAGATTTGCCACATCCTCTGGTGCCCCAAAGCATTTGTCTGCCCAGTGCCATGCCTCTGAGGTGGATGTACCTAGTCTGAGAAGCAGTATTTTGAAAGTTGATGTCAGAGACCCTTCATCAGCCTGAATATATTTGCTACCCCAGTAGCAGTGGAAGTTGTGGGACTAAACTGCAGATAACCCTCTTGGCTTAGCCAGAACCTTCAGGTGGGCGCACAGGTGAAGGTGAGTGATGCTTAGGAAGAGCTGGGGACTCAGTGACAGGAAAATAAGAGTTACTAGTGTGACACCTGGCTGGAGCATGTGATCTCCACCAGCTAATTTTATTTGGGTTCTGCAATAGTAGGTGGTTGCTCCTTGCATGGACTTTGGATGGAAATAGGCTTGTCCATTTGTAGGCTGTGTCTGCTTGAAGGGAGCTGTTCTGTTCCCAAGGAGAGTTTGTGTCCCTATCCTGGCCACTCTGTCCTGTCTAGGAAGGGAGAGGGGCCCATTTGTGTTGAGCAGCTATAGAGGGAAGCTGGTGGAGCTGGGACTAGATATTTTTTGCTGCAAAATGTAGATAATTATTTGAAATCTAGGTGCTGTCTGTTACTCTGCCAAATAAAGCCTCTCAGGTCGTTTTCCCTGCTGGGCTGCTAGTTCCTCCTATGCAGGGACATCTGCTCACACCTTCCTCCTGCGCTCTATTTCAGGCCACGGAGAATGTCACTGCGGGGAGTGCAAGTGTCATGCTGGTTACATCGGGGACAACTGCAACTGCTCCACTGAGACAGACAGCTGTGTTTCCAGCGATGGGCAGATGTGCAGCGGCAGAGGCACCTGTGTCTGTGGGAAGTGTCAATGCACCGAGCCAGGAGCTTTTGGAGAGACGTGCGAGAAGTGTCCCACCTGTCCAGGCGTCTGTAGCACTAAAAGGTACTCATGGAGGAATTCAGGAGGGACTTGCTGCTGATGGGAAGGGTGGCAATCTGATTCTTGGGAGACTTTTCAGCTAAAGAATTACTCCTGCTTCATTTAACTGAGGTGATTAGTCCCAGGTAAGCCTCTTGCCATTTGGAACCCATGCTCAGCAACCTAAGAATATCCCAGATAGAGAAACAACAAGCGCTGCTGCCCAACTCCTCATGGAGCTTCATGTCTCTGTTAATTTCCACTGCTGTCCTGCTCTGCAGGAAGGGATGGCAACCTGAGTTTTGTTGCACCCTGAGCTGCATATGTCTGTGCCCAGAGAACTGCAAGCTGTAGAGGAGGAGGTGATGGGGCTGCCTGCCTGTCTCACAGTGATGGAGGTGCACCGGGCATTAGACCAGACTGGTGCAGGACAGCAATGGTATCTGCCTTGATCTCAGGCAGGATGGATTTTGCAGCTGTTGATATGCGGCTCCCAACATCCAAACGTCAAAGAGTCCCCAGATCTATCAGGTGTTTTCACACCTTCATTGAATCCACTCTCAGAATAAATCCATCCTTGAGATGGAGATGCTTGGCCCTGAAGTTTCACTCTCCTTGTGATACAGATGTGCAGCCTCCAGACCAAGAACCGGGGAGTTTGCTTTCTGAGAGGTGAATCTCTTCGTTCATGCCGTTTCTGATGACTGCTTAATCTTCCCCTCCATGTGTCTTTCTGCAGGGACTGCATTGAATGCAAGCTTTTTAACTCAGGAAGACTGGCTGATAACCAAACCTGCCAAAAGCACTGCAAGGATGAGATCATCACCACTGTGGATGTTCTCGGTAAGTACGCAGCAGCAAGGCTGCAGATGGTGGGAGCAAATGACTGAGGTGTTGAACTCCTCTTAACCACACCAAGACATATCTGTAAAGAAAACCTCAAAGAAAATCTGACATTCAGATATGTATGTATGTATGTAGTATGTACGTATGTGCATGTATGTAATATGTATGTATGTGCATATGGGGTATGTATGACCCTCCCTCCAGGCTATAATGTATGTTGAAGTAAAAAAAACCCTTTAATTTTGAATAACATCTTAAAATCAAAATGTATTAGGGCTACTGCTGCCAGTGCAAGAAGCAAAGAGAGTGGGATGAATCAGATGAGACAGAAGTTTACACGAGCTGTGAGAGAATGCAAAAGAACAAAGTAGCACCCAAAAAAAGCATTTTCTAATCTTCTGAGAATTCATTTTGGAAGAAGTAAGCTTGTAAAAGGAAGCAAAGCTGTTTTGGAGATGATGAGTTCTGCTTTGGTGGAACTGACTGCTAAAAGTCCCACCGGCAAGCTCTTCTCTTTCCCTTTATGCCTACTTCTAGAGGTCACCCCACATGTGCATCCCCCAGCAGATGGCTTTCTCCCCCTTCTTTTCAAGCACCGTTCTCGGAGTCCCTGGTTGCTATTTGGGAGGGTAGAGTAGACCCAAGCTGTGATGGCATTAATCACAGTCCTGACCTTGGCTGTGGAGGGAGGAACGGGGAGGCTGTTTTTTCTAGACCAAATACGGATAAGTCACATTTTCCATCTGACATTTTCTCCTTCTTTTCCCATAGTTTATAGAGACGGGATTGCTCTACCTTGCTGATTCTCTCTCTCTCCCTTCCTCCTGAGCAGCCTGCAGATGATGTTTTTCCTATTGACTCCTCTCACACACAGTGTGTAGCTTTAAAATTACAACTGGGGGCTTTCCTGCCTCTCCCTTTGGGAGACTTGCTCTTGTTCTCTCCATCCTCCCTGCAGTTTACTGGGGAGTGCACCTACACTGGCACACTGCAAGAGGTTACAAGGCACTTCCAAACCACACAACACTCTTTGCTTAAAACTGGCTGGTCTGTGTTTCTTTTGAGCAAGCAAATACTGGGGATTAAAGCTCAGCTTTCCTGCTTGGGTGTTGCACAATACCAAAGGCAGCTTTTGTGCTGACTGTGCCCTGGGAGGTGAGGCTGGGCTGTGGTTTGCCACCCCCTGTTTGGCTTTGAGAGAAAAACATGGCCAAATTTCTGTTTTAATCCATTTTGGGGTGTTACCCTTATTCTTCTGTTGTACTACTGCAGTCACATTGGGGGTGGTGCTAAGATCTAGGTAAGTCAGGGCACTTTGTGGCTTGGAGATCTGGGCTATTAGAGAAAGGGGTAAAGCAAAATATTCCTGGAGAAAGACTCTGGGCACTATGGACTGCTTTACCAGCAGTCTCAGTAAAAATCTGGCTGTTCAAGTGCTTTTGTATTATGTGGCAGCTGTTAAAAGTCCCTGCTGAGAGGCCGAACACTGGTATTTGTTACAGAAGACATAGGTCTGCATTTCTCCGGCCCTGTCTTTAATACGAGTGTGTAGGTAGACCAGATTCTCCTGCCCAAAGGTAGGAACAGCTGAGGTTTGTCCGCACCTGTCAGGACTCACCAGAGGGGCAGTTGCATCTGATCTTAGAACTGTTGAAATGGAGAGTATTTATCCTTCAACTGAAAGCAGGTCAAAGGCATGGTCGAGTCGCCTTCCCTGGAGGTGTTTAAGGGACGGGTGGATGAGGTGATGAGGGGCACGGTTTAGGGAGTGTTAGGAATAGTTGGACTCGATGATCCAGTGGGTCCTTTCCAACCTGGTGATTCTATGATTCTTTGAAAAGAAAGACAGGAGAGAGATAAGGGCTGGAACACCAGTGGTCATTAACGTGATCATTTTTCAGTGTGACAGACAGGTATGGATATGAGCGAGGAGGAGTGCTGTGGGAAGAAATTTCTTGGGTGCTCAAGCCAAAGTCACACCTTTGCCAGCCAACAACACTGGGTGTGCAAATCCCTTCCTCACCATTGAAACTCTCTGTCCATGCAGGCCTACAGACGTGCTCCTGCAGAGCTACCTGGCACGGACAGAGGTGTTACCCCATCTCCCTTCAGGCACTGTCCCTGCAGCAGGGACACCCCATGAGCTGTGGCTGTGCCAGGCGGTGGCTCCGCTGGAATCACCCCTGGAGCTAAAGCTGCAAATCTCAGGTGATAGCTTTGCTGAAACTTTTTAATTGCTTTCATGAAGCAGTCTTCCTCAGGAAGCATTTTATAGTCACCAGAGCAGTGACAGGCTCTGCCAGGTGCCACGGTACGTTAAACAGGCAAACAAACAGCACCTGTGTGGCAGGGGAATCAAATGGTTGCATTTCTTGCAAATCCCTCACCTCCTTATTGTCCCCTCCAACCAACTCCTCCCTTCCCCCTCACTCCCTCCTCCCCTCCCCGTTTTCATCTTCTGTCTCGCCCTTTGAAAACAAACTTCTCAAAGGTTCCCAGCGCTGGAGCCAGTCAGCACAGCTGGAGCATGAGCCAACCGTGAGCTGCTGCTGCTGCTGGCCCCATCGTGTCCTCGCAGGCTGCATCTCTGCCCCTCGCTTTCTCTTTAGCTTCCACTCTTCAAGAAATGTAGCAAATTAATAAGAAAACAGCATTTATTGCCTAAGCAGACTTGTGCTAAGGATGTATGTGTGTGTACGTGTGACATTGCCTCTGTTTGCCATGCAATGTTTGCTGAGTGCCAACTTTTCTTAAGCAGGAAGTCTAGAGGCTGCTTAGTTACAATTTGCATGAATCATGATCAAACTGTGCTGCTTTCCAGGCTCGCTCCCCATTCCTCCACTCCCAGTCACCTGTGGGAAGCCCTTCTTAGCATGCAGAAAACTGCTAACTCCTAATATAAACCTGCCAACTAAGCCAACCAAGTGCCATAGTGCAGCTTTGGACATACCCCGTTAGAAAAGAGGACTGGGTCAAGAATCATGGGGACTCACACCATCTCAACTTGTTAGGGGAGGATTAGGTTAAAAAGAAGAGGGTGTTGAAAGCGTTTGTCTAAGAAATTAGGATACAAGAGTTCTGCAGTCTTTAGGATTTTTTTTTACATAAAAACAAAACAAAACAAAAAAACTCTATTCCTCTGCATCTTGTTTCAGAAACGGATGACCCCAACGCAATCCTCTGTGCCTACCCAGTGAACAACTGTGTCATGAAGTTCACCTACTCAGAGCTTGCCAGTGGGAAATCCAACCTCACCGTCCTCAAAGAGCCAGGTTGGTCCTCCCTTGGGTTTCCCTTTAATAAGCATAAGTTGCCTCACAAGAGGTGACAGGCTGCTGGGGGCAGAAAGGCTGGTTCCGATGGCTGCATGAAGGCATATGCAAGCAGGTGAACTGGCATGATTTTAAAAAAAGTAGGGCATTTCACAGTGCTGAAACCCAGTTCCAAATGCTCCCAATTCAGTAAAATAGGGGCTCTGGGCATGAAACGTACACCTGAACCACCAGCATCCGCCAGCAGTGCTAGCAAGGGGCTGAAGGGGCTTCTGCCAGCTTGAAGTGCTGAACTTAAACCCAGTCTATTTATGTAGCAAAAAGTATGCCGTGTGCTGATTTGGAGATATAGCACTGGGAGCAAAAAGAATCAGAAGGGCACACTTGGTGCTGCTGCTCTGAAGTTGGGATGTTAGGAAAGCCTGACATCACCTACAGAATTTTCTGCATTTCGACAGAGCTAGCTCTGGTCCAGGCAGTGTAAAGGCTGTGTGTCCCTGCTTGCCTTCCCCAGGCTGCCACAGGCAGCTGTGCTTCCCAGCATTATTTAAATCACATGTAATGCAGTTTCTGAAAGAAAACCGCACGTTACAGGATAAGCTGGCAAGCACTCAGCAGTAGCTTCTCACAGTCTGCTCTGGTCCTCTGAGGCACAGGCCAGTATGGGAAAGACCGAGATATCGCAGGTTTTATTTTGTTTGTGCTGCGGCTTGCGCTTAATTGAAAGACCAGTTGATTAGCTGGCAGTTAACGTACTTATTTAGTGCCTAGTGATCACCTGCCTCCATGTGGGCCAGAAGCTGAGCTGGCTTTTGCCAGAGGCACCTTAACCCTGTGTGTCCCACATGGGTTACCCAGCATTAAAACGAGATGTCATTGGTGATGGTGGTACTGCAGCACTGCTCCTCTCCTGCAGAACTATGTGATATCCCAGCCCCGGTGATGTCTGTGAGAATTGTGCCTTTTACCTGCCTCTATCCAGAAATATATTTAATAAAAAAAAAAAATCCCTTTGGTTTCAGAGAGGGCTGCTGCTGCTTTTTTTTAATTTAGTCACTGTGCTGAGGTCACTTGCTCAGTGGCTGCAGTCCGGGTCGTTGCGTTCTAGTATCGTGATCCAGGATATACTCACATCAGAGCTAATTACCTTCTCATCCTCATTACCAGCATGCAGCTCAGCCCCCAGCGCTGTGACCATCGTACTGGCGGTGATCGGCAGCGTGGTACTCATCGGCATCATCCTGCTGGGGCTGTGGAAGCTGCTTGTCACCATTCACGACAGACGGGAGTTCGACCGATTCCAGAGTGAACGCTCCCGGGCCAGATATGAAATGGTAAGCCAGGGGCAGGGTTACTGCTGGCATACGAGGAGGCTATCAAGATGCGCCAGTAGCAAACAGCTCTGCAGGGATGGAAAAGGGTGGCAGGCACGAGGGCTACAGATGCCTGTGCTCTATGTTCCCTCGCAGCAGGGCTTCAGAACCCGGCACATCGCACCGTCTTTCACCTTGGGAAGTTACAAATACTCTGCAATATTACACCCAGCCTTTGGTTTCATCATATATTTCCCAGCAGTGCTGGAGGGCTGAAGAGGGTAGGAGAGCAGGGACAGAGCTCAGACTGGCGGCAGTCATGTTGGTCAGTTTTACAAGGGAGCCCTTCTGGGAGGCTTTAGTACTCAGCATTTGAGGTCATCACCTGTGCCTGCAGCCAGGACAGAAGGTGGATGAACTACAGGCAAACAACACTGCTTTTGGATCTGAATGCACATTTCAGTCAAAGCCAAATGCAGTGGTATCTCCAAATTGATTGGCACAGGAAGCAGGGATTATACACATTTTCACCATGACACGGACTTTGCTCCTCACCTTTGTTCTTTTTGTCCATTCATTTCTTCAAAGGCATCCAATCCTCTTTACCGAAAGCCTATTTCCACGCATAACGTAGAGTTCACATTCAACAAGCTCAACAAGTCTTACAACGGTACAGTTGACTGATGGGATCTCAGCACCTGGGACTGCTGTGGACAATTGCTTGACTGTATGTGCTGCTTCCCCACTTGAAGATGGGATCCTCTCCAAGGACGAGAATCCCTTACGACAGGACTGGTCGATGACCAAAGCCTGTTATTTGCACAGTAAGGAGAAAAGTCTGGTTCATTCTGGAGGCACGGACACGAAGCAGGCTCCCCGCCTGTGCTGATGGACTCAGCCATGTGAGACTCCGTACCCAGCTTTCTGGATATAATAAACCTGCCAACTAAGCCAACCAAGTGCCATATTGCAGCTTTAGACATATCCCATTAGAAAGGGGGACTAGGTCAAAATCAGGGGAACCCACGCCATCGCAAGTTGTTAGAGGGAATTAGCTTAAAAAGAAGAGGGTGTTGGAAGCATTTGTGTAAGAAATTAGGATACAAGAATTCTGCAGTCTTTAGGATTTTTTTTTATATAAAAAAACCAAAATAAAACTGTTGTGCATATATGATGCTGTGAGTAGAGTTCATCATCTCTGTGCTGAGCCCCCCCAGCACTGACAGGACTGAACAGGGGTTTGTTCCTGCAAACGCAAGGATGCTGCCTGATTGATATATTAATAGAGCCTTATCAGTCAACGCTTGGCTATAAAAATAGGGGCTGGAGCCACAGTAACTGCCACAAAAGCTATCTTGATTTAATACCTTGGTGTTGACCCAGGGCGGGGAGTGCCACAAAGAGCTCCTGCCCTGTGCTGGTGGTGTTAAACCAACGGGAAACGGGTGGGAGTTGAAGGAAGCTGGACTTCAGGCTGAGGAAACTAAATGAAACACCCATTCCATGGGGAGTACAAGTAGGTGTTTGGCCTGGGTGTCTGCAAGAGGGTGGCTGGGAGCACACAGCAGCTCATCCAGACCTCTGACTTTTTACTAAAGCTATAAGGTCCAGTGGAGCCTGGCTGGAAAAGTAAGGGCGCCCTGAGCCTGAAAAGGAAGCTCAATAAAACCTGGTGTTGTTGCTTCACAAAATACATTATGGTTTTGCTTTAGTTTTGTTGAGTCTCCCTTTTTTCCCCTCAAACTGTTCCCCAGCCTCATCTGTTTCCTTCTAGAGCTGGGGCTTGGGTTACCCCAGCTGACAGCTGCAGCTTTAAATCTGTACAGACTGCAGCAGGGCTGCAGCCGCCGGCAGGGGAAAGAAGCCAGAGCAATTGCAACTGCCTGCTTTTCTTTTTTTTTCCTTTTATTTTTTCTTTTTTTTTCTTGTCTCTTCACCCTGAACAGATCATGCAATAGTCAGCTGAAGGAGGCTTGCCAGGGAAAAGCAGAAACAAATGGTGTTCATTGTTTTGACTTGCTCTTCTCATTGGAAAAGGGCCATGAGTCCATCCTTCCGGATTCATTTTTTTTTTATTTGTTTTTGCCTCTATAAACAGAAGCTCTTATTTGCTCAGTATAAACAGCTCTCCTTCAAGAACAGTATGATCCCCCCTCCTCCTACCAGCAGCACTGAAGGAACGCAGCAGACTGCACTAAAAATAGCTCAAAATAGGGATTTTTAGGCATGCAGTAAGTGGCACATTGGCAGCATTGGCACTGATCAGATGGGAGTTAAAAAACAAAACCCCAAATAAATGAAATCTGTACCCTGTCTTCCCATTTGATTCCACTAAATCTGCCGTAGCAGAGATGCAGGGTGCATACGTCCTGAAAACAAGTGCAAGGGCAGGCTCTGGTTGAATGCTGGTACTACCTTTGTGTAACCCACGGTGCTGGGCTGGGGGCTGTGCTGCCTCCTCCCTGCAGCATCACGAGCAATAGGACAGGCCTGAGTGATGCAGAAGGGCAGCTCTTCCGATCTCCATGTGTCCTACACAATACTAAAGCCCAGACTAAAGTTTGCAGGCTGAGATGTTGAGTGATGAATATTGGGGACTAACGCTGCTGGCGGGGAAGGAGCATCCATGGGGCCAATTTAGTCTTTGTGACCATCCCACTACCTAGTGCCAGGCTGGTGAGATAATAGATTTCATCACTATCACAAAAGCAAAAGTAGGAAACAGTCAAAAAACAATCATTGCAAGTAGACAGAGCGAGTTTTAGATTGGTTCATGCGACTGCTTCACACAAGCTGTACTGCCCCAGGCATGGAATGGGGGAGCAGGAAGTAAAGTGGAGGGAAAGGAAGGGCAGGAATGTTTTCAACCAGCTCCGCCACCCAAAGCAGCAAATACTGTGAATACAGCTCTGCTGCCATTAATTTGCAAGGGACCAAGGAGTTTGAAAACAAACCCACCTCTTTGCTTTCTTCCTTTGCACTCCAAAAGGAAAGGCACAAGCAGTGCCCCCCTGCCACCCTTTCCCTTGCAGATTACCTTTTTGCTGTGGCATTTCCCAGTAGTCTGGGCTAGCACTGAGACTGGACAATCAAGGAAGCCATAGAGAACCGAGGTCTGATTCATTGCTAAGGAGTGGTTTGGATGGGGAAGAGTGGAAGAGAGGAGAGCAAGGGCCTAGGGACAGGACAGGACTGCAACTGCCCTCTTTCACCTGTAAGGGGATACTCAGCTGTAAAGCAAACTGGTCTGCAGAGTATGCAGAGACCAATGTGGGGAGCAAGTAGGTGGACGAAGGGTGCCACAGCCCAGGCACTGAAATCAGTGCACAAAAAGAAGGAAATAGGGTTGATGCTGTCAGTGAAGAGCATCATGCTGCCTGTGATGCTGAGCCAGGCAGTGCAGAGCGCTCCCTCTGTCCACACCAAATTTAGCTTCTCCACAGGTTGCATCTGGCAAAAAAAAAAAAAGAAGGAAGTGATGCTAAGAGCAAGAAGGCTTTGCTTTACTGTGTAAGCAGATCTGCTCTTACCCCTGCAAGGTTAATGCCAAGCGCAGTCATGGGAATGATGTATTTCAGTCAGCAGCAGTTTGCGTCTGTAAATACAGGCAGCCTGACCACAACTAGCATTCTTGAATGAAAACTCCAGCAGAAGGCATCAACAAGTCACATGTGATGGAAAAATATCAGTGCTTGTCTGGCCAAGCTGGAATCCGGATGCCATTGCAACATCAGCTCCTCCTGTTTCCCCAGCCACAGCTGGTGGCTGCTGTTGCAGGGCCGCTGTGGCTGGGGGTCACCAGCACGTTCTCCCTGTGCTGCTGGTGTTTCTGGGAGACAGAGCATTGCATCATGCCTTGGGAAAAGTCAAGGCAAATGGCAGCATTATTTGCTTTGTTAATTGTGGAGATGCACCATAACCCTTTGCTGTGACACAAACCTGAGTGAGGTGTGCCCACTTTGCATCCTCTTTGCCCTTTATTCTGGAGTGAGAAGGTGCTCAGTAGCTGAAGGCAAAGCCCAGGCTCTGGAAGATGAACGCCTCACACTCCTGAACCTGATTAGCCTTGTATAAAAAAGCGAAGCAGCCAGTGTATTGAGGAGAGGGTCACTAGGATGCCTGGCAGGAAATACCAAGGTGAGGTAACTGACAACATCTGCAGCCCAACAGCATCTCCTAGCTCTCATATCCTAGCATGATCTCCACATCTGAACTGCAACTGATCTTCACTCCTCTGCCTCCTCTTCACTGCCAGCCTGCAAAAGGTCAAAACAATATAACAGAGACAAGGGGTTTTATTTCACCCTGTGCCTTTCTCCATGTTGGTGTCCACTGGATGTAGCCCAACAGAAATCTCTCCATTCTGCCATCACAACCCAAAGGGTTACTCAGCCTGCAGCATGCAAAGATTGCAACCGTAGGGCTGCAGGACTCCATCATGCACAAGGACAAAGAGGCTTTACTTCCTAAATTATTTCATTGCATTTTACTACAGGCCAACACTATCAAAGCAAGTATACTTTAGCAAAACAAGTTTATCTGTACTATAAATTACTACCATAAATCAAATATATAATTATTTCAACAGCAGCAGAAATAGTATTAGCGGCAATGAATATTAGTAGTGACTATATATTTCAATTTTACAAGTTACTCCAGGATTGCCACTAGTAAAGCTGCAAATATACTTACCAGTAACTATTTAGAACAAGAGAAAACAGCCACAAGTCGCACCGGGAAGGTTTAGATTGTATAGTAGAAAACATTTCTTCACTGAAAGGGTCATCAAGGAAATAATTCCTTGTTTTTGCACTTACCAGTGGTATCTTGGGCTGTCTCTGGTTTTGTGGTCTCCAGCTGCATTTCAAAGATGCCAGCTGCACTCCTCAAGGATGCTTGTGGTTTGCAGGCCTGGTTCCCAGGCTGGCAGGCATTTTCTCTGTCACTGTTTAAGCCGTGCAATCTTTTCCCCTTTACAGTCAGGTCACCTTTATGACCGCTCCCATCATCAGCCTTAAATGATACCTCTCAGTAAAGCAGAAATGATCAGCTGCAGGGAACACTGCAGAACTTCCCTGTCTAAATAGTCCTATTTGTGAAAACAGCTTTTGTATAGCTACTATTAGTTGTTCAGCAACAGATGAAAAGGAACTGCATTAGCAAAAGCAATTGCTCCTGCAATATGTATTTAGGCCAAATAAAACTTATGACCAACACATTTCAGCTCAGGAGATCATGCTCTAAGCAAGCAATTTGCAGATACAGCCTTGCTTGGGCTGCAACCCCCTTCTCTGTAGTGGCCAACCTCTACCTCCAGCCCTGCATTTTCACAGCCTGACTGTGGATAGCTTCAACTTAGGAGAAAAAGTTTAGGGGAGGACAGGAGTCATGCAGAAACAGAGAACCAAGACTTGAGGACAAGGTGAACCCAGACACACCGCAGGGTCACTGCTCCCGGCCTGCAAAAGCCTGACAAAAGAGGAAAACTGATGGTGGAGCAGGCACCGGGCTGAGTTTTACTTTGCTGAAGTACTTGAACATGAAGCTGTACTTGTCATTGTGGTACCTGACCAAGAACCAGCAGAATGATTACAAACAAACTAACCATCCAGCCCTGTTATAAGCCTTCCAAAACAGATCACATCCCTGACTCAGTGGCCTCCAGAACTCCCATCTGCAAACAAACTTCCTCTGGGTGTTTCACATTCCTTTGGTCCTGTTCCCTAAATGCAATGTTTGTGTTGCTTGCTAAAAAAATCCACAGCAACAGTCTTTCCAAGTAAATTTAAAAGGAAGTGATTCAGTTATTTTCTAGGGAAAAAAATTTTCCTAAAAAAATTTTCATCAAATAGGCTACAGAAGTTCTAGTATGACCTGTCATTTACTGGCTAATAAAGCAATGCTGGTACTGTGACATGCAGATCATACTTTAAAGGACAAAAATTTTAACCTGGATGGTTTTAATTCAGTGCTGAGTTTACCAAGATTTTGCAATTCTAAGTTCAAGTAAAGCACTGCACTTACGCAGTTATACCTATTAAAGTGCCCAAGCTGGCTTCTCAACGCAGCACTCCTTGTGCAAGACAGAGATACTCACAACCTCAGAGAGAAACAGTGATCTTTTTATACAAATATCAAAAGCTTGCACTGGTCTCTCATGCAGTTCCCATTACGGTGCTCAAGAATAGCAGCATCAGCCTTCTTTCCGCTGCAAACACTGACAACACTTGATCACAGTCTTCTTTCACTATGAAAAGTGTGATATCCTTTCTTTCTGTTACAAACCACATGCCAGAGTGGATTAAGGATCACAATTTCATATAAAAGCCTATTTGCCAGATAGTATTACTCATGTGATAACCCAGTAAGTTAAATATAGCCTTGTGCCTCTACCCTAGACTCAATCAGATCAGAGAATGAACAGCAAGACTTTCAGATTCATACATTATGATGCAAATGAGTTTTGTAAATTGTGACCTAGTTCCCATGTTAGGAACAGTTGGGACCAACAGCAGGAACTATGCGGTGAATGTGAGCAGCGGGGGCAAGCAAGGAAATCAACATTTGTTCTTAATTTGAAATGGATATTTAATCACTTTCAGGTGTCTCAAAGAACGTGCACACATTTGTTTACTATAATCATTCTGACAGAAGAATGCATATAGGAGGTAACGTTTTTGTTTTACTAATTGAAATGTTTGCAATTTGGTGTCAAAGGAAGCACCAGAATAGAGCTCTTTCTGGATTACTTACTGCATGCACAATGAAGGACTGTGAAATGAAGTTTACCCAATTGATTTGTTCCTCAGAAGTTTTGTCAAAAAAAGGAACTGCAATTATCCTCTAAAAGTGACTGGATATTAGATCACCTCAGTCTCTGCAAATACGGTTGCTACTTTTTCAGCTAGAGGCCCATAAACTAGCTCTCAGAAGATCTGGCTCTGGGATTTGGCTGCATAGATGTCACTCACCCGCTTCACGTGATTCAGCATAGTTAGTGCAAAACACTGAACTCACAAAATTCTGCTTGGACAGTAACAGTGAACCTACAACATAGTGTTGAACGCCAGCCGGAAGCAGCTTTCTTTCTGGTAAACTCGACTGTTTTAAATGATGTCATCAGCAAGGGTGTAATTTGCTGGAAACCAGACAGATTATAATTTTAAGTATGTCTAGAGTTGGTATCAACAGAAACTATTGGCGCTGACTATCCTGAAAAACAGAGTCTAAGCTCCCTCTGGTGGAAAAAGTAACATTCTGCAAAACCATTTAAGTGAGAGTCTTGTTTCTGCTACAGGCCTGAAGGCCATGAGATAATTAAGATGAGACAATAAACAAATCCCAAATCCTCTCTTCACTTCAAAGAACTAGAACTTCTTAGAAGTTGATATGAAATTTCACAACTCACAGACTGTTGCAGGGTGGCTGCATAAGACATGACACTCTCATCAAGTTCCAACTATGGAAGGCAGCCAGGAAAGTCTCCACCTTCTCTGGATGAAGTTCTCCAGAAGTACATCACGATGCATAAGAAAAGTACCGAAGCAAATAGTAGCCGCAAGGAAAACAAAACACACATGCTGTGAGTAAGTCCTAAGAGTCTCTCCACAATAACCAACTCCTAAGGACCATTTAAGCAGCCCCATCATCAAAAGGACTGGAAACACACTTCCAGGACAGGTGGAGTGTGAAAGGGTAAAGTTATCATCCCCAACATGCCTAGACAGCAAGGAAGTAATTAAGTTCTATGTTTCTGAAGTCTGGTTGCCCAAAGAGCACAATGTCACAAATATAAGAAGCTTAAGGCAAAACCCTCAAATCTGTGCCTGTACGCTGTGGTCTCAAGACATTTCAAATAAATTAACCCACCCAACAATCAACCAAAACACTCCTTTTGAATTCAGTGTAACTCCAGTCTCCAATTTTGAAAGCCTCAGTACAGAGTTCAGTACAAAAGCCAAAAAATATTTCTAACTAGATATAGTTGTTCCGAGTCTACAAGAAAGGGTATTAACAAAGGGACCCAGCTTTCTTTGCATGATTTGCACGAGCACAAGAACAGCAACAATCTAGAACCACACCACCAATCACCTTCTTGATAGCAATGAAAATTCAAGCAGATTTCCACCACACATACACTAGATAAATTCCATCCTTTCTAATCAAAACTAATCACACACAATACTTCTACTTGTCCTTATTCGTTGCGAAGAGTGGAGGTATTTCAGCTCTTGTCACAAGAAGTCAATAAACAGAAAGTACATTTTTGTCTCTCATTAGAGGAATCAACAGCTTCACTCTAATTAAGCACAAAACTAGTTGCTCTGACAAATTCTTTGTAGCTCCAGTAAACAGAATCATGAGTAATTGCTGCAGCCACAGACATGCTAAAATGACTTATTATCATAATGGGGTTCTGAAAACAGTATTTCACACTGCCACAGAAGAAAGACTTAAGAGATCCAATGAAAAGACAGCAGTAGCAAAAAAGTGTTTATTAAACAACATGTTAATCAATGTCACAGTGTAGAACCAAGACCCATACTTGCTCCTTGGAAAAAGCAGAGCTGAGTGATCCTGTGAGAGTCGGGCAGCAGGTCAGGTCTGCAAATGGAGTTTATTGAGAACAGTACTATTTCTACAGCCAGCAGGAATTTGAGGGTGGGGAGGAGAAAGAAAAGCAACAACAGCCAACCAAATATCCTTGGAGTGTTTCGCACAACATTTTTCAGCACAGAAAACCTATTAAGGCTAAAAACTGGACATGAAGTTCTGGTTTCATACATTCAAATACTAAAAAACCTAACCATGGCTCGTACAACTTATTTTCAATCACACGCACAAAGACTAATTTAGCTACTAAGAGATTTTTCTCCTCAAGGGCAGTTTTCTACTGGCTGAAGTGTCCATGTATTTAACTGAAACTCTCACAACGTTTGCAGATCCAACAGCTTTGCCTGTTTTCTAGGAAAGTGACCTGCTTTCAATCTTCTGTGTGAACACCAAGTCTGCTTAGGTAGCTCTCCCAGGCTGCCTTCCTGTACTTCTCTGCTTCTTGAAGACGGTCTGAAGCTGACAAGATGCCACGTCCCACAATAATGATATCTGAACCTTTTTTGCTAATAACTTCCTTGGGGCTTAGGTATTTCTGCCCTAGGTTATCACCTGAAATAGAAACACTTTTTTTTTAGTTTGTACAAAACTGTACCTACTAAAAACCTGCAAAGAGATGCTGGAACAGAGTACAGGAATACTCACCCTAACAATCCACTGACATAACTGGAAATTGTGTCTCCAACTCATGACCCCCCTACTTATTATACAGATAGCATCCTCCCTTTTCATGATTTATCACCTATAATTACTCAAAGAAGCACCAATCAGCATTACTGAAATAAGACTTAGCAAAGGCAAAACTACCAAACATTAAAGTAAAAGCTCATGGTGTCACTTCAGGTTTCATAAGAATTAAGTATTGCAGAGAAAAAAATCTCCTCTGCCTGGTTCAGTGACAATCTGTTTAGTCAGTAGGAGACTTTCAGTTCATGGATACTGCATCTGTATCAGCATCAATAGTGTTACAGTTAGACTTCTGTATTTGTTAAAACCGTTTTTTCTACTCCTACTGAGTAGTTGTATATCTAATCTACCACCCATCTGAAGAAATTTCACATGTTTAAGGACTGTACTTTAAGGTACGCACAGACCTCAGCAGAAGAAGATCTAACAAAGCTTTGTAGCCTGCTGGTTGCCTTCCAGAGCTCCCAGGAAAGAGATCTGCATAACTACAAATACAGAAGGCAGCCCATAAAGGCAAACACAGACTCCTTTCACCAGAGAATCAGCAATCAAACCCGCTTCAGAAGTCACTTTTTCACTGAAGGACAGATCACTTACTGTATTTACAAACAGAAAATAAATATTCCAGAAAAAATTACCTCCAGCTTGCAGCTGCACTCCTGGAGTTAAGTGAAGAAATTCAGGTTTATTACTAACTCTAGATCCAGATATGAATCCAAAAACGAAATCTGAGTTGTCTTCAGCCATCTGTACCTGACGGAAGTCAGTAAACAGTTACAAGTGATACTTCAAACTAAGCTTGACTAGCAACCGGTTCCTCAGCACCCCTTTTACACGCTAAGCTGTGCAAGGCAGGGATATGAAAAAGTTCTTGCTTTACCAGTACAAAACCACCCAGAGCTCACTCTCTCCTCACAGACCTTGCTAAATTTGCAGCCAGGAACATGAAAGTTAAGTTTCTTTCTACATTGTAAATAATCCAATGAACAAAATCTAAACTAATCTGAAATTTATTGCTTAAAGAACAAAACAGGGGGGGATGGCAACAGCAAATTTAGTGTGTTTACTAGAATTCAGACTGTGAACTCTGACCTCCTTACAATATTAGCCTACAGCTGCAGCCTTTAAACACCACACTGTCAGATATCTGAGTCTCAACAGGAAAAAGCCCGTAATGGCTGGAGAGACTTTTGGAAGGGCAAATATTAGAAGCACACAAAACCTCTGTTACAACACTTCACAAGGTCTTAAACCAAAACAAGACTGCCTACTTACTGCAGCTTTTGTGTATTCACTGGTTGCAAGTGACCCTTGGGAACTCATCTCTGCAATCAGAAGACAGCCGCGCTGGAGAGGAAGACCTACTTCCTTCAGACCTTTCACAACTCCAGCGCCTGGAACCACATGGGCATTAACAATGTCTGACCAGGAGGCGATTTTGAACACACCACCTGAAAAGACAGGAGACATAGGGAATGGTCATTAGAAACATATTAAACACAAAACATGAGTTAAGCAAAACAAGCTGTGTGCTAAGTCATTCACATTTTAAAAGACATTTTTACTACTGAAGCTTGACAGTTACAAGTTCAGTTTCATCAGACAGTCCTGACAGCTGCCTAACCACAAAGTGTAATCTCTCAGTTTTATCTATCACAAACATTTCCTAGTAGCTCGCCTTTAATATTCACTGAGGCATTTATGGTAACCTAAAACCCACAGTCAGAGGTGCTACCTTTCAATACAGCATGCAGATCGTATGGGACATATGGATCAGAAAAGAGTAAAAAGGTTCTACAGCTGCAGATGCAATATCAAATGAAAACCATAATGAACCCACAAGCATACAACAGCAGGCTGCCTTGAGAAGCCATGCTATGTTTTCTCACGGCAAACAACTACTCAAAAGTACTTACTGAGCACAACCATAGAATCATAAAAAGATCAAGGTCGGAAGGGACCTCTGGAGGTCATGCCCTCTCAGCAGGGTTAACTTCGAAGCTACAGCAGGTTGCTCAGGGCCTTGTCCCCTTGAGTTTTCTGCAAGGCTGCAGATTCCACAATCTCTCCTCGCAACCTGTGCCAGCACTGTAGTTACACACAGGCAGCAAAGTTAGAGTAAAGTGAGGTTGATGACAATCACCTTCATATTGATGTTTCACTGTGTTTCCAATGTCTGCAAATTTCCTGTCTTCAAAAATCAAGAACTGATGTTGATCTGCAAGCATTCTCAACTCCTTCATTACCTCTTGGGTGAAATCATTCAGGATATCTATATGAGTCTTCAGGATACAAATGCTGGGGCCCAGGATGGCAGCTAACTGCAGCAGCTCTTTGGAGCTGGTAACATCAGCAGAAAGGCACAAGTTTGTTTGCTTCTTTTCCATGAGTGTGAGAAGCCTGGCTGCAATAGGATGCACCCCCGGCAGCTCAGAACGAGCACTGAAGCTCAGCTCTTTACACAGCCTCTTCACAGGAGTAGGGCCGTTTTGACCCAGCGGCTCAAACACACTTCCTTGAATGAATTTCTTCACCTTTTCAACCATCTCAGCAGCCACTTCCCCCTGCTGCTGAAGAATTTCCAACACTCCAGACAAGGTGCACACGGAGTGCAGGCGAATTCCACGTTCCTCTAACCTGCCCCTCCCACCCTGCTCCCTGTCCAACAGCACTATGGCGTCTGTGACTTTTAATCCTTCTTTCTGAAGAACTTCTGCAGTTTCCAGTACACTAGATCCACTTGTTACCACATCTTCAATGATCAAGCATGTTTCTCCCGGATTAATGGTGCCTTCCACCAGCCGCTTAGTACCTTAAAAATAAAAGGCAAACATTCCACTAAGTGAAGAAAGTTTAAAAGACCCTGAAAAAACTTTTAAGTATCAAAACTTTATCTTGCTACACTAATGTAAAGATCATATTTGTTCCACCAACAAGCATGCACTGCAGCATATCCTAAAGTCCAATGGAACTGAACTTCAAGAGAATAGGGATTTCACATTTGCTGTCAATATGGAGACATAATTTGCTAATTACCTGATACCAGTTATCATAGTTTTCACCGCAGCTCAGTCACGGACTTGTAGTTCAATTCATAAAGACTGCTACTTCTCCAAATGAATAAAGCACTGCTTTATGTTCCCAGAATTTATGCTCCATTAACAAAACTGACATGTTTTCAACTGCATAAATTGAAGTCTTTGTATAAGGTGACTACAGAAGTTTCTTACTGCTATAAATTGAATGCTCAGAGCTACAAAACCATTTTCTCAACTTATTAACATGCCTTTAAAGCAGCCAAGTTATTGGTACTCCTCAGGGCATTTCCTATTTCCCACAGACATTATTCAGTGCTTAATATGCCTGTTAGAACAATTAGAAGGAGTAAAGTCCCCAGATGCCTTTGCCCTAACCAACAACAGGCACACGTCCATGAAAGGCCTCCTGGGAGGCAACAACAAAGGATGCTTCCCTTTCCCAGGAAGCGGCAAGTAGCAGGCGAACGTCATGCAGGGAGTGTGGTTCTTAGACCATGACAGCCTAGAAAACAAGCTTGTGCACAGCTGAGGAGTCTTCGTGACACCAGAAACCTTGTGTGGGGCAGGTAATTGCTGTCACAGTTGACTTCTCCTTCACAAGAAGGAACAGAAAACATTTTCATGCCTGGTACACTGACTAACATAGAAGTGACGTTTATAAAAGTTGTGACAAGTATCCTTTCAAACTGAATACTGGTGGAAGAGGACAGCTTTAATTACACACTGTAATCCAGTCGCTACAGCAGGTTAATGCCTCAGTCTTCTCTCCTCCTTGACTCCAACAAAGTCCAACAGGTCCAATGGGTAGAGGACAGAATGTTTATCACCTGGTCTACCTTGACCACTGGTTATGTGACTATGAAACAAAAAGGGCATTGAGAGGTAAACAAATATGAAACTAGAAATGTTCCTCTTAATGCTGATATGAAAAAATCCTGTTTGTGGGTGAAATGTGGCACTGCTCTCTGCATATCAGAGAAATGGAGTTAGAAATCTCAGTTTCTGGAAGAGGCCAATAACCCTGAACCACGGTAATGATGCCAAGGGAAAAAAGACACAGATGAAGCAAAAACCTGCGCCCTCAAGAGTCTCCAAACCTACTGAATCAGGATTCAGGCTGCAACTTGCTCTGTAACCAGCTGGAACAGCCTGACCACGCTGGGATGCTGTGGGAGGCACACGTTAGGAGGAAAGGGGCTGCTCTGAATTGGAGCGGCAGCCTCAAACTGCATGGAAATGCTGCACATTACAAAGGAGTCACAAATATAAAGTCATTCACAAACAAGGCAACAAGTAGACACAAATACTTGATTTCAAGGTTTTACCATAGTCTTTTGCTTCCTTCCTCCGTATAAGCATTGGAATCTCATTTTCAGAGCAGATAATTGTGGCCAATGGCAGTGCTGTGTAAGGAACGCCGCACACACAGTCATACTTGAGGCCAGCATCTTTGGCTGTCTGGAATAGAAGATCTGCCACCTGAAAAGGAAAACCAGGCATGTTTTACAAGTCAGAGCAGTGCGGCGATGCCCAAATGCACACATCACCACAGAAGGCAATGCAACGATGCGAAGCTTGCTCTTCTTTGTACAGTTTGACAGCTGCTGACCCCGCAGCGAGTGGCTAGCTTGGTGCCTCTGCCCACAGGCTCCTGGCCACCAGGTTGACATGGAGGTCCCACCTCTGCTTGTGGGCCACCTCTGCCCTCAGGTTCCTGGCCTCCAAATCAGTACCCAACTGACCACCAAGTTGCTACCCAAGGCCTGCCTCTGACCATGGGCTCCTGGCCACCAGCTTGCTACCTGGGCCCCTGGGAACCAGATTACCATCCAGACCACACAGGCTCCTGGCCACCAGCTTGCTACCTGGCTCCCACAAGCTCCTAGCAACCAGGTGGCTACCCGGGACAAACCTCTGCCCTGGCCACCACATCTGCTCCCGGCCACCACATCGCCACGCTGGCTACCAGATTGCCACCCCAGCCCCTAGACACCAGGTCGCCCCCGGGCGGCGGCCGAGCTCTCGGAATGGCCCTACAGCGCTGCCCCCCCCCCCCCCCCGCCCCAGCTCAGGCCAACCCGCAGGGGCAGCGGCGCGGGGCCCCGGGGCAGAGCCCGGCCATGCGGGACACAAACCTCCTCCTCCATCCCTCAAGCGATGCGGACATAAACTCCTCCCCCACAAGCGATCCGGGACACAAACCTCCCCCCTAGCTATGCGGGACACAAACACACACACCCCCCAAGCGGTGCGGGACACAAACACCCTCCCTCCCCTCAAGCGATGCGGGACGCACACAGTCCCGGCGATGTGGGAGTTCTCTCCCTCAGCAATGCGGGACACACACACACAGTCCCTCCTCCAGCGATGCGGGACACAAACCTTACCCCCATGAGTGATGCGGGACACACACACACTCACACACACACAGCCCAGCGATGCGGGACACGAACCTTATCCCCTACCCGCAGCGATTCGGGACACAATTCCCCTCCCAAGCGATGCGGGGACACAACCACGCCCCGGCCCTGCAGTTCCCCCCCGGCAATGCGGGCAGAGCCACCCCCCCGCCCCGCACCTGTCGCAGAAGCCGCGGGTGGGAGACGAGGCCGCGCAGGTCGATGTAGACAGGCGAGGTGAGGCCGCTCTTGAGCACGAAGTCCCCGAAGCGCAGAGCGCCCGCCCGGCCCAGCTCCGCCGCCAGCCCCGCCGCCATCGCCCGGCTCATAGCGATGACGGCGCTGCCACGTGCTCCTCCGGACCCGCCCCCGCGCCTCGGGGGGCTGAGAGGGCGGTGGAGCGGAGGGTGAGGTTATAGGCATAGTGTAGTTTGGGTTGGAAGGGGTCTTAACGATCATCTAGTTCCAACCCCCCTGCCGTGGGCAGGGACATCCCACCAGACCAGGCTGCCCAAGGCCCCATCCAACCTGGCCTTGAACACCTCCAGGGATGGGGCAGCCACAACCTCCCTGGGCAACCTGTGCCAGTGCCTTACCACTCTCATAGTGAAGAAATTCTTCCTAATGTCCAGCCTAAATCTGCCCCTCTGCAGTTTATACCCATTCCCCCGGTCGTGTCCCCACAAGCCTTTATGAATAGCCCCTCTCCAGCTTTCCTGTAGCCCCTTCATGTACTGGAAGGTCGCTATAAGATCTCCTCTGAGCCTTCTCTTCTCCAGGCTGAACAACCCCAAGTCTTTCAGCCTGTCCTCATAGGGAAGGTGCTCCAGCCCGCCGATCATCTTTGTAGCCCTCCTCTGGACCTGTTCCAACAGCTCCATATCCTTCTTATGTTGAGGATTCCAGAACTGGACACAGTATTCCGGATGAGGTCTCACAAGAGAGGAATAGAGGGGCAGAATCCCCTCCCTTGCCCTGCTGGCCACGCTGCTTTGGATGCAGCCCAGGATACAGTTGGCCTTCTGGGCTATGAGCGCATGTTGCCGGCTCATGTCGAGCTTCTCATGGACCAGCACCCCTGAGTCCTTCTCTGCAAGGCTGCTCTCAATCATGTCATCCCCCATCATGTACTGAAAACGGTGATTGCCCCGACCCAGGTGCAGGACCTTATACTTCGCCTTATTGAACCTCATGAGGTTCTCACAGGCTCACTCCTCCAACCTGTCCAGGTACCTCTGGATGACATCCCTTCCTTGCAGTGTGGCAACTACACCACTCAGCTTGGTGTCATCCGCAGACTTGCTGAGAGTGCACTCAATATCGCTGTCAATATCATTGATAAAGATATTGAACAGCACCGGTCCCAGTATGGACCCTTGAGGGACACCACTTGTCATGGATCTCCATCTGGACTTTGAGCCATTGACCACTACTCTTTGAATACAACCATCCAACCAGTTTCTTATCCACCTTACCATCCACCCATCAAATCCATATCTCTCGAATTTAGAGAGAAGGATGTTGTGTGGGACTGTGTCAAAGGCTTTACAGAAGTCAAGATAGATCACATCCATCAGTTTACCCGTGCCTGTGCCTGCAGCTTCAGGGCGGGGTGGGGGCGGCAGGATGGGGGGCAGCCCTGCGGACAGGGGTTTGGGGATGTGGGTGGAGCAGAAGCTCGACGAGTTGTGGATGAGGATAGGAGGGCAGGCTGAGAGAGCGGGGCTTGTTCAGCCTGGAAAAGAGAATGCTCTGTGGAGATCTTATAGTGACTTTCCAGTACCTGAAAGGGCTACAAGAAAGCTGGGGAGAGGCTGGCTTGTAGTGATAGGAAGAAGGGCAATGGGTATAAACTAGAGAGGGACAGACTTAGACTAGACATCAGGAAGAATTTCTTCACTATGAGACTGGTGAGGCACTGGCACAGGTTGCTCAGGGAAGCTGTGGCTGCCCCATCCCTGGAGGTGTTCAAGACCAGGTTGAATGGGGCCTTGGGCAGCCTGATCTAGTGGGACATGTCCCTGTCCACGGCAGGGAGGTTGGAACTAGGTGATCGTTAAGGTCCCTTTCAACCCAAACTCTTCTGTGATTCTATTTTCCCTCACTGGAGGTGTTTGAGGCCAGGTTGGATGGGGCTTTGAGCAACCTGATCCAGTGGGAGGTGTCCCAGCCCATGGCAGGAGGTGGAACTGGATGATCTTTAATGTCCCTATCAACCCAAATTATTCCATGATTCTATGATCCTATGATTCTGGGAACAACTGACCTGTCAGCCTCACCTCTGTGCCTGGGAAGATCATGGAACAGATCCTCCTAGAAGTTATGCTAATGTACATGGAGGATAGGGAGATGATTTGAGATAGAGGCAAGTCCTGCCTCCCTGACCTTGTGGCTTGGGGGTGCTTATTGATGAGAAGCTTGATGTTAGCCAGCAATGTGTGCTCACAGCCTAGAAGGCCAACCATGTCCCAGGCCGCATCAAAAGAAGCGTGGCCAGCAGGTTGAGGGAGGGAGTTGTGCCCTTCTGCTCTCATGAGACTCCACCAGACCCCACTTGTGTCCAGTTCTGGAATCCCCAAAGTAAGGAGATATGGAACTGTACAAGAGGACCAGAGAATGACCATGGAGATGATCAGAGGGCTGGAGCACCTCTGCTTTGAGGACAGGCTGAGAAAGTTGGGGTTGTTCCGCCTGGAGGAGAGGAGGCTCCGGGGAGACCTTAGAGCAGCTTCCAGTACCTGAAGGGGCTACAGGGAAGCTAGGGAGGGTCTCTTTACAAGGACATGCAGTGATAGGACCAGGGGAGATTACTTTAAATTGGAAGGGGGAAGATTTAGATTGGACATTAGGAAGAAATGTGGAACAGGTTGCCCAGAGAAGTTGTGGATACCCCATCCCTGGAGCTGTTCAAGGCCAGGTTGGATGGGGCTTTGAGCAACATGATCGATCCAGTGGGAGGTGTCCCTGCCTGTGGGTGGGGGGTTGAAACTGGATGATCTTTAAGATCATGATTCTATGATTCCCAACCTGAAATATTCTATAAGGTGTTCAGGGTCTGCCCCTGTCTCCCTGGGCAGCAGCTGCTCTTTCTGCAGAGAAACTGAAACCCCAGCAGCACAGTAGGGAGGATTTGTTGGGACCTGGGGCTTTGTGCTTCAGCTCTCAGGGGGTCTCCCAAGGGCTGCTTGGTTTTGGGGTGGACATATGAAGGGTAAGAGCTGTCTGGAGCCATAGTCCCTTGCTCTGGTTCCCAACATAGTTCCGAAAAAGATGAGCAAGCTACTGGAGAGCACTGGGTCTTCAAAGACTCATGAAGATGGGGAGAGGCCCTTTATCAGGGAGTGCAGGGGGAATGGTTTTAAGTGAAAGAGGGAAGATTCAGGTTAGACATTAGGAAGAAATGTTTTACTGTGAGAATGGTGAGGCACTGGCACAGGTTGCCCAGAGAAGTCATGGATGCCCCATTCCTGAAGGTGTTCAAGGCCAAGTTAGATGTGGCTTTGAGCAACCTGATCTAGTGAAAGTGCTCAGCTTGTGTTTGGGAATGGCTGTGCTGTTGCCTTCACCAAACCCAAACTTCTCTGGAGGGATTTAAAAGACATGTAGATGTGGCTCCTACGTACATTGTTTAGTGGTGGAATTAGCAGTGTGAGGTTTATAGTTGGACTCTACAACCTTAAAGCTCTCTTCAAACCAAAGCAATTCTGTGATTCTGTCACCCTGCCCATGGCAGGGTGTTTGGAACTGGATGATCTTTAAGGTCCCTTCCAACACAAAACATCGTATGATTCTATGAAGATATCCATATGTGTGAAATAAGATTGACCCAGTCTTCTCTGAACAATTGTATTTAATCAAAAAAGCCCAGGAACTGCATCATTAGTATAATCTATTTATGGGAATGCAAGGACAGAAGATGTACAGTTTGAAGCTACATCTGTCGATGATTGTATATACTGCAGTATAGTAATAACAACATGGGACAGCAAGTAATCACCTCACAACAGTACACATGAGTGATTAGACTTACAAAGGAAATATTTACAAACTTACCTTTACAAAACAACATTGTGTGCATACAAAATGAAATCTGCAATAAAACTGAAGATACATTTAAGGCAGACCAGCAATACACTGAAATAATTAAGGCTGTGGAATTACTTTGCACCTTGAAAATGCTGAGCTATTAGCAATACTGTTTCTTTTTTCCTCCTTCAGCTCACTGTTGTGGATTGAAAAGCATCAACATATTCCAACTGTTTGCTCTTATCTCAGTGAATAAGTCTGAGATATATGTATTTTTTTTGCACTTTCTATTGCATTTACCTTCTGAAAGTTATCAGCAAATTGACCTCAGTGGCAGAGTAATGCCAAACAGTTTGCTAGAAAGAGAAGTAAAAGCACCAGCATCAGAAGTTGGACATGAAGGTGAAATATGGCTTGAGTAGAGAAGATGTTGTTTTTTTCACTAGCTCCATAATAAAGACTACAGTTACAGCGAATATTCAGTATCCTGACGCTATGGTAACACTCACCACTACACAGATCCCAGAACAAGAATTCATCACTTGATGGCAGTGTGCAGTCAGCCTAGTAAAATGGAATTTTGTTTCCTTGGGAAAGCACCATTTTCTAATGGGACATGAAAGAATGAGCTGGAAAATAAATCCAAGCCCCGTGTTAGAGGAGAATCTACCTCTGCAGTGAAAGGAACAGAAACAAAACCAGGTGGTTAGCCCCTGTGGCTGTTAGTTATCTGTTAGACCTTTGTACATACAGACTAGCCTTTACATCTATCTCTGAAGTTTGTACTATCCCAAGTCACTTGATGCAGTCCCCTCATTGCAAGGGTGTTAAAATACAGTTATATATAGTCAGGTCACAATGTGCAGTTCTGCATTTAGCCTTTACTCACAGTATCCATAACAAAGGCCTAATAGCATTATCAGAAATGCTAATGAATTCCGCTGAAGCCACGGAACTGGTACAGGTCAGTTGAGGGCACAGACTTTGTCTCAGCATTAACTTAGCTTAAAAGTAAAATGTTTTTAAAGACAAATGCTACTGAAAAATATGATTTTAAATAAAAAAGCAGTAAGACTACTGCTAAACAAGACTTGTTGGTGCAAGTGGGAAGAGAGAAATTGTATAAAATTTTAAAGCCTGGATTGCTTTAAAATGTTGAAGTCTAAAACCCCAGACTGGTTGTGTGTCATCCCTATAGTTACATGCGGAGGGGGCTGGGCAGCTTGGTGGGGAGGTGGGGATCTCTCAGGGGCAGCAAGTGCTTTGGGCACCTAGTGGGAGCTGGCAATGTTACACGGGCAATCACATTTGTTATTCCATGGCTAAGAGTGGAACTGCCCAGCCTTGGCTGCTCAAAGTGGAGTGGAGAGAAAGAGGTGAATTAGTTTCTCATTACCACGTTCATTCATTAAATGTGGCCGTCTTCAATAACAAGGGCCACATGTCGCTGTGCCCGCTGGGCTCTGTTTTGCTGGTGCCCTCGCTGCTGCCTTCCTGCAGGACTGCCACCCAGTCCCTGCTGGGGTGACACTGTAAGCAAGCGTACGCTGATGTCAGTGCAGGGTAAGAGCACCGTGAGGACATCTGGAGGTGGTGGCTGCTTGCGTGATGCCAGTCTGCACCGAGCTTGTGCTACTTCATTTCTACTATTACCGTTGGCCATTCTAGATGGTCTGAAGCTGCCACGGAAGCTGGAGGGTGCAGCTGCCATCACACGGTCATTCAGTTGTTTTGGGAATACCCTGAGTGGCAAAGCTGCAGGTGGAAACCTTCCCCTTGGAGTCAGCTGCTCTCCAGGGAGCTTTGTAAAGGCTTCATGGAGCTTTATGAGCAACTATGTTTTCCCATGTCTGTTACAGGCACAAAAACTCCAGTAGTTTCAGAACGCTGCAAAGAGGGGTTGGCTGTGGTGCTTCTCCCTCAGGGGGCTTGCTCCAGGCCTACTTACTGAGCTGTAATCTCTTCACAACAGAGTTAACAGTTTACAACAAAGTTATAACAGTTACAGGACATGTTGGATCTGCAGAGAGGCCACAGCTTGGCTGTAAAAGCCCTTGAGAGAGCAGGGTTAGAATACTTCCTCTGTATTTATCACATGGCAACATTTCATGTCAACTTGGTATTATTCAGGAAAAAGAAATCTTTGAGATCAAATGCAAGAATGGTTATTAATCACGAAAGTATCTGGAAGCAGTAACAGGTTCCAGTTTTCCTGAATGGACTGTGAAAAGAGCAGTGCCTATGAAGAGGAGTTCTCAAACATGAATATGGGAATAGCAGAACCATGATGGAAAGCAACCCTATAATCCCCAAAATCTTCAGAGTGCAGCACCTCCAGCTCTCCCTTGAAGAAGAATCTTTTTTCAATCTGAGCACCAATACCTAAACATGTATCCTCTTTCAGCCCTTTGGGATTTTTGTCTGCATTTGGTAGCAATTGGAGGCTTAAATATTCCTTTAAACAATCCGGCTTTTTTTTCTCTATGCACCCAAAGTGCTGCTGTTGCAGTATGAGATGTGAATGCAGGAGGTAGGAAAATAAAATGATAAATAATTCCAGATTTCATGTGACACATGAGAATTTGTTTGTATTAATGCCAAGCAGAAAGACTGTGGCTTAAACTGTGCCCACAGGCCTCATAAAAGCAGTGTGTTTTATAAACCACACTTCCATAAACATTGTTTTAAGGGCAGCACAATCACAATTCAAAGAGTCAGCTTTGACAAATAGGAAGAAGTACAAACAGTCCTGTAGTGAGAAAGTACCTGAGGATGGTGCTAATTAAAGATACCCCTTGATGACTGCTGCCTGAGGAAGTTTTGGTTACTAAGAAATCACATACTTGGCACTCTTGCTCAGGATGAGAGTCTGGTCTTTGTCTAAGAGGTGCTGCTGGATTGCTTAGAAAGTTGGCTGCTGCGCTGCAGAGGGAAACCGAGACAGGTTCTAGCTGATCCAGAGGGTGTTTAGCCTTCTGTGAACGCTGTCTCTATCAAACCTTTCCACAGCTTCACACTTCATTAGATCTCTCTCCATCAGCTACACAGCCTCATACCCATCTTCTGACTCTGCCTGGGCACCCGGGCTTACCTTCTGACCGTGGGTCCCTGACCTCAAGTTCTGTTCTTCTATTGCATGTATGCAGTGCTGAATGTTGGGGATTTTTTGCCCAGCATCCTTTCTTCTCCACTAGCAAAATACTGACCACTCCAGCGCACTGACAGAGCAGGCACAAAGAGAAGGGCCAGGTCTCCTACCTGCCATGAAACTGAGCTTGGACGTGGACCGAAACAAGGGCTAGCAGAGAATATAGCAGAGTATCTCCACCACCTGCTGGCAAAGACAACTTTTGCCGCTGAAGACAAGCTCACAGTGCAGTCACTTGGTTGGTGAACTGAATTTGACTCCTGCCCTTACAAGATATCTCAATTTACTGAGCACGTATGGTCAGATCAAGCCCTTTTCCTCAGGAAAACCTTTGGTAACAGCTGACACTTCCCATTGCAGGCACAGCAATGGCATTCAGCACCGAGACAAAGTCCTTGCATGCGGGGAGATGGGGGGGAAATCTCTTTGATCATCAGCCTACAAAGCCGTAGAGTTTTATGGTGCAGCAGCAGGCTGGGGAAGCCCCAGTCATGGAGGTGTTTCCCCTCCCAGTCCTGCTGCTAGAGAGGAAGATTTGGCCAGCCTGTGAACTGCTGATTTGTCACTGCAGACTCCCTGCGTTGGTTTTATACCTAAGGCTGGCTCCACCACTGTAACATCAATATGATGATGTTGCAACTTGGCTTGCAAGAGAGAAATGTTTTAATTGTGAATATTTTTTATTTTATTACAAATTAGGCTTTGGACATAAAAATATCCTCACGAATGCTTTGGTGATGAGGTGCTAACGGCAGCTGAGAGATATTTACAAGTTTGGAAATGAAACAAATGACGTACTTTAAACACTGAAAGTGATTTTCAAGTTGTAAGCACAAGGATTAACTCACCACTCCTACTGCACTCTGAAAGGCTTACATGGACTTTTGGCCAAGCAATTCTGAAGCTAGAAATGGAAAGGATCCTTTATATATATATTTTTATATATATATGATACAATATATGTATACTGAAAACCTGTGATAGAAAAAATTTGTCTTAATCATCACCTAGTTTACAGATACTGCAAAAACTGGGCACAGCCTTTTCTCAATGCACAGGTTTTGCAAAAGATTTCTGTACAATGTTTATAAAATGCTTTTAAAAAACCCATCGTAGTCCCATTGTGCTTAGTCAAAACCGGCTGTATGCGCCAATGAATGCATTGCCTTAATCGTAGCTCCAAAAGGTACTGCATGTTGACTTGACGCAGCAGAAAGTCCAAGGATTAACAGTGGATTTGGGTCTGAACACTGCCACGTAATAAAAGTGTATCTAAGCCGCACCACCACAGAAGCCGATCCAGCAGTTACCAGGGCCTGATCTTGCATGTCCTATGCAGGCAAAGTCCCCACTGAAATCATGGCAGACCTGGGCATACAGAGTGTGCAAAATCCATCTGTTAACCTGGAGCAGGCTTGCAATGATTTCAGCAAAAAACTGACTTTGGTCCAGTTTGTCAGTACACGCTAAGGTCAGCCTAGTCTTACTCCCCCCCACTATCCTACTCCTAATCTCTCGTACATTTTGAAACCAGTTCAGCAAGATCAAGAGGATTTCTTATAAGGCTGCCTCATAAAGATTAAGGCAACTGCAATTTTGGCTCTCATTTCCAGTTGGTGTTTGCTTCCCGCAGTCCTGTTTCATGGTGGATGTGACAATAGCACATGTCCCAAGAGAAGCTCGTCAAGGGGAGGGAGTGGGTACCCAACACCGTTACCCTCCTTTGCTTTGGTCCCAGAGGAACTGTGCAGGTTCTGCCACCTCCACAATGATTTCTACCCTGCAGTTAGGGAAGCCATGTGAAATGCAAATGCCATATACAGGACTATGTACAGACAGATCTGCTTTGTGCCTGTTTGCTCCCTGCACCTTGCTGCAGGACCAGCAGTGTAGGACCCCGAGGACGGAGGCATTACGTGCCTGGGTTCAGCCTGCTCATCAGGAAACTCTTGACACTGGGGACCGGGTGCACATCATACTGGTGCCTGCGGCGCTCGATGAAGGAAGCCAAGCGGGAGGTATCCAGTGGGATCTTGGAATAGCTGCCATTGTGTGCTTGCAGCCACGGATGCTGTAAACAAGTGGCTGCTGTTGGCCTTCTCCTGAAGTCTTCTTGGAGGATAACATTGATGAAATCCCTGGCTGCATGGCTCACATCAGAGAAGTACTCGGGTGGGAAACTGAAATCTACTCTGCACACATTGATACAAGTCTCCTCTTTGCTTTCATCCAGGAATGGAGAGACACCGCTTAACATAACGTAGGTGAGGACCCCAATGCTCCAGATATCCGTGCTAAGGGAGACAGGAAGGCCTTGGATGACTTCAGGAGCTGCAAACTCCGGGTTTCCAAGGAGGTGATGGACGTGGTAATGACCTGTGATCTGAACGGCATCTTCCAAATCAATGATTTTGACACGAGGTACTGGGATCCTTAAATCAATGAGCAGATTTTCTGGCTGTTGAAAAGATAACAAAAATTTAATTATATTCTATTTTTGTAAATAAAATGTTTAGATTTCATTCTAATAAGTCCAAATATTTAGCTCTGCTTTTTAGGTTTAATAGCCAAGTAAAACTCACTTTTAATCAGACGTGCGCAGTACAGATCAAGAGAGTGAACTACAAGAAACCAGATCAGCTGCTATTTACACGGCTGTACATTCAGATCAATGCTGAAGTTGCAATGATAACATCCTTATTTTGCACTGGGGAAACACACTTGGATTTTGCATATTGTCCCAAATACTCACAGTTTATTTTCCCAAACTAATCTCTACAGATTAAGAATACTAACAGATTTTTTTAATTTTGAGACAAGAGTTGTGTATCTGATCAGTTTATTTATATTCCATCTGTTTACGTGACAACTGGCTATATGAATATGTGTAAGTTGTAGCAGAAATATTCTTCAGGAAGTAAAGTTCAACTTTGCTCCCACTAACACATGTGCTGGGAAGTTTTGAATGTGTCCAGAAAAGGAGACTCCACAACGGAAACATAGATGGAGCTGCCAGTGTTCCCTGATAAACACCAGGATGCAATCATGCCTTCAGAGTCAGAGTGCAATTAAATTTCATCCAAGTTGTTTTCCCTTTGCATTACCAACTCTTTCAGTATTTAAGTTCTCTTTCTCTCAGCTGGAGATGCTGAGCACTGTCTATATACTCCACTACGGGGACTTAGAATGAATTTTGCTTCCTTTGCTGGCTCTGAGATGATTTCTAATTTACTTCTTGTGCCCTCTCCAGACTCACTTTCGGGTCCCATAGCCCCTCATCTTCATGCATATTTTACTGCTGCCTCATGCCTATATTTATAAAGCAAAGTTCACTAGACCGCTGTTCAAATCTCTCTGCTTGTTATTCTCTTGTGTGGCCTGCATCAATAAAACCTACATGTTCTTGAGCAGGATGCTGGGACAAGATAGTCCATGTCTAGGTCTGCTGTCTCTACTAATGCATCTCCTGCTTCCTCCCACCTAGCAACAGAAGGTGCTTAATTTAGCATCCCTCATTCAGGAGAACTGTAAATAGGTCACAGAAAACTGGCTTCCCACCTTGTTTCTGGGAAGTATCTTATGATCAAATAGAGAATTCAGTGCAGTTTCTTACCTCCAAGTGATACCTACTTTTTGACAGGCTCTATAAACACAGCAGAAAATACAAACAATCTTACTGAAAGAAACCAGGATAATTTAGTCTTTTGGGACTAACGCTCACATAAGATACTGTACAAAAGGGATCTTTTTTTTTTTTTTTGTAGTGGTAGTAGGCAGCAGCAGAATTAAAAGCATCACTTCATCTGACATGCCTGTGTGTTGGAGAGTTGAGAATAGACCTCCTTGGAGTTGGATTGTCCACTATACAAGAAAAGTAAATTCATTTCTCATTCTCCATTTTTAATTAGCATTTAAGTCTGAAAAAAGTTATAGAAAATCTGGTACCCCTGGCAACCTGAATCAATGTTGCAGATCACAAAACTCAACACACTTCATCATAACTTCAATCACTAATTCTGTGCTATCCAAGATAACTGGGATGCTGGTGAGGACAGCAGGACAATGCCAATCCAGGACAGTACAGTGCTTCCTGCCATGTGTGCTAACAAAAGGAGATACGAGCTGTGCTGACATAACTGAGCACGATGAAAGAGATTGCTTCAATTTCTTCTCCACAATGCACCTTGTTCTGCCTTTGAGTCTCTCCCTTGGTGCATTTCCCATCCAGCACTCCTCTTAGCCTCAGCAGCACAATGCAGTGTCCTGCTTTCCTTTGCCCTGCCAGCCCTTCCCAACTCTTGCTCGCCCATGCCCTCCCCTTGCTTTTGGCTCTCGGGGCACTGCTGAGGATGTGTGGGAGACAGACGGTCCTCCTGGCCTGCCCTGAGCTGCCTGGGCACAAGACAGCTCTGTTCAGGAAGGCTGGTGACTAAGTTGGTACAGGTATGAGTCCAAACCATACCCTGTGGATTTACCTATCTCCCTTTCACTCTGGTGCACGTGTCATCTTACACATCTCAGACATCTTCCTTCTCCTTCATTAAATCTCTCCTCCAGAAAACCCTTTAGAACAAACCACTGAATCAAGGAGACAGGCACATCTCTTGCGTGAAGGAAGAAAAAGCCCTTGCACTGCATGTCAATAAGTCCTTTCTCAGGTCAATAGGTCTGAATGAAAGTGCTTGTCCATTTAGTGATCATCTCTTTGGGGTACAGACTGTACCTCCACCCTGTCTATGCAGCTGGGCACTCTCTGTACCAGGGCAGTGAATAATAGCATCATTCTCTTCTTTTATTCTTACCTTTATGTCTAAGTGAGCCACTCTGCAATTGTGAAGATACTGCAAGGCTTCCATTGTGTCTCTTATGTAGAAAGCAACCTTTTCCTCCATGAGTTCATCATGGTTCATTAGATAATCTAAGAGACGACCGTCATCCATCCTACAAACAAATCAAACTCCACACATGAAAGATCACACAGTATCTGTAGGTACAGTAGGGATTACAAAACAAAATTGCAATGGAAACTTTGTGACCTAAAAATAGAAGAAACTGAAATGCAAGATCTGATGAGTATTTAATGATACCTCAAAATACTGCAAGCCATGGAAGTGGTAGAATGATCAATCCTCAGTTGTTACCTCTGGGCCTTGAAAAATTTAGCAACAGCCTCAAATTAAACTCATTTGCTTAGAGATGGATTCAAGACAGAGGCAATTCCTTTGAAAACAGATCCTCTTAGTTACTTGGATTCATCTACTTATTTGTTGAACTGGACGCTTAACACAATAAAGAAAAAAAACACTGACATTTTCAGCTGCTAATATATTCCGTGGGAAAACTAATCCAATAAAATTTTTCCACCTACTTTAATTTGTCTGTGTAAATAAACAAGCAAATAGCCCAAATATATGTTGTTAGATATGCTGTAGCAAAGAAACACTTTGGATTTTGGATGCTTTTCCTCCTCATACAGGCAAGCAGAGTTGCTACACAGATCTTTTTACCACGAAGCATTAGAACAATGTAGGCTTCAGTCTAGCAGAAACACATTTACTCGAATATAAAAGTGGACAAAACTGACCAAATAAATCTGATGCTGTTTCGTGGCACAAACTAACTGCTGATACAATTATCCAACCTTCACCAGACTAGAAGACAGTTTTATTTGTCCCTCTGAATCTTATTTACTGCAAGGAAAAGCCAGTGGAAGCTCTGCAGAAAATGTCTATTTAGTTTGATATCACAATCAATTAAAAAAAGAAGAACAAAAGCTTTGCCCTGCTGAAGTCAGGGTGAATTTTATCCTTGGCTTTAACAGGGCTATGATTCCTACCCAGACACTTGAATTCAAGCTTGATGTACTTACAGTTCCAAAACTAAGATGTAAGAAGTAGGAGACTCGTAGGTATCGTGGATAGTGATGTATTGAGGATGCTGTAAGTGCTGTAACAAAGCTGCCTCGTGTGCTGCCTGCTCTTTCTTTTTCATTTTTTTACTAATGAATTTTACAGCAACATCTTTCCGAGTGGCTTTGTGAACGCATTTCTTTACTATGGCAAATCGTCCCCTGGAAAAAAAAAACAACCCAGGATAATGAAGGTGCCTCATGAATAAATCACACCTGGTTTTCAGTGCAGTAACAGACTGATTTTCAAAGTGTTATTTGATTCAGCACATTAATATTTCACAGGGAATCAGATTTAACTAGTTGTTCATAACCTTTTCCAACAAAGAGCCTCCATCTCTTACCCTGGGTGTAGAGATTCTTCAGGGATTAGCAAACACTGAGAGCAAAGAGTGTCACTCTGCTTTGTGCAGCCATGCTAATATCCTCTAACAATATCCCCTGGGTTCAATTTGCTACCACTTTTACAGGTTCTCTCTCTGCTTTTCAGCTGTGGGTCTCTTCTCCAGTTGCTTTAATAGAGAGCCCAAACTTTCTCAGACAACTAAAAAGAAAAGCCTTGTTAAAGAATCACTAAGCAAACATTTTGTCTCACTGTTTCAAGCACACGGTAAGAAATTACAAAAAAAAGCTGATGTGAACACATTTATGAAATTCATACAGACTAATGCCTAGCACCATTCCTGAAAGTAAAACTACTCAGTTAATCCATACGCTTGACCTCTTGTTAATACATCACTATTTTTGTATAGAACCAGAGAGAGTCCTGTCATTTCAGCCCCAGAATTACTCATCTCTGAGATGAAGAACTAACTACATTAACCTGAATTGTCTGCATGCCCCTTATCTATTGTCTGCCTGGAGCACCGAGGGCTGTCAACATATGCAGCCCTTATTTAGGCTCCTGTTCAACTAACCATCCCAATCAGCGAAGCACTTCACGTGATTTAAGTCAGTCACTTGCCTAAGTGCTTTGGCAAACTCGGTCTTTAAGGTTAAGCTGATCAAAACCCAACAAACCGTCATGATTTCAAAATCAAATCAGAGATGACAGAGGAGATATCAGCGAGAGCTGCCAGTGGTTGTTAGAGATTTTGCTGCCTAATTGTTCACAAGTTTGCCGTGTTGCAATCCTCAAATCACAACTAATCTTGAAATACAATATGTAGTCAGTATTCTAATCAGTGCATATTTTAATCAGCATTTAATGTGCAATGCTCTTTGAAAGAAGCAGCAGTTTTCAAGCTAACCTACAAAGTACAATCTAAACTTTCCTCCAAGGAAAAAGCTTCAAGCCATTGTTACAGAGGTTTATTGCATTGATACGCAGGGTTAATATTACCTCCCAATCTCATGCAGCTCTGCATAAGCAAGGTCAAAGTTTTCCTTCCACGAAATAGTGGCACCATCAGCAGCAGAGTCTTTGAGAGAACAAAGCACATTCAAGAAATCATAAAGTTAAAGACAGTTTCCTGCGGACTATAAACAGCATATTTTAGAATTACGTGAGACTATATTACTTAAAACAGCAAACGTTACTGCTAGTTTCACACTGCTCAGGCACAGCTCCAATGTGTTGGACCACTAAAAGCCAGAGCTCTCCAGAGAAAGGTATTGATAAGGTGGATTCAAATCTATTCCTGCAATTTCAGGCTGAAAAGGGCCACACGGTCAGCCTAAGGGCATGCCTGTGTGTATCTGGGAGGTAGAGCTATGTTGTGCAAGCTCTCGTTTCATCCAGAACAGGCTATCCAAGCTGGCCACATGCCTAGTTACGCACTAGTGTTAAACATAGGGGAAACGTGGGCTCTGCTCACAGCACCATCATGAGGGAGCTATACTCAAATTCCTTCAGCACTGCATGCTGGGCGCTTGCCTCCATCACAGCCCTCCCACGCTGGCTGCTTTGCTTGAAGGGGTTTGCTTTGCAAGCTGACTTGCAGACCCCACCTGGGCTGCCCAGCACATGTCCCTGGTGCTGCCAGCATCGCTGGGAAGCCATGGGAGACACCAAGCAGGACACAGAGCCTGCTGCCCAGAGATAAAAGATAAGAAATGTCCTTGGGATAGAAAGCAGGGACCTGCTAGAAAACTGCAATAGCTTCTGTGACAGAGAGAGGCTGTGAGCTCTGCTGGGGAAGCAGATATGAAAAGCCTTTTTAGTGGCAGGAGCTGGCTCTGAGCAACTCCCAGGCTATTAATTTTATTCCTATCAGGTCCAGGATGAATATTTTTGTCAGAACCCATCAAAGCACACTGCACAGGTGTGGACATCTGTATGCATCACCCCCTCCTCGCCGTGCCCACTCACCGTACTCTGGGAGCCTCACAAATTCAGATGGCTCACTGGGCAAACTGATGCCCCAGGGATTGCTGGCGCTCACTCGAAATTGATACTGGCAGCCTGGGGCCAGGTCCTCAATGACGAGGTATGTGTCCAAAGTTGAGGCTACTGACTGCTGCCAGACCTGCGAGCCTGTGTTTAACAAAGGGAGAGAAAGAGAGCTGAAGGAATCAGTCTCAATACATGAACTCAGAGCAGAGGCTTTCTCTGCCCAACTCATGCAGTACCCTGGGAGGTTAAAATCCACAGTGTTTTTAAAAGGCAACGTTATGGCAGACCGATGTATTTCTGTTAAACCAGACGCAGACCACAACAAGATATTTTGTGTTGTAGCCACCCTCCATTCTGGCTAAACGAGGGAAGAAGGAAATGCCCCTCACTTGACTGATAGTGATGGAAAAAAACCCGCAGCCCTGGGACAAGCTGATCTCTCCAGCAGTCTAGCTGTGGCAGTGTGCTGCAAGTGATGTCTCAGGGCAGCAAGATAAGACAGGAATGGAGGGCTGATTTGATGACAGCTCTGCTATGAAAGAAGTGGTAGCAGAGATACTGCAAAAAAAAAAAATATGGACAAGGGAGGCCCAGATGGAGCTGAGACAGGGCATCAGTGCAATCCCAGTGCTTTTGCAGATGAAGTCTTTTTCAGAAGACCTGGTGGCTGCAGTGAAACCCAGAGCTGCAGGAGGATAACCAGCTTTCTGAGGCTTAGTATGGGCTTTTTGCAGATGAGCAGGATTGCAGCAAAGAAATCTGTGACTGTCATGTTTCTGCTCCTAACAGAAATAAACCCAACCACTGCCTAACCCATAGCATCCAAAGCAGTAATACTTTATTCATCTGCACAGGGTCTCAGAACAGAAAAGTACCCCTGGCACGCTTGAGCCCTGTCACAGCCTATGATTTCTTTCAAGAGTATACAAAATTTTACCTTATTTTAGTAAGTTCAGGGCTTTTTACCTTTATTATTTACTATGACCTGTATGTTTTGTGTGCACTTTGGGCAAATTCTGATTGACAGGTCTCACAAAGTCAAAGTTGATTTTACAGGGAAGAGATAGTGATACCTTTGGAGTGGGAGGAATGCTGAAAACTGAAAACACCACTGCTTTTTTTTTTGCTGTTTGTTTTGGTGGCTGTTGTTAATAGAAGGGCTTTTATTCTTTCACAAAAATGCCAGCCACATTGATGGCACAGTGAGGGTCAAGGCCGACTATTTGCTCGAGAAGGTATTAGTATGATGGAGTGATTATATTTTCACTTTTACTACCATGAAGAAGGATTTTTTTGAAGGATGAAAGGGAAAAAGCAGAGGCCACATACCTAAGGCAAAGTTTACTGCCCAGGGACCCTCAAACCTTTGCTGGGAGAATGCAAAAAAGGATGTGAATAATTTCAAATGCCCTTTCCAAGAGCACATGCCTGTGCATATTGGGAAAACGGTGCATTTAATAGCTACTTAACTCTTCAGGGGAAAAGGATCTTTAGATTTAAGAACAAATGGATTTCAGAGCTGAGCTTGAAAAGTATGCAGGGATGTGCAACTTTATCCAGATCAAAAAAAATAATAAGGCACCTTTATTTTTGCATTCCCAGGAAACATCCACCAGAAAGGACTGATACCATGGTGGTAGAATGCAAATGATGAAAGGATGCCTTAGTGATGAAAATGTTTCAGCTTAGTACACTTCACTGACCGTAAGTGATGGAAGAAACAGAAAGGTCTGTAACATATGAGAAGTTGGACCGGATGACAGAAGGGCTTCTTTTGGCCTTAGACTTTGGGATCTGTGAGCAAAAGCCAGTAGCACTCCAGTGGTGGCAAGGATGCTTTTGGGAGCAGGATGCTTTCCTGAGACTGACTTTGTTCTCATTTTCCCAGCACAGCAAGCACAACTCAAACCACTTACCTTCCTCTCTGTACTCTACAGTGTAGCCTGAAATGGTGCAATTGCCTGTACTGGACGGGGGTAGCCAGCGCAGGATCACAGAGGTGCAGCTTCTCTCCTGAGCAATGGGGCGATTTGGGGCAGCTGGCACACCTTGGGAAGAGAAAACAAGCACCAACTCCAGCATCATATCAACAAGTGCTAGTGCTTTGTTCTGAAGATGGGGTGTATTGGGTTTATAAGCTCACTACGGGGGCAGCAGCACCTTGCAGAGGGAATGCTCTGCTTTACGCTGGGTTACCAGCACAGCCAAAGGAAAGGCAATGCCACGGTGCTGTTCACCTACCATTGTGGGTCTGATACCTCCGTAAGAGCAGCGAGGAGAGAACCGTGCTGCTTGCAAACTCCACTGACTCAACACAGTCTCACAGTACGACAGTACAGGGGGAATTTATTCTTACTTCACAGATCGTGGTCAACTGCATTGTGATACCTCAGAGAGCTCCCTGTGAGACCACCTGGGAGAATCATCCTTTGGGTGCAGAGGATCTGTCTTATCTCAGCTGTTGCAAAGTCAAAACTTCTTTAACTACTACCTTTTGCTGCTAATTTTTGCTCTAGCTCAAGACCTGATGCAAAGCCCATAAAAATGAGGAAAACAAATATTCCCATGGACTTCAAGCAGAGAGTGAGGTTCTGGAGGTGAGGGGACGTCACCCTTGAAGTGACTGAAGTGTTCAGTCACCTTGAACTGTTCAGAAATGACACAAGCAAGACATTCAGAGTGCTTGTGTGTGTATGGCGCTTGCTGTGTTTGGCAGCAGATTGACAAATGACCAGTAATTCCTCTGTGCTTTGCTCAGGGCTCCCTTCAGCACAGGAGTAGTTAGTGCAGCCACTAACTTGCTTGGACAAATTGGGGAAGTTAGACCTCTAGGGCAGTTTGTGAGACCAAACAAATTGACTTCTAAATGCCTGTGACACTCCTGCCTCTGTAAGTCACCAGTTAGACATTTGTCTCTGTGCCATCCCCTTCAACGCAGCAGGCACCCCTCATCTCTCACGCTGACAGATCCCTTCCCAGAGCTGGAGGTCATGAGCGTCAACTCATCATTACATATTCATTACAATTAGATGGGTCACTAGTTACAGCACTGAGATTTCAGGCTTGAAGACACATCTTCGAGTTGACTCCCTGCAGAACAGTTTACGCAGACGAAGTCTTACTCTTATCTCCTCTGTCCCCAGCAGAGGAGGGAAGGCTGAAAATCGGTGCCACTGGGTCCCAGGTCTCCCGATTCCAGGCAGATTCCAAAGACCAGAACTCCCTGTGAGCAGGCAGGGCATCATCCCCTAAGGGAGCTCAGCTTCCTCCAGCCGACCTTACTGAGCCCCTGAGAAGCAGTGCTGCAAGCAGGATGCAGGAACTGAACCGGTGCCAATACATTTTCATTTCCCAGATGTGATGCTTATGATTAGACAGCTTAATCAAGTGCAAAAAGTCTGTAATGCCTTCAGCCATCAGTGGGAGACTTGGCTGAGGGCCGGTTGTATGATTTTAATGTCTCAGCTCACCTGGCACAGTTCCACATCTGGCTGCCTTTGCAGTGGCTATTCCTGTGTGCTCCCAGCCCCCACCAAGGGACCCTGTACAGGAAAATTCCAGGGTGCTAAGGTCAGACATCCTACCTTGAACTTTGATCGTTGCAGAGGTTGATGCCGTTCCGTGTTCATTGGTTGCTACACAGGTGTAAATGCCGCTGTCCTGAGGCATCAGGTTGCAGATCTTCAAAGTGAGCTCCCCAGAGTCACTGTGGGTGCAGAAAATCCTGATTATAAAGCACTGCTTCACTTGCTAATGTTTTTCATTTCAGTTCCTGCCCTGCCTCATTATGAACACAAATGCATACAAATCCTATTAACTCACTCGAAGGAACATCCCTCCAGCAATCTGGTACCCAAATACAACCCCTCCACATGTCAAGATTAGGCCGTTAATGAAACCTCTGTGCAGATTGCCTGGCAGGAAAATCTGCTTCTCTGCTGTGGCCTCAGAGAAGATTGGGAAGGAACACTCAAGTGACAAGTAAAGTCCAGGAGCTGAACATTTCCTGTGCCTGTCCAGAACTAGATGCTTAGACTCCATATATCAGGAAAGATTTCCCCAGGCACATCTTTTCTGTCTTGGAAGATGCTGAGCTGCTGCATCTCTGCAGTTAAGTCCAACACAGGCCAGACAAATTTGGCTTCCCACAGAAGTACAAGACAGTCACACAGCACAGCGTGTCTGACATTTCTGGGAAGATTCAGACCCCTGGAGCATGTGCCGCTGATCTAATGTGGCTCCCAGGCCTCTGCTCAGAAGGATGGACATCTCACAACAGCAAGGGATAAAGAACACCAGCACCAAGTTTGTGAGAGACACTTGATTTCCGAGCCAATCTGAGCAAGTGAACAGCTTTATGGAGTCTAGTGAATTTATAGCAGGTCTGTACAGTCGTTTTGGTTTGCACATTGCAGTCTTCAATATGCAATGGAAGGGAGCTCGCCCAAATTAAAGGATTTTGCTTGTGTTACTATTTTAGCTGTATGGGAGACTCAGCTTAGAGCCAACAAGAAATTCTTTTGATGGCCAAAACTAGACTGGTTCTTGAATGCATAATCTATCAGAAACTGCAGAAGAACATGGCTACCAGAAAAACTGCCTGGATGCTGTGGCTTTTGTTAGTCTGCTGGTTTAAAACAGGACAGAAATATCCCCTTCCCCCACAGTCCAGACACTCATGCCAACAAGATTTGTAAGACAGCCACTGATCTGCTGGGCCTCTCCTTGGCAGGCAGTGTCTTCACTGAAAAACAAACACAAGTAACAAGACGATAGAAGTGCTGATAGTGCACAGGGAGCCAATGCAGAGGCAAAAGACTGTGACGGAAAACAGAACCCTCTATGGAAATATCTCCCTATCCCAACCCCAGCCAGAAGCCTGAAGAGAAGGCACTAGCAATCTACTGAGTAGTGCCTAAAAAGACAATTTTGGGTGCTCTGGGGTGGCTGCACAAGCCAATAGTCTCTGAAGGAAGCTCTTGACGAGACATAATATTTTTTTAATTGAACATGTAAAATCCCTTCTCTCCTAGAGTTCATTTTTCACTTTCAGTGACTTTGTGCTCCCTAGATTCATCTCAGCCTGAGCCAGAAGTGCTGAAAGGTTTGCATGAAAGATTGCCTCCCAGAGATTTCCACTGCAGTTTGGCCCAAATCACTTATATAAGCTGCAGATGAGCATCCAGCAGCAAGCTGCTATCTGACCTGAATTAAACTCCAGATCTTTTTGGATCTTCCCAGTGCTTGTTGTAAGGATGGTTTTCCTTCCCCCTAGCTGAGCTGGGAACATCACGACAAGCATCCTTCTGTTCAAGCACAGCCAGATGTAGCCTTCCCAGGAACACATGTAGACTTTTTTAGGAACGGCTGAGGAAAGGCTCAAGAAAACCAGAGGAGTTACCACCACTGCCTATGAAAGGATAAAATGCCCGATGAGAGATGGTTATTGCAAGCCGGAGAGGGTTTGCTCAGCTCAGCTTATGTTCCTACCAAAGATGAGCATGACATCAAAATCAAGCAGAGAAGCCCCAGCAACACAATGGGGCAATATTAGCCAAGCAAATATGTTGGAAATATTAGTTGTTTCTGGCATGTAGCTGGTTTAGGAGGTCAGCCGGAGCAAACTCAACATCTGCCAGCAACACAGTCTATGGATATACCCTACATCAGCTTGGTAAACTATAGACCTACTTGAACCCCAAAGTGCGACCCTTTCTAGCTGAGGAGTGGTGCAGCAATGTGCCAGCACACCATGCCAGACTCAATTAACTGCATTTGTGATAAGCCCTGTAGCCTCCCTGGTGCCATATTTGAGGACAACATAACCATCATGACCAGCTGCTCTGGGATCCAAAGGCAGGACCTTACCAGGATGACACTGTGTAACTGGCCGTGCTGTTGTCATTGTCAAGAATGTTTTGATCCGGTCCCTTCCAGGTTATTGTTGGTTTGGGCCGTCCGCAGACTTTGCATTGCAGCATCACTGTGTCACCAAGCAGACAGGTGATGTCCACTAATGGCACAAGAAACTCTGGAGCCACTGGAAAAAAAACATGGGGACACACAGATGACATCTTTTAAGCTGCAGGTGAGGATTGCTCCTACATAATTTGAGAGGATCACTATAGGACCACGTATGGGATCTGGGTCCCAAAGAGCTGAGGGTCCTGGGAGTATGTTACCAGAACTCTCCCTTCACTAGAAGCCAGCTGCTGAGAGCTTAGCAAAGGAGGTAGCAGGAACTGTGGGCTCCCAGGCCTGTGGTTAGGCAGGAGGGTGAGATTTTGTGAAGACAGGTTTTGGGGGGGATTCATCTTTGCCTGCGGAGCCCAGGCTGCCTGAGTGGAGCAGCCAGCAGAAGGATCACTTTCCCTGAGGAGCACACCAGCCCCTGCCAAGTGGCAGAGAGCTGCTTTTGCTGTAAATGCTGGTGGGTGCAGAGCATGCTGTTGCACCAGAGTAAATCACAGCTGCCGACTTGCCCCTCTGTGCCAATCAGTGCGCAGCTGTCCTTAACTCACCTTCTTGAATGAAATTGGGGTTGATTATCTGAAAAATATAAAGAAATAAAAGCATTTATTTTTCTGGACAGTGACAAAGAGACATCTGGTTTCACAAGGTACAGTGGTGAACCTGATCAGAACCACAGAAACACTGACCAGTGGCTGCAAGCAACCTCTAAAAACCAGCAGACGCAGCAAGCTCTAGTGACAACCGAACAAGCCCATGCACAGCTGGGAAAGTAAATGAAAGCTACGGCTTCTTCAATTCTGATAAAGCATCACAGGTAACAGGCACAACACTGAGGCTGAGGAGGGTGGACGTGCTTTCTATTTGCTTGTGTGATAATGTTCAAACCATTAAATCTGTTCTTCCTGAGGTGGTTTGTGCCCCCCTGTGCCCAACTCCAGACCCATGTCACACTGCCCCTGCAGTCACCATGCACCTGGGGCATCTCACCAGTGCTCTGGCCACTAACCAGCTTTGGGCAGATGTCTTTTAACTTCTGCTCAGCTTCAGGAAAAAAAAAAGGTAAAGCACTAAACCAGAAATATTGGCTTCTTTTTGCTTACTGACAAGTATCAGTCCTGCAACAACTCTCAATGTACCATGATGAATGAAGTTTCACTCATTTCATCGGACTGCTGGAAACTTTCCAACTTGACCCTAGGTTTTGATAACTGAGTTATTTTATCTAACTAGTTAGCAAATACTTGAAAAGCTACTGTCTTGCTGTGGCCTAAATATGCCAATTGCCTCATATAAACTTTGGAAGCAATGGTGGGAATAGCAGGCAACACCAGTAAATTCTCAAACGTGGCACAAACCCTTACATAGTAGTGTACAATGGTGCAGAGATTCTACCTTCAGTAATAATCTCATAAAGCCTTGTTATACAAATTCAAACTAATAATTTGATATCAAACACCATAAACACCAGTGTGGTTTATCTCGCCCTATGTGTCTATATTAGTATCTATTTCAGAGTTATTTTGGAAGATGACAATGAAGCAGTGACCTAATTCATAGTCTGCCAAGAGCTGATGATAGTTTTTGCAGTGGCTCAGAAACCAGGCCACAAAGCAGAAGCAATAACCCTTCAAAATAACATAAATACATCTTCAAGATTTATATTTATATCTTGGCTTTATAAATAGTTTTCCAAGGTGAATGGCTCAGGGTGCCATTGAAAGAGGCACTCGAGCATGTTCTGGTTTCATATCCCTTCTTCATAGTCCCAGGCAAACATCTGGTACCAGCACTGAGATCTCAGGGTCTGTTTGCCACCAAAAAGGCCAAACAATCCAGGCACAAGGCAGACTCACCACTCACAAACGTTCACTTTTTCCACATAGAAACACCTTACATCAACAAATTCCTTACCACCCGAGACTATCTTTTGTCCCAGCAACAGGCAGAATTTGATCCTTCAAGATATATCTATGGAGAACACAAAGTTCCTGGTACTGGCCGAAACAACGGCTCAGTGCCAGTGCTTTACGCTGGAGCTTCAGAAATGAGGAGGGGCTGCTGCTTGTGCGCAAATCAGGTTTCAGTTCCTACCATGTAGACAGTCAGTCCTAAAGTTCTGTACCTGCTGGGCCAAGGTGTGATGGTTTGGACTCTCAGATGCTCCCAAGAGTGCTGAGATTTCAAATATCTTGTTCCCAGCACCCGGGAAGGAGTCCACCTCTGCTTACATCCCTGGAGAATGCTCTTTGAGGGCTGTTAGTATATTTAGGGCTTCTTTTTCTTTTTTTTTAGAGCCGCATTGGGAGGCACCTCTGTGGTAGGGAGAGGGCAGGAGATCTCGCCATCCCTGCAATGGCATGGCTTGGCTCAGCAGGCAAAAGCCTGAGTGGATGAGGGAGCCAGCTGGACTCTTTTTGTGATGGTTCTTCCTTCTCCGGGCTGCACCTCCCAGCCCTGGTTTCACTCAGAAGCACAAAGCCCATCTGAAGGAAGCACAAAGCCCCATCTGAAGAGTGCAGCTGGGCACCAGCATCAGGATGTGGATCTCCAACCAACTGTACTGGGAGCCTCTGAGAGAGTGAGGGGTACAGAGGCAGCAATTGCTGCTCCTCAGGGTCCAGGACCCACATATGGCCCTCTGGATGCCAGGAAGAAATTGGGCGCAAGAAGGCGCTGGTTCAAGAAGAACATCTTCTCTCCTACCTGTACATGTGGAAAATGAGAGATGGACCTTCATAATTAAGTTGTACTGCTCACACAGCACAGCAAAGGAAGAAAAAGCTGTTCTGTGGATAGTCATCACTCGCCGCTTTTCACCCAGTGAGACCATCTATTTATCAGCTCATTTGTACATACATTTTCATTTCTGTGGGTTTTTGGCTTACTGGAATACACATCTATCTTCCAAAGCTCTCCCCTTCCTTCCCTATGGCATGCTCTGAATCCCTTATTATTCTCTGATTTCCATCCTTGTAAGATTAGTGATCAGGAGAAAGAAACCATCCTAACACTTGATATTAATTATATAACTCTAAAGGATTCATTAGAGGATGCAGCTACAATGATGAATGTAATGGATACATTTATAAATAAATAATGCCACATTTCTAATGACTTCCAAGGCACAATCATTTATAACAATTGCCTCATCAATGTTTTTGCACTGCCTTACCATGGGAATATCAGAAAGAAAATTACCACTGCTAAATAACATTGGAAGAGTCTAAAATTCACATTTCCTTTGCTAAAATTTCATCTGTTAACGGAATTTTACCTAACAACACCCCTGTAGCCATGTCACAGCTTTTCCTTGCTCTTGAGTTTATACAAAAATAAAAGCCTCTTTGAAAGAGCATTTTTAAGTGCTATCAAAGTGATTCAATTCATCACTTAATTAGGGAACAGGATTTGTTCTGCCTCAAAGTAAGGGGTCAAATGACAAAGTAAGAAGGGCAGCAATAGGAAAGCAAAGGTTCACAGCCAGATCTACAGCCAGAAGCCAGCTCTGCAAGCTCATGAGCCCTCTCCCAGGCTCCAGAATTTTGCTGCCTTTCTTCTTAGGCTGATTGGGTTTCCAGGCTATTGGCAGATGGCTGGAGATGACAGACTCTGTGGAGTCCTTCTAGATTAAGTGCAAGACCTTTGGAGATGATTTCTTCATTTGCCAAATAAGCTTTTAATCCCAATGGGTGGAGAAGAAAACTCCAGAGGACGGCCTCTCTGCCCTTGGAGGATGGGAGCTCACTAACCACTTGTCTGCACCACCTCCTTCGGGTGCTGGGGCTGTTCTCCCTTACGGATGGACTTGCCAAGCACCTCCCAGAGCCTCTTTAAACTGATGGTGTGTGCAAAAAAAACTGGTAAAGCTATCAAAATCTATGCAAGTAACTCTTACCGGTTCTCTTCCTCTTTCTCAGGGCTTTAACAGAGGGATGGAGACTGGGCTGTATTGTTCTGGAGAGCACACATCCCTGCCAGCGAGGAGTCCAGGACAGGCTGTGGGCAAGCAGAGTGATGTGCCATGCACTGAAATGGGGATTACGGGCAGGAGGAGTGTTATTCCCCAGCAGCTGCTGAGGCTCAGAGGCCAGCATGCTGTGCTTGTGGCACACAGTGACACCAGAGATGCTCACACAGGCAACATGGTGAGCTCCAAAGAAGAAAAGGAAGCGAAAGACTGCACTCTCCAGCTTCTTTTTCCCTATGTTAAGGTCCCTGCTCACCCTAGGGAGCTCCCACACAAGCCGAAGATCAGTAGTGGTGTTTGTTGGGGTGATGCAGGAGTCCTGGTTTCTGCACATGACTCCCTCAGAATGCTCCACACTGCTTTGAGATCACAGGTGGGAAAAAACCCCCCGACCTGCTGGTTATGTGGGTTTTGTGGACTTTTCCTGTCTTCTCTCCATAAAGTAATGTGAGGCTCAGCCCTGAAATCCCACTCCATCTGTAGCGGTTTGCAGAAGAATCTTGCAGCCCAGCCCCCAGCTGAGGAGCCCTGGTCATGGCAGCCACGAGCAGGGGAAGGTGACCTGGGGGCCTCACACTGACAAGAGCTCCCTGAAGAAATTCCAGCAATCGCTACCCTCACCACTGCAGGTGTCAGTCTGTTTTGCAAGAAAACCAGCTCATAAGGATGGAGCTACCTGACACAAAAACTTCTCACGCTGTCTTCATGTCAGTTGGTTCGCACCAGGCAAACACAAACCCTGAAGGATGATACTCAGCAATGTGGTCACTCCTCAGGTAAGGAACATAGCCAGCTGTTTTTTCAAGGAACATAAATTGAGTGGAAATGAGATTTTTTTTTTTTCTATTAGATGAAATAAATACCTGTCGCCTGGTCCAAGGTGGGTGAAAACTTGTAACGCTCCCTCTGTGGCCAGGAGAGTTTCTTTTTCTAATACAATGATGGTTGAAAACGGAAGCCCCACACTATGTGACAAAGGCAGACCATGAAATGGCCTCTCCTTGAGCGATGTGCGGTCTAATGCTTACGAGGCAAAGACAGGGAGCTGGAAGAACGGGGTGAGATAAAGAATAGAGCCTTGAGCAGTCTGTTCTGGTGGGAGGTGTCTCTGTCCATGGCAGGGGGGTTGGAACTGGATGATCTTTAAGGTCCTTTCTAACCAAAACCATTGATTCTATGATTCTATGACAGGTCAGGGTTTATTCAATAAAAAAGCCAGAAACAGACCTTGCTTCCTCCTCCTGCAGCCTGTACTGTTTCAGTGCTCAGACCACGAAAGGCACACGAGGTGCGTACTTTGGTGCCTTTGGGAACACGCAGGGATCTAAGGGACATAGATCTAAGCAACCTAAGTGTAACTCAACGTAACAGCCAGGCTTTAGAAAAGCACCATCGGTGCTGCATCAGCAACTCAGTTATTTTGCAGCACTGAGACACTTCTCTCCTGCTTTGTTAAGCTCATGTTATAAAGATAGAAAGGTACCTACAGCAGCAGTAGCAGCAAAGTCCATTTGCAAAGTAATTCCAACCACCCTAATTCTTAGCAAGAGCTTCTCTTTCCTTTGTGCACACATGCTGTATCTGATGGGGAGTGAGAAACCATTCTGCAGCGCAAATGGCCGGCCCTGAACTGCTCTGCAAGCGCAGCTCGGCTGCCTGCAAGGGCTTCTTGCTTTGGTCAGGGTCTGCTTCTCCGTTGCTGTGCCTAACCCACCTCGCTGGAGGGGGCTTGAACCCAGTCCAGACACATGCGATGCACAGAAATGCTTAGTGGTTGCCCAGATTTTTTCCAATGCCACATTTCAGTCCAATTTTAAGGCAGTGCATCAAAACCAAAAGTGAGACTATTTTTCCTCCAAGGTTAGGCTGCAAACCAAGCCCTCTGTAACAAGATCCATGCTTTATCTAAACAGTAGAGGGCATGTTTACTCCAAGCCAAGCAGCTCAGTGTTTTATAAACACTTCATGGCACTCTTTGTTCACTGAGTTAAAGTGAAATATTGCCGCATTTGCACATGCTGGTAGCAGAGTCAGCAACATGTTCCTTGATCCCTCACTCAAAAATAAAAAAAAAAAGGAAAAATATTAATGATTCTCAGAAAAAAAAAAAAGAAATTAGTTACAGAGGAATTAAGCCCACTCTAATTTGTAGGAAAAAATCTATCTATCCCTCTCTGACTATGTCAACTTTTACTTTGAGAGTCTTGGGGGGACAAGCTCACAGTGTCACTGCCCTCCCCGCCCCAAACAAATTAACAAGGGGAATTTCTTGATAAAAGGAGCAAATAAGGATCCCGCTACACACAGATAGAAGCTACCAAAGGGAAAATTATTTAAATGGGGAGATTGGTAATTGATGAAACATCCCGCATGACTTCTGGTGCCCAGCATGGATGGGCTTAGCTGCCTTTTAGACTGATGGAGAAGCCACAAGGAATGGTGATTGCTGTACCTGCATCCATGTAAAGCAGAAGTTCTCTTGCACCATCACACTCTTGCTGTGAGGCCCTATTGGCTGGTGTGCTTCAATAAGTGTAGCTGTGGGATGCCTCTGGTGCTCCAGGCACTCTGTTATAGCAATCTACCCCCTTCCTGCAGATAAAGTAGGTCACTTCTTCCTCTTCCAAAACTAAACTGCAGTGCCTGCACTGCCAGCTCAGGCTACATCACACCTGATGAGACACCTTCCTGGTCAGTCTCAGCAATCCTTGGCCACTCAGGGCAGCAGAACAGCAGTGTCACCCATGGAGGCCCCCCAGAGAAATGGGAGATTGTCATAGAATCATAGAATCACCAGGTTGGAAAGGACCCACTGGATCATCGAGTCCAACCATTCCTAACACTCCCTTAAACCATGTCCCCAAGCACTTCATCAACCCGTTCCTTAAACACCTCCAGGGAAGGTGACTCGACCACCTCCCTGGGCAGCCTCTGACAGTGCCCAATGACTCTTTCCATGAAGAATTTTTTTCTGATATCCAGCCTGAACCTCCCCTGGTGGAGCTTCAGGCCATTCCCCTTGTCCTGTCCCCTGTCACTTGGGAGAAGAGGCCAGCTTCCTCCTCTCCACCACCTCCTTTCAGGTGGTTGTAGAGAACAATAAGGTCTCCCCTCAGCCTCCTCTTCTCCAGGCTAAACCACCCCAGCTCTCTCAGCCGCTCCTCGTAAGACTTGTTCTCCAGCCCCCTCACCAGCTTCGTTGCTCTTCTCTGGACACGAGAACTGTCAGGACTGTACTCATTCATACTGTGATAAGAGGCCAGGAGAGGCAAAGAGAACACGTTAGATCTGCTCAGGAGATGGGCAACATAAGGCAGGGGGTGAAGGCATTTGCCTAAAGCACTTGGGAATTCTTGGCCTGAGCTGAGTGTTGACTTGGAGCCAATGCTGTAGCCACCAAAACATTACTTACTCAACCACTTGGACTGCGGGGGTGCTAACAAAATATTCCTCCCTACAGGATGTTTCTTAGTACTTATCTTGCTCTAAGTGTCTCTGAGTAGTTCTTAACATGCTAAAATGTCATAGCTGAAAAAAATAGATTATGAAGACCAAGTTACGTACCTTGGCAATAGCCCAGTACACTAATCTAATGATGGCACTTCCACTGACTTGGAGTGGGCCTGGACTTCATCTCTCCTTTGCACAACTAAGAAACTAGAACAAACACGAGGCACTGAGTGACAGTTGTGTGTTGGCAGGATTACTTCAGTTGGACCCACGCTGTGCAAAACAAGACAGCTGGACCCACATCAGATCCATACATGTGGGGTCCACCCCAAAGCCTGGAAGAGCTTCTGATGAATTAAGTGAGGTTTAGCTCAGCCAGATCTTCTGACTGGTGGACAGACATTCACTTAGACAAGAGAAGTAGCCCAATTGTTTTCGCACAGTTGACTTATGACCCCTTCAGCAATATTGAAACCTCATGAGACATTACGACACAGAACTGTAGGACAATTAGTTGTGTCATTTTCCAGGACCCCAGACTTGGGTGTGGACGATATTTACTGATTCATGAGGGCATACACCTTCTTCCCAGGAGCAGAGCTGCCTGTCCCTGTGCAATGATTTACAGACATGTGGAAATTGAGTCTCAATCTTTCTTAAATATAGGTTACTTCTATCCCTCGTGTGGCTACACATGCTCCTTAAGTGCTTTCTTGTACACTCACATGACTAACAGGAGAGTTTGCACCTTCTGTTTCGTTGAATTACAGCTCAAAGCAAAAAACTAGGGTGAGGGTGCTGAAGCACTTGAACAAGTTGCCCAGACAACTTAGGGTGCCCCATCCCTGGAGGCGTTCAAGGCCAGGTTGGATTGACCTACAGTGGAAGGTGTCCCTGCCCATGGCAGGGGGGATGGAATTGGATGATCTTTAAGTTCCTTTCCAACCCAAACCATTCTAAACAGTCACGAAGAGATACTATTTCTAGTCAGTTACAATGAATGAGAAGTTCTCCAGGGCCAGCTTTCCATGTCCCTATAGCTCTTTTAAATAGTCACTCAGAATTTTAGTTTCCTCTCTCACTATGCATGTTCTCCTCATTTCTTACTGTCTAAGTTACCCTTTCAAACAAAACAAAGGCAAATGGAACAGATATGTGGTATTTTATAAACAGCAAGCAAAGCAAGATCTGAAAGATCACAGTAGCTGTGACACTTCATGGATACTATGATCAGTTTACCAACTTCTTGTGTACTGAGTAGGCTGGAGATAAATGTCACTGACATGGCCAAGTAATTAATAGGGCTGCTTTGCATTTGGAGTCTGCTCTCTCTATTCTAGCACTGGGTGCACGTTCTCATGCACGATGGGAGGAAGAGGGATGTCAGGGGTGACAGTTCTGTAAGAGAAGCCGAGTGACTTGCCCTGTTATTACCTGGCTGTAATAATAGCTACCAACGACTCCTCCTTAATGACACAGGGAGGAGCCTCACACACCTCTGGATGTTGATGGCCAGGACACAGGTCTCCTACCAGCACTCCCAGTGACTACAAAATCCATCACGAGCTGAGCCAGGTGCTAGGAGAAGGTCCTCCCCCCCTTGGGCAGCCAGTCATGCTGTCTCCAGCTCATCTACCTCACCAGTGGCGCCACGGGGATGTACCATGTAGAGCAGGAAAAGGAAAACCAGGTGAGATGCTGATTTTCAGTGCACACACAGGTTGGGGTAGAGGGATATCACAGCTGTTTAACAATTACTTAAGCCTAGGACACAAAGACTAAAAGATCAATGAAGCTCTCGACCAGTCTCTGGTCATGGAAGAAGCTTGCCTTGACTTTGTTTTAATGAGAAAAGACTTTAGCTCTCAAGGCCTTAATATAGTTCATTTCTCAACTCATTTGATAAGGAGCATGAAATCATTTATAATACATGGAAAGGGGGAAAAACTGCGGCTTTCAGTAGAGAATACCCCAGAGCTTTACAGACTTCCCCATGGCCACTGCTAGGGCTGTTTCCCTTGGGAGCATTTCAGCAACCTGCCCTTGATCTGCTCCCTCTGGATGATTTTGCTTAGTTTATACGGTGTATCAACATCCCTCTACTGAAAATACTTCTCAGCCAGACGAATGAGCTGACTGTATTCACACCAGCCTGCAGATGTACTAAAACCAGCACAAAGTGAGGGTTGTGTTGCTCCCTGGAGAGCAGTGTCACCTTAAGTTTGCATAAGTCACTCCCCAAATGGCACTAATTTTTCTTTCCCTCTGCCATTTTCAACACATGCCCACCCTCAAGGAGTTGTGCTCAGAAGCAGACTTGAGATTTTCAAGCTATGAGGAATATTGTCGTTCATGGCGTGCCATTGTCATCTGCAGTAAGTGACCTGGAGATACAGGACCAGGTTTCTGAGTGTAAATCAAGTCACATACCCGGCGCGTAGCTACTTCCCCAACAGTAGATTCATGCCACAGCCAAGACTTCAAATTAGCATCTTCTGGTTTACCTAGAATAGGTCTTATCACCTGAACTGAGGAGCTGGCAAGAACAATGAACTCTACTATGGTAAAAAAATCCCAAATCAAACAAACAAAAAGAACCATGTGGAACATGGCAGAGCTGGCTAGAAATGCCAACAGTGTAAGGACTCCACTGACTATTTTAAAACATCTGTTTTACCTACTATTGAGCAAAGTCAACACAGAGAAATCCTCTGCAAAAAAGAATAGTGATTCTTATCAGTTCTGTACACTACACCTGCATTTCAGCCACCTTTTACTCCACTGGGCAGCTTCCAATGATCTCAGGTTTACAGGCTTATGTGCAATAACTGGGCACTACCTTGTAACAAATACATCTATTTAGTACCTGTGATTGGCAAAATGTTCTTTGAAAATGCAAACACACTCCTGAAAATAATGCAGCATTAGCACCATTTAGTCTCCAGGATGTCAGCTGGGTCAGTAGTGTTCCTTTAGCCCATATCCCCTTCTCAAAGATGTGTTTATTTGTGCCAACACAATTAAAATAAAAGAGACCCTTCAGGTTAATAGCTGAGGTGACGAATCTCAATACGCTTCTTCTCTTTTTTCCCTCTAGGAAGAAGATCAGCTTTCTTTTGCTGGATGCTTATAGTGCAGCCTCACTACTGCTATTTTGGAGATGTCCTAGGACACACACATATCCCCATTCCTCAATGACCTGACCTGTCATCTCTACAAAATCACTTATATCTCTCTGAACCTTATCCTTTCTTTTTCAGGAAGCTCTTTCAGCCTTGGTATAAAGTATACAAATGCTTGCTGTGGTCACTATACACAGAAAAATATGAGTCCTGCAAGATATTAATTAAGGAGAACCAGATACGCAATTTATGGTTTTGAGCTCCTTTGAGCTCTCTTGGCATGTCTTGGCACTCAACTAGAATTGTTGGCTTCATACGGGAAAAACAGTAGTGTAATTTATCATAAATTGGGTCCACCTATCTGCACCAGCCTTGCCTGTGATACCTTGATGCAACCAATTCTACCATTTTTTTCAGTACCTTTATAGAAATGCAATTTCCCATTCTGCTTGGAGAACAACATTTGCTCCAATGATTTATAACAGAAGCCCGGCTGGCAGCTCAGCATGTATTGCCAGGACAAGGGGTGTTTTTAATATAGAAAGTTGCTACATTTATCAGCAGTTGACATGCAGGCATTATTGTGTCTTTGAATGAGGTCCCAGGTGGGAAACAGCAACTGAGGGTGGCTACGTGAGCCTCCAGCTCAGCAGGAGCTTGTTCCTCAGCTTCCTCCTCAGGTCTCACCACAGAGGAAGCTCAAACTCCAGTTTACTGCTTGGCAAAACCAGAATTGGCGCTTTGTGTGACTCACACTTAATTGGCACATATATCCATAAGCGATAGACCCACCAGCTCCCCTTTCAGCACAGGCATTTCAAAACAGGCACATGGTCTTGGAAAAAAATATAGTCACAAGGATGATTGTCTCTACCTCCATGCTAGTATTGGGGTCAAGGTCATCACACTCTGATTCCTCTGAGCTGTTTGTCTCCTTGTTTGGCAGCATGAAGAGGAAGAAAGAGAACAAGAGATTAGAAGAGAGATTGGTTAGCCAGGACAGAGCAGCACAGGAGTTGTGAGCATCACGGAAATGGGTAACAGTACAGAAAATGCTCTAAAAAAAGCAAACAAACCCCAAACTATCAACAAAACAGGAGAAGCAGAGGCAAATGCATGCTTTTGCCAAGAAGAGGCAGTGAGTCTGTAAGTCATTCAGGTAGTAAACACAGCAAGGAAGCAACAGGAGGAAGAACTGTGGCCACCATGCTGGAGCAACTGCTTCCCTTGGGCTCCGTCCTTCCCAGCTGCTGGCAGGGCTGCCAGGCGGCGGCACAGCGGGTGCGAGGGGCGCCTGGGTTGCAGTGGCAGGGTTCCTCCCTTTGCACATGCCATGGCTATTTCACTAGGCTTACAAGATGGAAAGCCTCTGCAAAGGAAAACACTTAATCATTGGCTCTCTTGGAGAGGGGTGGATCCAAAGGACATGCTCAAGTGCTTTCCTGAATCAAGGCTAGGCTTTGGTTGTGTCAAAATCACAAGTGTTTGCTTGCCTCTGTCGGGAGGGAAAGCCCCAGATTAATCCTGAGCAGGCCTCGTGGTCGGTTTATAGGGATGGATCCTCTGAGTTGGAGCACAGTAGTCAGGCACCCAGAGCAGAAGATGGAGCTTAACCCCACAGTGCTCAACCTTTTCCATACTGGGAGATCTCAGAGAGAGACAGACAGAGACACACACACACAGACACACACGAAACCCTCTCCTGGCAAGACCGAGTCAGCATCTCTTCCCTGTCTGATAATACGGAAAGAAAAAGGTCATTGAGACCATCTCCCCCGACCAAAAATATTAAGCATCTCAAGATTGATAACCCCTTATCAATGTTGTGAAATATTGGCCTAAAGAAAACTCTCTGACTTCAGTAAGGCCATTGGTTCATCCCATGGTTTTCTTACCACTGCAGCTGCTTTGATGGAGCTGCAGATTGGGCTAGGTCAGAGGTCAGTAAATCACTATTGTCTCAATTTTAAGAACAGTTATTTAACCTTATGTATGGGCTTTTTTTTTTTTTTTTAAATGAAGATTACTTACTTGCATGTGGGATGCCAGGAAAAAGAAAACGAAAAACAAAGGCTGCATTTTATCTTGCATGCAAAAATCCTGCTAAAATGGATACTACAAAAAAAAAAAAAAACAAAAAAAAAAGGAAGGAAAAAAAAAAGATAACTAAAGTGGAAAAAACCCAAAAACCAAACCCAAAATTGCCACCCCCGCCCTCTCTTAGGAGAGGATGCTACAGGGGATGAAAAGGATGGGAAGCAAGAGAGCAGCACACAGCTTTCAGATGGCCTTACTCACTTTAACAGAGACTTTGTTCCCCAGAATATCCTTGGATTTACATGGCCCATTGGCTTCATTTTTGCCACTGCTCTCCTTTTCCGCCCGCTTTCTCATGCGCAGAGTATGCCATGAACATGACTTCCTGTTGTACCAAAAAACGCAGCAATCAAATGGCAAATCATAGCAGGAAGGAAGGATTTGGAAAAGGAAACCAGCATCCACATTTGCGATTATTGCAATTCCCTAGAAGGTGAAAGCCACCGGCAATACACCTGTCTCAATTTGAGCAATGAGAGTTGAAGTTAAAAACCAAGCCAAACTTCCATAAAGCAGATGTTGTGCCACACTTGCTGTTTAAATGCATGGAGCAGAAAAAAAATGCCCATGATGGAAGCAGGAAACTAGAACTTGGTCATCTGGTTTCAGGGACTTTTGTCTTGCATTGCCGCAAATAGTTTGGGTTTTTTTTGCCACAGCTAAAAGGTCAATTCAGTCCTCAGTCTTACTGGTTAAAAACAGTCAAACAAATGTAAATACAGGAGAACAGTCTTAATAGATTACTCAGTAGAGCAAATTAAAAAAATCTAAGAAATTCAAGGAGTCACTCCCTTCATGTTACTCAGAACATGAATAATTGAACAAATAGGAGCTACATCATTAACTTTCCAAGAGAGAAGTCATTTCCAAGAATGCTGTGCCTCTCAAACCCAAGAATTTCCGATTTGATTTTGCCAATCCATTTAGAGAGGATGTCAGTGCATGGTTTTTGGCTAGCAGCACAGCAGGCACAATTTCCAGCACGCTTTTCACTCATTACTGCTCCTATGACCTTACTCTTGGAAGAAAACAGTAACAGACCATGTCACCCTTTGTTAAGAGCAATGCCGTGTTGACAACTGAAATTGCATATCAAAGCAGACGTAAAAAAATTAAGAAAAAACCAAAACAGGTCTCAATATGGATTCAATTAGATTTAAATAGTGGACAGGTTAGGCGGTGGGATTTGGGAAGGGGTATGTTGTCCAAAGCAGAAAGCTCTCAAAACAGCAGTGTGATGAGCTGGGATCCAGGTTCAAAGCATCTGTCCACCTTTAAGTCATGCAAATTTGATTTGCATGTCTAAGCCCAATGTTTGGCGCATGTCATGTCTACAGTACCTTGACACATTTTACAAAGCAAGTTGCATGTAATCCAACGATCACCTGCGATGCCAATAAAACGCAGTATGTTAGCAAGGTAGGACTCAAAGGACACCCCACACAGCCGACGCTCCCCCGTGAATGCTGCGTCTGACTCCTAAGTATTTTTTGGTTATATTGCAGCAATTGATGGGAGCTGTACAATAGCTCAAATTAAAGAAAAAAGTAAACTAATGGTTTCCCAGCAGCTGGCTGCCACCGACACGAGTCTAAACTGGGCCATAGCAATTGTTTTTGCAGTCAGGATTAGTGTCTCCACTGCAACCAACTGGCAGAGGCAGTCACATTTGAACACAAGGAGCACCAGAGCACCCTGCGCATCTCAGTCAGACAGTAAGGGCTGTCTCATATTTGGGCGTTTCTGGAGGAGGCCCAAATGAGATGTGCAGGAAGTCATCCAACACTTCGGGACTGTCACATTTTTCTTTAAGATAGGGTAAGAATCAAGGACATGGCTGATGGACTCCCTGACTTATCGGTGAATAATACATGGTGCCAATACTACTCGATCAACCACATGTTTTGTGTAGAGTATTTGTCAACAGAAGAAACAGTTTTATTACTTATACTACTTAGTCAATATGATCTGGCAGACTAGACAGGGCTGAAGATAACGCCTGTTCCAGGTTGTTTTCTACCCACAGGAGTTCTATTACTCAAGCATCTTTTTGTCTTCAGGGTTGTTTTGGCTGTTTGATTTTGGAAATATAATTTAAGATTTAAATCACACTGCAGTGAGAAAGAGAGAAGTGCAATGCATGTGTCTTTCAATTCTAGTATGCCTTCCTGGCCACAATTCATGCGACTACATAATTTGATGCAGAATTCGACTGTATGGCTGCCATGAGATCAGAGTCTTCACCAGGAGCCTGGTGCCATGGATGAATGTAAAGGCACGTGGTTGCATATCGTAGTTAGAGAGGAACCCGGAAATGGCCGTGGCGGATGTGCAAGAGACATGTTAAGCAATTCCTCTGGCTTAACATGCAATTCATAATAGCGTTCATTACTGACTGGCAGGTAAAGTCATCATTTCTCTTAACTGCAACCGCATCAGAGATCAAATTATTATTTTCAGTGAATCTGTCTCAAAATCTTTCCTCATGTTCAATTCCACGCCTTGAGGTTCGATGTAGCATCCATCATGCATTACCATCTAGTCATTTTAGAAGTTAAAAGAAATCAACAGGTATTACTGAAAAGAGGGTTGTACCTTTTGTATTTAATACCAAAAAACCACTTTCTTGCATTAGTCATTTCAGACTGACAAATTTCTAAAAATCAGAAAAGAAAAATATATATCCATACATTTGTTAAATAAACAACAAAATGCTATAAACAAAAAAAAAACCAACAAAAAAGGGTCAAACTAGTTCTTTTACCTCATTAAAACATGCTCATGGTGAAAATTTATTTTACATATTTAAAATAGTACATTTAAAATTAGTTACATTACAGGTACAATGATGAACATTGCGACTATTCATTATATTGCACAACCTGACTTCATCAAAATGAGCTTGTTTCTTTTGTTTTTTTTAAATAGTGCAAAATACTTTATACAGGAATGTACTTGGATGGGGGTCTTGCAAACAAAAAAAAATATATTACAAAAGCTACTGCGAACAGAAAAAAAACCAAAACAAACCAAAATAAAAAAAGATACAAGCTGTACATGGAAATTGCCACAGACAACAAAATCTCTCCTCCTAGAGAAGCAAACCTCGGTCCAATACGGGGCCTGGATTTTTTTGTGGGATTCCTTTTGATAGATGCTGTTATAACCAATATATAGATTAGTAACTTAATACAACATAAATATAAGTCCAGTCCAAGGAGGTCCATGTTGGTGTAAAACGATGTAACATAACACATATCTTTAGCCATCTACGGGTTTATTTCTCTCCAAAGTATAAACAAAACCCCACAAAATGAAAATACTCAAACGGCTATCCACCATGGCTGCCCGATGCTGCAGATTGACCACTCAGCTTGTTCCAATGGCACTGTAGATAAAAAATCAGCAGGAATTCCCTACCATTTGGGTTTATTTATTTTTATTTATGATTTTTTTTCCTCAAAAATCCACACAGCGCTCCCAGTGAAGCCAACATGGCACTTACTTGATGCTTCCGTCGCTATTATCTGTAGTGGACTTAGTGAGGGGAGCCAAGATATTGCCAGGGATCCATCCTTCAGCAGCCGGAGAGTGGTCGTTTGCAGGCTGGTACACCAGAAACATGTTCTGCTGGTTGATAGCAAGGATCTGAACCACCTCTCCTTGATTCACACAGATCTCATCCTCCTTCAGTGCATAGTAATCTTTAATCACCACCATGGAAGAGGTCCCATTGCACCCTCCCAAATCAGTCTGTGAAAACAGACACAACAGAAACCGGTGAGCAGGCAGCACAGAGGAATCTGCCTTTTCCGGCAGCAATTCCACCACTTCATTTCCAGATGAACTGTACCAGGGAAAAAGATACAAAAGACTTAAAGTTTACATTGGCAGAAAAGAATTTTAAGGATCTGAAAGGCCGCAGCAACCTGATACAAACCAGCTTCCTATTTCATAGGAGATTTCACAGCTGCCAGTGATGGTGCCCCAACCATGTTCTCATTTGTATGGTGTTACAGGCGAATGACGCGTGCCGAGCCAAACGGGGAGAAAGACCAGCGAAGGCTCATATTAGAAGCTGAATTAATACTCTTAAATATAGGTCATACTGGAAAGCGGCTTTGGTTAACCGCAGCCAGCATCAGGGTCCAAACACCGCTGATGGTTACTGACTCTTTGGTGGTTTGCATGGAGTGCACATGCACCCAAATTATAACCTTCAACTGGCACCCTGTGAGCTGTTACGTGGGAAAAGGTTTAAATTCTCCTATACTCTTCAGGAATAGGTGGCTAATGGATATTAGAGAAGCCTGAATACTGCTGTTGCCAGTACTGCAAATGGATATTCAGTTCACCAGGTCTGCAAACACAGTGCCCAGTGAAAAATGCTGGGTTCAGCCTTCCAGGCTCCAAGGTCAGGCTCTGTCTTCATTTCCCAGCTGATGTGCCACCTGACTGGACGCCAGCTACAGTCTCCATTTAATCCCAAATCACATTTTACACCATTCTTTCAGTATATTGATTCCTGTTGACCTGGTTAGCTGATAATTAAAGCTAACTTCACAGATTGTCTATGGTACAAGAAACGGGCTATGAGGTCATGTTTTATCAGATGAGCTCAGTACCTTGCTTTGTTCATACTTGTCTCCGGGCTGTGAGTGTTCATACCCTGTGCTGCCATTGGAGGTAGATATCTTCAGGGGTGGGAGAGATGGGTTACGGCTCGTAGCTTTCAAAGGCTTCTCAGACCCTACTGGAACAGAAGAATAGGGTCTGCTGTTGGGCTGAGGAGCCCTACCAGTCTGGGGCCTCAGTACGGCTGAGCTACTTTCTTTGCGTTGGTACTCTATGGGAGACTGCAGCGCTGCAAAAGAGGAAAATAATTAGCAATACGCTTTCAACAGCATTGCAAAGGGATACAGAGAGTGATTCAATCACAACAGACAGATAAGTTGCAAACCAAACAGGAACAGGAGACGGCACCCATGGAAGCACACAGTGCATTCACGGCCACAGAAGATACAAGCATTTTATGTTATACTGCTCATAAACTGAATAAAGCATTGAAGAACAGCTTCTCTAACCAACACAGTGAAGGCTAAATATCTGCTGTCCATAGCATACATAATGGCACTCACTTTCTTTGAAATTGCACAATTAATCACATGCTGTTATGAGAATAAATTCACATAAACTCATTTACAGTGAATGTTGCTATCATCAGAAAACACAGGTCAAGAGCCAAAAGTCTCATTTGCCTATTCCCAAGGGAGTGTGACCACTAAATATTCTTCAGACACGATACACTGCAACTTGGCTCTCTATGTACATTCTGTATTAATTACTTTGGTTCAAGGAAACCGCTGGAAACAAACAGCAAGTGAGGAAGCATAGATGGCATAAAGACATTTATCCCAGCAGTCCAGACCTCTCCAGAAAATATCCACAAGCAACATGAAGCAGCTTCATATATAGCTTAAATATAAAGAGTCTGCTTGTAAGGGTGTACATTTCATAGTCATGGAGAGAGCTTACAATGGGAAAAGAAAGGATAAAAATGCCATATCATAAAGAAATAAAAAATTTGTTATGCTTGGAAGAGAAAGAATCAGGGCTGGGACTCACAGTGAATGGGAAAGGAACAGATTTGCTGGGCTCAGACTACCATCCTCAGACCTATGGGTTTGGGTTTTGCATGTCATGTGGCTTTAGAGGATGATTTATAGGGAGTTAATACTGTGTACATGCACCAGACTCAACCTACTGGAATGCAGAGAGACTAGTCTAGCAAGAGGCAGACGGAGGACATAATGTCACAGCATAGGCCCAACCAGGGAACCACAACAGAAGAAATGTCTTTCCCAACAAGAGGACAAGAAAAGAAAAACAGAAAGGCTCAGCACCACACAACATACTCTCTAGCATTCCCCTTCCTGAGAAAGGCTGGGCTACTCCAACAAGAAATCACTTAATACAAAGCTACAAGTGACTTAAAAAAAAATCAAGAGGGATGCCAGATCACCATTTTCTCCAAAAGGACACAAACAGACCTGTAGCAAACTGGAAGATTACATGGCTCCAAAACCTGCACAGTGACTACTAGTTTCACTCGCTTACCTCAGCTGCACCTGAAAATGGTTTGATGCCACTGCAGATCAGCGACTGAGGAGAAGGAAGGTTAGGGAGAACTTTGGCAGTGTTTTTGACAGTGACGTTAGTCTAGTATATACAGTAGATTAAGCTGCAAGGTCTTTAGCCATAAGACCCAAATGAATACTTGTCTATCTTGAAACAATCTATCCTACTCAGTGCTTTTAAAGGGTATTTAGCTGAGTGTCCACTTGCGACCATTAATTCCACCGTTAACTATCAAAGCGATGCCTGGCTTCCAGCCTCCTGTTCAACATCTGTTAGTATCCTTATGGTCTTCTGGCAAAAATCAGTGTCCACATACTTGAGTGCTCTCTCTTTCTCTGTCCCTCACCCCTTCCTCAAAACATGTTTTTAAAAAAAAGGCACAGGTCAATGGCATTTTCCTTAAAATATATGCATCAGTGACCCATTTTCTTTATGGATTGCTTCTTAAAGGAAAAAGAGAGAACAGTCGCTATAACCAATCATTTTGTGCAGAGTTTGTTTCTCAAGCTTTTGCTCTTCCAAGGAAAAATATTAAAAGGCTGAATATTACAGTTTAATTGCAGTAAGTTTTATGAACTGTGGATGCCAATACTAGTCTTTGTACACAGTCCTTTACTCTTTAAGGCTTCTCTGTTGAAGACTGAAAATGAGAGACAGCTTGGGCAAGAACTCACAGGGAATATTTTGTTATTAAGTTTATGCAACATTGGCTCAGCGTGGATTTAATATGATTTTAAAGACAGAAAACATCCGCTTTAATGAAATGCAAAGCTAAGGAACATATTTAAAGATTAGTCAGCCTCAATAAGATTACATCCTAAAAGCCACTTAAATTGTCCTGGACTGGACAGGCTCTACTGGATACAATATCATTTTCTTGGATATTATTTATAGGTTTAAAGTAAATCCTTAAGCCTGTGTTTTAATATAAATCTATTTTTACTTCTAGTTTTAGAGATAGCAACGATTATGTTCCTAACCCACCAAATTCTTTGCTGGCATCACAGAAGACAGGCTAAATAGCGGCTATAAAGAAGTTCAAGCAGAAAAAGGGGCTCAAAGAGCAGTAAGTACTGGGGAGGATAGAAGGGAATATTTGAAAAATAAAACAATGAATAAGAAAGCTGTGGAAGACACAAAACCACTGCAATATTGTCTGTGGAGTTCTTACAAGGTTTAAAATAAAAATCTGTAGCTAACCATTAATGGGGCTTATTTTTAGTCCAACAAGCCCTCATTCAAAGCCAATTACACTGACACAAAACCTGCAAGTTTTAGTACCAACTGGTCAAACTGGAGAACTCAGACTGCACCAGTGTATTCAGGGAATAATTTTACAGTGGTTGTATGAGGCCCTTTCTATTCCAAGTCACGAAAACCTAATATCAAGTTTTGGAATCATGGGTGAAAGACTATTTCCCTTCTCAGCTCAGCCATAGTCTTTGAACTGTTACAAACAGCTTTTGTGTGTAACCCTTTCCCAGTTAACTTCTGCAAAGCAAAACTAAGCTAAATTTAATTTTACAAGAACTACGAAACCTATAGGTTGAAGTGAAACTTTGTTTCGATGTGAACTGAAAGAGCCGCTTCAGATTTTGCAACAAAAAATGCACAAAACCAAACACCAAAACCTCAAAATAAAAAACACTGACAGATTGTGCCAAGGCAAAACATTTTAATTCAAGCAAATAAGTTTTGTTATTGAGCATATATTAAGTTTTTAAATAAAGAACTCTTTTCTAATCTACTTTTAAAAAGCTGTTTTGAAATGAATAATGCAAATCAAATCTGAAATCTTCCAAAGTAATGATTCTTACTTTTTTCTTCCAAACAAAGAGATACTATTTTTAATTATTTCCTCCAGTCCTGATTTGCCCTCTTTCTCTTGCCCAATCATAAGCATGAACAAGCTAAAATTGTTAACTGAACTTGATACCTCAGTATTTTTAAAATCCATACTTTGGTTGATCATGTGTGGGTTCTGTAATTTTGTTTTAGAAACACAGCTTTAATTTGAAATATTATTTCAAACCACCCCAAATCTACTCCTAAAGCAAAGTTGACATGTTGGAAAGGCCCCTGCTCATGCACAGCTCCCATATTTCTCTGCCCTCTCTTTCTTTCTTTTTTCTTGAAAGCAGCTGCCTCGCAGAATTTGGACCTATAAAGAGGTGGACAATGAGGCATTTTCGTCCCCCCTCATGTCCTCAGCTTGTAGCACACGGTGCACTGAATAGGAGGTTCTTGGAGAGAAGCCTTGCTCTAAGTAACTGGGCGATACAGTGTAGATATAATGGCAACTTAGCTTTGAGGTGGACTTGGGAAGGGATTAGATGTAAATCTCCCTTTGGAACAGAAAGCGCCAGGCAATACAGCCCTGCAAAGCACCAAAGGCACATCACTGATGGAGGGGTTTGAGACCCTGAATGCAAATCTGACTGATACTTGCAGGGCAACTGTAGAGGGACCCACCAGTTTTGTAAGCAGGGAACCAATAGGCTACCAAAAACATTCCATGAGATGCTGCTAATAGAGCAAGGCCAGAATAACCGGCAGTCTTTAATGCAAGATGAGGCTCTAGCAGCTTTCCAGGGCCACACAGCAGTTCCGATCAGGCTTGCCCAGCCCTTATCCTATTCTTCACCTTCCCACCACGCAGACGTGACATACAGGACAGAGATCTCTGTACAGGGGCACTGAGGTAAAGTCTCTTCTCAAAGACCAGCTGTAAATTATGAATACTCTTTCCCATACGCTCTGTGAATACCACCGGACCCAGTGCTGCTGTATGTTTTTCTCATAAAGTGAACAAAGACATGAAGATTCAAAACCTCATTTAGTGTCACAGTTTGGGAAACAGTGCAAAGACCATGTACATACCATTTAGGAAATCTCTTTGTGTGTCCAGGACCTGATTGATGTCTTGTACCCAAGCTTGTTGAATTTCTGGATTAGCTGCCTGTAAAATGACTCTCTCTGATGTTTCCCGGCTCATTAGAGCAAACTTGCAGGGATCATTTTCCACGTTTTCTTCAATGATAAGGTAGTTCATCTGAAACACATCAAGGTAAGCATGTGTTACACAGAGCATGAGTTAACATTACTCAAGAATCAGAATAAAATTGTTTTGAAAAGTTCCTGAAAATAATTAAGTCTAATAACAGACTGTCAGATCATAATCAGAAGAATTTGTCTCATCTAGATTTAGCCAGATAAATCTTAAGCTTTAATATGACGCTTAATAAAGCTTTGACAGATGTACCAGACATCGTCTGTCTTGTCTTGAATTACAGCTTCTATTTTAAGGTAACATAGACCTGACTGATGTGCTAAAAATTTACTGTAACCTGTAAATACAGTTAAAATGTTCCTATTTAGATATTAATAAAGTCTATCGTTCCTCCAATTTAAGTAAGTGTTTCAATTTGTTATCCTCAATGGGAAAGAAAGTCTCAGTCATTAGAGTATTTTAAAAATAGAACAGAGTGTGTACAGGAATATGCCGAAAAAAAGAGCAACTTTCCCCAATGCTCCAATAGATCTTCTTATCTCTAGCAGATTACACTGTCATCTGTGTGCAATCACTTCAGTTGGCAGTAGTCACAGATGCTTATTCTGGAAATCTCATGGATGGCAATTTCAGCTGCTGTCCTGCACTTGCGAGGCTTCAGTTTAAGTGTACCTGTCAGTTTAATTTTTCCTGAGCTACTTGTATCTACAACAGTAAACAAGAATAGTTTGGCAGAGCCTTTCAAAAAGAGTCTTCATGTCAAAACAGACAGGTCCAAACACTAAGGCTCTAAAGTCCCTCTAGAAGAAGCCTATATCCAATTGCTCTGAATATCTGTTTCTGAACAGGGAGAGATCCATTCCACATCTGAATACTATCCAATGTTCAAATTGTAAGATAGAAGGAGCCTCTTCCTTCTCTTTTGGGCATCCTTCTGAAGTTACAGGGACAGGCAGGAACTCCTCTGACATGGGAACAAGGAAAGGGACGGACAGCAACCCTGGACAGTGTTCCTCCTCTTTTTCTGAGCTCTTTCTCCTCTGGTTGATGGCCAAAGTAAGCAAGTCAATTCTGGTATGACTCCAAGAAAAAGACTTTTAGGTCAGAGTTCCTAACCTCCTATTTGTGTCTCAGGGAGATGCATTTGCTGAGTCTACCCACTTAGGCATTTTGAGAGTCTGAAAGGTATCCAAGAAGTATCCAAGAAGAGACGTGCTATTTCCAAACACTAGCTACCTCATTGCATAAAGAAGGCTTCTTTGCTAACGTAAGATACCAGGATGAAGCTTCTACCACAGTTTGATTGTGACAAACCTTGGAGAACAATCTCATCTCCCCAGCAGACCGGAACGGTCGCATTTGAAGTCATACACACTTCTTACTCAAATGGAGAGAGCTCAGTGCTCAGCAGTGGCTGTGACACAGAGGACTGAAATGGAATCTCTGGTCCTTCTAATCTGTAGGAGGATATGACCAGCAGGGAAACAGTCTACATGTCTCGGGCAGAGTCTCCCAGAGAACTAGACAGCTATGACTGCAGATGGTATCAAAGCTGGCCAACAGTGGCTAGTCAATCCTGATAAACTGCTGTGAAGACACGTTCAACCTGTCCAGCAAGATCTTGTCAGTACTCAAGCCAAGGTCAAATAAACTTGTTCCTAGGTGACAACATAAAGCTTCCTCAAACTCCAGCTCATGAACTCAGACCAGACGCAATTTCTGGATGCCCACTTTTAGGGTAGAACTATGAAAGACACGTGATGAGGCAACCTGTTTATATGACACCTTTGGACAAAGCGTCTCTCACCCAGGAATCACCTAGCTCAGGTTGAGGCTCCGCTGCAAGGTGAGAATGTCTGTGTACAGGGGAGACAGGGAATGGTCCTGCTCCGTGATGGGCCACAGCTCATCTCTGTGGGAAGGCACAAGAGAAATGTGAAAGCCGCTAGAAGAAGCTGAAGTAGGCGGCGGGGAGGCAGGGCATGAGCTGCTGGCACACAGACTCCACACTGTGGTGGCTGAGATGCACATGGATCTATGGCAGATACCACACTTGCTGAAGGCACTCAACAGGAGAATGAGCTATTTTCCAAATGGAAGAAAAGCGGGATTGGAAAATTATCCCACAAAAATTTTAAACTCAAGCAGTGGGAAGCACATTACTTTCTAGGCTGTTTAACTAGAAAAGCAAATCAGACCCTTGAGGCAAGCTAATTTTATTGACATTAGGAGAGATTTATTTTTCTCTCTTTATCTACAATATACAATTCAGGAATTGTTTCCTGCAGATAAAAGCTTCATTGTTACACATACAATAAACAGCAGTAAAAATGATTCATGCTATTTCCATCTCCAACTTTAATAATGATTTAAAACAGCAATAAGATAAAATCAAAGCTGATCGTCTAAATCAAGATGATTGTTTATTTGTACACTTTAGGTTTTTCTTTCATAGCTTATTATTTGGTTGGAAACTATGAAATACACTGAGTTGCAAAGGGATATAGGCTTTTCAGTAAATGTTGCAGTTTCTGTCAGCCAAGAAGATGTTGCAGTTTCTGTCAGCCAAGAAGATGCCCTCATTTCAGTAAATATGCTGTTTATCAGGGGTTTGTTTAGTCATATATGGTTAATATGCCTTATTTCTACCAATATTGTTTGATCAAACACAATGCATTCTGCAACATCTATTTTTAACCAGTATGTTTGAAAAGGAAATCAATCCCAGATTGGTTTCTCAGTTTTGAATGATCAAGATATTCAAATGAACCAGTGACTTTGTTCTTTCTGCAGGCAGAACAAAGGCTGTTCTATCAGGAGAGGTGTAACATTCATTCACGCTCACTTACCATTTCAGAGGTTAATTTTGCATTTGTTAAACAAACATAAAACCCCTTAAACAAGCAAATAAGTACTTCTAGTCCCAGTCCCATAACCTGAAAAAATTATTTAAAACCAAAATTAATTTCTTAAAACTTTCTTTATAGTTTAGTTGGTCTAATAATTTCTCACCGCTGCATTTTTAGAACTGTCTATGTTTTCGTTCATTTTTAAAATGGTTCTGCCTTCCCCAAACAGTGACATTTGCACTAAGGACCCTCCCCCTCATTAGGGAGAGTATTTCCAGTAACGTCACATAGAGGCTTAATACTGACTTGCAGTTTGCCCTAAGATGACCGTTTTGGATACTACACCTTCCCCCATCTTTTACCATTACACTTAAAAGCAACTGTTGAATACTTCCTTTGAATACTGCAGGCTTTGTAGCAATATTTGCTAACTCAGAACTATGAATGACAGAGGACCCATCCTGTCTGTGTTTCTTGCAAAAATTACCCAGTAAACTTAGGCATCCAGTAGTTTATTTAGAGATGGTCTGAAATGGCTTCTGATTCACTGAAAGGTAAAAGCAATGTTTTCTGCAAATTATTGCCCACCTTTGACAGGATGGAACAGTCTCATAGCATAGAAAAAATTGGCAAGATTTCATTACGTGACTACCAAACAGAATATCCCTCTCCATTTCTTACCTTTATGCTTTTCTTGAACATGTAGCCTGGTGTTAAAGATCCTTTTCTAAGGAGTTCACTGAAGATAACTATTTGCTCAAAAAGAAACACCCTACGCTCCTTTGGTCGAGACTGAACTCCAGAATCCTGCTCTGTCACGTAGAAGGTGTCCTGCTGCAGCAGTTTGCCTTGTGCTGTCAGCTTGCCCTGAGAAGCAGACAAGGCACCAACATTACAAACCCTGACCCACCATTATCCTACAAGATAATCTGCTGTGTTTCGTGCAGTCCAAGTTTTCCAAGTAGCAATGAATTCACGTGAGACCTATCCCCTCTAAGTTATCAAAGCAGCAATCCTGTAAATCAAGAGCTCAGCTTCAGAAAATAACATAGGTTTTCTTTGTTCTCACTGCTGCTGATTGTGTATGTAAAAACAAAACCAAGAGGTCTTTCTTAAGTAGAGTCTGTTGTAAGTAATCTCAAATACTGTTCTCATTATTTAGTTTGTTATTGTAATGCCTTGGATTCTCTAGTCATGAGTTTTCCATCACCCCTTAAGTGAGTAGGTAGTGACCACACATCTGAAGGTGCAAAAACCCAGGACCTACCTGTTTGCAGGAATGTAACAATGCATAAGATTATAAGACAAACTTGACTTCCATTTGGAGGTAAGATATCACACCAGGGCTGCCAAAGCCTACCTTGGCTTAGCCACAAACCACAAATTGTAAACTGTGGGGATATAACTCCAAAGCCCCCTCCTGGATGTTGCCAAACTCGGAGGGAGCTGTTAACATGTTAATGCAAGGTGGCCTTACTAACAGGCAGAACAATCTGCTTCACGGCTTATTTTGCTCTGGCAACAGGTACAAGAAGTGTAATTTAAACTTGCAGAAGCTTCTACAGAGGTCACATTTTGAAGAAACAATAGATTGTCACAGCTTTAGAGTGACATCTACCTTTGTGAATGTCCGCACCAAAGCATGCAGCTCAGCACTGCGGAAGAACAAGCACTACATAAACAGCCAGGAGTAGGGCAGATTGTAGAGACAATCATAGAAAGATAAAACTATTTTCCTTGACCAGTTATTATTATAAGCAGAATGCAAATACGTACCTCAAAGCCTTGGAGGCGACCCAAGTTCATCATGTCATTGCAACGTTTCGGTACAAGGCACATTAATTCAACTGCTTTCTGTTAAGGAAAAAGGATGTTATATTATTACAAGAGAATCAGTGGGCTCCTAAAAGCAAAGTGTCAAGTAATGAACTTCAATGGCACAATCAGTGCCAGCAGTTATTCATGGTGAGGCCCTCATGCACTGAAAATTTATGGCAAAGTCGAAAACGGGATGATGAACCTACAATGCAGGACTGCACCTTCATCCTTTACTTCTGGCTTAAGCTAAGAGAAATACTACATTTAAAATACCAGTGGGATCTTCGGCTATTGTCAAAGGAATACTGGGGTTTTCATTCCTCTACACAAAGCATCAGTAGATAACATAGCACTATTGTCCAGGACATGAAAACATACCTCTATATCAGAACATTCCAGACCAGCCTTTTCACTGTACCTCAGGAAGTCCTGGAGAGAGCAGAAAGGTTTGCATTAAGGCACTTCAGAAAGAGAAAAAAAAAAAGATGCCAGTTTGAAAAAGAAAAAGAATATTCAGGATGTGATTTTTTCTCAGAGGGAACTAATATTAATAAATTCATCTTCAGGGGTTGCTGAACATTATAACCACTTTACAGATATGGAAAAGGGGTGTGGATGGTTGAGGAAAACATCACAGAAAAAACAAAAAGCTGGGATTAGCCCCTGGGAATGCCTACTTGGTCCCTGGTTTAAGCCACAAGACCACACACACTTGAAGATTTTTCATTTCCTTTTGGCATTTCGGGGCACATGCTGCTGTCTCTTTGCTAGTGTGCTTTTACCAAACTGTGGCCTGATGGTAAGCTGCAGGAGACCAGTTCACAAAAGAGAAGAAGCCAGCTCAGAGCGCTGGGACTGCTGCCGATTACAGGGTAGGGTTTGGACATGCCTCATTTTAGATATGAGCTTGAGAGCCCTAGGGACGAATTTTCAGAAATGTCAAATAATTGGCGTTGCGGATAAGTCAGCAGAAGCAAAAGCAGAGTGGTCAGATTCCTTGGGAAAAAAATTGTGGTGAGCTCCCCAAATTTTAAGACATCAGAATATTCTGGAAACTGGTTTTGTATGCTGATTTGAAGAGATATTCAGAAATGGAGGTTATACCGTTTATTAGAAGCATGGCTTATAGCACCAGAGACAGGGTTTATTAACGCACTTCTTTGTTGTGTGTATTTATTGCAATTTAGAAAAGTTGAATGAAAGTTTGCTCTGAAACTTCAGAGGAAAGAAAATTCCTGTTTGAAGTTTACTCTTGAAGAAAATAATTTCCAACAGAAAATAAAAAAAAATTATCTTTTTGGCAAACTCTCCCACACATGTGGCCCTCCTGCTCTCTGGACATTTTCCATGGGACTCCATCACTGTATGCCCATGTTTAAGCAGACTCCTCTTTCTTCTTAATATGATTATTTCTCAGTTAAATCAATGCTGATTTAAAATAATCTAATGCAAGATGCAGACTACAGTTTAGTTAAAACTATATCTTTCCACTCACCTTGAGAAGAAGCTGGTATTTAGTTATTCTTTGAATAGGTTTGATCAGAAAGTCACTGATGGTCAGCCGTTGGCTTATTTCCTGTTGAAGCTCCTAAAAATTGAGGATTAAATACAATCGCAAACAATCACAGAGGAAGACAGAGAACATGATAAAATGTCTCAGCAGAGACTTATTTCCACAGAAAGTTGGCTTGTTCTTAATCTTTTGTTTGCAAGAGGGAATTTTAGAGGATTTAAAAATCTGGCATATCCTATTTAGGCAAGGACTGGGTAAAAGTCATGACCGAGCTGGAAGGCATTGGAAAGCGTAGGATCCCTTCCCCTCTTTGTGCTGATTGAGCAGGACTGCAAGGTCTGGAGACCACTCTTTCCACTGCAGCAGGGATTAGCTCACAAATAAGTCCTGCAGAGAATGCCTCATGCCCTTGGGTGAAAAGAAACATCCTTCCCTTGTTAAACAAGCTTCTTTCACACTAATATCTAAGTGTGTCTAGTCTCAAAGATTTCTTAAAACAGACAAATTTACAGGGAATTTATGAGAGGCACCACCCAGATCCAACAACTTTTGCCTTCTCCTCCATTTGCAGACTAAAAAGTTTTGGACAGAAATCAACGCAGTCGCAGCACTCTGAGAGCCACAGACAGATAGTATTCGATTAAATATTTATTAGAAATTATGAACACGAGTGTTTGAAATCAATGAAATAATAACATATTTTCCTCCACAGCAGAGACTTTAGCAGCATGTCAGTATCAAAGTCTTCTAGCTTGTTTAAGATAAATCCCACAGGCCACACAATAATCTGCCTGACCAGGACTCACAGCCGTCAGTAGCAGTAACACATAACAAGCAATGCTTACCTCAAAGTACGTCTCATACTCAGCTACTATATATTCAGATCGTGGCTTGTTTTGGCAATATACCACATACATGTGTAATCGTCTCTCCTGTGAAAACAAGAGGTACAGCAGCCTGTGAGATACTGGCTACAACTCTGTTCAGCTATTAAAAGCTGGCAGAAAGTTGTTAGTATGTTCTGCATGGTCTTCCTTATTTTTTGTTTAATCAAAGAACTAGTTTGCTGAAGTAGGAAAGTAAATGGTCAACTGCTTCTGTTCTCCCCTTCTGCACCTTAGGCAACGGGAGGTTTCCATGGGAGTAGCCAGTTAGAGATATCGCCACACTGGTAGGTCTGAAATTTGCTATAGAGTTGTGCTCCGGTCAATATCGCGTGAATATGCCAATCATAGCTGTTGGCAAATACATGCAATAATTACATATTGGCAGATATCCTGTCCTTGGCAACATCAATTTTGCCCCCAGAATAAGAAGTCTGCAAGAAGGCAATGATTAATGTGATAGTTCAATCCAGCTGCTCACTGAAGCCGGATAACGACAGGGCTATTTTATGTTTAAATTAGGTTTGGACATGTAAAAGTATCAGGTTGATACAAGCAGATGTTTTTGGAAAGGAGTCATCATACCCTAAATGACAATTATACTAGAGATACGTAACAAAATAAAACTTACATGCTTAATAAAAAGTTGTGCTAAACGGTCAGGTTCTTGAAGACATTTTTCCAGTTCAGCCAGGAAAAAGCTGAAAGAAAGCATATCAACATTTCAGAATACTTCTTTAGGTCATCCCATCAGCAAACTAGTTGTCCTTCAGATATATCAGTGCAATTTTAGCGATAGTATTCAATAATAAATGAAAAAGTAAGCTTGGCTTCAGCTCTCAATGGTGGGATTTGTAAAACAGATGAGAGCTGTGAAATATGAAGGTCTTGTCTGGCAAACTATCTTCTCTTTTTTACCATTACAGTGGTTTCAATTTTTGAAAAATACCAATTACCAACTAATTATGTGAGTTGCTTTCCATCACTGAGAACTCCTAAAGTAAAACTTTTCCATATACCAAAATGCTTGCGAAAACTCAACTGAAGCTTTACCAAGAGTTCTCAGTTGCATGAGCAGATTTGGAGTCCTGGTCAATGTAGAAGAAATACAGAAGTTTCCACTTGAATAAACAAATCTGCATGGTTTTGCTGGTGGAGTTTCGGTATGTTCTGGTTTCCCATGATTTTCAGTATATTGCTGTTAGCAACATACTGTAATTCCTAACAGTAACAGTAATTCATGCATACTGTTTCTATCTTGACCTGCAGCTTTGGGGAGGTCATTCGTTCTAGCTTGAGTGCCCTTACCAAGAATATATTGGAATGCCGAAAAGTGAGGTAAAAGCAGCTAAAATAAACTTTAGAAGTGCAGTCAGGTTTTTTTAACTGGTAGACAAACCCTGACAATCTACGTTTCATTATCCTTCTCTTTTTCAGTGCAGCATTTCTGTCTCAAATACCTCCACAAATTTTCAACAGTAGCCACATTGGGTGAGAGGACATGTCTGCAATGGTCTGGTCCCAAGAAATCCCAGAATCTCAAAATAAAAAATGGACACTGGCCAGCTGTCCCAACTATACATCCCTATTGCTACAGTCAGATACAGCTGCTTCCATAACTCAGTCCTCCACAAATGTTAAATCTGCATTTAAATAGACTTCTTGATCCAGATATGCAGAACCAAAACCAGGGAATCCCTCCCTACAAGTTACAGAAAACTCCTATCATCACACTTAAACAATGAATGGCACTGGTAAAAACACTGTTGCAGGTATCAACGTAATATACGGTGAAGCTTTTCCTAACATTTTTTGCTTTGTGCTATGTCCTTTGGAAGTTTAGCCCTGAATGACCTGCTGATGTTCAATTAAAAGCAGTGTAGACATATGGTCACCACATACCCCAATCCTTTATGGATGAGCAATTATAAAGGTGCTTAGAAAGGAAATAAACCAAAAACCTTACTCTTTGTGCCAGTCATAGATCTGGTGAATATTGCCAAATACAATCTTGTCTTTCCCTTTCATATCTTCAGAAACTCCTTTTTCTTCTATCCTCTTCATGAAGCCCTATAGGATTAATAATCAGTGATTAGCAGAGGGTTAATTTGAAGGGGGAACATAATTGAACACCTTTTTTTTCAAAGGTCAGAATTAATGTCAGAATTTTTTTACACTGAAAACATTTAAAATACCTTTTGTGCATTTTAAAACCAGAAACTCATTACACAGTTTGCTTAAAAGAAAATCTTAAAGGATTTATTCCAAATATCTACAATACTTATACAAACAGTTATTAGATGTCATTGAAGTGACAAGTGCAATTACATGATAAAAGTTACACAAAAGCAGTTTATCAAGTTCTTTGCTTCTCTGGTAAGAGAAAGAAGCCAGACTATGTACAGAGTTCTCCCATTCTCCACCATATATATTTTTGTGGGAGCACAAAGACAAGCAGTAAGTTTAGAGTCACATGAGTAGGATTTCCCACACCTCCTGAGAGTTTCTTTATAAGCCTTTGGTGCACTGCAGCCCTGTCAGGTTTGTCAGCACTGCATAATGTAAACAGAAGATAATACAAAGGTCTTCTAGTTTGGAAGCTGTTGAATATCACTGTTAGATGGGCTGATAATTCTCCTTGGACTTGTGAATGCTAAAAGCATTGCTGAAAGCCCATTGTATTCACATGCCTCCACTTCTGAGTCCTTGCTGGGAATAAAACTGGACCCTGAACATGAGGTGATTCTGACAGGCACTCCCTAGGGATCAGCTGGGTTTTTACACGCTGAAGCTTAAAACTACAAATGTTTTTGAGAAAAAGGGGCAAATTAAAAAAAAAAAAAAAAAAAAAAAGCCCAGTATTTTATTTCAAGTCTTTTTTGCAAAACAACAAACCATGGGCCACACACACACCTCAGCACAGATCCAAATTCAGCTTTTGGAAAGGTACTCAGACACAGGACATTAGTCCAGGTGTATACTCAAGTAAATTATGTGTTACCATTACTCAATATGACATCAAAAAATGCACAAAATAAGTGCTAGGAATGGTAAGTTATTCTCCACCACTGCCCTTCAAGCTGCATTAGAGCAGAAGGAGTTTGTCACAAGCAGGGTAGCCAAGAAAAACCTTTGCACACTAGAGCTGAAACCTAAAATATAATATTCGTTAGATGGAAACAAAAATAGTTTCCAAAGGCATTTTTTCCTGTTTCTGTCAACATGTGAAGGGGACCATGGAAGCAGAGTGCAAAATAAAGCCGTTTGTTTCTCATGCTGTATTTTTCGTTGCTGTCACTTTCCAGCATCGTGCTTTTCAGTGAGAAAATATTTTGCATAGCAGAGGTTGCTTGAGCTCACCTCCACAACAGTTCCCAAGTCTTTGACGTAGTCTTTTTCAGTCTGTACCAGCTCATTTAAGACAAACCTAAATTAAAACAGAACACACACTTCTTTAACCATATTGACGTTATTGTTTGTTCCTCTCACCATATATTACCCCACTGTCTTATCCAGGTCATGTAACACGACTCTCTCCACTCACAGCTCAGTGGAATGTAAATGACAAAAACATTGCATTTCAGGTCAGGGTAGTTCCAATTCTCCTAATCACTCTTTTCTCCTACCCCTTTTTCCTCCACATCCCAGGGTGATGCAAGAGAAGCAGCACAACCAGCTGCCTGTACTTTGAACTAATCCTCCCTGCTCTTCTTTGCTCCACTTCCCATGCAGCCCTCCTGATAGCGGTGGAGACACGTCCCAAGCAATTCTGCAGCAAGCAGGAGTGAATTTCTTGCCCCAGCCCCTCTGATTTTGCCCAAGATTCATCAGTTAAGTTTTAATTTGGAAGTTTTAAACACTTGGAGAACAAATTCCCCTCCTATCACAACCAAGAGCTTAATCTTTCAGACGAAGTAATCTATGTGTCTGTGTCAAATGCTTTAATCTGATTTCAGAGCTAATAATGCTGGGCAGGAGAGTCATCTAATGAAGGCCTGATGCAAGCAAACAACAGCAAGCTAAGAAAAAGCCCTTCCTTTGTAAGTCAAATTGGCTAATCACATAATGTTCTTTCGAGGACAATTTCAAAAAGTTACAGCTTGCTGCATACAGTTTGCCTTTCAATTACGCCAATACATAGATTTGGCATGTGAGAAATAAACTCCATCTGTGCTCAAGTTTGCTATGGCAGTAACAAGGCTAACAAGATAGAAGAGTGCTTTAATGTCTAATATCACTCCATTCACATCAATCAGCAGATTGACCCACTTGAAACGATAGGGCTGAGGGCAAACAGTGCTAAGATAAAAGCCTGGTTGAAAATATCTAGAGGGGAAAAAAAAAAGTAGACTGGCATTGCAGAGAAAGACTCAGCTATGAGAGGTTACTGAGAAAATAAATCCTGTTCCTACTGTTCCAAACGAGTCCCTTGCTCAGACAGAGTGGAGGAGATAGTTAAAACACGTGGCAAGAAGAGGTCAAACAGCTTCTTGTTCATTTGAGAGTGAAATCCAGCCCCCTTGGCAGTAGACAGGGCTGGCAGCAGCAATGCCAGATGCCTGTCCTCTCCAAAGTGCCTTGGCAAGTTGTGTGCCTGGGCAGTAAACACGTGTGGGGCAAAAGGCTGCTCTTTTACAAAGCAGCAGCATGTGGCCTGAACAAGAGTATGCTGTACAGTCCCCTCTCGCTGGCTGACCTACTGTGCCCTTGCAGAAGGCTTGCCATGTCTCCTCCATGCACGGAGGCATGCTGGGAGGTTACTTTTTGGCACACACCACCTCCATCTACATTGCTCCCTGCAAACACAGAGAGCTGCTGCAAAGATGAGGAGAACCTCCCTCATCTGCCTACTGCCTCTCCCATACCTGGACTCCCTTCAGTTTGAGTTACTACAAGGATAGATCTGGCCATTTCCTGTTCTAAAACTGAAGCAGTGGGTACTTGTAGTACATAATTCTGCAGTCCATGCAGGCAGGTGGATGGGAACTGAAAATTAGTGCAGCAACCAGGTGCCTATTAGGTAAACAGTAAACCTGCAAATTTACACCTCTATTAGGAAACAGGGTCTGCACCTCTACTCCGTACTTTAAACTCAGCACCAGCATTCCCTCACCTCCCGTCTTCCTAGCAAGCAGAAAAATCAACCTTGACATTCTCTGTTAGCTCTCTGAAGCCTACCTTGACACAGGACCTTATAAGGACTCCCAAATTTAAGGTTTCTAAGATGCATGCTGCCAAAAATTCAAGTTCACTCATCTCCTCATCTGATAACATCAAGCAAGAGCAGGCCGTTGCTTGGCAATTGCCTGCCTTGGTCACCAGCAGGTATTAACTATATAGCTGTATTTAAACTGGCATGAACTGGAACAAGGATAGAGCCTCCTTACCTCTGAATAACTCTGAATATTTGGATAGCTTGGTAACTCTGTATTAAATCTGTACTGAACAACACTACTTGATGAGATGCCTTACTGCTCTTAGAACTGCAGCAATCAAGCCTGATGGAATAAGGGTTTCCTAACACTAAGGCTAACTGCTGGCATGCACGTGCCGGCAGAGGCACAGGAAATTACTGTCCATGCCTGTGCAAGGATTCAACTGCTGTTTTGTGGACAATGGGGGGGGTGTCACAGCTCAAGTTTGGAGCTCTGCTGCCTCATATGGCTACAGAATTAAACACAGTGAGCAGATGAGATACAGAATAAAGACAAAAAGGAGCCGGAGAGGAGACAGATGTCTTGTGCTGAAAGCTGTTAGCAGGTGCTCCTAAACATCCTGGCATTCAGGAAATCTGGATGGAGGCAGCCACTAATTACACGTAGCATGTTGTCAGTACCCCTGCCAGAAGCATCGCACAGTAAAATGTATTAATGTATCTATGCTTACATTGGCAAAGGTCTCTGCACTATAACTGCAACCTGCAGTTAGTTGTCAGTTATCTGATTAATTAATTGCTACCGGAAAAACCCAAGAACCTGCAATATTGAGGAGGTTTTAGGAGACAGGAGTGGGCAGAGATGTTTCCTGTAGGAAGACTCATGACTGTCTTTCTCCCATTATGAAACACATTCAGGAGTATCATGACCCTGCCTGCTACTGGGAGTTGATCCAGTCCCTCACTGTACTGCTTCTCTGGCTCTTACAACAAACCGCAGGAGCAAATGATGGCTTTCACAGACCTGTGATACTTTGTTTCTGCTTCTTTGTCTGCATTTAACTACCTCCTTATCCTTCCCTGACATGTTTTCCTTCCCTGCTAGGCATCCTTCCCAAATGGGCTACTCTTCTGCCTCTTACCTTACCACACTCCAATGAGACCTGTATGTACCGTTACTTTTCCCATTTGATTAGATGATTGCAGTTACCATTGTTAGTGTAAGAGGCCATATAAATAAAACAGCTTCCTGAGCTCTCTTTCATGTAATTCTGGATTGTTTCTCCAATTCTCTGTGTCCTTCAGCAGAACTATGCATTTAATAAATGCTTTAAGCACGGCAAGCTTTAAAGGCATAGGTGTTATTTTTGTTACACTTAACAGATTGTACAGATAATTTTAAAAAAGAACATTCATGAGCTGTCACCAACGGCTGTCCCATCACCATGAACACGAGGGTTTCCCAAACGAACCTTTCTCTTCAGTGACATGTTTCCACCACAAATGCATAGGAATTCTAATAACTAAGGCCAAAAATATTCTCTCTCTCAAAAAATCCTAGTGGGATTCTCTGTTCTTTTCCTTGAAGGTAGCTAGCAAGGTCAATCACACATTCCACTTTGAGAGCTGGTTCACCTCTTGCAATACAGTAATTACCAAGGCAAACACCTCAGTAATACTTATCCAGCTGTTCAGAGGCTTCTACAGTAATTTGTTATCTAGGGTAAAAGTTGTACATTTTAAAGAATGATGATGAACTTCCTGGGTGTGCAAGTGTCTTTATATACTACTTCTACAGCTTAAGAAAAAACAGAAGCCAGCAGAAGGCAGTTTTCCTCCCAGTTCCCTGCTCACTCACTGACTATAAAGTATTTTTTCATGGCAGCTATGTGTCCTCCTCCAGTGCGTATTTCAGAAGCAAGAAGCAGCAAGACAACTTACATCCTGCCTCTCATTGCTTTGGCTTTTTGTTCCTCTTCAAGGTTTCGTGGGGGAGTTGAAGGCGTCATTCCTTCATTTAAGCAGCCAGTGGCATCTTTTAAGCTTCCTCGGTAAGATCCTTCTTCAAGGGTCTAAAAAAACCCCAAAGAACGACAGAATAAACATTATCCTTGAACTTCAGCACCCATGTTATCTTCTGTTTCAACTCAGTCTGCATTCAACACCACAGTGTACAACACCACAGTGCAAAACCCAGCAGAATACCCAGCAATACTTTCCCGCAGGACTTAGTGAAACACAGCAAAGTAGTTTTAAGTTGATATGAGACACCCTCCCAAAAGCATTAAAACAGAGAAGATATCTTTTTGCTAGAAGGTGAAAAAAACCCTTCAAAATTATATCAAAACAACCTGAAAATATTGTAGTGTCTACATCAGAACCAGTACTAGGCTACACATGGTCAGTGTTTCTCTGCTGAAGACAAAACGAAGGCTTTTTGTAGTAAAGTAAAACAGAAAATGAAAAATAAGTAGATGGATACATCATAACATTCCACAATAATTAAAGTGTGCCCAGAGTCCCTGGAAAGTAATTGCAATTGCTCTAACAGCCTGCATGCAGCAGAGAGAAAATAAAATATTCTCTGAAAATACATCCAGCTGGATTAATGAAACTTTTCAATTTGTTAGTGTTTCGATGGAATAAAACTATTTTGAGTAAATTTTCTGGGAATGCCCTTCTCGGTTTCCCATGTCACAAAGAGCTCCTTCATCAGTTACTCCTCATCAAGCACCCTATGAGTACTGACTATCTTCCTGTACCAACATCTCAGACTGGGAAAACACCAAACCCCTCTGAAATGATTTGCTAGATTAACCTGCTTGTACAGACTTACAGTAATTGAACGATCACTATGGGTTTTTTTGTTTTGTTTCACACTCTTCATCCTTCGAGTACACATAAGGAAATGAACCTTTGTAGGCTCATCATAACTCCACTTTAATCCTGACTTCTTAATATAAACTTGCTCAAAGCAAACATTTACCTAATTTTAGAGGTTCTGGGACATGTAGAAGAAAGTTTAGCTCTGATATTAACATTTTGAGCTGTTTCAGGGAAAACTCAAGAGAAGCCAAGACATGAAACAGCTTTTACTCCTTCTCCAACAGATATGGGATCAGACAGTAAGAGTGCACAATACTGAAATTTTTGAACAGATTAAAACTGGAGCATTTTTATTATTACTTGTTCCACTCCCTGTCAGAAAGAGTTGACAAGGCAGATTAAAAGCGACACATGAATATTTGTAAAATTAAAGCACAGCTGTAATACTTCAAGCAGTTCTACTCTTTAGAGGGTCTTTTCAGGGAAGACAGAATACATAACAAATTCATATGTTGTGTAGTAAAACTTCCATTCCTCAGAACAAGCTTTAAAACAAAACAAACAAAACATCCCAATGTGTAACATATTTGAAAGAACATCAACAAGACCCAAAAAGAGTACAGTACAGTAGCTCATGCTCTGCAAAGCCCACTCCAGCCTTTTGACTATGCAGAGCAGAGCCTACATGGCACTGTGAGAGGTAGGCTTCATCTCATGTGGGGAGTAAAAATATTGCACACTCTACTGAGAAGTAGAGCACATAGGGTTAATAAAAGCATAGCAGATGAAGGTGAAAAGCAAGGGAACCAGAAACAAGCGGCAGACCTTAAAGTCCTTCCCTAGAGTCATATTAGCCCTGCTGTGTACACAGTTTTCAGAACACTAAACTTACCAGCTTACTTTTGACCAACTTTTCTATTGCACTGACAAGATCCGCAGCAGTTGGGACATCGGAGGAGCTCTGCCGAGCAGCTAGCAAAGAAGAGGACTGCAAGACACCAGGTTGCAAAGGAAACGCAAGTTAGCAGGATGAGAAGGGAGGAGGAAACCAGTGGTCAGTGAAGCAGCTTCTAAGACAGCAGAACAAATGTGGAAGGGGAGCAGGAGGAGAGGGGACCACATGCATGAGGTCAGGTGAGTGAGTGTCGCTGTATCAGACAAGCATAAAATTGTCATCCACTTCTGGCTGCGCATGTCCCTGCAGCAGTTCCAAGGCTAGGAACCAGGGAACAGCATCAAAGAACTGAAGTTAATTTACAGTTACACTGTAATGCTCTTAATGTCTGTTGGTTCCTCCTTCAAAGGACATCTATGATCTTATGGGCTCTACAAAATCAATCTTCTTATTGCAGATGTAGGAAATTACCCCCTCAAACATACAGACATATTTAATAAATGCAGTTAAGTACAAGGTACACATGGAATTACAGGCAATAGGGGAGGGAAGTGGGGGGAACAAATCATTCCCCTTCCTTTTCCCACAGATCAGTTCCATCTCCAAATGAAGTCAGACGACATCGCATCTGTACAACTTCAGCCATCTAAAATATGTATGCAATCAGTGGAGAGAAAACACCCCTAAGTGTATCATCTAGGTAACTGGCACAGGAGGGCAAAACCACTCTTTGGCAATGCCCACTTTTCCCTACTAACATTAGTTAGAATATGCTCAGTCTTGCTTCTTTATGCTTGTCTGTTATTTGCAGGTATTGGATTTTAGGTGCCTGACATCATGTGATGTCTTTGAATGTCTCCAGATTCAGGTAGGCATAGCTAATAGCTGCAGAAACACTGAGACCTCATTAACGTGCTACCCAAGCAGCCCCCATAGCACTGCAAAGACCGGTCTCTACATGAACTTCTCAGCTTCTTTAGTTTAAAAATTTCGCTTTACATGGGCATCTTCACCCCTTAGTCTTTGTCTTAAGAAACCTCACTTTGAAAACCCGAACTCATGTGATAGCTACAGGAATTAATATTTATTAGCTCACCTGTACCTATATTTTTTCTGAACGAAATACAGACACTGACTAAAACTATCAGCCCTTTGATAACCGGCTTTTGGCAGACTGACGCGAACTAAGCTTGGACAATTCTTTATAAATCCTTTATTAAAATTACTAAAAAGGTCATTCATCTCTCAGCTGTTTAGTAAAGGTCTTCTGGAGAGCAGCAATTCCAGCAAAGTCACTGTACAGGTGCCAACAAACATGCACCTGAGATTAAATAACACTGGGGAGTGAGATGTGGAAATGTGATGGCAGGAATTAGGCAGCGGGCCAGCTCTTTAAGTGGCCCTTTGAGGAGGTTGCTATGTTGAGTGACAGCCCCAGGAGCAGAAAAAAAAAAAAGGCAAAGGAGACCAATCCCAACCAGAAGCCTTGTGACAGAGCAGAAAAGTGAACAGTTTTGCCACTTGTCATCTCATCTTTCACAAATAATACACCTAATCAACAGTTCTAATTGCAACAACAAAAACTACAGGTAATCAGACTGATAATTGAAAAATTAGGCTGGTAATGCAGGAATCTCATACAAATGTAAAAGCTCAGACAGCCTGTTTCACCCGCAATGCGGACAGACACGTCTAGGGAAAAAAAAGACTGGAAATATGGACTTTGAAGAGATACTGGACAAATACATAGACAATAACCATCAAACATAACCATTCTAGCAGGAGTCGTCCAATTTTTGGAGGCACTAAACAGCTGTTGCTCTCACTTCTTTTAACTGAAATTGCTCAATATCTCCAAAAAGTAAATAACTGCAGGATTTCGAAGGGAGCAGGGAAACATTTGCTGCTTACAAGTCTTTCAGGGTAAAGTAAAACTGTGATTGATGAGAGAGTCTAGTTTGTGTTGGGCAAATCAGAAAATGGTATTTCTATTGCCCAGGCAGCAAATTATGAATTTCTAATATGAAGATATGTTGCAATTTGTCTTCATAAGAGCCTCCAGGAGCAGCAAGGTATGATTACTGCTGCCTTGCAGATGGGATCAGGGAAAGGTGCGAGATCCTGCACCATCTCCCACCTACCACTGCTAGTTCCCCATGTGGCTGCTTGTCCAACCAGAGCCCAATCCTGTAAGGAGGAGCAGGACACAAGCTGGGAACTCTGCCCAAATTAACACCATTAGAGAGCTTTTGGCTCCAGCATGACTCAAACATTGCCAGTGTGGTGCTCCTGTGCCAGGGAATTCAGGAGCCATGTTTGTGAGCTTAAGTTTTTTTCCCTGGTGACAAAAAATGGAGAAAGAAAAAGAGAAAAAGGGTTTCAGATGCATCTTGTTCTATTTAATCTTCTCTTCTAGGAGTGGGTGAAGAAACAGGATGCAAAAACACTCCATAAAGGTTAGACATCTGGAGCGGAAAAGAGTTTAATTCACAACATTGGCACTGTCAGAAATGTATTTAAGAAATACTGAAATCACATGGCATGCTAAAAATCAAAAATAGTGACCTGAGCTAAAACAGTTCTGGTTTTCTTTAAAAAAAAAATACAGAACAACCCCCCAAAACCAAAAAGCAAACTAACCCCCAAACATTTAGCTAAAGACCACGGGGAAAAAAGCCAGGAGCAACTGCTATTGTGCTGGGCATGGATCCACCACAGCTCAGCCTTGCTGACCTTTCGCCTCTGACCCTCGCCAGCCAGCCAGCAGCACATGCAGCACTCAAAGGGCAGGAATCCACTACTCCAGCTGCTTCCTTCTGGTCTTGCTGCCACCACAATGTCATAACATTTCCTGACAGATTAGCAGCAAGCCCCCAAATCCTTTCCTTCATCATTCTGCTCCTTGAGTCCCAGAAATATTTGCACCCTTCTCTCTCTCTCTATTTCCAAATTCCTGCCTGAACTTTCCCCAAGAACATTCTAGATTGTTTCTTTTCTGACAATTTATTAATCTCCCTTATCCTCGCTTCTTTGCATGCAGTAATTACAATCAGAGGACAGAGCTACAGAAGTGGCAGTGCTAAAAACAGATGCCAGCAGGAAAGCAGGAAACAGCTAAACAGGAGGATGGATAGAGCTAAACAAGGGAGACGACAGCACCAGGAAAGGGTGGGGGGACACATGCAGATGGGACCTGCACTGACTGTGAACACAAACCACTGTCATAGCTGCAGTCACAGATTCTCACCTCAAGTCCAAGAGAGCAACTAAAGGACTTCACAAGCTGCTGCACCATCTACCACAGCAAATTCTGGCTTAACATTCAACAGACCCCGCTAACCGCAGAGAAGTACCAACAACAACATGGTGCACAAATGTGGGTCGAACAAAGCCTTTCCTCCTGAGAAGGACTTCAGATACTTTGAAGGCTTCTGAACTAACCAGAGCTGATGGAACATTCGATGATTGGCCACATATGCTAGAAATGCCAAATGACAGCACTGGGTGGCTCTTCCATGTGCAAGTTTTAAAACACTCCTAAATGGAGAATGGATGGTGGGGCACAGACTGACAACATCCCCGGACCCCAATCACACACAAAGCCTGAGAGGGCAGCCGAAGCAATTTAACTCTTGGTAAAGGTGAGATTTCTGGATTCAAACAGACTCCAGCATCTGTCCTGCTCTTCAGGCCCAGACTGCCACCAAATACTATTTCTCCTGCTACTGACAGACACCAGTGGCACTCTTAAAACAGACATGGCTATCAGCCTGCATAGAATTTCTGACCACACACAACACAAGCACACGACTGACCTGCCATGAAACTGGATGCCAGGGCTAAAATGTTTATCCGTCATTATTTGTAAATCCAGTTGGTGAAAGGTATTAGATTAGGATTCACACATAGGTGTTTCTTATAACCACAAGCCTAGGCTCTGGATACTAGAAGACCACTACGAGATAGCTGTTTGAGAAATGCACTTAAACATCAAATTGATACAGCAGAAGAGGCCTTACCATCTCATCCTGGGTTGGATCATTGTCAAAAATCTTCATAGGAGGAGGAAGAGGTGTGTGAGACTCCTCATCTGGTTCATCTTCTCCCCAACCCTTCTTGCTCTTCTGGAGAAAAGTTAAATAAAATTAGAAACAGGGTTGGCCTTCTTTTGTGCTTTTAGGTATCCGAGCCCTACCTCCACGCTTTGAGTCTGTTAATACTAATACCAGCTCAATGCATTTGGTGGAGAGAATTGCAGGTAATGCTGAGCATCATGAAAAAGAAGCAATAAAGACATAAGGTTTTGCTGGTTAATCCTGGTGCATTTTAAGAGTCACAGAAATACAGTTTATAGGCCACCCAGCTAAGGCAGTTACAGCTGTCTGTGTGCTGATGGAAAAGTATTTTTTAATGTAAATGAAAACAGCTCCAAGTATAGTTTTGGCTATTTCTCTATTTTTTGGCTCATAATTCTTATCCAGTTTATCAGGAAAGAGCCATTCTGGCAAAGAACATACTTGCAGAGAAATTGCTGCTACAAATACACAGCAGATTTAACAGAAACATGGTTATTTCCCTGAGTGTTTTCTTTCAATAAGGAATTACACTGTCATGGTAGGATAAAGGCAATATGAAACTCCACAAAAGGTGATAACAGCTCCTCAAGAATAACTTCATTTCTATCCTTGGCAGCTTTCTAATAGGCTATTAAAAATATCTCATCAAAGGACAATAATATATGCAGGCTTTGAAATGCTGGTCTATCCATTGCTCTTTGGATGACAATGCTGTTTGCAACACAACTTCAATCGATTCTATTTTACATATGATTTGCTGCTCCCTCTAGACCCTAAGGGTATTTACTCAAGTATGAATCATATACCACAGAAGAGACTATCAGAGATATGGTCTTTTCTGCAACAAACACCAACACACACCTCATCTGCGCTGTCTCCTTGAGGAGTGGTTTCATCTCCAGTCTTTGGTGAGCCGAGGTCAAAGCTCTTCCTGCCATCTCGCACCTTCTTTTGTTTCTTGATGTTGCTCTCAGTCTTCCCGCTGTTCAGCCGGCGCACAGGACTAGTCAACCATTTTTTCAGTGTGTTGGTTGAACGCTTGGGGCCAGGAGAGCTCTGGATGGAGTTGAGGGATGGCTGAGGTTGTAAGTTGGCCACTGAATCAGACTTGCCACCATTGTCACTGGAAGAAACTGAATACGCATCTGGAAGAAAACAATGAGGTGAGAGATTATACCAGCACCTCCTCTATTTCTTAGTGCATCAAACACTTGTCAGTCCTAAGTATGAAAATCCAAGCTGCCTCAATGAAAGGTTTTGTGGCCTATGGACATTGTGTAAACTTTACTGTATGCCAGACAGAGGAATATACCCTGCAGTGGGCATTTTTCATAATTTGACACACTTCTCTCATTTCCTACCACACTATCTGTCCTTATAAAAGACTGCAGACAGCAAAGTTATCTTGTTTTTGATGAAAGTATGAAATTCAGGCTAAGTGCTAAATTTCTCAGCTCCTTCCCACAGATTTCATTGAGAGCTGCCAGGAGGAAAATAAGCACAAGAAGCAGATTACTACAGGAGAGCTGACAGCCACCAGCACTTTGTCAGTTCTGATTTCAAAACTGTTTCTCAGCCATTTCCAGACCCCAATGACTTTACTGTTAGTTAGACTAATTAACTTCTGAAGGTTATTTGAAGCACCTTAAAATTATCTCCTTTGCCCCTGAAAGCAATTTGTCAGAAGACTTCACACCTTCCCTAGAACTAAGAAACTGGAATGAGAAATTACAAAAAATGACAAGTTCTTCAAACCGAAGGAAACTCCTATTAAGGAGATCCAAGGCAGGCTGAAAATTAAAAGAAAATTTCCATTATATCCAAGCAGGAGATGCTGCTGAACTGTACCCAACCACAATTATCAATACACATGTTCAGACTAGCACCTTAGAAGCGGGTGCAACATCCCTTATCCTCCTCCCCATCAGAGGAACAGACTAAAGATGTGCCAATGTCAATAAATCTTTAAAAATAAAGCAAACAAGTTGCTTGAAGATTTCTCAACTGCCCTTTAGGAACAATTGCATTGCTTTCACCTTCATGAAACCATGGCAAGGCAACTCTCTTCCCAGGAGCAACTGGGGACTGAGATGTTTAATCCCACACAGTTTAAGAAGAATTTTTTTTTTTCAGAATTCAAAACTTGTCACACTCCTGTAAGATTCACCTCAGATGGTACATCAAAAAGCAATTAACTGGGGTAAAATGTTAGGCTTTTAGAACATAAGGAAATAATTGTAGGAAGTCAAAGTTCATTTCCCAGACAGGAAGAAAACCCAAATAATCTGTCTTCTGATGACCAAAGTGAGTGTAAGAGGGGCTGGAGGGAGGACGGATCCCAGGTGGAGCTGTTGGAGTTTTTCCTGACATTCCTCCATAAGGACAAAGCAGCAGTCTTATCTCAAAAAGGCTGGGCTTTAGCCAGCTCCTGTTGATGTTATTTCATGCACACGAACTAGCATTAAATCAGCTACCACAAGATAATATTTGTCAGTGGCCAGATTATCTTCCACTCAATGGGCTTTAGATAGTCTCCTCTCACAGGCTACATGTGATGCTCTGGGAGTTTATCAGCACACCTTGCGTCAGCAGCATTCATGGTTTTGCAATGGTGATTTTGATTTTCCACGTGCAGTCATCCCTCCATCCCCCACAGCAGCCAAAAGCCCCACAGGCAGTGGGGGAAGCTTGAGGGCTCCTCGTCAAGGACTGCGCTGAGAGGGGTGCCCTCAGGTGCCTGTGCTCCCACTGCCACTGCAGGAAGATTAACTTTGGAAATTACTGGTGCAACAGGAGCCAGGCTGCAGTCATGGAAGCAGAAACGCTGGAAGCAATCACTCTGTAGAGGCTGCCACTCTCAGGGATGATTTGGAGCAAGCAGCTGTATCATGGACTCACTGTGTTTGCTGGGCTCTGGGCTTGGGGGAAGGTTGCGAACTGAGGACAAGCTGATCTTCCCAGATATTGGTTGATTAATGTCTAGAGAGATTTTTACTATGACTTGGAAGTAACACATTCCAAACCTCTACCGCCATGATGGCACCTTGCCAACATACCTATCAGTGAGGGATGAGAGCTGACAGGAGGCTAACTGGAACCTGGGACACCCACCCGTCAAGGATTTGTTACAGAGACGCACATCCCCAACTCAGCCTGGCAGACTCGAGGCAGTCAAACCCAGGAACCCTAAAGACCATGATGGAAGAGGCAGATACTTTCCTTCCCACCAGAAAACACCTCTGGTTTTACAAGCAAGGTCAGATCCCAGCCTTGCTGCCTCCCTCCCCTTGTCCCAGGTGGCACAGCCATGACCAGGGCACGGACAGACAAACAGCACCTCTCACATTGCACCACTCTTTGCTCAAGGCCATCCCGGAGAAGTGACGGTCAGTCATCGATCCATGTGTTCCCAGTGAAGGCAGTAGGTGGGCAGAAACAGCCCAAGTCCTGAGCTGGCCCAGAGTCCACCCTACCAGCTGGCAGGAATTTTGTCTGAAGTTTAACTGAGAGCCAGGAAATCTCTGCAGATTGAACATCAGACCTTCAGAGCCACAAGCCATGATGAAAGCCAACCCAAAGGTTTCCAGAGGGAGGTGTGTTACACTGTGCACTGATCGCACTTGAATGAGGCTCCAGATTTTTCCACTCAAGGCCATGACTTTGGTGATGAAAAAGGGTGTTTACCAAGGGGTTACTAAATCTTGGTCGTGCCATGCTCTATACAACCCTGGCTGATACGAAGTCTCCTTCTTTCTCCTTGTCTGCTGAAGTGCCCTAGCCAACCACCATAAGGCTTCTGAGACAGAACCCAGGCTTTGTGTGACCCATGCAGCCCAAGACCGGAAAAGTGGCCTTATCTCACCTTTACGCGGTGATGTAGCTTCCACCGGCTGGAGCATAGGCAAGAAGTTGGAAGAGAAAGGCTGGTATAAATATCCCTGCTCCCCAATCACCATGAGAGCCTCTTGAGGTGGGGTGAGTCTGCCTTACCCAGCATCCTATGCATGTACAGAGCAGTCTCATCTCATCACCCCACTTCCTCACACCACCAAACACGCACTATCCAAAAACCACACCAGGACTCCACACACAATATTCATAACCTTTTTTCCTTTTCTATTTTTAAAGGAATGGCAAATATGGAAATGTTTGCTAGCAAGTCACACTTGCTGTTTGCCAGCCCTGCTGAGAATGACTTTCTTTGAATATAAAGCAGGTCACCTCAACATGGGCACAGAGGCAGGAGTGGAACTCAAGAGCAGAGCTCACAAAACGAGACACAGAGACATGCAGCACAAAAAAAATCCGCCAGGAAAGACTTTGGAGACAACCTTCTAAGCTGTGCTTGTATCAGTTTCACTGCTTCCATGGCACATACGGCTGCAAACACACTAATCATGACACTTGATACTACCCTGAGATCCAGATACCAAGTGGGTCCACAGCAGAAGAGGAGGATCATTGTGCTTTTCTTGCAAAGCACTAGCACATAGGAGCTCTGCAAACTCTATCGGGAGAGCTGTTTGGAAACACAGTTTGCTTTAAAAAAGCCAGAGACTACTTTGAAAATGATGCAGTGGCACAATGTGTGGTAATTCAGGCAGCAGCCGCTGCCCGCAAGGACCAGCAGAGCAGTGGCTGCTCACACACTGCAGCAGGTCTGCAGGAATGGCTGGGCTCAGCAGAGAGCTGCAGCGAGCAGTTGTCCTGCCACCACTGCCCTGGGATGCACGCATCTAAAAAAAGGTATCTGGTGAGGCAAAAAAGGGTGTAAGGGAGGTCAGCAGACTAGTGTGGCTACATTGATTTCCTGGCCAAACCATTAATTTAGACAGAAGAAATGATGGTTTCCAAAACAACCCTAAGCAAATCTCCAAGAAACTTCTGGCAATAGGACTGTGACAGATACTCAGCCAGACCAAAGAGCTTTAAAATTCAGAGCTTTTGCACTGCTGGAGGCATGAAATCTTTGTTATCGTTGCTCAAATGAACAGACAATTATAAAAACACCACTCTTTTACTTGAAAAATGGAAGGTTCCAGTTCTGTGCAACTTTGGGCGAAAGGAAAAATGAAAATCTCATAGATCTGTTTTAGAGGCACAGTTGTATTCCCATAGTGGGAATTACTGCTGGAACAGAAATACAAGGCACTTTATTTTTACCTCCCTGTTTCCCAGTGCATGCATGGGAGGGGAGGTCTGCCTGATCAGGCTCGTGCAGCACTGGACTCATCTGCAGGAACTCAGCTCTCTAACGGGAAAAGGGGAAAAGCTTCTCAGAGCAAATCAGAAGAAAACATCAGGCTTCTCTTTTTGATCCATATTAACCACAGACCATATGTGATAAGAAGGAAATACGCTTCCACAACCCAAAGTTAATACAGAATATAGCGATGAAGACAGCTGACTATGGCAGTACACAACCGTGGTTTAGGTGAGAAGGAGGTGAATCTTCTGATTTATGTACGGCTCCATTTCTTATTCCAGAAAAACAGCCGAAGAGAAAAGGATTTTTCCACAGAAGTCAAAGAAGATGAACCAGAAAGGGAACTCTGTAATCCTATTAGCATGTGCGTTTAAATCAACTATTTTTTTTTCAAAAATAATTCACTCATGAATGAAAGCCAATAATGACAATCTGACAAACAGGCACAGAAATTAGCTCAACAGAGCCCATTTTCCATATTTAGGGATTCCTATAAAATAACATTTCTGACAAAGTCAGAATTTAATCAGATGTAGGTGAAAGACTAACTTAGTCTTTACTATAGCTATTACGTTGCGAAGAACAGGAATGTTACCAGAAAACCTTGGAAAGCAGGAGCCATCTAGAACCACCCCATGCACAAACACAGTCACTATGTTAGTATTTCACACTAAGCAAACAAGAAGCATCTAAACCATCAAAATGCGCCTTCCCCTGCCCTTTCCAAGAGCATCTCCTTCACCACAGAGGCTGAAGGCTCCAGTCACACCTCTCAGCCCCTTGAGCCTTTATGTTCTTACTGGGGAAACGCTGCTGTGAGAACCACTTTGCATCTGCTTGAGGAACTTCAGGGTGAAAGCTCTACTTGGCAGATGCAAAGACAGCAGAAAGAGGTATGAAAACTGCTTCTTCGGTCTCTTCTGTGCTTTTGTATTGAACGTCCAAAACATGTTCAGTGAAACATTTTTATTGGCATAAGTCAGGGTTACAAAATTTTGTGGCTTAGGCAGATGACAGTACCAATCCCGTTTTTAGCATTAAAGCTGATTCTGCCTGTAAAACCTGGCATGGATTTCCAAAACTTAAGGAAGTAACAACATTTGGATAAATACAAAGTCACTTTACAGCTATTCCTCAAGTGAAAACACTAGTTCATAACAATGTAAATAATGACTCTAACAACTTTTAATGTCATCAGATAAAACTGCCTCCTCAAGCATTGCCTCTGAAAAAGGCTCCAGCAAAGAAAATAAGTGAACACAAGGAAATTTTCAATACCTGTGTCAGGCAAAGATAGAGGACAACTGGCATGAAAAGACATTTAGATCAGAAGCACACTCAGCTTTTGCAATGGAATTGCAAAACTTGCCGTGGAGTCTTCCACATCTCCCCATTCACTCCCAGCTCTGCTCAGCCACTCTACACGTGCCTAACAGCAGCATTGGCTAGAGGGAAAAGTGAGATAAGACCATGCAGGACCCGGTTTCACACCAGAGGGTAAAGACATGGTCAAACTAAGCCACTGAAATCTAAATGAAGATTTTGCTCCGAGGTTCAAATATCCTCCCTGACTTTATGATCTCCTGGAAAGGAGCAGTATTCAGAAGGTTCAACGGAATTTTCTGTTTGTGCCTTGCAGTAACATTAGAAGCTTCAAGTTGGAAGCAATGTCAAAAGGCACGAATCAATCTGGCAGGATTGTCACAATTCCACTTATGTGGATGAAATGATTTCTTGTTCAAACTCCAAAAAGAGTGGCATGCAGTTAAATATTTTATGCACAGATTTCTAGTCCAACAGAGAAAATAGCCTACGCTGGTAAATGCAGTTGTACTTGACATACTTTTCAATCACTGTATTGCAAAAACTCAAAATCTGACTTTGCGTTTCACCGTCAAACATACAAACAAAACTAACTTCCAAAAATAGCAGGGGAAAAATAAGATCGGTTCTTCTCCCCGGTTCTGTAGGGATGAAGTCAGGAAGCAGCTGGAAGCTGAACTTGGCAAGGGAAGTAAAGACCAACAAGAAGGAGTTTTAAAGGTATGTCAATCAAAAGAGGAAGATCAAAGAGAACATACCCCCACTTATGACTGGAAATAGGGATCATATATCAACAGATGAGGAGAAGGCTGAGGTACTTAACAACTTTTTTGCCTCAGTCTTCACCAATGACTGCTCTCCTCACCCCTCCTGGGTCATGGGACAGTAAGATGGTGATCAGGGAGTAGACTCCCTCCCACAGCCAAGGAGGATCAGGTTCGCAAACACCTGAGGACCTGAACATATATAAGTCCATGGGGCCTGATGAGATGCATCCCAGAGTCCTGAGGGAATTGGCAGATGTGGTTGCCAAGCCACTCTCCATGATATTTGAAAAGTCATGTCAGTCACAAGAAGTCCTTGGTGACTGGAAGAAGGGTAACGTTGTGCCCATTTTTAAAAAGGGTAGGAAAGACGACCCTGAGAACTACCAACCTGTTAGCCTCATGTCTGTGCCTGGGAAAATCATGGAACAGATCCTCCTAGAAGCGATGCTAAAGCACATGGAGGACAGGGAGGTGATTAATGGCAGCCAGCATGGCTTCACCAGGGACAAGTCCTGTCTGACCAACTTGGTGGCTTTCTATGATGGGGTAACCGCAGCACTGGACACGGGTAAACCAACAGATGTGATCTATCTTGACTTCTGTAAAGCCTTTGACGCAGTCCCACACAACATCCTTCTCTCTAAATTCGAGAGACATGGATTTGATGGGTGGACGGTAAGGTGGATAAGAAACTGGTTGGATGGTTGTATTCAAAGAGTAGTGGTCAATGGCTCAAAGTCCAGATGGAGATCCATGACAAGTGGTGTCCCTCAGGGGTCCATACTGGGACCGGTGCTGTTCAATATCTTTATCAATGATATTGACAGCGATATTGAGTGCACCCTCAGCAAGTCTGCGGATGACACCAAGCTGAGTGGTGTAGTTGCCACACTGCAAGGAAGGGATGTCATCCAGAGGGGCCTGGACAGACTGGAGAAGCAGACCTCTGAGAACCTCATGAGGTTCAACAAGGCCAAGTGTAAGGTCCTGCACCTGGGTTGGGGCAATCCCCGTTTTCAGTACACAATGGGGGATGACGTGATTGAGAGCAGTCCTGCAGAGAAGGACTTGGGGGTGCTGGTCGTTGAGAAGCTCGACATGAGCTGGCAATGTGCCCTCACAGCCCAGAAGGTCAACCGTATCCTGGGGCTGTATCAAAAGCAGCGTGGCCAGCGGGGCAAGGGAGGGGATTCCGCCTCTCTATTCCTCTCTTGTGAGACCTCATCTGGAGTATTGTGTCCAGTTCTGGAATCCTCAACGTAAGAAGGATATGGAGCCGTTGCAACAGGTCCAGAGGAGGGCTACAAAGATGATCGGTGGGCTGGAGCACCTTCCCTATGAGGATAGGCTGAAAGACTTGGGCTTGTTCAGCCTGGAGAAGAGAAGGCTCAGAGAAGATGTTATAGCGACCTTCCAGTACATGAAGGGCCTACAGGAAAGCTGGAGAGGGGCTATTCATAAAGGCTTGTGGGAACAGGACCAGATGGAATGGGTATAAACTGGAGAGGGGCAGGTTTAGACCAGACATTTGGAAGAATTTCTTCACTATGAGAGTGGTGAGACATTGGAACAGGTTGCCCAGCGAGGTTGTGGCTGGCCCATCCCTGGAGGTGTTCAAGGCCAGGCTGGATGGGGCCTTGGGCAGCCTGATTTAGTAGGATGTCTCTGCCCACGGCAGGGGGGGTTAGAACTACACGATCTTTAAGGTTCCTTCCAACCCTAACTGTTCTATGATTCTATGACTCCAAGACTAAAACCTAAATTAATCACACAATATTTAGAACACACTATTTCTTCATTGAATAGCAGGTATTTCTTGGATGCAAACAAGAAGAGCTGCTTTGAGTTAGATATTGATCTACATCCAAGGGGATTTTGCTTATGGGTTTTACTTTGAGAAATGGTCACTGATCTGTTGGTTTTAATATTCAACTTCCTGATCATTACTTCCAGGTAGAAAACTAAACTGAGGAAAACAAGCACCCAGCTAAGCAGGGGCAAACACAGTCACTCGGAGAAGCTCATTTTTTGTGTCAGGTAGCAGCTCACCCCAGGCTCTCAACAGTCAAGGAGATGCAGGTAGTTCTACCCAAGGGTGATACGGAATGGGAATCACCCCCTGCAGGAGCCTCTTTCTTTCCATTAACTACAGAGGGAGTCCAAGGAAATTACACCCTTAGCTAAATTTAGTTATTGTGAATCCCCTTCCCACATTTAAGTATGTTTCATACCAGGCCGATCTCACAGCAGGAAATGATTAGCTGAAGTTAAGCATCTGAAAATTCACTTTAATGAGCAATAACTCATGGCAACACGCCATTAGCTTCAGTTGAATAGCTTTTATTTTTAGTTGGTGTTGCTCAGATGCCGCTTTCATCCAGTATGTGCTGGGAAAACTGACATCCCAAAGTAGTCTCCAGGTCTTGGTTGTGCCAGTCGGAGTGTCAGGGCTCAAGAGCTCCAGTTCCTGGAGGTCAGAGAAAAGTCACTGGAGTTCTGGGAAAGTATCAGCGAGTGAGATAAAACCAAAAGCCTGGAGAAACAGCAGAGAGGCGTGCAGTCTCAAGAGACCTTGCAAGAAAAGTTACTGAAATCCTGAGAGCGTGCTGAATGAGTGAGCAGCATCCCCAGGGAGAGAAACAGCACAAGGGGAAGGCACAGAGAGCGAGCCTGCTGAAATAAAACATGACTTCGTTACTGTCCAAGAGTGCCTATCGAGAGAGGCACAGCTACAGAAGTCATCTCTCTATTGTATCTGCTGCTTCATGTGGGCCTAAAGCTATTGGCAGAGATGACTATAGGGAGAACGCAGGGAAAAGAGGAAGATGAGTCCTCAGATGAATACAGATCAGCATTTAACCGAGTAGCTGCTGCGCATGAAGGCGGAATATGTCCTTGCGCCTCTGAAGAGACTCTCAGGAAACTGTGCAACTCAAGCCCACAGCATCAAGCACTTGAATAGCAGCCAGAACATCTACGGTCCTCCCTGAGTGTCCCACTGCGAAACGCATTTCCATATAACAGCTTACAACTGTCATGGGTATCTACAATTTCTCTGGTGGGAGGTTTCAGTCTTTGTTTCTCCATTTATCAGCCTGATAAATTCAGTCTGCTTCAGAATCCCATCTGATCCCTCACATAAGCTTCTGTGAGTACAGGACAGGAATAATAAGAGGACATCCACAGAGTGAATCCACCAACCCACTGGTAAGTTAATTCAGGTCCTAGCCAGCTCCTATCGCAAAAGCGATAGGTACATTATTGGTCTGTCTTGAGTCCTCTCCTATGTCCTCAACAAAGCAACAGTTTTTTAGAACAGGTTTTTACTGAATAAAAGAGTATGGAAAGGCTCAGAAGAAGAGCAGTAGCTGCACTCAGCAGAGTTTGAGGCCAGTTGCAGTATTTCTATGCACTCTATTTCATTCACCAATTCTCTTGTCTCAGGTTTGCACCCAGTGCATGTCCCAGACCAACCCAGAGCACAGTGAGAGCAAGTCATATGCATTTTCTGGGAGTGCACATCAGAGCAGCCTCCCTGTAATGCCTCACAGCTGGGTGAGCAGATTTCTGAAGTCAACAGGCACGCATTTTGCTTTAGCAAAGAAAGAAAATAAAAAGTCAAGACTAACAAGATCCAGAAAGGGCATGTTTTTTTTGGTTTTGTTTTTGAACAAATCAACATTTATTTCAATTTAGTCAAACAACTTGTTGAAGCACTTCTCTAAGTTCTACTTTACATTTTGTATTTACACTGTCCTCGTTCTGTGACAAAAATATAATAATCCCAGATCCTGAAATTTCCGTAAGTGTTGCTAACAGCAAAAAGAACAAAGCCTCAAACACAATGCAAAAATCCCCCTTGGTATATTTCGACAGGAGACTTTTGCACACCCTGTAAAAAAGTTTTAACCCTGAACCTTTATGGAAACCTATATGGGATGATGAGAGGGAAAACATCATGTGTGAAGCTGAACAAGAAGAGCAGCATTTGCTGGCCTTTGCAAGTACACTGTTACTTTTAGCATAAGGAACTGTGAAATGCTTAGACGCCCACATAGAAGCAGACTTTTTAACTTTGATCTAAGCAATTTTGCTCTGCTGGGAGTGTGAGGGTACCAGAGTCGGCGAATACTATCTTTTATCCTGGTGGTGGGCACAAAACCAAACTTTATTACACATGGTTTCCAAGCAGCTGTTCGTACAACACAGGCCTTATTCTTTTGCAAAGTGTCAAGGGTCAGCTTCATTCAGCAGCTCCCAAATTGAGCTGCTGTAATAATTCTGAAGTAATTTCTCAGTTAAAAGACATCATCGCAAAGGTCAACTCTGCCTTACGCTTGAGGCCAGCGACGTCTACGACAAGGTGGACCACTCTGCTGAATGAGGGTAAAGAAGGACGACATCTGAATATCATATTTATGTTCCCTGCCTCAGAGGAAACTGTGGCTATGTACCCAAACAATTCCTCATGGAAACAACAGAAGAGTACCAGTGACAAAAAAAAATTGGAATTGGAAAAAAAAAAGCAAGAACAGAACCCAAAACTTTTTGGGATAGGAAGAAAAACTGCATGTTGAGAAAGAAGGGATTGGTCATTAAACTTTCCAGGCACACACATGGCTCAGAAAGCACAGAAAACAAGCAGAACAAACAAACACAACTGTGTGCATCTTAGCGTCAGCTTCTTTTGCCAAATGCAGTAGCTTCCAACATTCAGCAGCTGTCTCTTGCTTTCTAGTGCTGTGGAGTTCTCTTTGGTACTTGGAGACTGTCAGGAGCTCCGGGCAAAGAGAAAGTCTTTGTCCATTTACCAACCAATTCCAAAGGCGATGATGTTGAATAACTTTACTAAGCAAGGGTAACACAGATGTCTAGGGGGGGGGGGCTTTTCTCTTAGCAAAGTTGTGGTAGGTGCAGTGGAAAACCAAGGCAATCTACATGCTTGTCAAATTGTGCCTAGGTAAGAACAGAGTCCTCCATGAACGTCTCTCATTTGTTCACTCTTAAATTATTCAGGCTCTGACAGCCCCTGAAAAGAAAAGAACGGAATAAGAATAAGTTGCAAGTGGTGTAGGCAAGAGTGGACACCACGTAACCACCAAGAACAAAGAGGTTGGGGTGTTTGACGACAGACACACTGCAGCCGGAGCCTTCAGGGCTGGTGCCCAAAGCAGCTTCCTTCATGCCCTTGTCCTCCAGAAATATTAGCAGAAAAAAAACAAGCTCACAGCAAAGGTACTGGTTGGGATAAATTAAAAGAAGTAACAAATGAAGTAAATGCAAACAGCGGTTTGGAAATAAAACACACAGATAAGAACTGCTGGTGCTTGCAATGTTTTGCTCTTTGAACACGGCACAGGGAAACGCATAAGCAGCTCGAAGACTTAACTGCACACTCAAGACTATCAGTTAGACTTGTGAGAAGCTTGAATTCACTCAGCTTAAGTAGGAAAATCAGAATATCACTTGCCATCCCATGTAACAGGCTCACGTGATCTACATCTTGATTACTCGTTTGACAGCTCTCCAGAGCAGGGAGCAGTTCTGCAAGTTGTGCCAGTCAACAAGTTTATCAAATTTCAGGTGAAAAAAATCACCACCACACTCTGTGTTAGCAAGAAAGACAGGACAAGAACTTGAAGTCTCAGAGAGCATCTGCTGTGTGGGAACAGGAGAGCTCTCGGCAGCACCCTGCTGAGCTCTCAGCCCTCTGAAGCTGTGCAAGTCCCTTAACCTACCTGCCAGCCTTCCCAATAAGGCTAGACCAGAGAAACTCATTCATTCTGATATCTGAAGGGCCACACAAAGCCTCCTATGGCTTTCATCATGCCTACATCATTGCTCCTTGCCAGCAGCCTCCTCATGGAAAAAATTCTATGTCCAGGTTAGTAGAGATGTTCACTACATAACTGCACTGCTTCATTCCCCACTGCATCACTGTGTCTAACAAATAGCTGTAAAAATGCTCTACCAAACAATATATCTCATAAACAATTATCATCACAAAAGCCATCTTCACTATTGCTGAGTGTTTGCCTTCCTTCAGCCCCACCTTTCAAAGTAACTGGGAAAAAGAAACACTTATTTGAAAACAACAGCAAAGGCTGGACTGGTGTAGCCGCAGCAGCTCTTTCATTCTGGAAAAACTTCCTTGAATACGGGTGATTTCTTACTCCATGTTTGGCCTCAGACATTCACCTGCCCAACAGTTTAGCATTTCCAAGACAAGCAACTGCAATGAATATTTAGCAAACGTTAGCCTTTATGTGTTTGTTTGGAGCTTGCCTTGCTTGAGGCTCTTCTTAGACAGGCTGCCAGATCAAATTTTACAGCACCACAGCTCTGAGCATCTACAGACCTCCCACAACAGTCAGAGATGTTCAAGCCTGAGTAATTTCTATGATACTGAGACAAAGTCAACTAAGACGCTGGTGTCTGCTCAGCATCTGAACCCTGGCAGGAGATGTACTCTGCTGCAGCAGAGCTGAAGTTACTACTGCAACTTTCAAAGTGTTTGCCTCCTTCTTGCCTAAAGCAATGATCTTCCTTCTGCCACTCTAGAAAGGATCCCTGTTGATTAACACTTATTCCATTTCCTAAAGAAATCAGCCTTCACATGCTTCAGCTGTGTTTGAATATTGTGTTGATCCTCAGGGTTCAAACTACAAAAGGGACAAAGAATACCAGACTTGAGGCACTTCAATGGCATTAACTGTGAATCATCTTTTTACATTGTACCACTCAGATGCATTTGGATCTAAAACACATTTGCATTTCTAATTAAAACAGATTACCATTTGTAACTAAAGAATGTCTTAAATCAGAATCCTTAGGCCATAAAAGCTAATTGCATGATGCTAAAACTGGATTTCAAAAATATACATATTATACCCCCTGCAGGATTAATTAGGCAACATCTCTTCAAAAGAGTTCTCAAAAGTGTATTTATTCAGCATGTGGTTCAATTATACAGGGTTGTGCAACGCTTTTCGTTGCCTGCCTTAGTGCACGCTTCTGCAGCAGCAGACAGCTGGGGCCTTGTTCATCGGGGTGCTCAACATGGGCAAATCTGATTCGGGACAGCAGCAAACCCCAGCCAAGGAGAGGGAACACACATGCTGGTTTGCGCTCTCTGCCTCACAGGCACCTCAATGCTGCCTTCACTCCTAATGCAAGCCTGCTGCTCCCTGCTGCACAGCAGGCATCACTTTAGCCACAGTTAACTGGTGCCACTGAACAAGATGATCTCAGATATGTGTGCGATGTGCTTCCTAGGATATGCAAGCCTATAAAAGAGTTGAGATCAACTGATAGATCTAAATCTGGAAGCTATAACTGCTGATTATTTGATGGTCATTTTGTCACCAATTTCCTATTTGACCTCAAGAAAGTTTCACAATGCTTACTGAACTTTAATGTGTTTTCAGATAGGTTAAGATGGTACTGCATGTCATGGAGAGGTAAAAAACCTCTGCTCATTAAAACTGCATGTGCATTACAAAGGGAAGATAAAAAAAAACCCCACACGGCACATCCTTGGTTGCTATACTCCGTAGCTGTAACTGTCAGCAAACCTAAACTGCATGACAAAGTGTCCACAGTAGGTTTAGCTCTAACTGGGGATGTATCACTCCTAGCTCTCTTTGTGTGCTCAGAGCTGCTTGCTCCATGTGAAATCTGAAACGCCTGGAACACATAAGAGTGGGGACACCTCCACGTTCACTAAATACAGTCCCTCCCTATCACAAGTAGAAGTTAATCTCCTTCCCAAATGCTTAATTCATTGCTGTCCTGTGCTGGAGCACAAGGGATCTTTGCTTAAAACTGACCTAAAGACTAAACTTGTGCTTTCCTGTATACAGCAACGTTAAATTTCCACAGTTAATTTACAACCTTCCAATACAAAAGATAACAATCTCCACCAGAAACCACCTACTGATTCCTCAGAATCACATTTGCTAATGGGTTCCCAGCACAGGTCTGGCTCCTAGCCCTCACTCCTTTATGCAACATACAGCCTTGCACAGCCTGGAAGATAATTGTGCAGGGATTCAAGATTTCAAAGTTGTTAAAATTCCTACCAGGACTAGCAACGGTTGTAATGCATGGAAGAACAAGCACACTGGGATGCAGTAAGGGCAACAGAATAGCAATTACTAACTTATCATATGACAACACACAAAAGGGGAGATTTATTTTTTCCATTTTTTGAAAGTACTGAGCAACCAGTAAAGTAGAGGAGCAGCCATAAATGTTGGGAAGTGCTGAAAGGTGAGGGAGTAAGAAACACTAAAGCTATAGCGGGCTTTCTGCAACATGACGTTATCCATTCTAGATTAGAGGAAAGCAAACAAGTACGTAAACTGGAGCAAATGCAATGGTGCTCTCCCCATCAAAGAGAAGAAACTCCCATGGCTGTTCTATTACTAGTTGTTGTGATTCAGTTTGCAGGTTCTATTTCTCATCTCACTAGGACTTCATTGATGAAATTTTCATATTTTGTCTTAATTATCTAAAAGGAGTCCAGGTGACCTGTGTGAGTTCCACGTTCTCAGCCTGCCAGGAGGACTGCAGGGCTGGTCCAGGACAGAGCTGAACAAATTGAGAGTCCTGTCAAACTTGACAGGAGACCTGATGGGATGCACTTTAATCCAATGAATGGTTTCTGTTTCAGCATCATCAGCCACATCAAACGTTATGAACTAAAACCAAACAGGTTCATTTTTGGTTTGTGGTTTTCTAAAGGCAAAGAACATTAGCCAAGGGAGATGTTTTCAAGCATATCCCTTTAGGTATTTTCTAGTAATTCTTTACATGTGCTGAAGTCCTATTTACGATCTACAGATCTTTTTTTAATAAAATAGCCAGATGTGCTTCTGCAGTTCATAAAAGTATCATTACATGACATTGAATTGTGTGATGCAATATTAGCAATTGAACTGTTCTGCAATAGCAACTGATATGCAGTGGCTAAACTGGCAGAGCTAGATCTCCTTACTGAATTGAAAACCACATCTGGAGATCCCTGCTGTAATCACTAACTGCCCAATCAATTTTTCTTTTTTGAAAAGAAATTGCAACTTTTGCCAAAGATGAAAACGTTTACATAAAGCCTGTGAGCAGACAAGAATTACATTGAAATGTAACAGTGTTCCGGTATGTTTGGGAAGTATTGTGATTCTATTTTAAGACTGAAACATTTTGAGGTTTGGGGTTTTTAAAATGATAAATTAGTTTTCCTAATACATAGACGAGTTTTAGCAAGGTGTATGCTGACACATAACTGGAAGAAACCCAAATCCTTCTAGGGTCATGTGAAATAACTGCCCTTTCTGTTTCACTTCAAAATGGATAGATTTTATTTCAGCATCCGTGCATTGAATTCTTAAACAATACATCTAACTGGCACTTATTTTATAGGGAAGCAGCATGTTTAGTTATCCCATGTTCTGTGCAGTGAAGAGAGTTACCCAAGCTGTATTTTTCAGTTATCTGTTCTCTTTCCCTTACAATAAAGTCTCCCTTCTTCAGGATTTTGACAAGACGAATAAAGCCTTGTGAATTCTTACATGCTTCTTGGAGTGAACAGGAAGTTTAGAAGCTGTCCCTGCCTAAAAGCAAACCCCTCGTTTCTTGAAAGCTGGATTAATCTGTGAAACTTGAGAATGATCCAGCAACCTGAATAATAAGGAACCCCATCACACATTCACCCCCAGACTAGTAACTGAAAGCTGATCTTTATAGGAGCCCTTCTATCAATTTAACATATATGAATTAAGATCTGAAAGTTTATTTCCTGTACAACTCTCACATCCTGTATATAACTATATATCAAAAGATACGGCTGCAAGATCAGTTGCAAAATGGGAGACGCAAAGCCAGAGGATGAAGGGCTAGCTTGTGTCCAGAGAGTCAGAAGTTGTCTAGACTTGTGTAACTTCCAAAAGAGAAAAAAACCTACTAGTATTGCTTAGATCTCAGGAAGTAGAAGAAAGTTGTTAAAGCATCCTGAACACTAGTCTAAACATCAGATATATAGAAAGAAAGAGGCTGGCAGAAAACAGGAGTGGTGAACAGAGTCATGTGCAGCTACCAGCAGTTAGAAAAACCCCAAACCTCCTGTGCTCTTAGACACTATATTTTGGAGTAACACAGACATATTAAAAACATGACCTGCTGTACGCATAAACAAGGTTTCTACCCTCAAAAACTCTCCTGCAAACCAGTTAAGATTTAACAACACTTAAAACTAAATAATCCTCAAAAGTGCTCACTGCTCCCCCAGCCTGCCAACAGAACAACGGCCAGGCTTCTCCTTCAACCATCTCACTGCCATGTTCAAGGGATATACCCCAAAAGGCTAGCACAGGACTGTCAGGCACCCTTTTGGTACATGCTTAACTCAGGTTTATCAGTCAGGAGAGTGTAAAGCAGGTGTGAGAAAGCACATTTCCACACTAACAAAAAGAGCCGGTTTTTTTTTGTTAACAGTATTCATCTTGCCATATTAATCCTATTTGCTCAGCTGAGCAGCATTTTCATCAACTCTTCTGTCCCTTCCAATAATGATCTGCTATGACCTACTCCAACTCCTGACTCAGCCTGCGGAGGTGGGAAAACGCAGGACTTGGAAGAGATGTTCCTGTTATGGGCTTACCAGTTCCCTCTTAATAGCAGTGAAAGAAAATAACAACAACTCTCCCAAGCCTCACCACAGCTATTTGCTTGTGAACCTGCCAGGAGAAAGAGCCGAGCACAACTCTGGCATGAGAAAGAGACTGCCCACATAAGACCAGTACACTCAATCCTCTTGACTTTACTAAGATGAAACTGATGAGCAACAGATGGACTTCACCCCAGGAGTATATTTGGGGAAGGTAACAGTTTCCTCATACCTCTCATTCAGGAAGGATCAGGAAACTAAGTGATCTTTGGGTGACACCCTTAATTTTACTATTGTTTTCTCCTCTGCCTCAACTTTGACAAAACTGTTTTGGCCATGCATTCCATTATGCTTTACACAGTGTAACCATGGCTCGGCCTGAAACACTAAATAAAATATGGTCAAATTAGGAAATGTTATGGGCTTGAATATATTACTGCAGATCACTCTCTTGCTACCACTCAGCACAAAGGTACCAGTTTCCTTAGCAAAGCCCTGCAGCTCGCTGTAACACAATGTCAGCACCTACTATAAAAAGCATCATCAAATCTCTTTTTACCTAATGAAGAAATAACTTAATATTAACATGCTGTTGACAGTCCTTGTAATGATGCTGGTTTGCTTAACTTCCAGTTAAGGTTCTGTTTCTGACCAGAGAGCAAAGATGGACTAGGTAGCTGGCTGAACTCCCTTTGCTGCACATTAGTCACCATCATTTCATCAAGAAGAGCTTTCTTTGTTAATCTTGCAGTGAAGAGGTTCACCAGACTGAGCCAGTAACAAATCAAAGATTCAGGGAAGGATAGCAAGAAGAGGAAAAGGAAGGAAAGAAAGAAAAAGAGGATGGTAAAACAAATAAAAAAGCAGAAAGAAGAGCAAAACTTAGGAGATAAGAGAGAGAAAGAAGACAGAGGGACGTAAAATTTAAATAAGAGCCTTACTAGGAGAGTACAGTACTTAGTACTTACTTAGTACAGACACAAACCCGCTCAATCTTTCATTTTTAATGCACTGAGATTACAGGTTTGGCATTCAGATTAAATTTCTTTTGTTCTGAAATGAAATGGTTGGATAAGACCGGCAGCCTGCTCAGAAGAGCAACGGTTCAGGAAGGTAGAGGGACATGTTCTCCATTGAAGCTGATATGGCAGATCCATTTAAATCCATCTTCCGTGTTTCTGGCTACCCTTAAGTAAAAAGTGGTTTATATTCTCACCTGAAACCACTCTGCAGCCACATAACGTTTCTTAGAATGGGGTATAATTTGTTGCACTGTAAATAGACTGCACTGACAATAGATTACTTTTAACCACAGTCCCTTTTCTCTGAGCTGTACCTGATGTACTCATAGATAGCTTCTCACGTCCAGCAGATCAAAATATCTCTCTCCTGGTCTTGAAAAGCATTTCCTACACCTTGTTAGTGGTTTCCAACCTCCTGGTGCCTCTTTGGGCAATGAGACACCAGTGTGCCCCAGCTAGGGCTACAACTGAATGAGCTGAACTACTACAACAAAATGTCCTCTAAATAAGGCCATGGGTAAAGCACGCAGAATTTAACTCAGAGGTTAAATCTAAGTCCAATCTCCACCTGATCCAAGCTACATGCACTCACTCTTAAGCGTCAGAGCTCTGCGCAAAGGCAGTACAGAGCAATGGCACTCACCCACTTGGACTCTGCTCTGTGTTTAAAGGCAACAAAGCTTTGACCTTGTCACATTCAAGGCATGCAGCTGACCATTTGTTTTAGAAAAGGCAATTCACAAAGCAGGAATTCCTCCAATTTCTTTGCTTTCCCTCCTCAGGTCTCTTTTAAAGTAGCCTCTAATCTGAACTACAGATAACCGAGGATATGAACTCCATGTTAAAAGAAATTACGCTATATTCAAATACCAGGCTAAGGAGAGTTCAATGACTTTCTAGTTATCAGAAGACCATCAGAATTTGAACCCTCTTATCAGTCTGCTTTCAGGGCCAGTCTTGCAGCACTAAGAAGCACCCCATCACCCTAGGTCGCTTTGCATTTGTGCGTTTAGGAGACGCTGCAAAAAGACTTCCTTGTCCACTCTTGGTAGATTAAGGCCATTGGGCTGAATGAAGGCTGTGCAAGTCTACTCCTCTAAACTACCCCATTTTAAGTCTGAAAGCAAGTTGCAGACTCTTGTTCTAAGGCATTCCTATATTAGGATTCATATCTCTCTATACTTCAGAACAGACAAGTAGTCCTTATTTAGTGCATGCAGGGCACTACAGGGGTCAGAACAAAACTGCAAATGGTAATAAGCGTCAGTTGCTTTCTCTGGATGGCTCCCAATAGCTTTGTACATGAGCAAAGCTGACAGGATCAGAAACTCACCAAGAGAAACAAGCAAAAAGGCACTATCACGGTCTCTACTTCTGCCAAAGACAGGGTAAGATTGATGCAAAAGGGTAGCTTGAGTTATCTGTCAAAATCCTACACAGAAATGCCCACTTACACAATGAATATATTTCATGGTGCCCTGGGGACTTAGGGTTTGGGTTTTTTCAGCTCTGCAGTATTGTTGCTATTGAGGAGATCAAGCACCCACATCACTTCTAAGATCCACAGCACAGAAAGCACTGACACAGCTCGTATTGACATAACCTCTGTTTTAAGCATAGACTGCATGCTCATCTTCTCAATTTCTCTCACCGGATGGTTCTTATTGACACAACAAGACCTACTCAGTTGTTGCAGAAGATCAAGATACATCAGGCATCTGTCACCAGAAGAAAGCAGAGCTGCATTTCCAAAGGCAAAGGGAAGGTCATTTATGGAGCAGCAGTGAGAACAGCTCCACAGTGCTTCACATCCATCTTAAAATACAAACTATAGTCACCTATCTGTACTGCAAGTATGAGACCAACAAGAAGCTCTGATGTAAACAGTGTCCCCCAGAACCTGAGATGACCACTGACAATGCAGAATACATGAAGTTAGAGCTTCAAAGGTCTGGTTAAAGCATCTCCAAGCTTAATGACAAAAGCTGCCAACAACAGTGCATTGATGCTGCAGTCTGAGGCACCCAAATCCCTCATCAAATGTCAGGTTTGGTATCTCCTTATACTCAGGGAGTATTTCAATCATCGGACTAGCTCTGGTTTTCTTTAACAAACACAGCATAACAGATAGGCTTTTACAACTTTTTGCCCAAAGTTTACTACCCAAGGAGAAGAAAGAAGTAAAACAATCTGTATCACAAAACACCTTTTGTTACTAACCCAGTAAATTGGAACCGCAAACACAGTTAACATTTCAAAAGGAGAGAGAAGAGCCAGCTGTTTCCCCATCCCCCTTCTAGAGACAGGCAGCAGGGAGATTTTAATCTGTTAGAATCAACATTTTAAAGACCGGAGCCTTGTCAGAGAGCTTGAATACCGCGAATGGGCCAACACATTAAGGCACAGGCTGCAGTAGAGACTTGGCTTTCACAGTGATTTCGTACCATAACCTTTCTGTTAGCAGCTACAACCAGGTTACAAGTTCCTTCTTAAAGGCTACAGAACAGTGTTTGGTGCATTGATCTGAAAAGTCCCTTCTTTAGCATGAAGTAACAAGTTCTCCCCAGGCTGAAAAAGATCAGCGTCTTACAAAATCACACCAAAATCCATCACCAATGAGTCTGCTGCTGGCACCACATGAGTGTGACTGGTTCAATAAATGGTGAAGCAGAGCTCCAGCATTATAAAAATGTGTGCCTCATAGTAAGCCCACCCGTCCTCAAAGTCATCTTTATCTAGGGATGTACAAATGGCTTCCACGATTACAAAAACCTCTGCATTTAAAAGCTTTAGTGTTTTAAAAAAGGACTCCAAAACAAAAGAAAAGGCAAGTATTGTTTGGGACATTTTTGCTTGGCCATTCAGAGCATACGAAACATTTGAAATACCACACATGCATCTTCAAAGAGCTCACATTATCCAGAACAAGTTCAAGAGCCATAACACAGCATAAAGACTGCAGGCTGGGAAATCTTCAGCCAGTGCGTCTGAGCTGCACTGCTCCTTCTCAAAGCCAGATATTCCTTTTATTTTTACAAGGCGCCCTAGATGCGGTGGCTTTCCCACATCTCAGCCAGCTTCCACAGACCTTCCCACATCACCATACAGAGATTTGTGAACTGTGAGAAACAGATGTTCTCAAAGCATTTTGCTCCTATCCAAGCCCAAGAAAGACAAGGAAGACGGGGCGGGGGGTGGGTGGGTAAGAAATCTTATTTAAGCAAATATTTCTCCCCGCCCTACTGACCTTAGAGTCCTAGGGTGTTTCCTACCAGCAAGGATAAAGTGTATCCTGCCAGCTTCAGCTCTCTCCCTGCTCGTGGCTGGTTCACCCATCCCTGCAGGCAGGCACCCACTCCCTGCCAGGGGGGCTTCCAGGGCTCCTGCTGGGGGGGCTCCAGGGTTCGCTGCTGGGTGTTTGGGGCGGATGTCCAGACCTCCCAACTGATGGGGCTTCCAGGACTCCCTGCCTGGGGAAGGGGGGCTTCCAGGAGCCCTTGCCAAGGGGGGGGCTTCCAGGACTCCCTGCCTGGGGAAGGCGGGCTCCCAGGACCCCTGCCAAGGGATCTTCCAGGGCTCCTGGTGCGGGGGGGGCTCTCAGGGCTCCTGCCTGGGGAAGGGAGGGCTGCCAGGACCCCTTGCCAAGGGAGCTTCCAGGGCTCCTCCTGAGGGGGGGAGGGGCTTCCAGGACTCCCTGCCTGGGGGTGCTCCGGGATCCTCTGCCAAGAGGGCTCTCAGGTCTCTATGCCTGGGGGGGCTTCCAGGGCTCCTGCCTGGAGGGCTCCAGGATCCCCTGCCAAGGGAGCTTCCAAGTCTCTATGCCTGCGGGGGTCCCAGGGCTCCTGGCCGGGGCTCTCCGGCACTCCCCGCCGGCTGCACTCCCAGCGCTGCCCATCCCGGCTGCTCCCTCTCGCCCTGCCCCTTCCCCCCGCTCCCCACCGACCTTTGCAGGAGCAGCAGCAGCAGCACTTCGCCAGCAGCCATCCTACACCGGAGCGGGCGGGACAGCCGCGCCTGCCCGCTTTCATGCTGCCTTCGGGCTGCTCATGGTCAGCAGCCACCCGCCCGCTTGGCAAAAACAACAAATCGCAATAACAAGAAAGTAATAAAAGTTCTAAAGCCAAAAGAACCTTCAGCGAGCCCAGAGCCCGCGCGAGGCGGCGAGCGGCTGCCGCCGGTGTCCCCGCCGGGCCGGGCGCGCAGCTGCGTGGGCGGGGGCGGGGCGGGGGCGGGGGGAGCCCGGCGGGCCGGGGCGGGAGGGGGAGCGCGCGGGAGGGGGTTTGCTGCAGCCCCGGTGCGGGGGGATGGATGTTTGTCTGTGTATCTGTTTCTGTGTGTCTCTGCGTGTGTGTCTGTGCCTCCATGTCTCTGTATATATGTCTCTGTGTATGTCTCTGTGTCCCCAAAAGTCATTAAAAGGCAAAACTAATATTCCTCTGTGCGGGTTCGCAACTTCCCCTCTCCCACAAAGCGCCATCCTGAGCTGAAGCATCACTTGCTAAAACTTTGTACAACGAGTCGAAAGTCGCACCTTGAGTACTGTGTTCAGTTCTGGGCCCCTCACCACAAGAAGGATGTTGAGGCTCTGGAGCGTGTCCAGAGAAGAGCAACGAAGCTGGTGAGGGGGCTGGAGAACAAGTCTGACGAGGAGCGGCTGAGAGAGCTGGGGTTGTTTAGCCTGGAGAAGAGGAGGCTGAGGGGAGACCTTATTGCTCTCTACAACTACCTGAAAGGAGGTTGTGGAGAGGAGGGAGCTGAGCTCTTCTCCCAAGTGACTGAGGACAGGACAAGAGGGAATGGCCTCAAGCTCCGCCAGGGGAGGTTCAGGCTGGATATCAGAAAAAATTTCTTCACAGAAAGAGTCATTGGGCACTGGCAGAGGCTGCCCAGGGAGGGGGTCGAGTCACCTTCCCTGGAGGTGTTTAAGGAACGGGTTGATGAAGTGCCTGGGGACATGGTTTAAGGGAGTGTTGGGAATGGTTGGACTCGATGATCCAGTGGGTCCTTTCCAACCTGGTGATTCTATGATTCTATGAAATTACAAACCAGCCTGTTGAGACCCTAACCGCTTCGCCCTCCTGCTGCCCGCAGCGGACATCTGCCTGAAGCACTGCAGGGTAGGTCCTAACCCTTCTGACACATGAACCGTGATGCCTGAGATCCAGAAGCACAGCTTGCTTTGGAAGGTACCAGCCTGTCATGTTAGGATTTCCCACCTAGAGCACGGAAAACTAGAGGTGCCAAAACCACCCTGAACCTTGCTAGAGGTAGCTGGTAGGAGAGGTCAGGCAGGATTCCAGAGCAGTAGTATCATAGTTTTGCACTATTGCATCGAAAACTGAACAGACCCAACAAGCTTCTCATCAATACATATTGAGAAGAGCAGAGGGGAGATGTGCTGTGCCTTGTCCCTCCGTGTGCCAGGACTTCAGCCTGAGCAGCCATGGCTGTACCCACGCCACAGAGCACTGACCTGGACTAAAGCTTTTGGTTTAGTGTCTGCTGGCTTTGGAGTTAGAGACACTCCAGTGGGGCCAAAGGCTGTTTCTAGACAGGAGGTGAGGGCTGTGGCTTCAGCACCATGTTCACAAACCCACCTCAGGCTGCACCTAAATAGTAAGTGCTGCTGGTCAGAGGGAGGCCTGTGCTGGGTGAATTCATGGAGCTCCTGTGGACACTAGAGCCATTCTGGCAGAGGACTCCAGTGCCAGAAGAATGCCAGAGACCCTCCCTGAGAGACTCCCTCCACCATAAAGGCAAACATGAAACCTTCCTGCTTCACTTCTGCCTGCATTGTAGAAACTGTTCTTTGACTACAGCCTCACCCGAAAAACTGGTAACCTCATAACATGCCTGGAGTGCACAAAAGTTTCCTGCCGATGCCCTTGAACACCAAGGTGCTTTTCAGTACATAAGAATGAAGGGAACCTCAATTCTCTTTCCGCTTTGCTCTGTGCTGCGCCTTTCTTTGGCTTGGGTCTTTGTCTATCTGGGAGATGCAAGGGAATGTCTCTGGGGTGCACTCAGGGATCTTGTGCCTGAAAAAACCACAGCTGCCGCTGGAGAAGGAAGAGGTAGACCGGGAACCAGCTAGGATACCCTGACCCTTCTGCACCCCTCCCTTTCCCTATAGATTGTTCGTCCCTGCCATGGCACACCAGGCAGTAGCTCTTTGGTGGCTGTTTTGGCTATCCGAAGTGTTGGTCAGTAAGAAAGCACCAGCCTGGAACATCTGAGTGATTCAGGAAACTTCTAGCAGGACTCTTTGAAGAAGGGAACTCTTCGCTTCTCTGTTTTCTGCTTCATTCTGCATCTTTCTCTTTTCTAATCCATTGCCTCCTAACACATCCACCTTCTGCCCTATGGGTTTGCTGCCTCCCACCTAAACTCAACCCACTTTGTGTAAACAGAAAAAAAGGACTAAGATGAACATGGTCTTCATGGGCATCATGCTGCCCACGTGGTTTCTGCCTGGATGGGTGATGCAGGCTCTGAGGCAGGAGCAGTGATGGAATCATAGAATCACAAAATAGTCTGGGTTGGAAGGGACCTTAAAGCTCATCTAATTCCAACCCCCCTGCCACAGACAGGGACACCTCGCACTGGATCAGGCTGCCCAAGGCCCCATCCAACCTGGCCTTGAACACCTCCAGAGATGGGGCAGCCACAGCTTCCCTGGGCAACCTGTGCCAGTGCCTCACCACTCTCGTAGTGAAGAAATTCCTCCTTATGTCTAGCCTAAATCTGCCCCTCTCTGGTTTATACCCACTGTTCCTACTCCTGTCACCACAAGCCTTTGTGAACAGTTCCTCCTCAGCTTTCTTGTAGCCCTTTCCGGTACAGGAAGGTTGCTCTAAGGTCTCTCGGAGCCTTCTCTTCTCCAGGCTGAACAACCCCAACTCTCTCAGCCTGTCCTCGTATGGGATGTGCTCCAGCCCTTCTCTGGACCGGTTCCAAAGCTCCATATCCTTCTTATGTTGAGGATTCCAAAACTGGACACAACACTCCAGATGAGGTCTCAAATAATCCCTATATAGCACCTGGTCTGCCAGAGCGCTGCTCTGGTCAGGTTTTAAAAGTCATCATCAGAAAATCTTCAAGATTCTATGATTCTATAGTTCTGCGATTGCTCATCTAAGATACCTGGAACCATCTCCCCAAAGCAGGATTTCACCCCCGCTCCCCGCACCGCTGGGCGCAGCTGCCCGGGGGGCAGCGACATCTGGCGGCGAGCGCTGGCAGCGCAGGGGAGGCTGGAGCGCGGGTGGGGGCTGTGCCAGGGGGACAGGGGGGACAGGGGCCTCCCGAAGGAACTCTGTAGCTTTTGTGATTGCAGCCGAACTTAAAAATTAGTTAAGGAGCAATCTCAGCTCTGAAAAACTTCTTATTTAAACCGTAATGGATGTCGTGATTGTGTGGGGGGAAGCCGTCTGCCTGCCCCACTAATCTACAGTTCTGGTCCGTGAAGCTGTATCTGAAAAGTTATTCTTGGAAAATCTGTGTAGCTATGCACATGAATCATGCATGCAATAAATATTTCACAAAATAAGACAGAAGGACAGATTCTTAATAATCACTTCATATCACTTAGGTCCTATAAAGCAGAAGAGGTGACATGCCATGGGCACCATCTAGATCACCTTTAGCTATGGGTGAGCAAAACTGTACGCAGCATCAGCGGGAATTACCCTGCCGACCGGCTGAGCCTCTAGCTTTAAGGAGGGAGTTCAGCCTTTGGGAAGTAGAAATGTTGCAGAGATCACATGGGGGAAAATCTGCACAGTTCACTTGGCCCGGGTGAGGAGGGGCTTGCCTGGATCTCAAAAGGTTCCTCAACAGCCTCAAGTTGCACCAGGGTAGGTTCAGATTAGACATCAGGAAAAAAAACCTGTACCAAAAGGGTTATCAGGCACTGGAACCGGCTGCCCAGGGAGGGGGTTGAGTTACCATGCCTCATGGTATTTAAAAAACGGTAGATGAGGTGCTCAGAGACATGGTTTAGTAGTGGACAAGTATGGTTGGGCTTGATGATCTCAATGGTCTTTTCCAACCAAATGATTCAATGATTCTATGATTACTTAACCTCACTTCCTATGTTCACGTTATATTTTTCATATTATTATTGGACAGGGTGCATTAACGTGTGATTCTGTGGTCCCTGAATAACCTGTATGTCCCCTGGCAAAGAAAACATTCCTGCCCTTGCTCTAACCTGCGTCTGAGTCACAGGAATTCTTCGAAGTAACACCTCCCGGCATCGTGCTTCAACCACAATCACTGTCATCTGCAGTGGAGTGGCTGAGACAATTTTGGGGTCCTGACTTCCTGCATCCGAAGCAAAGGCTATTAGCAGTGTGCCTGCCCCGTGGGCCAAGCGTACTGCCTTGTGCACTGCAGACAACGGAAGGGAAAGCATCTCAGTCTAATGTCAGGACGATGAGGAAATTAGTTGAAATTACTTCTGTGTGCTCTTAAATACACCTTTAGAAAGTCTCCAGGCATAAGAGTTGCTTTCATATGAAATCTGAGAAAGTCTGTAGAAATTAATTTTGCTGTAGAGGGGAAATAAGTTATAACACTTTTACCCAGCTGCCTGGTGCAAGTTTCGGGGTGAAAGATGGAACTTTCTTAGATTATAAACTGAGGAACCTTTCTGAGGGAAACACAGGACTAAATAACTAGTAGATATAAGCTGGCACGGCTTCACTTGGGTCAACAGAAATGCAGTGAATGGCCTGGCCCAGATTGCCCTGGAGGTCTGTAACGCAGAACAGCAGCAACATTTCTCCCATAGTAGCAGGTGCTGTTTCTTTCCCCCGTCACGTATAGGATAGATAAATAATGTAACAGCCGTCAGGAGCATCTGTTCATTACTTATGCAAGTCAATCCTACATTTTGCTTTAGGGTATAAAGTGATCTCTGAAGAAAATCCATCCCTATGGGCACCACTGTCAGGGAGTAAGATGTATTATGGCTGATTTATTTTTTTAATCCAATGAAGCTTAAATATTAGCTAATCATTTCTTTGGTAGGAATAGGTAACCAACTATCTAACAGAAATAGCTCATGGATGGTAAAAGGAAGATGGATTCATACAGCTTATAATACATTATTTAAATATTTGATATGACTTGCAGAGACGTATTCAGATAGTGCAAGGACACGCATGAAATTTAAGCTTTGTTAACAGGGGGAACTAAGAACCTCTGTGGAGCAATTCAGATGGTGTGGGCATGACAGTAAACATGGATGAGCCAAGGACCAGTCAGTAAGAAACACCAGGAGCAAGGACTTAGCAGAACTTCTTTTCTGACTATGGTCTACTTGCAGTTCATGGAGAAATCAAGAGTTACACATCAGCTTAAGAAGCCCAGTAGTTGCTAGCTGACTAGTTTCACTACTGATTCTCCCACTTGCTTTCTGGGTGACTTCTAGGGAAAAAAATGACCGTTTCATGCCTCTTTCCCAGTGTGCAACAAAAGAATACTAGCATTTCACTCACATTCCCTTTAAAGTGGTTTGAGATAGAGATTAGACATTCTACACTGAAAAACAAGAAGAGTTGTTACTGTTTGAAGTATCTTGAAATGAGTGTGCCAAAATACAGCTCTGACATTATCAGCCTTTAGACAGAGTATTAAAAAGCACCTCAATCAATGTCTTGCCTCAAAACGTTACCCACAAAACCAGGTAAATCTGAGCAACTGAAGGGAAAGCAGACTGGCAGCGTAGAGCAGTCCTTACTCAACCAGCACATTTCAGTACATTATTCTTGGCTCTGGCTCCAGCTATTTTCAACAGCACTAAACATTCATTAGATTAAATCAAATGAGCCACATTCTTTAAAAATAGCCAGAGCCTTGTTGAGCCAGTTGGAAAAAACAACAACTTTATTGGGTATTAAAACATATCAAATAAATTAAAAATAAATAAATAAATAGAGTCATATTCCCTCCTGGCGCAAAGGAGCACAACTCCAAGGAGAAGGTTTTGGCTCCTCAGTTCAGCGCAGTGGTAGGTAAAAGAAGAACATTCTCAACTAGCTAAGACAAACAGATTAAGAAATACAGACAGTCTAGCAGAAACTTGAGGCTGAACTGCCACATAGGCATATGTTCAGCAAATGTTAGGATATATCATTTCTGATCCTTCTGCTGTGGACATCAGCATAGGATAGGTTTACAACAACTTAGAGTGAGTTGCCATGACCAAACAGCCACCTGGTCTACCAACCCTACTGTAAAGGCCACAGCCAGACCTCTGCTCTGCTGAGATGGCCCTCACCTTCATGCACTGCAACACCCATCTCTCCCCAGTGCCAGAAGTCCCCTCCTGACACTAGCCTAACTTGCTTTCCTTATTTACTACCTACTTTTTTTCTTTTTTTGCATACTACAAAGAAGAAAGAGCATACAAAAAAAAAAAAAAAAAAAAAAAAAAAAAAAAAAGAAGTTGCTTGGAGATTTATCCCCGAAAATTATCTTAAAAAACTCATCAAACAAGCAGCATGAAGTGGACAGCTGTAGAGTAGACTGAAGAATAAGATACACACACACTTGCTATCGTGTGATTCAGTTTGTTTCAAGAGAATTTAGAATTGCCTCCAAATATTCACATCGGTATAATCTAGGAGAGTTTCACACAGTTTAAGGAGTAAAACAGACCTGTAGAGCACATGTGCCCCTTCAACCTCCGGTCTAACTTTGCCTCTAAGACATCTCAGAACAGACTCCTACATTGTCCAGTTCCTCTGATTTCCTGGGCACAGGACCAATTCCACTACATACACAGCTTCTTCCTAAGCAGTAACTATTTGCTGACAGCGAGTTGCTTAAGAAAGTAGAATCTGGTATACAATCCTGCCCTGCTGCCTTTCTCCAAGGCCTCCTCCCCTATGACTGGCTCTACCTCTTCGTCAAGGTCTTTTGTGAGCAGAGAAGACTGGTCTGGCCCACCAGCAGTACCACCGAGTGAGTTATGCTCAGCAAAGAGCTTCACCTCACAAACTAGTTCAGCATAAGAGGTCCAGTAAGTGGAGCCATGTAATACATTATGTTAGTATGGTATTGATGTGTTTCTGGAGAGCTATGCCAGGTAGTGGATGCACCCTGAAGAAACTACTGGTCAGAATGAAACGCCCAACCCTTCAGCAGAAAAGAGTGAAATAAAAATTTAAAGCAGGTTTTGTGTTCATTTCCTGAAGCACTTATCTCCATTAGAGCAGAGACATATCTCTGGGAGTTACTGCAATACCCAATGATGGAAGACACAAAGCATTAAAGGCCTGCCTCTTGGACATGTTTTGGCTCCTGTCTTGCTATGTTGGGCCTCAGTGGGGAAATGATAAGCCTATCTCAGCCCATCCTGGTCTGCTTTCCAAGACAAACAGGAGCCTCACCCACTTGTGCATGACAAAGGTGAGTTGTTGTTCTACTGTAACAAAAGTATGCCTGACCTGCCTGTCTCAACTTGCCTGAAATTGTTCTATTTCGATGTTAGAAACTACAGCTAATTTTCTCTTTAAATGGCAGTTCTTTTTCCTTAGAGTAAGTTGTTACCTGGTTTGGGTTTTACTGGCACACACCACTTGCTAGTTAGAGAGAAAACTTTCTCTGTTTGGCCAGTCTGGAGGAATTGGACTGAAATTAAAACAAAATTCAATGTCAGTATTGTAAAACCTTTCATTTATTTGGGCCAAGCTATTGCATTAACTGTATTTTCCACTCCCCCTTTTTTTCCTGGGGTAAAAAGAACACAGAGGAATTCTTACCAGGCAATGTTTAGGATGGCAAACTTTCTGATTCACAATACCAGATCTAGGACAAAAGAATTTCTAAAGCTGTTATTGAAACTTATGATGGGTATAAATAACAAGGGCATACATAACAGGCAGCCCGCTGTGCAGAGGATGAAAAAAAAGAAAAGTAGTTTTTAAGCTATTTTTATCAGCTGGTGGAATGACTGGCTAGAAAACAACCCCTCTGCTTTTATTGGTGTAGAGCACCTCTGGCTGCTTTCATACTTTAGTGTCCATATACTAGCAATAATGACATCTTTAGGATGCTGTGGCAGGCAGGATTTCTGCTAATGTCCTGTACAGAAAAACCGCTTCTCGGAATGTCAGTTACCGATTGCTTCTCTAGCACCAAATACTGTAGAAATCTCCCTTCTGCTTGGTACCATCAGACGTTGCCAAAAGCTGGACTTATATACATTGGCATTTCCAGTCACCACAAGGCAGAACAACATGCTGTCTTTATGTGAGAGGAACAAGTACATGATGTTATGGAGTATTTTTAATTCCTATGTTTGGCCAATCTCTTGGTATGTAACAGCTCCACATTACATGATAGTTCCATGAGCGCCTCAAGTTGTCAAGAGCCAACAGCCCTGCCAAAACCCTTTGTTGCCTTTTCTGTCTCTCCCAGGTGCTTGCATCTTCCTGCCACTTTCCCTGTGCCAACAGCAATGTTTGTGCAGCCTCACAGTGAATATGATCCACAAATGGATCCAGGTTAAAATTAACCTAGGGTGGAAAAAAAAAGTTCTTTTTTGCCCAGATTGGTTCCTTGATCTTCCTTGGTTCTCCTGTCATTACTGTTCTGGTTTTACTGCAGAAGCCTCGAGGTATAAGGTTGCTAGATCACCTGCACTGCTGTACTATCTCCTAGTCTCAGTGATCCAAATCACTATGGTCAGTCCTGGCTGCTCGCACAGGACACATATCTGATGCTCCCCATGTGAAACAAAAAGGGTATCTCCTTCTGGCCCACTATCTATTGCTCAGCAAAGAGAATCACCATCCCCTGGTGCTGCTGAGAGAAGGTTCATCACTGTTGCACCTGCATGTCCCACAGCAAATTTTATGACAGCAATTTGGCGGGGAGTGGAATGTGCATTTTTACATCTTTACATGCAGATAGACACATCTTTGACATAAGGAAAGGCTGTAGAAGGCTGAAGATTGTAGAATATGTATAGCTCCGAGGCGAAGGCTATGTACAAAGCAGCTGTCCTGTGGAGCAGCCCTGCGTATGCATAGCACAACTACAGCAGATTTGTCTGAAGAGATGTGCAATGGCTATGAAGACTGCTGGGGTGTAAAACCTGAACTGTCTTCCCCTGCCTTCCAGCTTCGTTTTACTAAGCTTTTTCACGGGTTAGAATGGCCTTCCCTTACAGCAAGAGCACCCTGATTCCTTCACACTGCATGCAACTTAATTTGACTTTTGCTGTCAGCCAAAGGGAAAACGTACTTATTTCACTCAGTAAGAGTCCTGCAGAGTTAATAAATTCTTCAGTGCTTTTCTGAAGAATGTAGTTTGGCTCTCAAGACCAGAATCTGTTTTCTGATACCTAAATGCAATTCCCAATGATTTCCAAGGAAACTGGGTTTATATCCCTTGGCAAAATGCAGCTATTAACTTAGAATTCTGAAGATACATGAAATCTGCAGAGAAAATAAAGGTCGGGGCACAGTCTGGAAGAAATAAACCTGAAATATATGAAGACATAAGAATACTTCTAAAAAGTATGTCTTGAGTTGAAAGATTTCAGTGTTCCTTCCTAGTTCAGAAAACAGAAAAACATGCTATCCTAGCCTTTACTGCAATATGCAAGCTATTATCCTTTCTTTTTTTTATTTCACTGCTCTACAGTTCTGCAGAATCAATAATTCTTTAGTGCGTTTATGAACAAAATGTATGAAAAATAGAACTTTTCAATAAATGCTGTGGACAACCAAAGACAAGAATGGTTTAACCTCTTATAACAGAAAAGGGAACTGCTCTTTAGCTCTTCTGAACTGATAGAGACTTATTTAAACAGATTTAAGGAAAATATAGTCAAATACGGACTTCGCCTTAAAGAGAAGCAAAATGCAATTCTGGAGGTAAAAGCAACTTTTGTAAGAAGAGATATTATCTTTTATGAGACCAGTTAATATGAATGGAAAAAAAATACACTGTCATTTATGTAAACAACCTCCTGCCAAGACATTTAGACCATCACAGTGACAATAACATTAACTCTGCTTTCTAGAATCTGGGATTAACCTGAACTAAGCGAAGTTGACATTGGTTCAGACTGTTTTGCAGAATGCATAACCTGGGAATAACTGCTCTGACAAAATGCTTGCATAAATGACAGGAAAATCAGGCTTTTTGTGTCAGAATCAATGTATCAAATCTGTGCAGTGTGCTGAAGCAGATATACAGAAACATAATTTCAATTACTTGAAATACATTATTTAATACACATGTGCTTTGCATTGCAGTTTGCATATCTCTGGCTCAGACTGGTCAGGGAAATGGGATTTTTAGCAGAGTTAGCTCACTTTGAAACACACTCACACAATATTTGTTTAAGATTAGCAATGGAAGGACAGGCCCAGCAGTGTACTGGCTTTGCAGCGTGCAAATACTGCAGTTAGGATTAGTCCATTTAACTGTCTGGAAGCTGAAAGAGTGAGGAGGCGACACTTTGGGGAAGCCAAAATCATCACTCATTAGTACTTGTTTTACTGGAGTTCTTGCAAGCACCAGCTATAGGTACAACCTTTGTGATGATGCTATTAAAAAGTACATCCATGGTTTGACATTAATTTAGTAGGGATGTAGGCAAAGAATTACAGAATCATAGAATGGTTTGGGTTGGAATGTACCTTAAAGATCATCCAGTTCGAACACCTCTGCTGTGGACAGAGACATCTCCCATCAGACCAGGCTGCCCAAAGCCCCATCCAACCTGGCCATGAACACCTCCATGAACGGGACATCCACAACTTCTCTGGGCAATCTGTTCCAGTGCCTCACACCCTCATCATGAAAAATTTCTTCCTAATGTCTAATCTAAATCTTTCCCCTTCCAATTTAAAGCCATTCCCCCTCATGCCATCACTACATGCCAGAACCAGCAGTTTATTTTTCCTCCATGCTTAAACATTAAACCTTTCAGTGGAAAGGATCAGGGAGCAAGTTACAGCATATTCAGCAAGGCAGAAAACTTTGAGTAACATAATAATGAATGGTGGCTCATTGAAGCTGGTTACACGGTAAAAAGCCTAGGCAAACAACTCAGATGCCACTCTTCCCCCAGTCTCAGATGGACTACAGTCCAATGTCCATCTGAGGATCTGCTAAATTTAGTCTGGCCTTAGAGGAAACACAAGACGCAAGCCATCCACATGCTCCTGTCGCTCTTTCGGGATGACCTTCCTGTTAGCTCGATAGGCCAAGTGCTAGGGAACAACTCCCCTTTTCCCACCACACATGTATTTCAAGACACACAACTAAATACAGAGGAAATAGATTTTACTCAAGGAGCTATTTTTATACCCTTCCTCCAGGCTGCTTGTTTTTCACTGGTGAGGCTGCTGGCTTCTGGTCAGAGCTAGTATAAAACCTCATGCTACAAACTGAACTCTCTACTTTGCAAAGCACTGAGGTACCACAGCTCCAAGGAGAAGAAGAAATGGAAGGCAACTATGAGGTTCATATGCAGCTAATAAAAAGAAACAGGCATTATATTCAGACCATTTTCAGTAGGTGCCTCCCTTGGATAATTGTACAGAGAGCCTTGGCTAATACCTGACCCGACCTGGTCTCTTCATACTCAGTACCACAGCAGGAGCCTGAGTCCTTTCTCAGAACACCAACTATTGCTCAGACTCAATCAGCACTGATTGTGGAGTCCCTTCAAAGGCTCCTCTTTCTGCTCTGACCCTGCTGACACAAGGGAAGGCTGAACTCAGCTACTTTGTGAGAGGACGTGTGAGTGGGGGAGTGGGTAGGACAGGCCTTTTCTGGCTAGGGGTCCTTTGTATGGAAGATCCCTCTGGTCTTCCCTAGGCTATATGGGATGCTGCTCAGTCCACATTACTCCAGGAAACTATCTCACTTAATGAATTTAAAGGATAGGATTGACTCAGTAGAACTGTCTTTGGCCTTTGCAATGTCCCAACAGTTGGGACATCAATATGTGAGCAACAGGAGTTAAAGACTGCTTTTACAGCATGTCTTTGAATACAAGTTGGGAAAATAGGACCAGAGCAGTCTTGTTCATCCAGGTATGCACAGCTGAAATCTTCTCAAAGTGTCCTCTCTCAGATGGCTCATGGGGCCAGGAGAAGGCTGTGGCTACCCACCTGCCCCTCACCTAAACAGCTTCGGTCCTGGCAGCAGGGACTGGCTGGGACACCTCCTTTGTCTGTGAGTGAGCTGCAGCCAGGGAAGGAGGTTCTTGCTTCTCTGCAGGATAGTGAAAAAGGGTGCTCTGGTGCTTCTCAACACCTGCGCTAATGAGCACAGTTCAATCCCATTGCACTAAGCCCTGAATACCTGACTTGGCTTAACCTGGCCCCGGGAAGCATGGGCTGGACCTAGGAAAGAAGGCTAGGAAGGCATGCAGGAGAGTCAAGAGGGCCTGGAGAATTTATGACCCAGCCTTCCACAGAAGCCGTAGGAGGAAATGCAGTCCTGAGCCTAACACAGAGAGGGACTCTGTATTACATTATGTTTTGTTTTTTTTTTTTTTTCCTGTGGGGAAGCATGAAAATGCCTTCTAACAATGACTTTACAAGCAAACTTCAGCAGGATGTACAAGTCTTAAGGAAACATCAAAGAATCGGGAGAATGTATGTCTAGGCCTGGGCAACTTAATTCTCCTTCTCTGCCTCATCTTAAAATGTTTAGCCACATCTTCTCAAGTACTGCTCTCAATACCTCAGACAGACAGAAACAAGGGAAGTGAAGAGAGGAAACATATCAGGAAGGGCATCAGAGAAAGTCTCTTTAGAGCTGCCTTCCTTCCCTACCTTCCCCTCGCTCCCTACAGCTCCAGTCCTTGTCAAGAAGACCGAGTCTGCCCAGACAGCTGCACCACCATCTCTCCATAAAACAGAAGCACTGCAATAAGGAACTCTACCCTCTTTCAAAAACTGTCTCTCCATCATACCCACGAGCATATCTAAAGGAAACAAACGACCCTTTATCTTGAAAGAGAAGATTCTTCATTTTGGATATAGACATCTCACGAGCACCACTCTATGCAGTGTTGACAGGAGCCTGTGTAAGAGCGATACATGATGGTCACCGCTTCCTTCCGCAGAGACTAGCATTTAACCCTTCTGATGTGTGGCTGTTTCTGTTCTGTTACAGATCCACACAGAGTATGGAAACAACCTACACTACATTTTTGCTGATGCTTTCCCAACTGACCACTGTTAGGGTGTCTCTGCCAGCTTCTCTCTTTTTTTTTTTTTTTTTTTTTTAGGTGGCCTTGACTAATCTGATGGTAAAACCAGAATGATTTATTATCTCAATAGACAGCACTTCTATCCCATACTCAGTCACAGCCTGGGATGCTGGTGCCAGTATGCTAATGATGAGATACAGGTGATCAATATGGTAACTGCTACCAGGAAACCCTCTTCTCTGAAAGCCTCACAGCCAAATTAAGCAAAGGTCCCAAAGGTGCTGTAAGCTATGCATTAGAAAACTCAGCATGAGTTGCACAAAGATAAAGCTGTCAGAGACTGTAAAGCCAGAAGGGACCTTTAGCTCAGGTGCCCTGATGTTTATGCAACACCAGCTACTGAATTCTGCCCAGTTTTATCCTGTGCTCTCTCTATTTGCTGTGCTCCCCAAGTTGCAACTTGTACAGATGTAGTGATGGTGATCTACGAATACAATGGAAGAAGCAGCAGGAAGAGCAGGTAGATAGGTCCCACTATAAGGGGAATCAGGCCCAACAAACGGTGATGCAGCCAAACATTACAGCATCAATGGTCTAATCCTGATTGGACCATTTGTGATCAGAGTGCATGTGGATTAATTACAACACTGTGTGTACCACTAAGTTTCCCTGTTTCTCTGCCAGATCAGGTGCTGAACCCTTGATGAACATCCTTGATGAGCTCAGCTGGCTACAGGATTTTAAATTGCCTCCATGTTTTGTTTTTGTTTTTCTCAGTGAAAAAGCCAAAATGGATGTTATACAGCGAAACTTGTGGTTAAGTGGACAGGGGACGAGGTGGATAAAGTTTTACCCCCTTCCAGAAGGGGAAGCAAAGGCAAAGTAAACAAGAAAATTTGCAGGCCTCCTCTCTTTTAAACAAAGATTCCTGTGTTTAAAATAATAAAAATCCACTGTACAAAAGCAAAGCTACTTCCCCCAAAATAGCCTTTCCTGTTTCATCACAGCATTCATCAAAATTGTACTACTCTGCAAAAATGAAGGTCTAGGTAGAGCACTTGGAGGCCTTTTGGCTTGATCAGATAACAAAGCAGCTGAAGTAATAAGTATAATTTACTTTAGTGGTACCTAATATGTCCTAAACAAGTCCACATGGCTTAATCAAGCTTTAAATATACAGTGATGTCATACTGAAAATAAGAAACAATAATGAAAAAGAAACACCAAGTTAGAGAAATATGAGTATTCACAAGCCATCAAAACAAGCCTGGACTCAATCTGTGTCCATAACTTGTAGCTGCTGCAACTTACTGTGGAGGACAAGTACTTGCCATGCTCGGTCAAGCTGTGCCCAGCTTATCTAGATATTTGGTGGTGCTTGGATTGGTGCTGCCTCTAGGGCTCGACTATGCAAGGATTTGTCAGTATAGATTTGCCTTCTTGATGTACCCAACAGGTAAAACCCTTCGCAGAGAGAGTCACACTGATACCCTACACAGGTATTACTCATCCTCTCAGGCTTGACTTAGCCTACCTCTTAGAAACAACAAGAATCAGATCTCATCCCCCATACTGCCAAGTGCTGCTAAAGTATTTTGGAGATAACAGAGTCCAGGAGAAGGTTTCAGCATGGATAATGCCAAAGGCAGACTCTTTACATGTATCTGAGTTCTTCCATAGAGTGGCTATGAAGTAGGAGAAAGAACAGAGGTGTGGGATCAAAAGGTAGGCAGGGGAGTGAGGCATCACCAGGTCTCCAGAACTTGGGCAGACATTGCCCACTAAGGCAGAAAGGAGTGATGTGGTGAAGAGAAGCTGTGAAGTAAAGAAAAACAGCCATTGATTGATGAGAAAGAGGAGGGAGACACAGTGGAGAAAAAACAAGGAAAAAGGTGACCTGACTGAAACAACAAAGTGGTTTTGAGTTCTTTCATCTTTTTCTTTCCATTCCTTTCATGGTTGCCTGGAGCCACGCTTGTATATTGAGTTAGAGCAGTAGTCCCAAGCTGGACCTCAGAAGCCCTTGGTGCCAGTCCACAGAGAGCTGATGTGTTACACCATGCTGGTTAGCCAACTTGTTTCCAGCTGCTCTATCATAATTGAAAACGAAGAAAAACACAGCAAAAACTTTCCCGATGTGAGTTTTCTATGTAAGCCATGTCCTGAACTTGTAACAAGGATACCATGAGGCATTAAAGGCCAGCAGAAGGGGTCCAAGTGACCTGTCTTGAAAGACTGTCTGTACAATGAAATTTTGACTCTGAACACCCTTGTTGGACATTATTAGGAACTGAGGTGAAGGTTTGGTTTTTTTATTTAAATATTGCATATTTATATTGACAATGGGAGTCTGAACATTGTTTGCTTAATAGAAACCCCATGACCTGTTTATGTGCCAGTTAAATTAACTGTGTTACCTAATTAAACGTTTCCGTTAGTCCAGAGCCTTACAAACATTTTAATCGACTGCTCTTAATGAAGACTTTCAAAACCAAAACCAATTTCTCAGTCTCTACAAGGACAACTGAAGGTTTAACGTAATGCACTAAAACTTCTGTATTGTCCTCATACAACTCCCCCAGGATGTCAGGAATCATTACCATCTAATAAGTTTCACAAGAGAGACTGTTTAAAACACAACACAGAAAGTGCATGAGCCAATGAGATTGCAATTTAACACTCATCAGGAACAGGGACACAATAAAACCAGCCTAGACTCTCCTCCCCCCTCTAAAATCCAAGATGTTCTTAAAAACAGAGGCGTGGGAAGAAATAATTATGCTTTTCTCTACATAGATCACTTTGGAGGACTGGAGGAAAGAGACTTCCATCCCCAATAAAAGCCAGATTAGCCTCACACTAATCCATTAAATGATCTTCTCTTTCCCACAGGAGTGGTCACAAAAATGCAGGTCTCAGCATAACCTCTTTTTCATTGATACTATTCTCACCAGTCTTCTCTTTAAATCCTTATTCCACTTCTTTCTCTCACAGCCCAGTCTGCTATCTCACCTGTCAGCCATAGGCTCTCTGTGGCTGTAGGATTGGGTAGGCGACCCCCAAAATGTACAAGCTGTCACCTGAGTAGCACCAAAACTCCTGCCCCTTGTGCCCAGTCTGGTGCTCTCCCAGCTGATGCACCAGGGCCAATCTGACCCCGCCGGGAAGTGCAGGCAAGATGCTCATCCTGCTAACATACACCTCACAAGACCTATGTTCCCTCTTCGTTTGGAAGAGACCCAACTATTTCTCAGTTTGCTCTGTTACAAGGACGCACCACTGCCACCAAAGCCCTGCTGCTAAGTGGTCATCGGCCTGCACAGCAAGATGCTTGCATAACATCTTAAAAAAATAGACACAAGTATCCTGCAGGCAGGATAAGCTTGGGGCCCTGAGTGGGAGCCCTTCACACATCATCAGTCTAAAACAAGTACCATAAAAACCTACATTTGATTTACACTTTCATATTTCCTTTGGTGATGAAGGTTGCTTAAAATTACCTCAAGAACTGGCCTTTGTTATACTTTGAGTTACACTGCAACTTTGGTGTTACACGAAAAATGCTGGGTGTGAGGTCACAAGACAAGACTTTTAAGATCAAGATTTCATCTTAATGTTTCATGGGCCAAACTCAAACTTGAAATCACTCAGTCAAAAGTATGAGGCTGACACCAGAAATATGCTTGTCACAGTGTGCTTTATGAATACTGTCTTGGTCATTAAGCTGCTTTCTATCCATGTGGATTTCTCTCTCAATTTGAAATTTATAGCTTAATACCTTAGAGCTCAATTATAGAGTGAAAGAGGCAGGAATAAAAGTCACAGCTTTCCTGTAATTAGCCACATGGGATAGTTCAAACAGAGCTTCATTCCTGGTGGCACAGGTCTTTCTTTTTCCATCATAAGGATGATAGTCAGAAAAAAACCATCCCACAAATTCTCAAGCAGAGTATCAGAGACTGCAGAGGAGTTTTACTCAATCGTCTGTAAGTCGCTTGCAAAAGGTGGATTCGGTAACTTTGCCTTTTTACAGAGGATAACTGCAAACACTGTCAGCTCATAGGAAAGGAAGGACAGGCAGGACTATACTTGGTCTCTGAGCTGTAGTCAAGTCACGAAAGAAACAAATGTTGATCCTCCAAAGGAACACAGCCAGCAGTCAAACGGAAGGCTGGCAGGCAAGTCCTTAGAACCTCTGCAATTTTACTGATCAACAAGAATAATCTGTGAAGATATTTCATTAAAAAAGGTAGGAAGTGTTCTCTTCTGAGTTTGTTTTCTTATGTTTGCAACGCGTTTTTCCTTTTGCAACATTTTATGGTAATTCAATACCTGTTTTCAAAGGAATAGTGTAAAAAACTGAGGAAGAGCCAGAGCACAGGTTCAGTTGTGCAGTCTGGGTTTGCACTTCCACTGGCTTTCAGAGAGGCTGTTTAAGAAGAGTTTTTTTCTTTGTTCAATAAGGTCTTGCACTGATGCTCCACAAAGCATTTTGGTGATCCCACTAAATCTTTCAAGCCTTCATTAGCTCAGGTGTTGGCTGACACTACTTTCTTTATTCTTTCATTCTAAGGATGGTAGGTAGCTTCTTTGAGACATGTGATTTACATTTATAGTCCACCACAACTTATCATAGGGCCAAACATAGTAATTTGCCAATCGCCAGTAAGCAGATGTAACTATGCTTTGATGTTTGTCAAAACTCTGCTTGTTTCTATCAAAGATGACAAATTCTATTATTAGAAATGTGAAGTTTTGACTACGGATACTTTTTATTCTTGAAATTGCCGTGCTTGTAAAACCGAAGAATTATGTGTCTTGGCAATTGCAAGCAAAACCCAGCCTTTAACCTGCTCTTCTACAACTGCGGATGTTTACATACTTGAAACAGACAGGGCACACCATTTGATGTTTATATAAGATGTGCCAGCCTTTGTTCTGGGTGGTAGAGAAAGGCCAGAAATTTTGGAAAGTCAGACCAAGGGATTCAGAGTCCAACCCATGCCTAAAGGTACCAGACGTAACGAAGAGCACAAATTTGAATATTCAGAAGCCATTTACCATGCTAATCCTTCCAGTACCTCATGAGGACTGCAGGCTCTTCCAGTGGCTACTGCATTTTCCCCTTTAAACTTCCCCCTCTTTCTTTATTCCCAGCATCTGTTCATTCAGTTTAAACAATTTCCTGTTTTCCTAATAGAGGGAGAACTGATTAAACACAGAACCCATTTGCTGTACTCTAGCCAAACTTGCGGATTGGGTGGTTATTTTTATTATTTCTAGCTGCACTTCTGGAGATCCCATTAATACCGAGGCTCCCTGATACAGCTTTGGTATGTGCAGGAAGAAAACTGAGGCCAAAGGGGAAAGAGATACAAGGAAATAAAGGCCATAAATACATGGATGGAGGCAGCGGGCCCCAGACTCATTCTACACCTGCTTGGAGATCATGGGACAAGAGCCAGCTCCAACCTGGAAATGGTTGCACATGTTAGGTGAGATAACCTGCCCCACAGGCAATCAAAGTGTGCTGGCGCAGGCTCAGTGCTGCGGTGACACAGCCTGGTGGCTTCCAGGCATCAGTCAGCTCTGATCCGTCAGCCACAGCCTGGCACTGTGCCCATTGTGCCATACCTACAGTGCATTTCTGCCCTGAATCACACCATCTTGTCAGAAGCTGAGTCCTCACGTCCCCTGGAGCCCTCAACCCCACCCTCACCGTGTCTCCATCCTCCTTGGGTTTCCTGTCTCCCTCTTCACAGCCTACTCCTGCAATTTTGAATTTTGTTTCATTTGAGGAAAAGCTCTACAACCTAGCACACTCAAATGAAGCTTGAGTGGCGTCTCACAGTGTAGTTCAGCAGAGCACCCAAACCCGACTGCTGGACCATGCACCCAGGAGACACGTCTCTGCCTTCCTATGAGTCATGCCAGGCAGTGACTGCTCTTATGCACATCATGCTGATTTTCAGCTTTACTTCTCTGTTTATTCACAGATTTCTTTTGCATGTAAGCAACTGCAGTGGCTCTCAGGGGAGAGCTGAGGACTAGGACAGGCTCCTGTGGCAGCAGAAGCAGGGTAGGGTCCTGGGTGCGCAGCAGGGAGGAGAGGTGGCAGTGGGTCTAAGAAGCGCGTGATGAGTTTGGAGTTCTCACCACAGACAGAGCAGACAGCCAGCACTGACTTCACGTCTTGCCTCTTGCAAAGCAGGGCAAGCGGAAGCACCTAACCAGAAAAGCCCTGCTGAGGGGATCAAATCTGAGAGGAAAAGCTGATCTCTCTCTTCCCACAGGTTTGGATCAGATGGCTCTTCAAGGGTAACTCTGATTGCAGACCCTGGCCCTACCACGCTGCTCTGTCCTGGGGTTGTGACCCAGTCCCAGCCTCCTCAGTGGGAGTGCAGGCAGGGAGCAAGGACAGACTACAGCCCGGTTTCAATGTTTTTTCTCAAAACAAACAAATCCACGAAGCTTAAATTGCTTAAACAAGGACGGATCAAATTCTATTTCCCTTAATGCAGAAGGAAAAAAATAAATTAAAATGCCAGTTCGGGTTGCAGGCTTGAAGTCGGGAGTGGGACAATAGGAGCCTTTCCCGGACCCTGCTTGCATTGTGTGCGGCCAAAAGTAGGGGCACAGCCAAAAGGAGACCTGCTCTGGCCATGCTGAACTGAATTAGTTCTGGTCTGTCAGTCTGGAGCATCTCCTACGCCTGGTTGCATGGATTCTATATGCGGGACACACATTGCTCAGAACAGAACATCGACTAAATAGGCCACAGACACCACAGAGACGAACACTATTTCACCATTCATTGCAGGTGAAGCCCAAGCTCTCATGATAATACCAGGGATATGTTTTGTTGCATGCTAATTGTAAATAAACCTTTATGGCATTTTGTTGTGCCGTTACACACAATATCTCCAATTCACGAGTCAATAGAGTGTACCAGCACTCACTGGTGACAGGCAGCAGAGACGTACTAAAAGACTGTGCACTAGAGTGCACTGTGGCACTCACAAAAGAACATATCCACAATTTGGGGCATCCTGGGTGTAGGTACAACATGTCTTTCCCTCCCTCTATGCTTTTAGGCACTAAACCCAGTCCCTTTGTTGTTTGAAGGTCTTACCCAGAACCTCAAGACAATGATTGCCACACAGCAAAGACACACACGTACAAACATCGATTCATGGAAATGGACTTAGGCTAGAGCTGTGCCCATTCACAGAGATCTGGTAACAAAGCTCACTAACGACTAAACAGTCTTCTACCCACACTGACTGCAAGAGCAGCCTAAGCAGCTTACATGATACAAAAGGGGAAATCCAAAACAGTTTTAAGTCTGCCGGATTGTTGCCTACCTTTTCCTGAAGGGAAGAAGCAATCCATCTCCACGCTGCTGCGGGAATGGGAAATGCAGAGAGCGCTGCTGGGGACCAGACCCTCCTGAGGTGGGCTCCGTTCTGTGGTGCGGACCAAGCACCAGCCTGGCCTTTCGCTTGGCCTCTCCAGCAGCTCCACTGTCTGTCCCACCTGAATGCTCAGCTCGCTGCTGTGGCCCGCTGTGAAGTCCTGGAGCACCACAGTTAGTTCATACCCTCCAGACAACTGCCCGGGTTCAATAGAAAACAAAAAGAACAGGAAAAGGAGTTAGAGAGGGCAGGATGAAGGCAATCATCTTTGCATCATATTTACACTGGCAAAGACATGATTTGTATTCCTTAGAAGCCAAGTTAATCATTTCTTTTGTCAAAGTTCAACATGATGTGGCCTTTCTTATTGATTCTGCCGGGTTGATGTGAGAAATCAAGACTACCCACCCAGTAACCTTTTGAGCGCTAGCTGCGGGTAAATTTTCTAACTGTGACTTTTCTAGCTGTGGGTGTCCATCAGAAATCTTGCTTTTTTTCTCGCTTTAGTTTCTGGGGTGACTTTCTAGACCAGCAATAGCCTCGGCTGCCTTGGCACTGTGCCTTGTGGCAGGACAAATTCCACCGCACTCCTCTACAGCATGAGTTGGACACGTTCCCACATGCCACCAGTACAGTAAGGACACAGGTACAATTTTTCACACGGCAAGAAACATGCCCTCATCTTTCCCAACTTGCTCGAGGGCCCTCTTGGAAGGCTAGGAATCCTGACTGAGCAGATCAGAAAAGCTCCTGATGCTCTCTGATGGAAAACAGAGGTGTAAATATATAAACGTAGAGTGATTGATTATATGCTGACTTCCAGGATTTGTATCTAAGAATAAATGTATCATCTTGCTTCCGTAGTTAGTGCTGGCAACCTGCTGCTTTCCTTCAGCCCCACACCTCGTGACTCTCAATGAACAACACTGCTTTCTGTTTAATCATAGTCTCTATATAACCAGAGACCGGATATATAAGTGCTTGTGTATACGGCAGAACAGAACACAAGCGGTGATTACACAAGCAGCAGAGCTAACGAAGCTTGTTTCCTTACAGATCTGGGTCTCAAAGATTGATTCTTGGTGTCTAAAAATGTGTGAGCACAAATCTAAGCTTTTACAGTGTGAGGAATCTTAATGCTGCTCTGCAGTGTGGCTTTCTTGCAGTCTGCCTGTCATTAGGGGCCCTCTTTTGGGTCCTTCTCCTCTATGTGCTGCTTCCACCTCTGAAACATGAGAATCTTTGAGGTCTTTATTACAGTGTCAAATTTGTTTGAAATTAGTCCAGTGATTAAAACGTTATTAAGATTGGAAGAGTAAACAAGCGAATTCAAATCAGTGTAATACCATAAACCTCAATTTCTTAGCATATGAAGCTAAACTGAAGTATATTATAAAATGTTTCTATATGAACTACTTATAAACCCAACCAAATTGGGACAAATCTTGTAAGATACTGAGTATGTCTGTGGAATCAGTGAGAATAGGGATCTGCTTATCAGCTTCAGTGGCAGAGCACTTGAGGAGAGCGCAGTCATCTCTATGGACTTCACTCTTCTGTTGGTATAATCTAAGTCCTTTATCTTAGTCCAAGCAGCCCTGAATGCACACTCCCATGGGAACAGCCTGCCTCCCTGCTCAGTGGCATAGGGGGGGTTGTTTCCAACGCAGATGTGAAAGAAATCCCATTCACAGAGGCAAGAATTACAATTACAGAAAGGAGTCAGTGGACAAGGACTGGTTCTCACCTGTCCTGTGTCTCTGCCGTAGACGAAATGCTAGATTTGGGGAAGAAGAAGGAAATAGTTCTCTGAAAGATTATTTGTAAATAAATAGAAAAAAACCCAAACAAAACAAGCCATGGCAGCTATTCAAGGCCATTCAGACAACATGCTGGCATTAACCCTGGCAGCAAGAGCTCAGTGGGTTGATGAAAGCACAGAAGACATTGGTTTAGCACCTAGTTATGCAGTTTACCAGCAAACTCACTGTTCATTATGCTGACATAGTCTCCCCATAACTGGAGTACAAACATTAGCAGGTATGGCAAGAATAACATATTGCTATAATAGTCGCTGAGGTTTCTTTGCTATGGATTAATTTGAAGAGTAGAAAAATCTTTCTGATCCAATATGGCATCTGATCTGGCACAGTACAAGATATTTAAGACATAAGATACCCGCTTTTATTTCTTGGTAAATATACTGACAAATCTTACCAAATATGATTAATTTCCTCTAATTCTTCCACTAGTCCTTGCTAAGTAAATCTGCTGTCCTTCACTTTATGGTATTTTCTCTGAAAATAATCAAATCTCTCCCCCTTTTTTGGGAAAAACATGAACAAACACTGCTCTATCTACCCCTGCTTCAGAGACAAATTTAAAGCATCTACATATCCTGCACTTGAGTACCACTAGGTGTCCGTGTTTGCCATCACACAGCAAGCTGGTTTGCTATAAGGAATTCACTCACACTTGTTTGTCTTCTAAGCCCTTCTCTAAGTACCTTGTGCAGCGTCTGGGCGTGAATGAGCCGGTTCAGACGGGATCCCAAGATTCATCATCGCTTCCAATGATATGGGCAGAGGATGTACCAGAATATTAAAAAAAAAAAATTCTTCGGATGGTTTGGGATTATATTTGAAAAATAAGTCTTCTTTTATTTCTTAAGCAGGGAATGTGAGACAGCCTGAAACATCCCAGGGAAAAAGGCCTGGTGAAGACAGCACTTGGGAAAGTCTAGGACTAACAAGGCACCTCCTGTGGAGCATCAGCCCAGCATACCTGGGCATCAGTTAAGCAGCTCCTTGGTCCCTGCCTGCAAGGCTGCTCTCTACATTAGCCTAAGGGGCAGCTAACCTAACCTCAGTCTAGCACAGAGCTTTGTCAATCTCTTCTCAAATAACTAAACATCTGTGACACAAAGAGATGCTTCAATTTGAGCAACACCTGTAAACATTATCCCATCAGAGGCAGGTGTGCTCCATGACACTTAGGTACCACCTAGCTCCAAGCTTATATTTTCTCTGATTTCATTTTAAATGGCTATTTAATACAATGAGGATTAGAAGTAAACATCCCCTCAGGACCTGCATGGAACCTGGTGTGATCAAGGTCTTCCTCAGCAAGGGAGATAGTCTCCCCCCCCACTCATCTTTAGAAGCCTACCTTTGATGTGTGAGTGTGGGAGCAAACCTCCCTCAGCTTCTTCGAAGCTGTGTTAACTTATGTCACCCTGCTCCTCCAGCATCCTCTGGATGGAAACATGGACCAGGGCTTCCCCATGCTCCAACTCACCGTTGAGGAAGCAAGTGCTAAAATAATACATTTCCAGGGAAAGACTACCTCTTTGTCAGGAGGAGTTAATCAGGTTCCCTTCTAGAGGTGCAGGTGGTAGGTGAAAGCAGTTAGCTCAGATAGGGGCCCACAGATAATTTTTAGGTGCCAGCCACAAAGACAAAAAAGGAGCTCTTTCCTTTTGCCAAGGACTTCCAAGTGCTTGCCATGCCTGTTCTTACATACTACCACACCACTAAGAACATTTACTTGCCAAATTAACCCATAGCAAAGTAATGTCTCTAGAAGCTTATATCATCAAATATGTATACAAATTGCAAGACACTGAGGAATAATGCAAATACATCTGATTCCCAATGACAGAAAACCTTTCACCTATGAAGAGATCCTTCAAGCTATTAGTTACTTAATTTGTTTTTAGAGAGTAATTTTCCAATCTCAGAGAAGTAAATCATGCTTTCCTCTACCCCAGAGCGTGCAAATTGGTATACAAATGTGCTGCTGGTTTCTCACACATACTGCATTCAGTTTGTAAGACAAAGAAAATAGAGAATGCCCTTAAGGTTGAACTTCACAGGTAAATGGCTTCATATTTTAACACGTAATGCACACATATTATTCCTGTGATAAAAACCACTATTAAGCCACTGACTGGATGTATTTAAAACCTAGGTAGCAGTCTAATCTGTGTGTGGTACAACGCGATCGAGGAGAGACACTAAAATAAAATAACAATGCAACATGTCTTTGCAGAGCACAAGGCATGGCTGAAAGATCTGACACATGGACAAATCCAATGAATTACACAGCAAGCAATAGTCTTAAAATCAAGGAGAAAATGAAACTGCAGAAGCAAATAGCAAAATGTAATGAGGAAGCAAGAGAGCCCCAAGCAGTCCAGAGCAGACATGCTGTATGTCCTGAAAGCAGCTAGCAGGAGCCGCAGCCCATCTCCACGCTGCCTGCCACCCACAAAACATCTCCCATCCTCTGTGTTCACTTGTGCCTGGGCTAAAAAGCATCACTATACAGCCAGCGTTTTCACATCAGGTTGTTCAAAAACAGATCAAACCTGAGCTAGAGTAGAGCCTTGCCCTGTGCAAGACCCAGCCACACAGCAACTGAAAACTCCCCTCTCTACCAAAAGACACTGCTCAATGAGTAACCTCTGTGTATCAATGCAAGCAGTTTATGTCAGATACCGACTCTGGTGAATGAGTTTTGTCATGACTTACACGAGCATTTTTGCTTCTGGGAATACCCAACGGAGTGCCTGTCAGCTATGAGAGGGTGAAGCGCAAGTCACCAAAATGACCCCAAACAGGGTCACATCCTGCTGCAGGGGCTTCCAGGTGGTTCCAAGGCAATAGACAGCTCAGCTCCAGGGAGCAGCAGGTATCAGTTAGGGCAGGATTACATTTGAGATGGTGTTTCCTGACGTGCAGTATGAGTGCATGGCCACTGCTGCATCTGTTTAGTTTCTAGCCACAAAGCAGCAGCCAGAGGAAGGAAAGCTGAACACCAGAGGCATATTTATCATTATACTGCAGATAAAAAAGACTTGTCAGGTCATAGGCTGTCCTTCCTTCCCTGTAAAATAGATCTTACGTAGTACTAAATCCACTCCAGTCAAGAGTGGGAATGAATAGCTCTCTAACAAGGTAAGCAGGGGATTTGCAAATAGGTGTCTGAAGAAGGATTCCTTGGGCACTTATTACATGGCTAAATAAATAGTTTATCTTGCAAATCACAGTGGATCTCACACTGGTTCTAAAACGTGAACCCATATTCTGACAGGCAGATAACTAATAATAGTGCTACTGTGTTCTTTGTATCAGCAGAAGTGAAGAAATACCTGCTACTTCAGCAAACGTAGCAGCATTTCAAGTGTTGGTTGCTACAAGGGTGCAAAATATTGGTGTATTCTGGCTTCCGTTCTGTGGCACAGTGCCATATTTAAGATTTTAGTGCTTTTGTAATTAAGGTCCTAAGTTTATTAGAGGCTTGCAAAACCACACTGCGGTCTGTGACATGTGAGGCCACATTACAGGGATGGCCTCGCTACCTGTTCTGTCAGGGAACCACATCTGATGCTCATCAAATCCCTGTGAGCTGGACCACAGCCAGCGTTTTGATGCTCCAGTCTCCTCCCAGCCAGCTGTCGGGCAGATGCTGCACGTATGTGAGCTGTTCCTGTTGCTCAGTGCTGTATTTAAATCCCTGGGCTGGATGCTGAGGGAAGACTACAGATCAGGCAACCTCGTTGACAATCATTGCCACTCACTGCCAAGTGCAGTACACGGATCAGTTATACATGGGCTTCCCCACTTCCAAACATGCCTATAGTTTGGTCAGACCTTTCTCACAACTGAGTAGTAAAGAGAACAGGAGAATAAATGTCAGTGCATTTTACCTATTTCTCACCTTTGCATCAACTCCTTTAGGGTATCACGCTGTGTGAAAACACTGTAGGCTCAAGCTGTCATACCTTTGCCAAAGCCTACAGACGGTCATTTGTCTGGCCTAAGATCTCATGAGTGCCAAAGATGCTCTGTCAGTACATAACATGAATATCCTCTCATACATTATCGAACTATTTACAAATAGATCATAATGTAAAGAACCATGCCTAGTCCAACTCACTATGCTAAACTATCCACCGTACTGTTACTAAAATTGCTGTATCATTTATTCATATTTATCTCCTTTTCCTTTTTCTGCTCCTAAAATGCTTTGGTTTCCCCTTCAGTATCTTTTTCAATCATAAAATCATATTCAGAAGCAGAATCAACAGTGCACACCATCTGCAGATGTAGATAAAACCCAGTATATTTCAGATAGGTGAGCAGTTGTTTACTCTGCAGTACAAACCTCTAGCCAACACTGGATTTTCCATCAAAAATCAGCAATGGATAATGAATCTATCAGGGTCAGAAAGGCTATCCAGAGTATCTAAGTAATTTTGAAATATGCCAACACCATTGTAGAAATCCACACTAGCTGGTTATTTACATATATTCAATAGGACACAGAGCTCTGCTAGTTTAAACAAAGCATTCTGTGTGGTGCGGCACCATATCCTAATATAAATTGCTAGTTTTCTGTTGCTCTTAGGCTTTCTGCCCATGTGGGTTTGGATGATAGCCAGTTTTTGATAGAAGCATTTAGTCACCATAAACAGCCTATTTCAAGAGGGTGTGAGAGGCAGTGGGAGCAGGAATTGCATTTGCATTCTTATCACAAGATTAAAAGAAGTGAATAAGAGTGATTAGACATTGATTTTGTCTGCACTGAAATAGATCCGGGAACTCTCACTGTAGCTGGGGGACAGGCATGAGAAATCTTAAACCCTGTGGAGTTCTTTGTGAAAAATCTCTGTAATTTTGTAGAGATTTTCTTTCTACTTGGAGGTTAGAAAATCAGAACAAATTTAGAAGACGCCTTTGAGGAATTTCAGCAGTAGAGAATTGCTTTCGTTTTCTTACTTTGTAACAGGCTCTGTTTGGAGTGCGAACACTGAGTCACCCACATTCCTTCCCTTAAAGCCTCTACAGCTCTCCAGGATGCTAAGCTGAGAGCTCTGGTAATTCTGGCGAATGCTTCTTTGAATCAGTATGGAGGTGTTTCTATGGGGACAGACTGTATTTTAGGAAGCATGAGCTGAACCAGAGATAACCTATTACAGTCAGCAGAATTGCTCCAGATTGAGTTAAGAATTGGAAATTCAGTGTAGAATACCTGGCTCATCTCTGAGTCTTCCTTGGTCCTCAGGTTCCTCTACTCATCTTCCATTATGATGGAGTTCTGTTCCTGCCCTTTCTGTTTTATCTAGCCAAACAAAGAGGAACGTGGCCTGAGCTTCAACAGGAGATCTCTTTATATTTAAGCAAATAGCTACACACATGGCTGGGATCATAGTGATAGCCCTGTGCCTCAAATGTACCAGCTTTGCTACTCTACGCGAGGAGATAACAAGAGAGGCATCTGGATGTACAGCATTCCATAAATCAAGACACAGTAAGTTATTCCACAGCAGGAAGAAGACATGGAGATGGCACATGGGACATATAAATATGCTAACAGAAAGGAAATCTGGTGTTACGGTCTCAAATAGCACATGCCTTTCCTGTCCAGCATCTCTTGCTGGAGTTCCTACTAGACAACCATATCCTACTTCTGCTGGAATTTGGACTCCAGCACATGCTGACATCTGCGGAACAGCTTGAATGGAGTTGTCTGAATTATTTCTGGAGCCTTCTTTCCAGAAAGTAAGACTAAAGTTGACTCAAATTAAACAGCACATCCAACTATAAAAACTGGTTTTGAAGATAAAAATGACCAGACTCACTTTGTTTCACTCAACAAATTGAACCAGAGCATCAATCTGTGTTTGATCCTATAAGACTGAAGATTTTCTCACAGCATTTGGTTCAGGGAGCTGGTATCCAAACTCCATTCCTTTCCCTTCCCTGGAGAAGCACAAAATGGAGCAGATATAATCCGTGTTCCCTCAGTGACACAGAACCAGCACAACTGGCTCCAACCTCCTTTGCTACCAGTCTTACAGCAGGTGAGAAAGGCAGATGGCTGAAGCCGTCCAGCGTAATCCCCCCCACCTGCCATATTTCACAGCCACAAGGCGCTTAACACTCACCCCAGGGTTAATAAAAGCACAAGGACAGAGTGCAATCAGAGACTATTGACCAGTTGCTCTCTTTTGTATGTCCAGCACAGTCTGAGCAAAGCAGACAATCTTGACCTGTGAGCTCAAGGGTGTCAGTCAACCGATGATTGATCAGACATGCCAAGGCACTGCCAGCAATTACACAGAATCTGATGGTCTATTCTGGCCTCAGGAACTTTGTGAAACACACCCCGGTACAAACAGCACAGGCAAAGTGTGCAGAGTAAAAGTTCTACACGGCTGATGAATTTAAAATAGAAACTCAGTTATCTGTGTCACATAGATGTTACCATTAGAGAAAGAGAATTCAAGCTCAACAGAAGTTTTAGAAAGACAAGGGAGAAGCAGACTTCTCAAGGCCAAAGGGTGGGCACAGTACACATCTGCCTCTTTCTAACCAGGGTGTTCTGCCCTGGCCAGAGTTTTGGGAAGGGAGGAATCAAATAATGTTGTTTTCCCCTCAGAGAGTTTTTCCAGCCGAGTATGACCCTAATATTTTCTTGTCAGCAGAGAACCTACAGAGTCCCTGATTCAGTGTCAGGGAATGATTAGGACCTACGGGCACCTGATGAGCCACTGCTGCTTTTAAATTACACTGAAATAAAAATAGTTACTGAAGAACTAGGAACAATGGCTCACAAAGACCAGAAGAGAGACCTCAGACTGATGTCCTCTTGAGAAGGAGGCAAATAATAAAAGGAAAAGCGGAATAAGATCACCCTAGGGATGCTTTAGAACAAAGTGAATCTCAGTTTGTGCACTGGATCAAATTTGCTCAATACACATGGCCCCAGATAATATTTCTTTTATAATCTAGATAATTATTTAGACAGGTATGTTGCTGCCTGCGCAGTTACACTTTTAATGGAGTTATCAAAGTGATATAATTCCAAACAGTACCTGCAACAGATCTCCCTCCCTTTGTCAAATGAAATGCAGACATTACCAACACAAGCGGTTGGAGATTGCTTCAAGGCTATGTTTTCCTGTTACAGCCCTTCTGTAAGAAGACAGTATGTGGAGGCAGTAAAGAGAAAATCTTGCGCTCCCTTCTTTACCTCTTCTAACACACAGGGATCAGGACTTAGCGGCTAACTACCACGGTGCTTTAGGTACATCTAAGCCTGATTCCATTAGATAGATACTCTCAGCAGCAGGCAGCCATGCCCAGCTCCTAGTGCACAACGCTGAAGGACAGATCTGCCCTCCTGCGCCTCAGCCCAAGGCAGCTCCAGCACTGCCCCTTCATTGCAGACCCTCTGCTGATTTTCACTAATCTGGCTCAGGTGCTCCGGGCTCTCCTAAAACATACACACCTTTGCAATAAAGGCTGGATAGCAGAGGGCAGCATGGATGGGGAACCTCGCATATAGAAATGCAAAAGCCTACACTGATACTTGGTAGTCTCATAGGAAACCACAACGTCCTTTTTCAGGGATATTAGCTCCTCAGAATGGGTAAGGATCTGAACAGAGAAACCAAAAACATGATGAAGGATTTACAGTATTCCCTAATGTTTTTTTGCCCAAATTGTTGAATTCACAAAACAGATGTTTTATATAAAACTGGCTTTATTTTTAATTGGAAGAGATTATTCGAACTATGTTTAAGCCATATGGTCTAGTTCGTCTGACTCTCCTCTGCCACTGCTGGAGAGGCTAGCTTGGCATCCTTCTCCTTTTCCAAGCAGTTTCCTTTTTACAGATTTAATAGATGCTATTTTTCTTTTTTTATTGTTGATCCCTAGATCCCATTACTATAAATAAGGGCCTTAGGCCCAAAATTACCTCAAAGGTGGATTTGGATAAGCCTCTTTTAATGATTTTCAGTAGTTGGTTGGTCTAACAGAACATAAATGCAGATTTGAGATGACAGAAAACGCATGAAGAGGAATGACGACAGTGAGCAGTGAGCAGCGTTCACCTCAAAGCCACTGTAGGAAGACCTGGTCCTTGGCTGGCACATTTTCCTGCTTGCAGATATAATACTGCAGAGCGGGAACCTTCAAAGTTATTTAGTACATATTGGGGGAGAAAAGGCCATGTTACTGGCATGACTACAAGATGGCACTTGGTTCTCAGGCTGAAAGCATGTGTGATGGCCGAGGGCATTGCCCTGCCCCAGCACCACACTGGGCACATGCCTGGGCTCGGCGAAGCCTGGCTACCTAGTGCCTACTTCTGTCTCGCTCAATACTGCCCACGAATTTTCATCAGTTGAGAGCAATAATCCTTCTGGTAAATTTTAATCATGCTTTAGGAAACTAGGGCTGCAATACAAGCTCTGGACGCTGTTTGGGTGAGGTGGTTGAAGTTAATCCAGCAGTGGCTGGAGGCAGCCTGGTGATCCCACAGACCCCTCTCTCCCAACTTGTTTTCTCTAATGCCTGCAATTTGCTTGTTGTTATATTAAAGTCTCTTCACAATGATATGCTCCAACTTTCTGAGTCACCACGTGAATTAATCATCATTTGAAAATACACAAGTGCTGCTACAAATAGGCTGCATGGATGAACTCCATGTGAAGCAATGCCTGCTCTGAGCAGGAGAGTTTGCCCAATGATTGCATGCCCATGCCCTCGATCTGGCACTGTGGAAAAATGAACTGAAGGGAGATGATTACTTGTGTTTGAGTCCTCCCTAATGCTTGCCTCATTCATTGCAGCCGCTGAGCCTTTTCAGCATTGCTGCATCATTTTCAGCCATCACAATGGGCTGCAGCTTGAGTTCTAACAGTCTAAATCCTGGGGCTTTCATTCCCCTCTCCATAATACTTCTATTTATTTGTGGTGACCTCATTTGCCAAGTGATGTAACAGGGTGCACGATCGAGCCTGGCACTTCTAAGCAGATGTTTTCAGTGGACAAAGAAACAGCATTGTGAAACAAAAATATCGCCTAAAACCTGAGCAGCAGAAGAGATTACAATGGCTTTTATGCAGATCAGCTTACCTAAACAGCGTTGAAAGGCCTTTGGCTGCAGTTGTATGCTTCTCTTTTTGAAGTGAAAGACTGTTGCTCATACTGCTATAATGTGACTCCCCAAGCAACCACCAGCTGCAGGTTTAAAATTTTATCATTTTTGGCATCTCTTGAGATGATAGAGTTGATTGGAGCATGCCCAGAGGACAATTCTCCTATAAAATTGTTCTCCTTTAACTACAGTAACAAAAAGATGGTTGCACACTGTTTTTGGTGTGTGTTTTGTTTTAGTTTCTAATAAGATAATAAATTCTATTCCAAACAAGAATATAAATGCAAAGAGTTTGATAATCAATCTGACTTGCTTTGTTTCAGCTGAGAGGAAATGTTCATTGACTTTGCCATTTACCTTTGCTGTCATGTCACATTATCAGGGCAGACTAAATATAGATCAATGAAGTCCAGCAGAAACAAGTAGAAGATTGAGAGGAGACGGCAGGGACTTGCTATGTTAATTTCTCAAAGGACGAGCCAAATAATAAGTCTATTGATATGCGCATTCCCAGCTCTGACTTAATTTCTTTTGCTGAAGACACTTCAGATAAACTACTCCACCCTGTGCAATCACTGTTACATGTAAATGGTTCCAGGATGAATATGTTTCTGTTTTTCCTAGACTCAGTTCAACCAATGGAGGCCTCAGTTTTCAAAGACATATATCTACGTTTGTCCATAACACCGATGCATGTGTTCCTTTTGTTCCCCAAAAGCAAATTTCTCTTTTCCACACAACACGTGCAAAGGAAGGAGATATGAACTGCACTTAGAGCATCTTCAGGATATTTGACAACATGAAATGTAACAATGCTTGGGATAAACAGAAAATGTTGGTAGCTGAGTGTAAAATTTTCAGCATGAGATCCAAGTACACTTCATGTTTGACATTACCATATCGAGTGTGTCACTAAAGCCACGTGGAGGATGTGTTCAGGGCCGCTCAATTAGAGAGCTGGGATTTCAGGCACGGAGGAGAGCTAAAGTCTGAAGTTAGCAAAGTTCAGTGTGAATTGAACAGTTACTTCTTTTGGGTTTCTTCAGAAAATCCTAAGCTAAACCTGTCTTATCCTTAATTGGCAGATGTAAGCATAAGTGCTCAAGGGAAGTACATTTGTTTTTTTGCTAGTAATTGGGAAATATAAACTGAAGAAATTCTATTTCAGACAGTGAATCCATAGTTTGACGGTGGATGTGACTTGCTTTGTTTCAGCTGGAATAGCAAGGGATTTCATGGCACCCTAGCTGTGGACAAGAGGGAAAACAGGAGCCGGTGCATGGAGGGGTAGAGGCACTGGAAAAGCCCAGGACTGTGGCAGAACTGGAGCTGCAGAGATGGAGGACAGATAAGAAAGCAAGGGCCCAGGAATGGACAAAAGAAGATGGTGATTATCAGCAGTGTAACCAAACAGGTCGATAAACAGCCCTCAGGGCTGATCAGCAATTGTAATGAAACCAAGCAATTCCTGTACAAAACTGTGATTCATTCTGAGATAAATTTCTCAAACTGCATACTGGAGAATCCTAAAATGATGAAAGAATTTATTAACCTTTACAGCACCTTTCTTAAACTCCATTTAATATTACTCTTAACATCCACAGCCTGTCTGCCATACTTTTATTTGTATACTACTAACATCACATTATCACACCTATTTAAATGAATGACTAACAGGGCACTTCTTTGGCTGAATATCTCCTTTTCCAGTCACAGAATTGTGTTCCCATAATAAATTCCATTTCACTAATTCATTATTTCTTCATCTATCATGTAAGGTTTTTGATGTAAGCGTCTGCTTTTAGAAAATCTGAGCATATTTCAGACAAGAATTATAGTGATAAATAATAAGTAAGCAATTTCCTTTATCCTAGGCAATACAGTAGCAGAGCAGTGTGTCCAAAACTCATTAACCCCTATCCAATCTAAAGAAGAAACTGCTGAAATGCTCTGGTTGCCAGAATGAGACCTAAGAGGAGGGAAAACATGCTTGAAGTAAGAGAAGATGAACTTAGCCTTGATGATGAGAGGGTGAACTTTCAGCCTTGAGAGGATAAGGCCTAAGGGAGACTTCACTGCCATGTACCAATACATAAAGGGTGTCTACCAAGTCTACGGAGATTCCCTTTTTACAAGGTGTCACATGGAGAAGACAAGGGGTAATGGGTATAAGTTGCTCCTGGGGAGATTCTGATTGGATTCCAGAAGAAAATTTTTCACCATGAGAACAGTTAAACATTGGAATAATCTCTCCAGGGAATTGGTAGATTACTCTACACCGGACACTTTTAAGGCTCAGCTTGACAGGGTGCAGGGCCATTTCATTTAAACTATATATCACCTAAAAAGGTTAGACCAGATGATCCTTGAGGTCCTTTCCAACCTGGCATTCTATGATTCGATGATTTAGCCTTTACTACATTAAAAGGGATTTTACTGTTACATCACCACACATCCCACTATAATTATGATCTTGTGGCTCTTTCAATGATAAATTTCTGCAAGAAAATTATGAAAGCACAATGCAAAATACGTTTCTTTCCATCTCAGGTTCACATGCAAGGCTGTAGCAAGTTGCGACCTAATTAAGAGTATTTAAATGACTTATCACAGTTCACATTGTTTCTATCTCTTTTTTCTGGTTCCAGTCTATGTCCCTCCAGCAAAAAAAACAGAGTCTATCACACTGCTTTGTATTATACTGTAACTAATGTGTGGATGGATCCAAGGTGCAGATAAATGAGTACACCTCTCTCCTGCATCAAAAGTGTTTTTGTCAGGAAGATGCACCATTGAGGCATGGACAAAAAGCAAAGACAGTCTGAAAAGTCCCTGGAGAAAAGAGGGAACTCAGGAAAAACATTATCCAGAGGCAGACCCATTCTTGGAAGATATCCAGCTGCAGCAGCAAGCCAGTCCCTCCCCTCCTGTGCTGAGAAGCTCCAGGGCTCCCTGGGGACAGCCTGCCTCACTGGGGCTGCGGAAGCTGCCCTGCTCCAAACGGAGAGCAGGGAGCAGTTTCGGTTCCTGTGCCCTCCTGGATGGCTGCAGCTCTTAGTGATGAGGGGTGGGAGATGTGGCAGTCCCCTGAGATCGGCTCCTTCCATGGGGTTGGAGGAAATCTGCTTTCAATGCCTAACATTGAATACTGTTAATCTCACTCAAAAACAGGTCTGGAGTTTGCTGATCTTGAAAAGTGAAGACTGCTCTGCCAGCTGGAGCAGCACAGCCTTTCCAGCCACTCTCCAGCAAAATGGGCTTTAAAAAAAATGATGACTGAGGAAAAAAAACCCAAACAAGATAATTTCTTTTTTGCCTATTTTTTTCTTCTTTAAAATAAAAATTCCTAAATTGCAGTATTTGAAGAACAGTTTGGCACAGAAAGCATGGAAGAAAAACAGAGGGGAAAACCAGACATTTCAGTACCCTAACAAATGCCTCATGCTAACCTCCTGAATTCAAAGAATTTGATGCAAGAGGCACATACTGTAAGTCTAATTCACAGATGCAAAAGCTCAGTGAAAATCAGTAAGACTTGAACTGTAAATTGTGTTCTTTTGTGAGTTAGGGCTGATATGAGTACTTGCAACCACGACAAAACAAGAAGCAGTCCATAAAAACAAAGAAGCATTTAAGTATTTGGTGAGAACATTTGATCTGCAGTATGGGATGCTATTTTATGCCTGAAGAGAGGGATGTGGGTCACTGAGAAATAAAAGATGTGGTTCCATTCCCAAGTCTCTATTTATTCTCTCTGTGCTCCACCGAGCACATGGCAACTTCATTATACAAACCACGGTCACATCTCACAGATATTAATAATGAAGGCAAAAGGAGTACCTCCAAAACCAGAGTGTACATTTTGCCACGTCTCATTTTCCTTACCACTGGTAGTAAGAATGTTGCATCTTATTTTGAAGATGTATGTAAAGGCTTTTTCTTGTATTCCAGCCACAAAGCCCCCAGTGGCAATAGTACTAATGTAGCCAAACCTTTCTTTCATATGAAGGACAATTTTATCTTCCTCATTAAACAAAATGTTTCTCACCTAGTTCTATTTTTTCTGCCTCCTTGAAACTTGGCATCCATTGACATGATTCATCTCTATTATGATGACACGCGTTATCATGAACAGTTATCTTAATTCGTCGGCTATTTCAAAAATTACGACTCCAGATGGTTCTCTTGCAAAAATTTCTATAACTCACTGGCTCCACTACACACATTTGTTCCTTATTTCTATAGGAAATGTCATTTACATTGGCTGACTCCATTTGTCATTTCTGATCACTGTTTTTTTTTCTTAGCCTTATTTCTACTTTGCAACCCAATATAATTTGAATCATCACTAACACCATAGGCTTTGCTTCTCCTCTTACAAACTATATGACAGGAAATATTCGATTTTGTACATGTTGTTTAGCAATAAACACAGCACACTTTAATTGATAAGAAATGCATAGATAAGAAACCATAGATGAGAAATTCAACTAATGTAAATTCATGTTTTAGCCATGGTAACAGAAACTGCATCAACTACTGACATAGTGCAATTCTTTAACTGTTTCAGTATCTCCTGCAAAAGCATCATCTATGATTTTGCTAGTAAACACGAACAGTTCAGCAAAACCAAACTGCTTGCCCTGCTAATAAATTTTTCTTGTGAAAAGAAGTAAGGTTATTTTTAAAAGCATTGTTAGAGCATTTTTAATTACTAAAAATGGAAAGGTAGTCAGAAAAGGAACACAATGAAGTGAAAAAGTGATCCAATCTCACTTTACAGAAAGAGAACGTAGACAGTCAGCAACACTAAACACGAAAGCATTTACAGTAAAAAAAATGGCAGAAAAACAGTTATTCCAAAAATGGGCTACAGCACATTGCTCTACACTACAGCAATACATCTGAGGTAACAAATAAAGGTTCATTTTTCCCTTTTCATAAAAGTGTTCCTAAAATGGTAAACGCTAGCAAAGCCTTAACTCTCAAGCACAGCAACCACAGTGAAGGAATTTCGTGCTCTTCTTTTGAGGTACAAGTCTGATCTCATGTCCCTCCAAAAGGATACCCAAAGTAGGAAGGTCTGCAGAACGGTATTGCTTGCACAAATCCCTCTTAGCTGGATTTCTTTGTGTGTGAAAGCTCCAGCACAACTTGCTTACACTCTGAATCTGCCACAGCTCAGGAAAAGAATCCTGGGACTTGAATACATTTTCTAAACCTTCACCCAAAGTTGTTTAGAATCAGGGATGGAAAATGTAAAAGCCGACATACCTTCCCCTTGGCAGTTCAACAGGTGTGTGTTACATTAACAAACCCTGTCTCTGTGCCACTGCCACCTTGACGTCATTGTTACTGGGTTGACAAAAGGTTTCCATGACAAATGAGAAAGCTGATCTGTTATCTCCCCTTTGCAGGAAAGTGAAATGCCCTCTCTCCCACATTCTGCTAGAACCACCCATCTTGTTTTTGGCACGTAGCACAGAGGGTGCATTAGTTTTTTGATTGATTTCGATTTCTCTCTGCTCTGGAAAAGAGAAGCCAAGTTGTTTGTTGGTTTTCCCCTAACTTAAAATAGAGGGTGTCACCCTCATCCCATTGCGATCCCACCCGCCTCACCCACAGCACAATGTTCTTTGCAGGCCTGTTGATTACCATGCTAAAAAAGAGAACAGATAACACTGGAAGAGGACAAACTTTGAAGCAATGAACAAAAAACAGTATTAAGACACTCGATTCTCTTCTTGGCTTTAATTTATTACCCTGACTAGCAGGCATGGCCCATAATAGCTACCAGATGTTTGAAACATCTCGTTTTGAACTTTGCCTAAGTATAAAGAGATCTTGTACTGTTTAAATAGCAGCTGCAGAATGAAATAAGATTTCCTTCCTAATGTGACAGAAATGTTCATCCTAGCCTTAAAACAAGGAGGACTGTTTTATATTCTGTAAATACCAAGGAAGCTAAATTTCTGTGAACAGGCAACCACACATTATAAATGTTATATGTGTCTAATTTGCGGCAATTGACATGAAATAACCCCAATGGAAAAGGCTGGCCCAGCTGCCTGAACTCTGCTTGGGTTTTTGCTAGATTTTACCCCAGGCCTACAGCTCACCACAAGCAGTAGAAGGCTGGAGTAGTTGGCCATGAACAGCAGGTTAGCACATTTTGAGGGCCAAATGTATTTATTGTCATTGCTTTTCTCACTCCACCAAGGAAGAAACTGGCAGTTCTCAAAGAGGATCATGTCCTGGAGATGGAAGCAAACCCAAAGAATCTTCAAGGAGCAATAAAATACATTTCACTAAACCAGAATCCACACCAGCCTTACTGCATGCTTGCCCTGGTACGGATATTACCCTATGCAGCAACACAAATTCGCTCTTTATTTAAGCACTGAGGCCTAGTGCTAAATTCAATCTCGTGTGCATAGTTCCTGTGCACCCTCTAGGACTACCGATTCCCCTCCCTCTTGTTCCTACAATGATTAAACTTCAGCCAAAGGCTAACTAATTAACTGAAACAGATGGCTAAGCTCGTGATTTGAGGAAGTTAACATACAAATAGCTCATTTAAAAACAGGTTTACATATCAAAATGAATTATCGTTCCCTTTCAGACTGCATGCTTTCCTTGCTTAGCAGTATGGCATTCTGAATTCTTCATGAATTTCTCATACTTGCAGGTTTTTCAATGGGCACAGAGATCTTGTGCAGCAGACAGCCCCAAAACAGATTTTGAATGATCTGCTGCAGTGAACAAAGATGGCCCTAGCTTTTACGCATCTGGTTTGAGTTAATATTTTTATCCTCTTAGAATACATGAGATTTTTTTTCTTAAGCTGGGCTTTTCCTAGTACACGTTTCTTCTGATTTGAGTAACATACGGTTGCAATACATTGCTTTCAAACAGATGTGATTTTGGAGCCTACCCTGAGGAGCAATGCTCACCTTCAGAGGGAGGCAAACCCTAAACCATGTGCTATTGTCTTTGAGGAAAGCAAAATGCCTTTCTTTGACTCTCATTAAGATAATTTTAAATCCTGCTGCAAGACAGCTGGTTACAACCAATGCGGCATACAATATCAGAGATGTTACTGAACATGAAAATAGCCAACGCTTTTGCAAATATAATCAATGTATTTAATTAATTGTCCCGGTGAGGTTCACAACTTTTAAGACCTTCAAACCAGTGCAGGACATGAAAAACATACGCTTAACCTCAAGCCAGTGCTAACTCTATTCCTACTGAGCGGAGCACAGCATATGCTTAACATTAGGGGCATGTGCTTAATAGGCTCACGAAACAAGCCCTGTTTTATGATTCAGCACAAGCAGCCTGTAGCTCTGTACTCATCTTCCTTACGACCAGTAACATGCCCATGAAATACGACAAGCTGGTGGCAGGAAACGGAGCATTGGTTTCATTAACGAGGCTGTGCCAGCCCAAGACAAGCCGTCCCGCGCCAGCCCCAGTGGCAAGCTTTGGTCAGTATGTCTGATTTACCACCACACAACACGCGAAGGAAACGTACCACAGCTAATTAAACACTGTAGGTATTTTGCATAAGGAAACTATATGCAGAAATAATACCCGCAGATGTTTTTACTACAGATATACAGTAACTCCACCACTCCCAGCAGGTGTCAACACTTCTGACACTTCAGAGAACACATTGCCTGCATATATTTTATTTTTTGTTTAATTACCATGATTTTCAGAGATTTGCTCTACAGTGCTTAGAGCAGAATCATTAATCTTTAGTAATCTCTTTGAGCAACAACTTTTATGAGCCTGGAGCCCCTCACTAAAGCAGTTGCTGTATTGTCTGAACACCGGATTTTATGCAAGGCAGTTGTCATGGCAACGTGACGGAGAGGGGAGAACCCAAACAACAACTGAGCATCAAAGAACTGTAAGTGCAAGGAAAATTCAGAACTATATTCCATATTAGAGCTACAGGCTGTCCAAATCGCAGATTTTAAAGCTTTGGAAGACTGGATATTATTATAAACCTCTCTTGGGGATGGCTGTATTCCAGTAATGCATTATCACTGATCTGTTCCCATTATAATCCATCCATTTCACTGAAAATGACATGTTTGTGGGGCAGTGGAAAAGCAATCTGAAAAGGAACAATTGCACATCTCTGCTTTTTGTAGACAAAAGAGAAAGAGTGAGGAGGAAAAAAAGGTTATAATCAAAACTGTATTTCAATAGCAAGCCCGGCTGTTGTAAAAATAATAATGGTCTTGGCTAGCTGCTTGTTGTGAAATAATGAACCTTCTGCACCTTTATAATATTATTGTAAGCATTCTATAGAGCACCCTAATAAAAACGGATGGCTAGCTAAATGAGAAAAGGCTGCTGCATTGTTTTATGAGGCAATAATCCAGTTCCAGAACACATAAATCGTAAACCCCAAAACAAAGGGTTTATAACAAGAACACAACACAACTTTATTGTTATTGTTACCCTGTTGCTTTTGTATATGCTATTACAGATGTGTTTTCAAAATAATTAAAAACCTTAGAGTTAGCAACAGAGCAGAGCATAATTACGTCTCAAGAGTGCTGAGTGCCCCAAGCTGTTATGAACTTTCATATAAGGAAGGTGCTTTTTTTATGCTCACATGGTTTGGTTTACTGCTTAAAGATGGGAACACACAGATATAAAAGTTGAAATAGCCTAGCCAAAGGCCACTGCCTGAGACTTAGAAGATCTTGGTTTTAACTCCAACTCTGCCTCTTTTCCAGTGTTTGACTTGGACCACTTCACTCTCCTATATCCCTTCCGAGTCTTGGAAACAGAGATAGTGCAAGTCTCATTTTCATGAGACTGAGTACAAGTTTGCGTTTGAACTAATGGGTGTTTCTTGCAAAAAAAACATTGTTTGGATTAGCACATTTCTAGCAAGGCAAAACCCACCACAACTTTGGTGAAGTTCCCAGTCTCTTCAACACCACTGCTAACCCCTGCACTATCACACATGACTGATATTCTTCCCTCCGCGACAATGAAGATCTGCACGTATTTGGGCTTGTCCCGCTTGCTTACACCAACCTTACCAATCCATCCACATCAGCGGGCTGGTCTTTCTGCTCCTGGCTCATCCAGCTGCAAGAATTAGTGACATACTTTTATTTTTTCACCTTCTCACAGATAACTTGTAGTTCCCATGGAGCAGAGCCAGTGCAGCCAAACTCCCCACAGATCAGGGCTGTGTGGTCTGTCTCCAGCTACAGTGGAAGCTTTTTCTGAGGCTTAAGCACCTATGAGGTCTCTCAGCCCTTTGAATTCTCCAGTAATGTGTGTGCCCATAAACACATGTGTTCAGTCTACTGCACTTCTCCTACTTGAAGCAGCTTCTGGGTCTCTCCCTCTATCCTTAGATCCTCAGATCCTGCTGATCTCCACAGAAATTAGTTTTGAGATCAGAAGCTTCTCTCACTTCACTTGAAATTTGTCCAATAGGTACAAAATTTACTAGAGGGCAGAGCACAGACAGATGTGGAAAACATGAAAGAAAACTTGTTTCCTTAAAAATTTAAGTGTAAAACTTTCTCCTGTCACAAGGATAAACACAAATCTCTTCAGGATTTCACTACAAACTTGCCTTCCCTAAAATAGTTCTACTTATATCTGTCAACTAGCCAGGCTTCAATCCATTTAATAGATGCCATGTTAATTTTCTATTCTTCTTCTCTGTTAGTAAAAACATAGTGTAGCCCAAATCAAATGCCCACAAAAATCTATTATGAGACACTATTTCCTCTATTAGCTCAATTATAACCTCATAAAAAAATACCAAGCTAGTTTACCTTTATTTTCTATAAACAGGTGCTAACTGGCATTACTTACATGAACTTGATTTAATCCATTGTTAACTCACAATCTTTGTTTGTAGTTTCATTATTATTCCTGGAATCAATATACCAGGTTTGCTATTCACGTCTATTAGTTGAAAATGAGACACAGTGGATTTCGACAACTGCATCTCTTCATCGAGTCACAGGTGAAGTGAAATGATTTGACACTTAAGAATCATCTTACTGCTTTCATTTTTAGATCAAAAGCAATTTCTGAAGGTTTCTAGGATCTTTTATATTATTTATATCTGATGCAGGAACACAGATACCCGGTATTATATCATTAGAAACCAAGTCGGTTTTGACACAGTTAGACAATTCTTCTAGCATAAGAGACTCTGCTATGAAAACTCGAACAGAAACTGGAAAGCAACTCCCTAATGGACATGGTAATGCAGCCTATTTGTAGCACAGATCCCTTGTCTCATTCCTTCTGGACAGGACCAAACAATCCTATTACATTAACACCTTTAAAAGCTGTCTTGCAACAGAGGTTAAGCATCACCCGTGCCTGATAGCTGAACTGTACTTTAATGCTAGCTGTGAACCTCAGAGAGTGAAAATGAGTACAATCTGAAGTTGCTCAATACAAGCACGTAAGCGTAAGCACAGGTGCATATGCGTTTGCTTGCACACTGCAGTCATGTTTCACTAATGCTTCCCTTTTCTGCAACATACTAGAAACAACCTGCACAGCCTACCGGATGGAAAAGTACTATCAGGGATTACTCAGCACAAACCATCTAGGGCTCTTTTAATAGCTTTAAGATAAGCAACTTCCACTTACGCACTACTGAAGCTCTTGTGCTGCCTACGAGGCAAGATACTCTACAGTATGACGGTTTGTTTTATTGCATCAATTTCTGATTCAGTATTCTTTGGCTTTACTGCAAGCAACTGGCTGTGCATTTAGACATTTAAAGATACTTCTTTCCCAATCTACTCTTAGCTGCCTCTGCGGGAATAATAAAGCATGATCTTGGACAGTTTGGCATGTGATTAATAGCTGCTCAGATTGCTTTGGCAGTTTCAGTGTATGCTAATTGGATTAACAAGGTACTAAGTGCTGCAAGGTGTTATGAATGTGTCGTAAAATCAAAAGCCTTGCTGTCAAATGCATCCGTTACTCATGGTCTGTTTGGAATGAGCTTACTCCAAAAGACAGTATTTTGCCATTTCTCCTACTGTCTAATTTCTAGGGAAGGAAGAGAAGCCAAAAGGCTCCCTGGTGTCTTAAGAGGGTGTCAGATTCCTCTTCAACTGCAGCTGGATACTCAAGCCAGTGCGCGCCTTGCCACCAGTTGCTCTCACCAGGATCCTCTCAGCAAGAAAGACACATTTGGCCACCTGGGCCCAGCCAGTGTCCCAGAGGGCTGTGGACCTGGTGGGGCTCTGCCCATCTATTTGCTCTGTGAGGGACTGCCATCCACCACTCGGGGCTGTTCCACATGTGCTCGCTCCCTGCTCTTCTTCCCATCTCGGCCTCTGTCTATGGCTCTTCCCATTGTCCTGCTCCCCACCTTTTGCTCTTTCAGCATGATTCTTCATTCCCACCTCTTGCTACCCAGTCACATGGCCTTAGATTGCTTCTGATCTTTGCAAAATACCAACGATAGCAGTCAGAACAAAGGCCTGTCACAAGCACCCTGTGCTTTCTATTTCACAGGCAATCTCAGACAATCAGTCACATTACTGTTGAAATTTATAGAACAGACCAGAAAGTCAAAACATCACCTGTTCCCACTGCCCATTTTGCTGAAACATGCTGAATTTATCCACTGATATAAGAGACAGGTTCACCTGATACTTCCTCCTTCTGCTAGGTCTCTCACTGAAATTCACATCTCTTGTTATAATTTCTGTGGAACTGTGCAGCTCATTCTTTACTTTCCCTCTCTTCCTGTTCCTTTTCCTTTCCCATTAACACAAAAGCCTTACTCAACAATAACATTCAAATTAACATTGATTTCTGCTGTATTTGAAGTCAATAAAATAAGAGAAAACATGTATCTTTGTCTGATTATGTTTTGTGACAAAAAAAATCTCTGCCTGCAGGTACAACCAAGCCATATTGACCTGAGTAACTGCGCTAGTCATTTCATCCAGCCAAGTCACTGGATGAAATTAAAACTACATGGTGGGACTAAAGCACTTCATTGAGCACTTCTTCTGTGACGATAGGCTAAGTGATTTGGGCTTGTTCAGCTTGGAGAAGAGAAGGCTCCAGAAAGACCTTGTTGTGGCCTTCCAGGACCTAAAGAGGGCCTACAAAAAAGCTAGAGAGGGACTTTTAACAAAGTCATGTGGTGATAGTACATGGGGTATTGGCTTTAAACTGAAAGGGGGTACATTTAGATTAGATGAAAAGAACAAATTCTACACTATGAGGGCGGTGAGGCAGCAGAACAGGTTGCTCAGAGAAGTTGTAGAATACCCATCCCTGGAGGTGTTCAGGGTCAAGTTGGATGGGGCTTTGAGCAACCTGGTCTAGTGGATGGTGTCCCTGTTCATGGCAGGGGGGTTGGAACTGGATGATTGCTGAAGTCCCTTCCAACCCAACCCATTCTATAACTCTATGACTAATCTGTATCAGTGAACAAAGTTTCTGGTAATAAAGAGGTTGAACCTTACATCCTACATGTATGGAGAAACAAACAACAGGAAATGACAATTTTTTCTTCAGAAAACTGACAATGGAGTAAACTACCGCACACAATGCAGCAGACAGACTAACACATGAATATGAGAGATCAGGTAAGGAAATGATCACCCAGTCAACAGTATGTTTGCATAAGACTTAATCATCCAAGAACACACTTTAGCGGAAGCTGGAGAGCAGTGTACAGAAGGTGATTTGTTCCCAGGAACAGCTGACTACAAATGGTAGCAACTCTTCATACAATTAACACTCTTCAATGGAAACAGGCATGATAGCAGGAAGGAAATGTTTAAGCTTTGGATCTAAAGCTATGACTCTTCCTTGCCCAACTAAAAGATTAGTGTTAGCTCAAAGCCAATATTAGGCTCATAAAACTCTCCAGTTACAAGTGTAAATGCTCAAAGCAATAACCTGCTTGAGAAGGGAGAAAAATTCAGGTCCCACTAAAGTCAGTCCCTGCACACTTAAAAGGGACAGGGTTTGTCCCTGACTCATAATTGGTTCCACAAGCGGAAGTGGGAACACACAGTTGTGATGAGCTGCTGAATCCATACAGCTCATATGCACAGTTTTACACAATTATAAGAGTGGGTTCTGTATTCGTTATATTGTGATCAATGAAAAGAGAAACCATCTTTTTTTCTTCACCAAAAAATAACCGACCAGTCACACAATGCCACCCCTCAAACAGCTCCTCGAACAGTGACTTGCATCAGGACGTCACACCAGCTCATAATGCTGGCTCTAACCTGGCAATGCAAGAAAGTAACTTGGCATACCAAAAGCAATTTAGCAAACAAAGCAAATAAAGTTCAAATCTCACTGACTTCAAAAGGACAATAAATGTATGCCCAACGCTGAGCTTATATTGTGCTTAATCAAGGCTACCATGCCCTCTCCCTGCCTGCTGCTCATGAATTATATACGTGACTGGACAGTTTGGCCACTTACCCTATGTGGTGAGTGAAGGATGTGCAATTCAAGCTCCACGTCCAGTTGCTGCTTCCAGGAGCTTCTTCCCTCCTGCTAACTGACCACTGCCCCTGTAACGTGCCACTGGGCTGTGCAGGGGGAATGGCTGCAGCTGGGTAATCTAACATTCCTAACCCTTTTGGCTCCAGCATTTTAAAGGAATGCACACAATTTATTTAATCCTAAAATCCTTCTTATTGTAAGAGTTAAAAGATAAGACTATGTATAACATTCCAAGCATAGCACCATAAATAAGAAAGTATTTAAATAAAAGAGTTTGCAGCAAATGCTCAAATCCAGTTCCAAAATTCACTTCATTAAAAAACAAACCAATGTATTAATCTCCACTGCTCTATATTTTAAAGACATGAAAAATAGACTCTAAGAGCTTCTGAACACAGCAAGCTGCTTCGACATTTTTAAAAGAAAGAAGAAATAACATTCAATTGGTTTTTGAAAGTCTTCTCTTTCCTTTGCATGTTCTCATTCTTATGGCACATTTCATTCGTAACCTGGCATTTAGCCCTGGAGAGCTTTTTCTTCCTAACTCAAAAATGCTTCCAGGAACAAAGCAAGGTTCTTGCTACACTTACAGAATTCTGGTTAAACCTACAAAGTATCAAACCAAGACTCGCCCAATGCTTTTGTGAAAACAAAGTACCTGGAAAAAAAAGTAGGACATGGCAAGTTATTCTCAGCAATCTTGGTGGTGATGGTGGCTGGCAGCCTCTACAACTCTGACAGCTATAGCGATTTGCTCTTCACACAGGTAAATGCAGGTAAGAGCATGACTTCAGCTCTGTCTAAACCAGCAAGGCAAGAAATCTCATGTGAAATTCTACCTTGATTAAAAACTTCAACATGGTTTTAAAAAACAAACAACCAAAATCCCTTGGAGTTCATTTTCTATCACTGACTTCATAAACCACAATTCTGATTCACTGTTCATTGCTCTTCCTTCAACAAAACAAAATAGAAAAGCTGTTTCTAACTTTTGCTGTATGGGTCACTTGTGTCACTGGCATGGGATGAGAAGCCTCCCACCAGTTGCTCAAGATTTAGTAGGAATACTCTCTTCTGGCTTGCTAACCTTGCTGCTAGTTGCTTCCATAGCTGCTCAGGCCCAGTTACAGAAAGCTGAGTCACTCCTTAATTAAGTTAGGCTTTAAAATAAATTAATCTTATTTGCCACTAAAACAAGATTTGCCACTAAAAATGCTGAGTTGAAATTACAGCCTGGAATCACTATGACCTTGCAAAAACAAGCATTTGGATCCAGAAATAATTTTGTGGCTCACCTTTAGCTTTTAATGGATCTCAAACATGTGGACGTTAACATTCATTGAGCAGGTAATTTGTTTCCAGATCAGGCAGCTATGTAATCCTTCTTGAAATGGACCAAATTTCTCTCTCGAAACAGAAAAGCAGCCCTGGCTGTGAAGGTTTGGCCTAACTAGAGTTTGAATAACGAAAACAGGTAAATTTAGCCCACTAATTCAGCCCAAACTGAAGACCAAACAAGATGCCCACAAGTGACATTTTGAATTGTACCACCATAAGGACGTCAGGATAATGTTTGAACAAATACTGTCCATTGATCTCCCATGAATCAATTGTCATTGATAGGAAAGGGTGTCCAGTGGATTTAGTGTGAAGCAGAACTGAAACAGAATTTCTCATGCTGGAGCAGCAACCTGAGCTCTAGTGAACCCCACCACTGCTCTGTGACCTGGTTTTCTCAGTCATGAAATGACTCTGACTGCTTTGCAGTAGACTGAGTCTATGAATACGGAATATAAGACAGACATGCCATGGAAAAGTTAGTTGCTCTTTTGCCACTTGTCTGCATATTTGTTTAAAACAGGATTTACCATCAAACAGCAAGTGAGACCTCTCCCTTTAGTGATGATAATGTGAAAAAGGTAAAAACTCTTCCTAATTCTGCCATCGTTCAGGACTCATTTAAGATTTACTAAACTGCTAATAGCCGCTATGATTTTATTTCATTTTCCTCAGTCATATAGATGCTGCCCTAGGACACTCAGAATCACTCCTTTATTGTCCCCCTTCAAGAGTTTATCTGAAGGATTTAGAATCACTTCTCTTTGCTAGACTTGTTTTCTCCTCTACAGGTCAAAGAAGTTTAGCAAGAGAGACCCAGTCTGTTGTGATTAAAAAGAAAAGTTGTGATTAAAAAGCTAGAAAAGTGTTCTAGCTCTTGCAATGGTATTTTATACTGCTTCCCATGAGGGGAATTATCTCCATTAATGGTGACTGCAAATCCCTGTGTACTGGGACATTAGCTTCCCTTATGCTTGTTACTAAAATGAAAGAAGACAAGTAAAATATTATAGAGCTGCTTTATAAAGCACTTATCCTATTAAGTCACTTAGCCTTAGTCTTTGCATAGCGATGGGATGCCCAGAAGAATTCTTTGGGGAATTCATTAGATATAACACTAAGAAATGCAAAGGAAAGCCCTTATACATTAGGATAAATTTTAGCAGTTACTATATTACTCCTATCAACAAAAATGCCAGGTTCAAGGATGCAAACAGCCACCTTTCAAATCTGCACTCTGGGAGGCTCATCCTGGATCTGAAACATAGCAGTGCTATTCTGACTCTCTCACAGCAGCCAGGGACTGGGAACCAGCAAATGGAAAATAAGTTGTATATTTGTTTAGTAGACATCTGCTTCTGTCCAGCTTCAGTCTTACTGAACTATTTTTATTCATTTAAGGCCCCTCTGTGCCCTAAAGAGAAAGTGTTCTGTACAAACGCTGGAGACAAATCCTGCTGCTACCACTGAAACAAACCCCTGAGCAGCCAAGGGATTCCTGAAGGGCTGGATGTGGTGCGTAGCTACAAGATACTCAGAGCCAAGTATTCACCTGGTGCACAGTGAGGTGCTTTCTTTGACCAGGTAAAACAAAACTAAATGATCTTTCATCCTGTTTTCCTTCCATTTCTTCAAATGACTTATATTTTCTGCCTTGCATCTCTGACCCTAGCAGCTGCCTAACCCTGTGCAGTAGCTCTCATCATCCCTTTCTTTGCAGCACTACATAACTGGTTGCATTTCAGTTTCAACAACGTTCACTTTTTCATGAAACAAGCAGCCAAGTGCTCATAAATAACACATAGGCATCACACAGTGAGAAGGTCATAAAGGAGCAATTTGATGTTTAGTTTTTAAAGTCCTTTCTCAGTCCTGAAATTTGTCTCCTAGAAAGCTTTTAGGGCAGAGGTTTCATAAAGGCAAAAGGCACCAAAGGTTCAGTTGCTGGGGAGGCACCACAACTTCAGGGTTGGAAGAGTTTCTGCAAAATAACTGCATGTAGCATTGAGACCAGGACCTCTGAAAGAATACGAAACCTCAGAGATTTCAAAAGATAACCCATAAAAAACTCTTGAAGGCCCAGTTCACCCCTCTGTTATATTTCAGCTGCAGAGGGAAGGCGGATGCAGTTGTAGTCTGCTCAGCATTGCCACAAAAGCTAGAAGGGGATTCATGGAACATGGCCCTCAGACCCTGCACCAGCAGCTGTTGAAGCCAGTACAAAGTCGGGTAAAGGTGTCTCCTGGTTGGGTTTGCTGCTGGGGAGGGCTGGGGTAGCAAGGGCTGGGTGCTTCCAGCCTTCAAATTGTCCCAGCACACACTGGCAGCTTGCACAGCAGAGGATCCTAAACGATGTGTGGTGTCTTACTGTGAAGGCAAAGACCAGCCATCTGAATGCTACGTTTCCCATTTTATATATATATTTTATATTTAGATAATGAAAGTGGCTCTCTGCCTTTTCTTTCTAAGAAAAATCAGTTAAATTTGTATGAAAATCAGCTCTCACTGCATTAACTGCAGCAAGCCAGAAAGCTGAAGTTTCTCTGTGTGTGTGTGTTCCAATTTATTTTCTTCTCTCTCTATAAATGTCATACTTCTAACTGATAGTTCAACAACTCCAACTCCAGTTTTAAAGGAACATCACAGTGGTTGGTTAAGGAAAGTGTTCCTTCCCTCGGTTAGACCCCATGCTGTTCTTTTCTATTGACTCCTTCAGATCACACAGTAAATATCAACACAGGAAAACTTTTAGAAGTCATAGAAGACTTTTAGAAGTCATAACGTCAACTGAGTCCTGAGACCTGTGGGGCACAGCTGGTTCCCACCCTCAATTCTTACTACAGCCTCTGCAAGCTGAGAAGGCTCAGCACCTTGAGGGATGGTGCCCTAAAGACACAACAACAAACCCAACCACCCCTTGTGAAAACAAATAACCACCAGCAGAAGTACTGCTTTTCTCCATGAGAGTGGAAAATATGCATGTGTGGTCCAGCCATGTTCTTTCAATAATTGTTTATTTGCAAGTACCGTCAGGAAATGGTGCTGTAGTGTCAGGAAAAATGAACTGAGGGAGGAAAGGGCTTGTGGAGTTGTGCCGTACATTTCACACCCCTCTGTTCCTCGCCCACACACATCTGAGGAGGGTGATTTTGATTTTGATTATTGGTGGGTTTTAAATCAATTCAAGATCCAAACAGAAAAACAAAGTCGGTAGGGATAGCAGCAGCACTGTGATTCTGGAAACTGAGGCTTGGGGGAAGTTTTGGATGTCTCTCTCTCAGCCGTAGGCTGCCAGTAGCAAGGCATGCATGCGGTTTACAAGGTGGGGAGAATGTTGACTCCAAGGCAGTGAAGTGCCTCCTGGGGCATCTGAAGCAAAGATACTTGGCTCCAGAATAAATACTGCCTCAGATTACTGAAAAGACTGGGAGTTTGTGGGCTACCAGAAGCAACCAGACTAGCCCTTCCCGTAAGTCAAAGCCTTTCCTTCCCTACTTGACCTGTGAGGAAGAGAGGCAAACCCTTACTCAGATCTAAGGGGAAAGAGAAAACAAAATAACGATACACTGCGTGGAGTGATCTCAGCCTCAGGTCCCCTCACATCTAACTTTTCTCGCAAAACCTCTCACCTCCCTCAGCTGTCTGCCCAGCTCTGTGCTTCCCTGTCTCTTGCCCTCCATGTTCATTTACCTCCTTCTATTGCTTCCCAGTCCAGTTCTATGTTCTTGTGATGCTTTGTGGCCCACCATGCTCACAGTTGTACTCGACCAGGCAACACACAAAGACTGAGGCACACGTGGCCTTACTCAGAGAGTTAAAATCAATTAATGTACTGCATCTGCTTCCTTTTGCCTCTAAGCAGGCATTCTATCTTTTATGAGACCATGCCATAAAAGAATATGTGAAAGAGTTTTTTATAGGTTTCATACCCAGGTCTAGATGAAGAAGCGGTTACTAGCAGACAGCAGCCTGAAGAGAGGAAAAGTTCGAGCTGAGATGGTAGGTTGTGACATCTTCCCAAGAACTGATCGGTTCTGGAGACAAGCAATCTTGCTAAATCCCCAGGAACTGATAAATTCAGTGCACCAAGGGTTAGCCAAATCTGGGCAAGGCCACCAGCACACACTAGCATCCACCAACTGGTTGCATAACTTGGACTACATCCAAGAAGGCAGTGACTGCTGTAAGCAAATATACATACACTCTTGATGAAAGAAAGGATCCAAGACATTCTGAACACCTAAGAGCACACCAGCAAAACCCTTCACTCCTGAATTAAAGTTGCTCTTAAAAATATTGGCTGTGATCTGTGCTTTTCTGCCTTGATCCCCAGTATGAAGAAAAAGGGAATTTACAATTCTTTCCCTCTGTGCCCCTCCTTCACACACAGTTTCGTTTCCAATATCAAACCTCTTGCTAATGTAAACTTTGAACTTGGATGATTTCTAATGTCTTCTAGTTCTTGATCAATGAACTCTAACAGTGTTGCTCAAAGTCCTCATATTAACACTAATTTCTGATCACACTTGTCCTTTCTTCCTTTCTAGGCAGCTATCCTGTGTTATCCCTACATGCCCTTAATAGCTGGAACCCCACTGTTCCAAGTTTTTTTAAGTTTCTTGAACAAACCTGGCACTCTACAGCTAGTAAGCATTAACCACACAAAAATGATGAATTCTAAAAGGAAAAAAAAAATCTTTGCCAACAAGAAAACATATTGTTCCTCCAGAGGGATATATTTAATATTGTACAGCCAAACCAAACAAACATGCTGCAATCACTAGAATGAAACCTCAGAAACAACTCAAAGCAACAGCACAGGATAAATAAATATGAACTCAAGTTCTTTGAAGAACAGGAGAATGATCTGGTTTAGATGAAAAGTAGCTTCTTGCTTAATGACAACATGGAAGGTAGAACTTGCAAGGAAATAAATAAAATTACTCTTCTTTAAAACAAGTTCTGAATCCTGCCTGCTCCTTTCTTTCTAAGCCTAGCACGTTAGATGATCTAGTGCTTGGCTCAAGAATGGCTGCAGAGACAACCCCAGAATACTGACGGGCACTTCCTATCCTATTTCTTTTATAGAGGGACCATAAAATCTATCCATATTTTAACCCTGTTGTCCCTTCTATCAACAAATTTTCAAAACCAGCATGACGCTGAACCAGGAATACCTATATCCTGTCTTGAGCAGGATTGTTTACAAAGTGGTGCTCAGGCCTTTCAGACCATGAGTCTTGGCAAGTGCCAGGGCACTCTCATTAGATGTGACGAGGCAAGCAAGTCTGCGGGCAGCCCAAGGAATCACCTCACCAGCGTCATAGCCCAGTATACTGTCACTCTGTGCTGTGCGAGAACAGAAGTGAAAAGGAATTGTTCATGAAGAGATAGGGAAGGAATTGGTGAATAATTTATAGGTCACTGAATGTTAATTTTGATAAGCAATAATGAGGAAATAACCTTTAGTGACTTACAGTTCAGCTTGCACCCTCATTAGCATAAATTTAGAGGAAAAATTAACTCAGCCACTTGATCTCCTAATATATGCATTTTTCTCTAACCATTACAGATGGAATCTTGCTGGAATAAAATATGATTCTTGACTAACATGAATCAATTTTAACTGTTTCCTATCCAGTCAAAGATCAATTGAGATCTAGAAACTGCTATGCCATTTGAAGTCCAGTTCAACATATCCTTCTTGTAGTGAGGGGCCAGAACTGAAATCAGGATTCGACGTGCGGTCTCACCAGTGCTGAGTCCAGGGGCAGAATCACCTCCCTGGACCTGCTGGTCACGCCATTTCTGATCCAAGCCAAAATGCCGCTGGCCTTCTTGGCCACCTGGGCACACTGCTGGCTCATGTTCAGAGGGCTGTCAACCAACAACCCCAGGTCCTTCTCCTCCGGGCAGCTTTCCAGCCACTCTTCCCCTTATGTGAAATGTGTTGGCCCTTGATATTCATAGCTATAATGTTCTCAGGAAAGCTTCTACCTGAACAAGTCCTATACAATTGTTTTACCATAGACGAACTTGATATATTTTCAAATGTTACAGATTAACTTATTTTCCATCAAGAGATGCATAAGATTGAAACAATCCAAGATTAAGACTGAAAGTAGACTGAATGTTGATGCTTATTTCCTACATAAAAAAAAGCCAAAACAAACCTCTTTGAAAATCAATAACAAAAATTATTTATGAATTGGGTAGCAAGAGAAATGAAAACGTACAAAAGAACGGACTTCATAAAAGAAGTAAAGTGTACATCATCTGCCCTGGGTGTAATTGCCACTTCTGCATGAAGGAAAACATCAAAAAGAGATCTTTGAAGAACCTCTTCCCTTACGACTGCCCATCCGGGGACTTTTAGTTGGATCTCTTTTCAGCATCTGATCACCCAACTGAATCTGGATTCATATCTGATGTATAGCAAGAGGTGTTAAGAAAATATCTGCTAATTCCACACTGGCCTGGAAATAAACCTGTGAGTGCTGTCTGGCTACCCTTCACAGACCACCAGAAAAATGGCTTTCCTTCGGGGAGGGAATGAGTTAGCGAGGTGGGTTTTGGTCTCTTTCCTGCTGGTAGTCAGTGACAGGACAAGGGCAAGCGGCCTCAAGATGCACCAGGGGAGATTTAGGTTTGATAACAGAAGAGATTTCTTTACTGAAAGGGTTGTCAAGTTTTGGAATAGGCTGCCCAGGGAAGTGACGGAGTCACCATCCCTGGAGGTGATCGAAAGACGAATAGATGTTGCAGTTGGGGACACAGTCTACTGTCAGACTTAGCAGGGTTGAATTGATAGTTGGACTCGATGATCTTACAGGTTTCTCCAACCAAAACCATTCTGTGATTCTGAGAGCGGAGAGGTCCCACTAAAGTTCAATAGCACTTTCAGAAATCCTGGCTGAGACATTTAAGAGGCAAGACAAATATCACTTGTGCCTTCTATGATGATTTTTCATTGTAATATCATCCATTGAACCACATGATTTCTGTTTTCCTGGACACTACAGATCATAGAATATCTACAGTTGGAAGGGACCTATAAGGATCCTCCTCGCAGGACTACCCAAAACTAAATCATATGACTAAAAGTGTCATCCAGACGCTCCTTGAACTCTGACAGTCTTGGTGCACTCACTACTTTTCTGAGAGGCCTGTGCCAGTGACCAGCCATGTTCTTTGTGAAGTGAGATATTCCATGTTTCCAGATACTCATTCATTTCTGCCTATGAAATGAAACCACAGGCTGTTACACAGACAGCAACCCCTTTCAAACCTTCTGCCTTCTTTCAGGTTTTTTTTTGGCTTTGCCTCATTTTCAGAGTTATGACGCCAGAGTTGGGTGAAACACTCAAATAGCTCTTAAATTTCTTGTTAAAATTCAACTACTGAACGAAAAAAAAAAGGGGACTCTTGATGAAATTCATCCACTGTCATTATCTCCCAGGTAGGTACGGTGTGAAATGTCCAGCCATGCAGTACAATAAGAAATGGACAGGGCTCAACTACATGGTTAGTTCCAGAGGAATTACCATAAAGTTTGCAGGTGCTTGTGACGAATATATTTTAAAAGCAGCTACTCATGTTTTAATTTGTTTTTCAAAAGAACACACACACCTTTTCTGAGAAAACTCTTCAAATAAAGACAGCCTATCTTTAGTGCTGCCTCCACCCACAGCTGCAACAAATACTTGCTGGCAACAACAGAAAATAAATGTCCCTACTCTCCACAGCACTTGCACTCTTGACAGATCGCTTCTCAGAGGTAACCTTCTTGATCATCTACTTGTTGCATTTAGAAATGGGTGCCAGAAAAGACAGATAGCATGTAATTAAAGCCAGGATTAAACCTGGCTGAAAGCCAAGGTTGGCAAGAATAGGTTTTTCCCATGTTTTGAAACCTGGTTCCATTCCAAGGAAGAACAAAGTCCATTCCTTTCGGCGTTCTCAGGATTAAAAAAGGGGCAAGGACTCCATAATTGCCCTGGGAGATCTGCGTTGTAGGCAGCCGCAATACTAGCACCTGGGCTGGGGAGCTGGAGATCCTGTGCTACGTGCATTGTAAATCCAAAAAAAGAGCTTTCGACTGACTTTGCTCGTAGATGACAAGTGGATACATTCCTGTAAAGCTGCCAGTCATATTGACCAGTGTACAGGCAAAAAAGGCAATGTGAGACCTATCATCCAAGTCCCCAAAACAGAGATTAACTTATACCAAAGCAGAGTACAGGCCTGGCACTGACTCGCTGAGCATGGGTCAGTTTTAACTATTTGGATCATATCAATAATTCAGAGGTATTTTGTGAGTGCCCATGCAACTTTGCATAATTCATCAGATAAGGAGTGTGTAGCACTTCAATCCTGAGGTGACCTCATCTGGAAATCTAAAGACATAATTTAAAGCTTTGTCTGCTTGAGTGTGTTATATTTCAAACCAAGAGCCTCAAGTGTGGGTTTTTTTTTTCCCAGAAGACTGAAAAAAGTCTCAAATGGAGACAGGCAAATACAGCCCTGCAACTGAAAAGCAGAGCTGCATTCCTAATATGAAATACAGGAAGCAAAGGGAAAGCCTTTACTTATACCTGGGGAAAAAGAGAAGAAAAATAAAGTGCCACAGTAATATTATTGAGTATGAATAATTAGGAAGGCAAGTTCATATAAAAGAAAGCATTGCCAGGAGAGATAAAACAGTCTTCACGTATCACTTCAATGACCTCAGTTCCAGGGAGCCGTTCACAGTTAAAAAAAAAGGTATATGTATTTGTGTATTTTTTCACAGGGAAGAGTTGAATTTACAGGTGTCCTAGTCGAAATTTAGAGCAAGAATTGAGAGGCAGTCTCACAAAACCTACGGAAATTTGAAGACACTACCATTAGAAAAAGAGAGATGTCAGCTCCTGGCTGAATAATTTATTTCCTTTATAAGATAAACATTTTCCTACTGCATGACAGTATCTCTGAAAGAGTTAACAACCTACAGTTAGTGAGCACTCAAGAAGGCTAATTGAAATGCCAAAATATTTTATGTTAGGATTTCCTTTGCTAGCCAGCATGTTCTCCCTTTTCCACAGGTGAGGGCAGTAAGAACTCAGTATGACAACTGCACTAATGCTAGGCAGCATCCAAGCAATAGAAATATATCCTCTGGGGTCATAATTCAGTCCCGTCTTCTTACATCTTCACAGGAAAATCACTTAACACTCAGCAGTCATTTCCTAATACATAAATTTAATTTTACCAGTGACACCATAATACATCAGTTATTATGAGGGAGCAGCACTCCCAACAATCTACTACTGAATTCTGGTGCATCACTTGCTCGGACAGGATCAGTGCAGAATAACCACAACAATACTGACATAAATGATACCAAATGAATCCTTTCCTTTGCTCTTCAGAAACTCACAGTTGTTAAATCTAATCTAATCTACTAAGAGTAAAATATATAGGTTGGGCTCCAGAAAACAGGACTATTTCTCAAGAAATACTCCAGATTCCATACTTCAGTGCCTACATTCTTTACCACCAGCTCCATATTTTCATGATCATGTTCTCCCTTAGGTCTGCCATAGCCATAGAGTTTACATCATTCCTTTCAACTTACTTCACATCAGCTACAACCTACAGCAGCCATGAACCATTGGCAGAGGGATTTTCCACTGATGGATGTTCTCTATACGGTTCAGTCCCACTGCTCAAGTTCTGCACGGCCTTCAGTCCGTAGTGATAGATGTTTTGGCCACACGCAAGCACTGCTGGGACTCAACAGCTCTCATCCCTTGAAACTCCTTCAGTGCTGTAGTATGTGTCTCTTGCACTTGACTCCACACATAACTCACTGGCAGAGACGGAAAAAGGCAAAAACTCAGATCACGGGATGTACACATTGTGCCATAATAATGCCAGTGGGACAGAGAGCTTGGATCACTAGCTGCGTAAACATTTTCTAAGGTCTTAGGTCATTTTCTATAGAGGTTTTAGTGCTGCTTGGTATGTCAGTTCTCTTGGTAGCAGAATTAATATATGTATTTGCCTTATTGTATTGTTCTTAACTTCTTTGGCCCTCTCTGAAAATGGAGACCCCTCATTTTTATCCCAAGTCATTTTCTGTATTTCACAAAGCAATGTTTCATATTGACATCATTTTTTTCAAATTTTTTTTTCTTATGTTGATATTCTTATTTCAAGATTTCAAGGGGATTTTAATTGAAAGATTATTAATTCATTATTTTGTAGCAAATGCGTTCATTTCTTTAATAGAGCTTCTTCAAATCACTTTACCTTTGAGCCTTAGGCTCCTGCTTATTCTAGGCCAGTCTTGTTGGTTTTGGTTTGGTTATTTTTATTAATCCATACATACTATCACTAGGCATTAGTTCAAGGAAATGCTGCCTATTCAAAAAAACATGCAGCGTATTGGTGCACATCTTTATGGAGTTCACATCCAAAATGATTCAAGGCACTCCCCATATCTGTGTTACTCAGAAAGGAAACTTCCAGGGAACTGAGGATTCTTCCAAATGAAGAATCTGAAGCAGTACTTCCTGCATCAGATCCTGACTTCTGCTTCATTAACTATATCACAAGGAGTAACCTATTTTACCTTGATTAGAAGCCCTTCAAGAGGAAAGAGAATCTACCCCTAGGTAACTTGTTCCAACAAATCTTAATTGTAAAATCTCTCCTCTTACACCAACTGCCCTCAATCAGAAAAATTATTCCCAGATTTTATATTCCACCAACGTGAGAGAAGTCAAGACCTCAGTCTCTTGACTGCTGAAAGATGAGCTGAGTCCAGTATCTAAAGGAAAACATAAAAGTATACTCTGTATATTTATTATTAGAGAGTATAAACTTTCCAGTTCATATTTCAGAGCTTTTTTCCACATCCAAAAACAACAGGAAGAAATGAGACCTGGTCTCCTCAGTATTCTGCAAAAGCCAACAAAAAAACCCACCCATTGGAAGATGGACCAATATCGCCAGAAACAGCTGTTTTACAAGTCAATAGATCAATGGGCTTAACAAATGAGAATGCCCTGCATGCGAGCATTTTCTTTATGCAATTCCCCACTGCTTTGAATCCAAATACAAAGACTGAAATCCTGTCTGCCGTGAATTGAGTAGGGCAAGGATTTATCCCTAAAGAGAGGTTTTTAGATAGCATGCTGAAGAGGGCTTACTGTATAGAACAAAAGCCGTCTAGTTTGTCTTTTGGAAAAGGATGAAGAAATTTTGCATAGTAGGTTACCTAAGACCTGACTTGGATTCTCAATTGGAATTACACTCACTGTAATAGTAATTCATTATCTATTGATTGTTTAGCACAGAATGCAGTTCACGAACCTACTTTTTCCTCTTTATGTAATACTTATCTAACACCAAATGACAATCTAAATAATTCCTTTTCTTGTATGAAATACTTTAGATTATAGATTGCAAATGGAAAAATAAATATTTTATATGTTCTCTCTCTTTCCTTTTGCAAAGGTGGAGATTTACAGACCTCACTTGAAGTCTGTGCTTGTACTAAGCAGTATTTAATGAAAATGAAATGTTTTAGCCCAAGTATAATTGCTTCATATATTTTTGAGAGGGAAAAATGCAACAAAAGTAAAGATATTAAGGACTAAGATCCAGATTTAAGAATGTACTTAAACAGATAATTAATTCAAAAGATGGGAGTGACCTCTTTATTTAAAAAAAAAAAAACAACAAAACACGCTTGGATTTTTTTCTTTTTAATCTAAAGAGTCTCATATAATCACCTGACCACTGCCTGCAGCCAGAAAAGCTGAATATTTGAAGACTTAGTAACATTTCTGGAGTCAGACATATAATTAAGAATATTTTCAAAGCAGAATCTGCTACCATAAAGATTGCTGTGAATTTCCTTCAATATACAAAACTGGCTCTGAATTTAGGCCTGTATCCTATGTTGAGACAACCCAGGACAATGCCATAATTAATGTACAAATGTAATGCTTGCAAGTATTCCTGTCTCCCTCCTGAATTCCTCATTCAAACAAGAAAAAACAAACACAAGTGCAACATGCTGCCAGATACAGTTTTTGATGGCATCTGACATGTCAGTGACAGAGCAGAAGCAGGACTCAGATCTTCTGGCCTCCAGCTAAGTGCTCTACCTCCGCACCAAAGGATCTCCGTGATAAAAACCATGGCTAGGTCCTGCTGACTTGAGAGAAAGTAAAATCCTTGCTGAATTTACAATAATCTCATTCCCACTTAAAACCAAAAGATTTCTGCCTTTTTAGGAGTTCGAAATGCAAAGGCAAAGCTTTGCTGTAGGGCTGCACCGTGATGGAAAAGGAGACAGAAATGGCTACTCACAACGCAGGAGTTGGCTCACAAATAGGTTGAAAGAAATACATATGACTCAAGGCACAAGGAGTGTTATTAAACAGAAATGCTACTTCAAATTGGGAATCTCTCAAAGGTTGTGGTGTTCTTTGTCTAAAATGTTTGGCATTCTTGTCTGAAAATTCAACTAATGCGTTAGTTAATCCTCAGGTATAATCCCAAGATTTAGGGAAAGGACAAAGTGAGTCAGCTAAATCTTTGAATACTTTTGCTTTCAGAGAGTACTATCAAGTCCTAAGTTACTTGAGAATTTGTTTCTGGCACTGGATAAATACACAGATGGTCCCAATGCAGGATTAATTTGCTGCCACCCTGGCACGCTGTTAGCACTGCAAAGCTCTTTGCAAGTGTTTGTAAATGAGGCTGCTGTGAAGAGCAGAGTTTGTAAAGGTAGGAGGTCTTTCCCTTGGCTCCCCTGGATGGAGATCTGGGACACTGGGGCACCCAAGAGAGAGCACCCACAGAGGCTACAGCTGTGAAAAAACTCAGAGCATGAATCTGAATCTGAACTCCTGGAAATAACTCTGCTGACTACGCTGGACATAAATAGGCAGAGAAACCACTACTTGCCGAGCACTACTGGTACTGTTATCAGTACCATGCGAGTTAATTGTACCATGTATGTTATGGTGCTTACCAAGCACTAAGGTGCCAAGAAACTTTAACTAGAGTATGATATGGTACAGTCTTACAGTGCCAATAACTCAGTAACAGTCTATGTGAGAAGATACATCTTTCCAGTCCTTCTCAGACCATCCTAAAAGATAAATTCAACTACACAGTGGAGGAAAGAAATCCAATTTTAAAATCGGAGAGTAAAATAACTCGGAATGATAGCGAATTGTTCCCATGTGGTAAAACATCATCTCTAGGAGTCTTCTGCCTTTGGTCTGCACAGCTTTGTGATCTTCTAACACAGAGTCCCTTCACAGCAGATGTTTTCACTTGCTAAGGGCTTTGTGCAAGCTGCATAAGAACTGGCCACAGTCTGAACTGACACTGAACGCAGGTGTGCCACCGCGCCACTTCTACGGGAAATAAGACAACTCGGCTCCATCTCTCATTGGGTAGCATTGTGTAGAAAAACTGAGAGAGAACTATAAAGCAATGCAGGTATTTCATTTTCCTTGGAGAAAAGACACAGTAATGCAGCACTCTGGGGGTCTAAATTCTCCACAATGTTCTGAAATTAGCATCAGTGACAGTAAAGAAACTGTTCAGCGGAAACTATTCAGCAGAAACTGCCTCTCTGTCCAAGGACACTAGTTGCTTATATTCAACAAAGCACATAAAAGTATATTCAAGCTTTTGGTGTACATTGGAATTTGTTTCTATTGATTAAATAGACATAAGGACACAAGAACACACACATAGCCTTGAAGTCAGCAAGTGAACCTACCCAACTTAAAAAAAACCCCAAACATGATACAACCCTAGAACTGATTTAACCTTTTCCTAGTGGTAACAATCTTTTTTTCTATACTATCCGGTGCTCAGTTTATCTCATACGCATTCACTATTCAGCTCAAGCAAGGTTTTGGATAGAAATTCCTATAACTCTTTCCAGTCTTGCAGCCTTAAACCAACTGTTGCCATGATGGGCTGTCTTTCAGGGTACAGCCTGATAGTCTCCCATGTGGTCGGCACTGTGGATCTTGTATGCAGTGACAGCATGCAATATGGAGCCATCTATCATAATTCATGCAATTGAATGAATGGGCTTGCAGCAAACAAGCAAAGCTTATGCAAATGCTTAAAATTAAGCATGAGCTCAGTCTACTAAGTCAGGGACTTTCTCAGGAATGATAAATGCAAAAACCACGGAAAAGCAGGGCATGTTTATGTGGATTGAAGACATAAGAAAACGCTTCTTCAAAATCAGGCAAAGTATTTGCGTACATTACAGTGGCCTTTGGGTTGTGAGGATTAATAATACTCTTCTAATGCACATTATTTACTGAAAAGCAAAAGTATGGGAACATGCCTTTAAGATAAAAACATTAGGTGCTCTTACAAAGGTAATTTATTTGCAATTAACTCCTGCTTCTGAGTCCAACTTTCAAAATAACATCTGCAGTTAACCTTACCTGTGAACTTCACAGCCGTAAACAAACTCCGATTTTGTGAATATATTCTTATACCTTGTGTAAGCGGCACCATGTTTTAAGTTCTGACAAACAGATAAATCCATAATGGTACTGCAGAATTCATTCTTTTGCAAGTTACTCATGATTTCAAAACAACACGTGAGGAGAATACAGACATTGAGTGGATAACACAATCCCCACCAGCTTAGCTAACGTGAAATATTACTAACAGCCCATTTACTCCTACCACCAACTGCAAATTCAGCTGAAGATTGCAGTTGGAGGTATCACGGTGACAAATTCAAGTCAGGCATCCTAGCGGAGCTGTGAATGTGGACTCAGATTGTCTGATAAGTAAAATGACAAGTACGTCAGTGTGCAGTATTCCAACAGAATCTAGCAAGTCCCAGGGCTGTCCATATGCTCTGCCATATGTCCACAAGGAAAGGGGTGCAGAATCACAGTCTCTGGAAAGGGTAGGTCTACCACGCTCTCAAGATACCAACCAGGATCCCAATGCTGTATTAATTCATGTGTAAGCACCTGTCTTCCCTCCAACAACCTACTGATTTTAGCTTAGAGGGCAAATATGGAACAAAATCAACTGTTTGCTGATTCAGAAGCTGGCTCCCACAGGGCAAGTTCTACCAGGGAAGAAAAGGTTGCTCTGGGCTGTGTTTCTTCAGAGCCAATTCAACCTCTGTGTATTAACCACAGTGGCTGCAGCAACAAAGATGTTACCATGTAAAGCAGCAGCACTGACAAGCACCTAGAAACAGACTGTATTTTAATAGCTTAGAGGAATACAAGTTTCAACTCACTCTGTAGAAGTCGGCTTGTTTTATTTTGCCTTCTGTTCTGCTCTCCACTTACATTTCTCCAGGGGTGATTAGCTGCAGAGTATTTTCACATTTCAGTCCTACCTTATCGCTGTCCACTGTGTTCTGTGATGTCCTGGATGCAATGGAAATGGTGTCAGGTTGACTGCTGCCATCTCCTTGACTGTCTGCATCATCTATTCCATCTCTGTAAAAGACATAATAGGGAAACAACGATGCTTATTTAACACACCACCTTGGAATGCGCAGAAATTTATAGGTGGATTTGAGAAGTGCCAAGTCAGCATGCCAGAGCTGGCTCTGTGCTAAAATTACCTCCGTGATGCAGACCATGTTCCTGTGTAGCTTGCATTTGAAAATGATGTCACCTACAGGATTGGGATTAACACATAATCACAACATTTGTTGCTGGAAACAGGATGGCCATTGCCTGCATATTTACAGCACAGAAGACTCTGGTGTTCAGCAATACCTCTGTAATAAGAGTGTCAGGCAGAATTTTTCCTTCAATCAGATTTCTGCCTTAACTAAAGCCATTCAGCCCAGGCTTCACATAACACTGAAGGAAGGAGTATTTATCTTGTCTCGTCTTCAGGAACTTAATACTAAGCCATAAAAGTTGTACCCAAACAAACATAAATGAAATCTACCTTGATGAGTCTGCTAATGGAAGGTATTTCCTTCTCTTTGGCTGTACACATATCATTCTCCTAAATTTTCACTAGTCTTTCAAAATAAACATTTCAATAACACAAAATACATATTTAAGTACAAAGAAAAAAAGATTAAGATCCCTGTTCTGTACTAGAAAACTCATGTATTGGTGCACGTCCCCAGGAAGAAATGTCTGGATCTCTCCCTTGCTACAGGTCTCTCAGGTGACCTCGGTTACTAACGCTTTGGATGCCTCTATAATATAGCCTGAAGTAACAGAGTGACAAAAACTTGATGAGGAAATGTAGATGCTCAAATTACACCTGGCATTTGGGAATGCCAACACCACAGCAAAAGAGCAACTGATTTTCTGTAATTTCTACTTAATCCAGGATTCAAAGAAGTTAACAAAAAATATTAATGTTACTTCCAGGCTGAAATGAGTTTGCATCTGAAGATGAAACACAAATTCTCCATTGTAGTAATATGTTGTCATGACCAGCTGTGGTTTTCATTATCAAAAAATTCAAAATGCCAAAGAGGTAAAAAAAAAAAAAATCTGTAAATACTTAAATGTGAAGAAGTAAATTCTACTTTGGACAAGAAACATAACCTTGGGCTCTGAAGAATTTTTACTGTTCATTTCTCTCAAATATTTTGGAGCACTAAAATAAAAGACCTTATACCATAGAAAAGTCTTCTAGCTACTTTTGCCAAGACAACATATAAAAAGCAAAGATGAAAACCCCTTTTGACTATATGAAGAAAAAAAATAAATGAATCCAGTAAAAAGTCCACAGACACTACACTGCTGTTGTGGAGAAAATGGTGGAGAAAATGCTAGTGATTTCACACTGCATGGAATGACTAAGGTTACCTTCTACTGTTGTTTCGCTGCTTTGCTGGTGTCTTGGGGAGCTGAATTGGCTCTTTCAGAGCTCCTTTGAGATGGATAATCCTTTCTTGAATGACTTCCCGGATATTTTTGATCCATTCCTGTTTTGTTTCAATACTGGATGCCTAAAGTTCCACAAGGCAGAAAGACAGACACTTTATCATATAACCAGCACGTCACCTCCTGTGCAAAATCGTTGGCTCATGAAAATGCATAATTAACTGTTTCTCCTCTGTGTTGTACTGTTTTAGCTGCCAGAGTACCTGGTAACCCTAGAAGAACTGAGGGTATTTTTACCAGACCTACTCGGCAAGCAACAGCAAAGCAGCTAAGCTCTGAATAAATACATTTAATGCTAACGATACCGCATGCTCTGTAGAGGGGAAAATAGGTTATCATTGCACAGCTCGGATTTCCTCAGACAAAATGACTACAACATGAATTCTTCATTAGAAACTCACTTGACAAAAAGGGCTGTCAGCTCTGGAGGTTTGAGAAACAGGCTGTCAATAAGCCCAGCAGCAAAGGACTAGGAGAATCACACCTCCCAGCCAACAATCTGAGACATGCCCTCGGTCAGCGTGCAGCGGCTCAAACCAGGTTGCAAGAGGAGATGCAATTTCAACAAGGCTGCACAACTGCTCTGTCTTGATTCATACCGAAGCCTTAGAGCTGAATTGCTCCTGATAAGGCCTCGCTGACCTTAGTGACAAACATGGAAGCCATGCGAATATGAGGAAGGAACAAACCGACTTTTCATTTAGTGCTCCCAAAGCCTGAACTAGCAGCTCTAAAGGCAAAGAAAATAAGCAGAAAAGACTTACTTTCAGCACTGTTTTATTGTCTGAGGATGGTGTTCGTCCAGACCACAAAGCAAATTTACAGGGATCTCCTTCAACATGTTCAGTCACTCCCAGTTCTGAGGTCTAGTGTGGAGGAGAGATGATGAGAGTTCATGTATATGAAGCCTTGTGAGTCCAGAAAACTTTACATTGGTAGGGAGAAATGGGGAGGAAGGTATGGACAAGAGAGTAAGATCTTGTTTCTGCTTTGCTACACACAGATATAAGAAACAGAAAACCAGCAGGTGGTGGCTTGAGCAAATCTTCTTGCATTTCCCACCCACCCATCACATCTCAGTATCTTAAACCTCTCCAGACTCACTGTGAGCTTGGCTTCCAGGTGAGCCCAGGACCCAGAGCCAGCCCTTCCAGGTGGCATGAGTATCCCCAACCCAGCATGGGGACACGTGGGCCATTCCCCAGACTCCACCTCTACCTACAAGAAACACAACATCCAAAATATTTTCTTTGCATCCACACCTACCAGTAACTTGTTCTTGTAAACATATTTTGTGTGTCCTGAAGAATCTTTTATCTCTTTGCTAAACACCAAAGAGATTTCAAAGAGAAACAAATGCCTCTCACGGCCTTTCCGAATGAGAGACTTGGGATCCCACACTTGGAAGGAATCCTGAAGAATCAGTTCTCCCTGGACGTCCAGGTTCTCATCAAACCCTAAAACCACAAAATACATAGGCTTGTATTTGTTCTTGGGATGAGTAATGCCCAGAAACACCAGAGCAGTGAGGACTTGAAATAAAAGGGCCTTTCTCTTTTTTTTAGACATATTCTGAAAGGACATTAATGGGCATCTGCTGCCCTGGTGAAAATGTTTTTCTTTTTTTTTCCCCACTGGAACAATGTAATTATTTTACCAGAGGCAAATTCATCATATACGCTAAATGAGACTGCTTCTAAATGTAGTAGTAATTACTTAAAGATAAATATTATAAAGGTTTCAGTAGCAGTTGCTGTACACAAAACTGCAATGCAAGGAATCTTATGCAGACCAAAGTGAATTCGGAGAAACTTAACATGCAATGGCTCTAAGTGCTCCATTATACTACGAAGCTTTCAAGCACACTAACCCAACCTTCAAGGTCTGTGAGTCCACAGGAGTGGCATGGAGGAGCTACATCTATGACAGTGAATCGGTACAATGTCTGAAACAAGCTTTCCAAAAGGAGTTTCTCATCTTCCAAGCGGCACATCAAAAACCTTCAAATGACTGAGGATCACAGGACTCCCTCACAATAACTGGGAGGCTTAAGAGAAAAGGGAGTCTCTAGTGCAAGGGGCTCTCTGAGCTGCTATCTCAGCAGCTTGTGGGTCACACTTTTCTTCAGAACTGGGGACTGCTCCTCCACCAGCACAGCCCGGCAGATCGCCCTGGGAGATCAGCAAGCAGCCCTGGTCCCTGCTCCAAATATTCATGAGTAATGCTTTACTCAGAAGACAATCATTCAAGTGCTTGTCTATCCTAACAAAGTCATTCCTGCTTCTTTATTATTGTGTGATGCTGGTCATTTCACAGGGACAGACTATCCCGGCATTATTTTCAGAAGCCATAGTTAAAACCATATTTACAGTGTTTCTACCTATGCTAGGCCGGTTTGCACCCCTGCAATTTTAATCACTCGGTCTTATAGTGATGCTTAGCTACTGGCACCATTTCCATTTTTTCTTGCCTGTTTTAATACTCTCCTTGTTTCCTGGTTCTGACTCAAGCCAGGCTGGAAATTATTTCCCAGGGCAAGAATATGTTTGAAAGACAATAAAGCATCTCTATCCAGAATAAAATTTTTAAATTTTAGAAATCTTCTACACATCAAAAAAAAAAGACTGAATTTTGGGGCAATTAAAATATTTTCTTCTGTAATTTGCAAATACTTTTTAATAATACTTTATTCTTTTTTAATCTTTGGGATTACTATATGGACATGTTGAAACACAAGATGTTTTGACCCAGAAACCCAGAACATTTTGTTGAGACAGTATTTAGAAATGCTTTCATCCAATAATTATTACAATTGCCAGCAGCTAAACTGATACTGCTTCAGAAGGGATTTTTTTTGTTTCATTAAGATTGTTTTAACTAAATACATATATACGTTATATATATAAAAATAGATATACACACACATATGTGTACACATATATATAAATGCACACACACAAGATATAAATAAATAAACTCCCCCAAACCTCCCAGCTAGCTTTTGGAGAAATATCAGAAAAGAGGTAGCAAGCACCTGAAAATTACGATCAATCAACAGCATTGCTACAGGTTAAACTGTACTAACTTTCTACACAAGTTACAAGAAGGCTTCATGTACTGGTGAGTCCCTCCCCTGCCCCAGCCACCTGCCCATCTGCTACCTTCCAGCATGCTGACATGCATTGCGTCGTTGGCCTTCTTTGGGACACTGAGCATGACTTCCAGACCATCTTTGAGTTCCCCTTTACCCTCCTCACAGCAGGTTAGCAGTTCCTACGAAGCAAAGTAGAACACCTGTAAACAAACCCTGACCAACATGCTGTCTTTATCTCAGATTGGTTTCCTCGGCAAGCAGATCATAAAGTTGCAGCCACTTCTCTAACAGCAGCAGGAGAAAGCTGAGCCATCTCAAAAACACTGTGGATGCTCACAGATAGTGAGGATCAAGCGGAATGACTATCAAGCAAGGCAACATAAGGTGTTTCGAGTAACACTCTTCACTCAGAGGGTTTCTGGGGGTTTATGCCCATGCTGCAGTCATCAGCACACCCAGGTGCGTTGCAGGACCACTGCCTGATCCAGCAGTGCTAGTGAGTAGCACAGCACAGGCAGGGCTGGCAGTGTGGCGTGCCCAGGGTAGGGAGGTCCCTTCAGGAAAGATTCACCTGAAGAGACCAAAGGGGTGAGGCATTCTTGCCCCTCCATTAGCAGACAGTTTATGCAGTGCAGGCTTGCTGTCCCACAGCACTCACAAAACTATGTCAAACCTGTCGGTTTGAGTAAACTCATACAAAACACATATTTGTCAACACATTGAATGTGCTCAGTAAGTACCTTCCTATCACTCCTTTGGTACATACACAGGAAGCTTTAAAGAGATGAAAGTATCAAATCTGGTCCTAGATTTTCAAAGTCAGAATCTGTCTCTTCCCTTATCCCCCAGATATTTTTTTCTTCTCTGGTTTGCTACTTTTGAAGTGAACTGCGGCTGCTGAAGTTAGATCTAAAAAACACCTATTCATAAGATGCTGCAAAAGCCTGGAACAAATTTACAACAAACAAACAAAAGGGCTTTTTTTTTTTTTTAATGGAAATGTTAATGTTTCACTTGGAAAAAGCTTTGTATATGAAACTTTACTCTGTTGTTTGAACACAAACTTGTTTGCTCCCAAACAGAATCTAATGTCAGTGAAGGAGTCTCAGTCAAGCGTCACTGCAATTTCCCAAAGCTCACTACTGCTTTCATTGAAGCCTTAAATCAAAATATTACATGTCACAAACTTAGCAAGAAGGGAAGTAAATAGTTCTGTCATCCTTTCAACTTCCCTTTCCCGGTTCTTGCTTTTTTAGGGTTAAATCCACTTGGATACAAAAAACCCAGTCGAAACAGGTGATCAGTATTTTACTGTTTGTTTCTTTTTTCTTTCACTCTTTTCCTTTAAAACACCCAGCCTGGTTTCATACTTTGTTGCCATGCTCAGGCCTAGGAAGCAGAAGTAGCAGCTTAGCAGCAGCTGCTTACAGGTCATGAACAGGTGATGAAGCAGCTCCCCTAAGAATAAGTTAACTCATTACACCTGTGAACTGCTCTGCATGAGCTGTTCTGAGAAGTTCACTAAGGTACCTTCAGTAGGAGTTGATATTTTGTGATCCTCTGAACAGGCTTGATTAAATAAGAAGAGATGGAGTTGGCCAGACCATGTCTTTGCTGAATTTCCTAGAAAAGATAAAACCAGCAGTCAGTCATGGAAAAGTACTAAACCCCTGCCAGACAGAACCACCCATAACAGAATTTAGCTTTGTATTTCTGCTTTTCTTTGTTTAGTTTTTTTAACACTCTTTAAGCTCTCATGCAAATAACTGTGGTTTCGGAGAGGCTGGCAATAAACTGCAGAGTTCCCCTAAGGCCACTTAAACTGCAGGAGCCCTGTGCAAGTCAACCTAAGGCTATGTTGAGTACACTACACAGGCTTCAATTTAAATATGACTTATCTGTTGTGTCGACTGGTTTCTCCTAGCTATGAAGGCTGGCAGAGTCTTAACATTCAATTAAAACAGAGTGACATTAAATTAAATTGCACGCGTAGGGTGTAATTTAGCTGTCTAAACATAATCATCTAGCAGCATTTGAGAGCCCTGGGGTAGCTGAAATATCCACATGGGATTAACAGGTCTGATGCAGCACTGACAGACCTGTTCTATTCTGGCTCCTGGGGGCCAGGAGAGATCCTTTATGATACCTTTGACAGTCATGAATACTTCTGGTTTGTCACCTGAATCTCAATCAAAATGTCTTTGTTCACCGTGGCGTGTTCATGAACTTCCGTGGACACTGCAGATAGACACCTGGTGAGGTCTGCAAAGGGCCCAGATGCCTCCCTCCAGCTGCTTCCACGAGGAATTACGAGCCCTTGAAAACGCTACAGTACCCTAATGCACATATTTAGCCATCTAAAAGATTTCATACTCATGCCCTAAGTTTCAAAAGTTTCTCTTTTGAAATAAAACTGGTTGGAATTCCTTCTGCTGCCACCAGGCCCTGGGCATGATTCTGCTTACTCCTGGCCATCAGGAAATCCTCGGTTCTTAAGGAAGCACATGGAGGTGGGGCAGGGGACTTATCTCCAGCTACTGGAGGGTAAATCTGAGACTGTAAAGGGAAGAAGTTACAGAAGATGAAGGAGGAAGAGCTGCCAAGAACAGAGATTTTCTTTCTGTATACAGTCTAATTTTCTGCTGAATACTTGGGAGGTTACTATGTTTTTTTAGTTCCAGAGTTTATCTTTACACTGCAATGTAAAAATAGCCACTTTTCACACAAAGTGTCAACAGATCTGTTTTTTCTAGTATGATGCAAATTTCTTTTAGAACAGAAGTATCTCTGGTGCCATGAACAAGACCCAAAAGGGAAGAGGTTCTCTATGAGGGTTAATGGAATTTGCATGAAGCTGAGTCATGGCTGGCTCCAAACAGGGACAGCGTCTGCAGAGCACATGGCTGGGACTCAGTAACTGCAGGAGCCAGCAAGACCTCAGCCATGTCTGTGAACTTCCTGGAGCTGGCTAAGTACACTTGTTTTTGCAGGACCTAAGTAATGAATTTAGTGCTGTTCCCTTCTCCCAGATCTCTGAGTAGCAGGGCATGCTCCCAACAATACACCTCCCCTTTGAGCATCCTGTGCTCTGCCAGGATGCTTCCCATCAGACTGCAGAGATAGAGTGGGTTGGTGGGGTGACAGCAGTCCCTGCTGCACAGGAACCTGCAGCAGGGAGGCAATAGCATTGCTACACAGCAATCAGACAAATATACTGCTGGGAAAAGAGGTTCTTCCTGCAGCTCTCTGGTATCTGAAATGTTGGACTAAGATGGCAGCCTGTTGCTGTGTGCCTTGGGTTGGCATCCGTATCAACCCACCTAAGAAAAGAAACCATTTTTCTCTGTATATATGGCTTCACTTAAGTCCTTAGAATATCCCAGCATCACTAGTCATTCTCTTCACAGTTTCAAAATAGAAATGTCACTTATCATTGCTTTTTATCCTAATTAGAAAACCCTTGCAAATCTTCCATGGACTCGAAGGGTTCCGATAGATTACTGTGACTGCTTGTTTTCATCTCAGAGGTGGCTTTCTATGACAGTTTATGCAATTTGAGTGGTTGTATACTTGTGATTTTCAAGCAGGCTTCTTACTAAGGGGTGTTATTCCAGATAACTCACTCTCATCATCAAGGTATTTTGGGAAATTACAGATTCTGCTTGGAAGAAAAGAACCAGCTGTTTCCTCTGTGTTCCTCAGGCCAGACCGTCCCCTGTCCTGTCACTTAACCACTGACATTCCAAGTTCAGGATAAGGAGGATCTATGTACAGGTACTTTATGCTACCTTAGTCACTCAGATTGAGTGAATCCTAAGGGATTTTTCAGGGGAGGCAGCCAGCTTTCTCTTTTCGCACAGGTATCACTGGGTAGGTCTAGTACAATTTCCACCAATGGAAGGAAAGCACCTCCCCTTGCAAACAGCAGATGCTAGCACGTGAATATTCACTACTAAGTAACATCAGGAAGGTTTCTGACACATATACTGAGCTGGAGAAGAAATGCTTTGCAGAGGAACCGCTTTTAACCTGTACAAACAACACTGATAGACACACAAGGCAGATCAACCCTTCCACGAGTCACCAACCAATGCAAACCATTCAACAGGCTCAAGCGCCACCTCCTGGAAGATTCCTTTCAGTTCAATTCTACTTTTAGACCACTCGGTAACAAAGGTCAAAAAAAGCCAAAAAGTGTCCATCACTTTTCTTGTGGCTCATGTGAGATCTTTCAGCATTGAGTTTAACTGAAATGATATAACCATTGGCAGATACAAAACCCAGAAGAGCCGGTTCATGTCAGCTGCCAACCTCATTACAGGTTAGACCCTGCTGAGTGCTTACATTTGTAAAATAATTTTCAATGCTTTGGAGAAGAGGTCTTAGCATTTTTTTTTTTTTTCAGAAAGATACCCAATTAAAGCTACAAGCTAGCAGACAAGCATGGCAAAATGGCCAAGGTTCCAAAAATCAGAGGGAAACCTTAGTTTAAAAGCACTCAAAAACTCTAAAGAATGTTCTCAGTCTACAAAAATGTGTTTGTAGCCTGCAAATATTTATCACCAGGTGTACCACTTGTAAGGGAAATAGTCTAATTGCAGTCAATGGAGTCCCTTACTAGCACGATGAAGCAAATGTTTAATAGGGTGGGTAAAATTTGCAGCACAGGAGAACAGATTCTTGTTTTGGACTTAGAGATTTCAGGTCATAAAATATAATAGGATCTGCTTTTCATTTTACCACTAAACCCAGAAGTAGAGAGTACATCTAAACCAGATCTTTAGAAAGGATTTGGTCTGAAAAACACACAAAGATTCCCGTAAGATTGTGTGTCTCCATTAAAAGCAGCTTGCTCTGCTGATGAAGATCACACATCACACTACAGCCTATCAGTTTTCACAGGATGCAAAATCTGCGGTAGAATGAAAAACTCAAATGCCAAATCACAAAAAAGAACCCGGTGCTCAGATGTGAAGAGGAGGTGTTTTCAGCTGCACTACGCATGCTGAAGGAAAATGGCAATGGCTGCTTACATCAAAGAAAGTCCCTGCATGTTCCAGGATGAGCTGGCTGGAGTCAGGCTTGTTTTTGCAGTAGGTGACATACATCTGAAATTTATCTGCCTGTGAAAACAAACATCAAGGGAAAATCAAGATAAGCTATTTCTCTGCTCTCATAGTCTTTCATTAAGGCTCACCAGGATAAATACAAGTGATAAATCCCCATCTCTCAAAGCAACATAAGAATTGCAAACTAAGAACTTAGACAGTTCCAACCTTACCTGAACAGTTGTGAGGGGAATGAGGCACACTCTGTAACAGCTGTGGAGGCTCTCTTTAACCCAAGAGTCTCAGAGGGAAGGCCTAAAACTTTAATCCAGGTATAAAATAATTTCTAAGAGCTCTAATGATGTTACACAGATTGTATCCAAAACCCTGCAGGCCTCAAAACCCAGTCTTGAAGTGTTGGCTCTATCACCTGTTTGAAAATAAAGCCAGTGGAGAAATTCTGGGCAAGAGACTCACCTAACTTAAACTGGCTTGAACCAACATTTTTTACTCAAGACTGGCTCAGATTTGTGACGCCTGTCCCAAATTTGCCTTTCCTACCTTGGTTCAAACCTCAGTGGCTCAAACTCTATGTTGTGCTAAGAGTGTTTTTTATTTCACTTTCTAATTTATTTATTTTTAAGAGGAAATTAAAAGCATCTGTGCATTCCTGCTTAAAGCAGTTTTGTATTGCCAAATTCTGGTCACAGGAGAGGCAGGCAAACAGAAGTGGATGATGCCCTCCTTTTGTTACTGATGCATTTTTTTTATACCAGATATCTAAATAACAGGTGCCTGCAATTGGGCAGGCAGCTTTGTATGTATGTCTGTAACTATACACGTTAACTCTGGTCATGTACCATTGCTGAGATGATGTGGTGGAATCTTAAAAGTAGATTTTGCACAGAATGGATATGCAAATGTGTCCATCTTTCCGAAACATGTAACCGCTTCTTTGTAAACAACATTTGTGAATCCACTTCACCAATATTTGTATCATGTTTTTAAATTAAAAGCCCATATAAAACAATCCAAGCACACTCATTTTTTTGAGAAGTTTTCCATAATGACTTTTAAAATACTAATTCCCAGCTTTGAAATATGAATAAAAGAGTCAGAGAAAACATGCCAGAGAAAAGATGGCCAACTTGCTGGTAAGTATTTTGAAAAGATAACAGCTTTCATATAGATAAATTACTGTAGCAAATTCCTGGAGCCTCCTACGCCTATGAAAACTCTTAATGTCATGATTTCAAAGTCCTGTTGGAAATTATCCTGGCATTGGCTAATGGAATGAGAGACCACAGTGGCTTAGGAATTTCACATTAATTTCAAAAGAAAAATGTTGATAAAATACGTTGTTCATAGTTTTGTAGAGGTCTCATGGCAGGCTAAAATATTTTACAGAAGGTAGGTTAAGATTTTAAATGTCTGTCCTTCCAGGACCCTTCACAAAGACATGAACATCACCCCTAAATAAGGCTTCACTTGATGAAGTCCTGTTAAACAGGAGCCAGCAGGATTAAAAGCTGTGCTGGTCTGAGCAGGACAAGGAGAGAGACTCTAGAAAGCCTCCACACCACTGCTCAGGAGCAGAGTTAAGTGAAGGAACCTTTCATCCTGGGAGAGGTGCAAGACAAAGCAGTTGTAGTTCCAGATTAGCTTCTAATCTCACTCATCAATGAGGACGTAACCCTTGTACCAATTCCCAGCTGGTTTCCATCTGTGCTTGAGGAATTAATTTGAATAAATAATGTAGAGAAGAAGCCTCATTACCCAGGTGACGAAGCAGTGGCCCACATCCTCAGGCAGTTGTTCGTATTTCTCTAGTTCTTTCAGAAAAATGCTGAAAAAAAGATGACAGCAATGTAATTACTTAGTCAAATACCTAGGAGAAGCACAATGACCAATGAGTTAATCAGTGCTAATGCTGAGTACTTGTATCTTAATTACAAGGCTAATGAAGTGTCCTGCCAGTGGACAAAGTGTGTCCTTGCAGAGGTTTTTTGAGCACCGTCATGACCAACTCCACTAGAAAGGAAGAGGGAGTAATCCCTAGTAGGAGGTCAGTGTATTCGCGACTGCAAAGTGGTACTCATGAACCAGATCGTGAATCTTCGAAAAGTTCTTGTGCAGTGGTTTAGAGGAAGAGCAAAAAGAGAAGCTCAAGGCTGCCAGGTTTCCATCACCAAACTCAGTTTATAACAGAGTTTATAATTGCTATTGCATTCATGTTATAGCATGGAAACAAGGCCCTCTAAATGAACTGATACACAGTCCTTCATTGATAAGAGGGACTGCTGTTACTTACAGATTAAATATAGAAAGTCTCCAAGAAGTGGTAGGAAAGCTACTTGGTAACCCAGCTCATGTCAACCACTTCTTTTTTCTCCCCATCTTGTTTTCCAACAGATTCTATTTGACAGGCAAGCAGCCAGACTAGATCTACTGCTGTGAGATGGAAAGCATGTATAGGCCCACAAAGCATTGGTATAATACGAATGTATCATTGTTAATTAGCTGAAGGCAAAGTTTAAACTAAGATTCAATTTGCTTTTGTAAGAGAACTACACCAGGAATTCAAACATTATTTTGCAAACTTGGATCAATTACTTTACAATCCCGTGTGCATTCTACTGTAGGCCACGTAGATATATAGGTATACACCTGCCTTTAGTTCCCTTAGACAGTAAACAGTAACACAACTGTTAGGAAAACCTACTTGTTATGAAAGTCATATATCTCCTGAATATTGCCAAAGATGATGTGTTCTTTATTAAGGATTCCAGCGGGTATTTCTTCTACTCCACTTGTCATTTCCCAAAGGTAGGTCTGGAAGACACCAGCAATTCTAGCAGTGAAAAAGAATAGATCTCCCTCTTTTATTGCCAAAAGCACAAGCTGACAAGGGGAACTATGTGCTTTGAAATTAAACAAATGAGACTAAAAAAATTAGAAATGTTCCAGTGTCACAGAGAGCTCTCCAGAGAAATTCAGTGTGCTGACACTTAGACATTGTCTGAGGAAAAACCAGAAACATGCTAACACCACTGTCTTTGTTGTCCAGCTGATGGTGTCCAAAAACTGCAGGTGGAAACAGTTGAAAGATAACCTGGATTTGTCACTTCAGTAACATCAGATACATTAAAAAAAAAATCTCTTTTACATTGCAGGAAGATAAGAATTGACAGATTTCTCTGAAATAGACTCTAATTTTTGTCCCAAATACCACAGTCCCCTTCAGAAACATCCTGCTGTAGAGCTAGGCAGGATACTTGACAGTGCAAATCCAGCTCTTTCTCTAGCATGACATGATCCAAAGGAATTCTTAAGAAATTTTACATGATTCAACAAGGACTAGAATCCCACAAATTTCAGGTCAACATGCGAATACATCGCTTTTCACCGCATTTCAGGACATTGCTCTCACCCTGCAGGAGTACAGCTTTGTAAATAAAGGCACACTCAGGTGTCCCTGGAGGTGCAAACATTTACAGCCACATGTGGAGACCACAGGCCATACTTCTGCCAGTGGGAGACAAGATCCCTCTGCTGCCTACCCAAGTCCCACCGCTAGCAGGACATCACTCTGCGCAAGCTACCAATGGTGGTTCCCTCACACAGACCCTTGTCAAGGTCAGCCTTTGCAGCACAGCAAACACGACCACTGCAAAGGATACCACGTCTCTCCTGCAAATACTGGAGACTTCCCAGGCCATATCTTACCTCTAAACATTCATGTAAATCCCTGACATAAGCTTTTTCTGTCTGAAGCAACTCAGCCATAATGAATCTGAAAAACAAAGTATTTCAGGTGTTTTGGACATTACAGGCATTTGTACAATGAACAGAAAACTGAACATCTTTCTCTTGTCTTCATGAATCAGTGTACTTCCACTCAGTCTTCAGCTGCCTAACTTTGCATCTTTCACTTCCATGAATGAAATATCATTTTGTGCTCTAGTCCCCATAATGGTCATTTTCTAAACATCTTTTCTGCATAAAATTCTAAGTTTTGTTTCTGCAACCCTGAGGTGTCATTTACAAACTACGTGCTCATCCTTAACATTCGACTGATCCCCAGAATTTTTTTTCCCCTTGTTAAAGACTTGAGATTCAACACCACCACCACTTGCTTGACAATAAGTCAACCCGAAACTTGACCATCAGAGCCAATGCAGATGGATTTGGGAGAAACTACTACTTTGAAGAGGCTTCAACAGCTTGGTATCCAACTGGAGAAAATCCAGACTGCTGGGATGCCCAACAACCACATATGTAGCGCCTGAGGGTGGGCATCTCAAAGTTAAAATGCGCAATGTTATGAAAATGTGCCGCAGGCTGGCCAAGTGTAACCGCTGTTTCCTAAAGTAAAAACATTCTTATCAAGGGCATGCACTGAAGCGACAATTTCTGAGGGCTGAGAAAGACCATATATACATATGATTTCCAGAATATTCTCACACACACAAAAAAAATAAGACAAAAAACTGTGAAAGTAGACTGTTTAAGTGCAATAAGCACTCTACAAATATTTCCTCTAGTATGGAATATTTCCAGTTCTCCCAGTTCTACGCCCACTGAAATTGAACCTAAGCTTCAAGGTGAACTCTTGTGTCAGTGTAACCCATTTAACCTCCTCTGGATGTTGCTGGAGTTTAGATGGTACCTAGACATATAAAGATGCTCTTCATTTTTTTCCTGTTCATTTCACTTTTCACATACAGTCAGAAAGAAATTGTGACAATGAGTATCTCCATGACATCAGGGTCTAATCAAAGTGTTTGGCTCACTCCTTTTCCTTTCCAAAAGTAACTTCCAGTTAAATCAAAAATAAATTCAACCTGTGTGTTCTGAAATTCTCTAGGCCACAAGTCACAACTTCTGCCCTCCACCTGTAGACTTATGTCAATAGCTCTGCAGTTGGAAGGACTGACTGTCAGTCATTTTTGGTCATGGAAATATCACAGAATCACTCTTAGGTAACAGCAGACAGTGAGCAGTTGGGAACATACTCTTTCTTTCTGGCTGACTTCCTTTTTTCTTCATTGGCTTCATGATTTGCATCTCTCAGCTTTACTTCCCGGTCTGAAAGACTTGCTGGAATAATATCTAGTTCTAGGTCCTTGTTATCCTAGAAAAAGTGACAGTAGAGATTTTAAATTCATTGTAAACTTCCTTTTGCGCAAAACGCAGTATGTTCATGAGATCAAATGGATAAGAAGGGACAAAAGTAAGATAAAGATACTGATGTCAGAAAGAAGGAAAGTCAAAGAGATTTAGAAGGACTACACTGAGAAAGGAGAAGGGGAGAGAGAAATCTTAAAAAAAAAAAAAAAGCCAACTATGAGATTTATTATAGTCATTACTCTTATTCCTACCTAGAAACAGCGATTGACAAGAAACATCTAAACTTTACCTTGGTCATTCACATTTAAATTAGTTGCCTAGTATGAGACTTGATAAACAGTCTGATAAAGTAGGGCACTATGCAGAGACAATCTCAACTTCCAATGGCCGTCTGCCATGGAAATTCCTTTCCAGACCGTGGTTAGTAACTTTGTGTAAACCAGAGACCCTGGAACAGTATATTTAAGGAACCTTGAGGGTTTAAGTGAGGGAATTGATTCCTCTTTCTTTGATACATAAGTTCAAAGGACGGTTGACTGAAACGTTTTTAAGTGTTTCTGCTTGTGGCACTCCCCTTCAATACTGCGGCCAGGGAATAAGAGGAGGTTTTAATTTTCATTTCTCTTGAGTCACCGTATTCCACCTAAAAGACCTCAGAGATGAGGTTGGGGATCAATTTTCTGGTTAGTTAAAGGATGAGAGAATGGAAATTTGCAGTAAAAGTCTGAGTTTGATTCAAAATAATGGTGTGGGAGCAGGATTTATGGCTTATGCTAAAATTAACACAGACTTTTATTCAAATAGTGTGTTTCCCCCTCCTTCCAAGTAGCTGTACGGTCTCCTGGACAATGGTGCAAGCATTTGTTTAGAGAGCCTTTCTGATCTTCATCTGTGTCATCCTCATACCACTAATCTGCCACAAAATACTTTTTTTCTCTTCAGAAATAGTTCTGAGTTTGGCTATGTAGGTTGGCCACATTTTAAGTGTTTCTAATGGACATAGGATAACCTGCCACATTCATACCACACTTTCCACTTCACACCACCCCAGCAGGACATGGACTTACAGTACCTCTGTATTGATTCCAAGGGCTTTTTCCAGGGAGAAGCGGTATTTCCCCATCCTGAGAGAGAAGTCACGGTAGCGTTTGTCAACAGTGGTGACCCATTTCCTAATTTCGGTGGCGTGTATATGTCCTTTTTCTACAAAGCTGTCAGCCAGCTGGATGAGGAGCTTCACTTTCTCCTTTGTTTGCTGCCCAAAATATGGTCCTTGGTTATGTTGCATTATTATTACTTCCTTTGCTTTTAATTCACACACCAGTCAGAAGCAGCTCACAATTTTTATACATCATTAAATAGTGCCTGCGCTTCATCTTACAGAGAATCAGATGCTTTAAACTTTGCTCAGAAAAACATGAAAGGAATGACATTTTTATAAGGACACTTATGAAGCTGCAGGAGTTAAAAAAAAATAAAGTTTTTGAGACCACACACACAAACACATGAGAAAAACATGCTGGAATTTAGACATGCTACCTTCCCATAATCAAAAACTTATTTTTTTGTGAGCCTTGGAGTAGAACACAGGACTCAAAAATCATACCTCATAAACCACACCAAGGTACTCTGAATTTAGACGTAGGTGGCTCTGCAGACCTGTGTAGGCAGGTCATTAATATACCACATATCAGTGCAGGAAGAAATCTGAGTCACTACTACTCTGTTTCAGAAACAATCAGAATTTAAATCCAAACTCCCGGACTACTATAAAATCTCTCATCAGTATTTTATTTCCATTTAGAGCATTAAAAATTAAAAGATACCTGGATTCCAAAACACACACTGAGACCCCAAACCACCCAGAGGTCTTTTCTATTCCACTTGGACTTTAACTGCCCCTTATCATTATGTTTCTCCATGTTGAGGAACTTCGTGTAAATCGGGCACAAAAGAGCAGTTTATAAATATTGGCTCCAAATCTATCCTAGGAACTAAAGGTACCTGGATCCTATATCTGAGCCAACTCAAGTACAAAATCCTTATAAAAATGGAGATATCAACTGCACAGACTTCACTCCAGCTGTAACACACATGTTAATCCTCTAAAGTAAAAGGAGAATCAGTTGTATCTCCAGAGGTACTGGCAAGCGGCTTTTCAGAGATGAGGAGAACATTCCACTCTGCCTGAAGAGAGACATGCTATTGGGTATCAGCAATGGTATGATGGTATCAGCAATCTGGCCACAAACAGACAAATGTATGTCAGACCCCCAAAAATCTAGCAGATTTCAAACACAAAAATAAATTCAAGAAATTCTGCTAGAAAAATAAATTAATGCTGGATCAGAGTTCATTTTAACAAATTAGTTAAGTAAAGCTAGGTATGCAGAAAAAAAATCTGACTTTCTGTTATATTTAAAGAGTGTTTCACTCCCCCAAAATACCAGCATTTTTGCTTTGCAAACAATTGGTTTGGCCATAAAGTTATTGGGCTCAGGAAGGCTTTCAGTTACAGCTTAATTTGAGAATAACATGAGTCTGTGAGGGGCATGCTTTTACCAGATTCCATATGGCAGTGAAAATGTCCTGGGTCAGCAGTAAGAATATGATTTACTAGAACCCTAGGGGGCAGGACTAGATGCATCAGTGTAAAGAACAGCCAGTAATGGCCAATAAATAACAAGGTAAAAAATACAACCCTAGTTCAAGCAGAGCAGAAATAGTTTGGAAACTGCAGGATGAATTGGGATAATTCTGATCAAAATTAAATTATAAACTGGAACATGATTTCAGGTAAACTGATTATGGGCAGTTAGAGGCCAGAAGCAGTGTTCAAAGAACGTTGTACGGGTTGTGTCTGATTAAGTTAACTTCCAGTCACTGCTAGTTATCTCCCATTTTCACAAACATGCAAGCTAAGGAAAAAGGAAGGAGACAAGAACACCACAAAGCCTGTGAAAAAAACCCATACAAGTATGAAAAGCCAAATGAGGAATTTAGGATTACAGAAGATCAATTTGCAGAACACAGTGAAGCTACATAACACCAAACTCATGGTCTTGCTGCAGTCTGACTTTGTAATTTAGATCCTTATCAGTGGCTGTTAATACCTCTGCGGATTCACTGTCTGTGAATTACCTATGGTTTGAATTAATTTGCCTGAAGCGGATCCAATCACCATTCCTCTGTAAACCTCACCAGATTTCTCGGAATTGCTCCATATAAATTAATAGGTTCTTGGGAATGCAGCTTTATCTTAAAAATGTTCACCCCAGAGTTACAAACTCATTTGTTCAAAGTATTTTGTTGGGATCAGCAGATTATTTCTAATGAGATAAGTGATCGTCTCTGATCAACCCATCTGGAATTAATGAAACAACCTGAAAGAGCAGGGGAATCCAAGATCACCTTGGATATATTCAGATCAATTAGTTACTCTATGCCATGTTTGAGGATGGAATTAGAATATGTCATTAGGTTGCTGTGAACTATGTATGCAAATGGACTTTCTCTTCCTTTTGATCAGAACAAAAATGATCTATTATCAGTACAGGCCAAGCAGGAGAAAACCTCCTTTTAAGGCCTGTGTCTCACTAAAAATGAAGCATCACAGTTCTCAAAATACATTTATCTTCTGTGCTAGGAATGTCAGGAGGAAAATACAAAATTGAGAGAACATTATTAGAGAGATTTAAGGTATTGAAATAGTATCATAAACATAGACTAAGGCAGGTGCCACAATCAGACTGAAGTCACTGTTTACCTTGGCAGGTATCCTGAATTCCCCGTATTCCTTTAGGAGTTCCTGAGTTTCTTCTGCTGATTCCCCTGTGGAGTTGTGAGTAGAGAGGTAATATTCGCCTGTTTCTTGGATCCAGTCTAAGGCCTGGGAATGTCAAAAAAGTCCAAAGGAAAAACAAACAACAATAGTCTTTGTATTTCAAGAACCAATCTTCTGACAAAAAAAAATAAATAAAATAATCTGCCAAGTAAAGGATATCAAATCCATTGGGACTTAATACTGTGTATACTAAAATGCTTTCTAGGAACACATAAAAAGAGCACAGTAATCAAAGCAGGTGCAAGACGATACAAAAGGTGCTGTATGTTTCCTAGGAGAAATAAGAATGTACGGAATTCTACCCATATACAGATAAATCTGCACACAAGGAAAGAGGTTTTCTTGTTCAGTAATAGCTCAATAAAACAATGTTGCTTTTATATTTATTTTCAAACAAATTAACAAATCCAGAAATAAATCTGTCCTGGTATAAATACCGAGCTTCCTTGTTGGGTTTTGGAGTTTTCTTAAATTGTTTTAGAAATTTATGTTTACCATGCTTTCAAACATGATGGTTTTTAAATACAACTTGAGGTTGCAACAGGAACCTCACACAGAGACATCACGCAGATACAAGAAACATTTACCGACTGCCAGGACAGAAAGGCAAAGTGGGTTTTTTACACTACCTGCTTGGCACTGCGCTCAAAGACAACATATTGTTGGCACTGATCTAATCTCCGTTTCTTCAGGGTCCAGAAGTGAAGGACCCGGTTCTCCCTCTGCAGCAGCTCACTCAGAATGGCTGTAGGGCAAAGGAAAATATCTGTATGATTAGTGATTCTGTCAGTGCATGCAGAAATAAGTCATAAAAAGCCGAAATTACTTACTCTACCTGGACTGCACTCCTAAAAGCAAAGGCTCTGAAACTGTACTTCTTGAAAACAAGTATAGATTCAAATGGTCTGCTTTAAAAAAAAAACCAAACACAACAAAACCAAACCAAACCAAACCCAAAATATAACTAACAAAAAAGGCAAAGTTGCAGGGTTTGTTTAGTAAAGGAAAAGATGCTAGAACAGAGTTTGCCATTTACTCCAGTAAATACAGCAAGGTACGTGATTTCAGGTCCTTTTGTTCTCTTCTGTTGCTTATTTCAGGAGTACAGTACTGGTTGACACAGGAGAATTTGGCTTTTTACTGCCTTGTTTGTGGCTCCGGCCCCAGGCAACCCAGCTGTTGGCACCAAAACCTACTGCCCCAGGCGGAGCTCTGGTCATGACTGAACTTAATTCTGATCTGAGCACTCAGTTTGATGTACCTGGAAGCGCTTGTTATACAGCTGTGCTCCCTGGCAACCCTCTGTGTGATATTTCTCGTGCACTTACTGCTGAGCTACAATTTTGGGTTGACACCCAGTATTGGTCGTCTAACTGTTTTCTGCATGACAGGGATGTGACAGACACATATTCCGGAAGAGATCGGCAGCCAGACTCAGCCAGACTGTATCAACGTGATAAAAGGGTATGATTTAACTCTTTAAAAAGTACCACATGTTTAACTGACAAGATTATACACAGAGAGTGTGCAAGAGATTTATGTTATACGATTAGCACAAACATTAGCTTAACCTAAGATTTTCTAATTAAACTGAGCTAAGCTACGTGTAGCTGGCAGCTGTGTGGCTCACCCGAGCCATGGGTGCGTACCAAGCTCAGGTAGCTGCCTCGGCTGCTAAGGCACAGCAGCCCTCCTCCCTCTTCCCAAAGTGGAGCATCTGCTAGAGGAGGCTTAGGCACATGCAGCCCGAACAGCAGCTATGCTCTTTTATATTAAAACGTCAGGTCTGGCTTCTCAACACTTATAGCGACTTAAAATCATCTACAATACCTGTTAATAACCTCTCTCACCTTAAGCCCTTTCTGAATGTACCAATATTCATTGTTTAGGTATCAACACTGGTGAAAGGAAACAGATTTGGGTGTATCTCTCCTCATTTACAAGTGCGACTGATTATGTTCACAAGATTTGCAATACTTCAGGTTAACAACAAAACTTAATCCAGCCCAGCTGAGGACATTGGGAACTTTGTCCAACAATAAACTTCATGCTTGTCATGGGTGATTAGATCAGGTCTCTGCATAACAACAGTTTATGCCTAATAAAACCAATTTTGTTCAGTATTAATGCTTTGAGTTTGAAGCACAATAAGTATGTGTATGTATATATGTACATATGTATGTATATATGTATACATCCATGGCAGGGGGGTTAGAACCAGATGATCTTTTAGGTCCCTTCCAACACAAACTATTCTATGATTCTACGATTCTATCCTACTAAATGGTGTTTTTATTCTGAACTAAAGTGTCCACTTCAAAGATGTTCCGTGGATAGACTCAGCTAGCATAAGTATTACACATTTAGCTTAGAAAAAGACTAATATACAAGATAATTTTTATATAAGTGAATTATTTCAAACAAGCTCAGTGAGGAACACTTACAAGCTTATATCAGGTATATATTTAAGGGCTTGCTGAGTGAGGGTTTTTTCAATTTTCCTGTGATTTTCAACTGCAGGAACAAAAGTCCACAACAACAAGCATTTGACACACTAGAGAGGGAAAGTTGAACAAAGCCTAATAACATTGAAGAACTGGTATTGAAAGAAAGGGAGAAAACCAATATCTTAACTAGCAGCGTTTTCATCTTCTGTGGATAACCAAAGTTCCCATCGCCCCCCACATATGTCTGCATTGCTTTTAACCTGTATCTTTCTGCAGCTTGTAAGAAAGCTGACAATATTTACAAAAAATGCTTTAGTTCTGCAGAATAATTTTGCTCCTTCTTATCAGTACCTCGAAGCCTTGCTAGGCACAGATTAACAACTGTTTAATTAAACAGAGGAATTGAAACATTTCTAACATCTCAGATATATCATCTGATTTCAAACACTAATCTTTTGACCAAAGGAAAGTTAATGACAGGCAGACACTTATGCTGATGATTTTTTGTTGTAGTAGGACATCAAACAGCATTCAGGGACAAAATAATAGTAGATATATCATAAAAACAAGCAAGTTTGAGGGCTCTTTTTTTCCATTGCTCATTTGTTTATGCATTTTTAGATATTAAGGCAAAATAGTGTCTGATCATGTCAGCTGACAACCTGCACGAAGGATGGCATAGTGTTACTCCCATGTACTCTCCTGACAAGAGAAGCCAGAGAGAGCCCCTCTTTCAACTGCCTTTCCTCTCCCTGCCCCACTTGCAAGAGCAGAGTTCTGTATGAAAACACACGCTTAGCAGAGTGGGAATCACTTTCTGAGAGGTCTCACTACCACTGCTAAAGGCATCAGGCATGTGTATCATTTCAATGACAGCAGATGGCGAAACTGAAGGTGCCTTCTCAGCATGTCCACAAACTTTATGATGACCACACAGCAGAGAGGGGAGCAAATAAAACCTTCAGTGCTGTCATTGCACCAACGCACCAACCTTTCACTTGCTGTTCGGGCCCCCTCGTATGGCTTGCTACTCCAGGCATGCTGACATTGTTCCTGTGGATGTACTTGAGGAATACCTCAGCGTTCCTTCGTGCCAGAGTACAGGCCTAAGAAAAACAGCCCCCACCAAAAGAATCAGTAAAGATAAGCAAAGAACGCAAAGGGGACCCAAGGGAGTTTTCTGCCTATTTCGCAGGGAGAACGTCTCTTTCTTACGGGAACATGAGAGCTTCCGCTAAGAGTCAATAAACTGAGCTAATAAACAGACTCATAAATATATTACAACATATGAGTAATTTTGAATATAGTGGCTGATTTTATATATTGGGGCAAATTAATTACAATAATAAAAAAACTGGTTGAAAAGAGCCACTGCATCATACATTTTCAATCTAACCAAAGCTAATCCATCTCTTAAGAAAAGTAGTCATTGTTTCAAAAGACGTACAGTCTAGAGGCATATTTTCTTAAGCCTTGCCAGCAAGGGTTGTTTCACGTTGCATATCACTTTTAGTGGAAGGTGGGAGGCTGGCTGTCAGTTGACTTGTCAGCCTGTCAACTCCACAGTTCTTACAAAGCAGCACCTGGAATGCAGGAGGAAATCTGTCTTGATCCTGGTGCTGTCTTGCAGAGACACAACTGCTACAGTTGTTAGTAGTCCTTCAATTAGTGGCTTGGTAGATGGAATTTGAAATGCTGGATGGTTTGCATAAGACAATATCAAAATGCTGTATAGTATCTGTCATTTATAATGCTCATCACATGCAATTTTGAGAATTTGAACCTCAAATCAGCACAACTAACATCCTTCAAGTATAATGCATCCACCTAATCAGTCTTAATGACACCTGTCTGAGATTTGCATTGATGATAATGCTTATTACCCCTACTCTAACAGCATGAAACTGGCCTAGGGCTTATACAGTCTGCCGGTAGCTGAACTGGAATTACTCCTCAGAGCCTTCTCTCAAACTCATCAGCACTGCTTTAAATCAAATACTTAATGGGGAGATTTCCTGATTTATTAGAGAACTAAAATGAGACCTTGAGAAAAGCCTCCTTCTGTTCCAGATGTTTGCTGATCAGAGGGATGACGTGGTCTATCTCCCCTGCTGGTCCAAGTTTATCTCGACCTCCACACCAGTCTTCATCCCGTCTGTATTCTTGTTCCAAGCTCTCTAATACACTACACACCTGAAACATGCCCAAAGCACAACAATTTGGTTATCTGCAGTCATAATCAGGAAGAACATATCAGTAAACTTTACGATCAACAACACTTCAAATCTAAATGTTTTGGACTATGGGCCATGGCATGGAGGATAAGTGGATATGAAACAGGCCCTGGACAGAATGATCTAGCGGTTCCTCTTACACGTACGGATCTCTAAAGTATGGGACGCAGTTCATCTGGTTTAAGGGTGATAAATCCTTCTTCTCTTCTGAAGGATAATCAGAGGGAAGCGAAGAGGTTGAATCAAGGCAGGAGCCAGTGTTGGCCCCAGTGGATCACTCAGGAAACAATCCCTTTTCCGGAACGGTACTTTAGATGTGTTTAAATCCCACTAAAGTCAAGGAACTTAGCACATAGTTAAAGTAAAACACATGCTTAAATACTTTCCTGTTAAAAAAAAAAGTCTGGAGCTGGAACTAATTCTCTTCAGCTGCATGTTAGTCGCTCCCTGTACAGCTTTTGTAAAGACTGATGGAAACCAATAGACATTAAATCAGTGTCACAACCTAGGTGGATGCAGGTGTTCCACTGTACAAGTCTTACACAAGCATCTTCCATTTTGCTAGAATAATGGGAATGAGGTAAATGAAACCATCACAGTCTGGAAACTGTGTGCAGTGACCTCAGACAAGGCTGAGACTTTTGCATTGCAGATTCTGAGAGTGACTTAGTCGCTGAAAAACTACAAAAGTTTTCAGGACCATTTGGAACTTTCTTCTTCTCTCCCAGAGGGCTCTTCCTACACACTCCGCTGCTGAGATTACTCAAGATCTAGTCAGTTATTGCTGTGGGCCCAGCTAATTCTATAACCATGTCCCTTTTCTCACTCACACCTGCAACTTCTATATGAACACTATTATAATTCAGAGGACTGTACAAGTCTAAAAGCATGGACTGGAAGAAACTCCAGCATCACCCAAAATTCCTCCCCTCTATCACAGGCCATTTTGATAGAACTCCACTCATGAACGTGACAATCTCAGTTTTAAAACTGGTGAACTGACATGAACTGATCAACTTACCCTTCTGCCAGGCTATTCAAGGACCCAAACCATTTGATAATTTGAAATTATCTTCTTCCTTGGATGCAAATCGGCATTCCCTCTCAAATACTTATCAGAAAGTAAGTGCCTCATGATATTCAGGCACAGAAAAGCATTTTCCTTTTACTCTTTATTTCTTGAAAACCTTAGTGCTGTACTAGATACTGGTGACTTAAAAATGAAAGTAGATGGACTGCCTGGGGCCCACATCCTTTCAGAAAGGAAATGTACAAATACAAATATAATCTCTGTGTTAAGATGATGAGAGACATTAATACAAAGGGGCTGTCAATGAAGTCAGAGAGAAACTGGACTGTTTGATAGGCGAGGGCTCCACAAGTTGTATCAAGAACATAGTATGTTTGGGAAAGACAGGCATGAAAAAGTTTGGCTGATAATGACAGTCCCTCCACCCTTTTAACTCCTTTTTCTAGATATACAGAGAATTCAGGATCCAGTAAATTATTCAATCCACTGTCATGCTGTCGGGGGCAGACCATTAGGGCCATAGATCAGTCGTGCAGCCCACGAGAAGACTATAGGCTTCAGATTTGCAATAGTGAGTTTATGAGCATTCAAAGACTGAATGATCTTTGCCCTAAACATTTGCTGAATAGACACAAATAATGAATGAACCTGTGGGCACTGCAGTATGTTTGTCTACAACCTGGAAACAGGAAGAGAGACTGAAATGATAAATGACCGGCTATGCATATTTTGGCCAGCACATTTGACTGTCTAAAGCACTAATAAATCCCTTAATGGTTTTACTTTCTCCCAGTCCTCTACCAGTAATAATTCATTTCAACCTTGAATGCATCAGGGACTGTAAATCTGTCTGAAACTCTTCACAGTGAAAGACGTTCATTATAAGGAATGAATTAATCTTAAACAATCTTAAAAATGCATTAAAAAGTGACACCAAAAAGTGGCCCAAGGATTATCTACAGCCTCTATGCTAAAGAAAAAATAATCTCTTTCTATAATGATATATTTAGTTGTGCTAAAAAACTTCCCACGCCTGCTTCTTTAATTGAGGAACTGTCTAATAAAAACAAAGAAAAATTTAATGGAAGTCACTGCCACCTTTTGTATAAAACCACAGGTTCCTGCAATATCCATGCTAACACAAACTGATTTGCTGCAGTAGACAACATCAGGCAAGGCTATTCAGATATCCACACTATGACACTAATTCTCACTGACTACAGTAAAAATGGCACCTGTTTGTGCAAGGGATGAATAATCCCACTATACCAGCAGCCAACTGGAATGTGTTTTGCAATTCAAGGACACCTGGAATGAAGTAAAGTTGTGTCAACATATAAGGTTACTGCTGTAATTATCTGTATTGTGTATAGATTTAAAAGAAATCCCTTCATAACTTGGTATCTTTTTTTTTTTTTCCCCAGCATGGTGGTGTTTAACTACTAACACTGGCTAGTACTGCTTACTAAGTAATAAATAATTACTTGCAAGCAGTTCTCAAGGAAAAGCAGACTTATATTCCTCAAAATGAACTCGGATACCATGAGAACTTGAAATATAAATGGTGGGATTTCAGAACTTCTTCCCATCAGAAAGGGAAAAAAACCCCAAACTTTCAAGTGTTACATTGCTTCTCTGAAAACTTGAGGATTAAAAATATTGCAAACTGCTGCCTGTGTTGGTAGTTTTTTTGGTGGTTTTTTTTGGTTACAATACTTGTCAGAGAAACAGATTTTGACTAGTTAAACCTTTGGTTTGCATTTGTGGCTTAGCACTGCTACGCCAGTAGAGCAAACGTTCTTTCAGTTAATTTTGCCAATGCTGTGAGGTCCTTCGCCAGCAGAAGATCCTCTGCATTCAGGGTCACACCAGAAAACCCACAGCTACCACACTGCTATATACTGGAGTGCACTCACATATGTCAAAAGACAAAGTGCAGCTTTAAAGGGAAAGGAGGGGTGACTGAAGCCACACTCCTACTTTTGGGATCAACCAAGGAAATTGGAGAACATGCTCTGCTCCTTAGTGGTATTAGTAGAGCAGATATTTAGAACAGTTCAACACTCTGAAACAGTGGAGAAACTGCACTGCAGATCTTTGTGAGAAGACCTTCACGCTATACACCAGGAGCTAAATCTCAGGGTGTAGCAACATGCTATGGCACAGATATATTGTTCAACTCACCTGCTCAGAGGTTTTGTAGAAAGCTACCGAGGCATTGACAAGTTTGAGTCTGTCCTCCATCTTCAGCATCAGCTGCTGCCAGTGCAGGGCCACCTTTTCGGCACATTCTCTGATAGCATCAGCATCATAGTGCCCAGCCTGTAGCAACACTTCTGCTTTCTGCTGGACCTGCAGGGCACTCTGGTGTGTCTTCTGTAAGGAAGTGGCGTGAAAGAGGGACTGTGTATGAGGTGAAGAGAGAGAGGTTGTATAGATGCGCCAGATGTGAGGTAGAAAGGTGGAGCGAGGTGTGAGCATGGAGATGCGAGAGAGTGAAACATTTTCAGAGTTATCTTCAGTTAACAGTTACTTTCTGCAAAGCAGTTTAGTTTCAATTATTCACACACACATTTGCAACACGTTATTAAAACTTGGGACAAGCAAGCACTAGCTAAGATGGGTTAGGTTCACTGAGCAGCTACTGCCCCTCGGGCAACAACCCGGGGTGGGGCTCCTGGTGGATCCATTTTGACAACCCCAAAACAGGCAGCTAATATATTACGTTCCCAGCCAGCCTGTACTCAGTGCTCACTGCACCCCACATAATCCACAGATACAAACCCAAACACTAAGAGCTGGCAAACTGAGGACCTAATGACCCTAATTTGACTCTTGCCAGGCAGTTTGCTCAAGTGTGTAATGACCTGTCCACAGGACACAACATATCAACCCCAGAAGATATGAAGATGCCTTACTAAATGGCATGAGCTCTATCACAAATATCAGCCCCTACAAGATACATTTCTAAAAGCCATTTCACTCATATTGGAACTGCGCTATTATCTGCCCCATTCTCCAGCTTACACCAGAGCCTCTCAGAGTAACCAAGTGGTGATTACAACTTCCTCTGTGGCGTGCTGAGAGGAAAATAGCCCCTGGCCCTTCACAGCCTCTTGAGTAACCACATTCAGGTACAGTTCAGTCCAGTATCTGATTTTAATCTTCTGAACAGAAGCCTTAAAATGTCTCAAAGTCTCCTGTTCTGCATCCCATTTGTAACTGCTGCTGACAAATTCTCATGTGATACTTTTATGATCTAATCCTTGAACCTGGAAAGAAGCTTGAAATCATCTGGTAATACACTGATGAATAATGCAATGTAGAGAAAGCTATTAGCAAAAAAAGGATTAATGATTGGCAGAAACATTTAGGAAGATGTTCAAGAACAACTGGTTAAATTTAATATCCAGCTGCTTTACTGATGTTAGAGTTGTAATACTTGTTTTAAATAGACTTTAAAGGATTTCAACTGAAAATCAATTCCACATCTAGATTGCCTTAAGAGAACAGTCTGCCCTGTATGCTTTGCTGATGTCTTCCCCATATTGAGCTTTGAACACTTTAAATATTTAATTTCATGTTTTCTCCCTTTGAAAACTTACTTTCCCCTTACTGTGGCATAACTCTCTTCTCCCACTGTGATTTGCATTTACCACCAAATACGAGCACTTCCCCAATGGCAGCAAGCTGTGATAACACAGCCAGTGGGTGTCTTGTTCCCCAAATGCTGTCTGGTGATGGCTGCCAAGATGTGGTCAGCACAGCTTGGTACCAGCCAGCGCATACAGAATTGATAGAAAACTTCTTCCTTTTCCTTTAGGAGCCACAACAGCTGCTCCTTCCTTAGTGTGAGTGGAGCTGGATCAAACTAGGTCATTAGCTGAGATTTAAACTCCATACTTACTAGCGATACTATAATGTATATTGACTTATTTTAAGTTTACTGGAAGACATAAAGACATTTCCCCACTTCTAAATCGAGCATCTCTTCAAATCTCTATTATGGAAATATTATTTTCATCATTTAAGATTTGTTTTAGTTTTCATTATTTTCAAACATATATAAACAACAGAAAGGGATTTTCCAACTTGTTCTTTGACCTGTGAAAAGGTTATAATTACCATAATCTGGGAAGCATATACACCTTGTTAAACAAGAACAGGAGAAAGCAATAACCCCCCACTCTTGCAACTGAGGCAAACATACCCTGTAAGTGCAGAGTTTGTTTATAAAGATATATAAAAGTACTGAGCCTAATTGTCTTGTAATGCCCTCGTCAAGGGAGTCTACAGCCCTGCACTGCCTTCTCATCTAAAGGAAAGCATGTCAGATAAGATGCTGTTCCTTCTGCCACATCCTGGCCCCATGAGTGAGGCAAATGAGTTGGCTCACAATTAGTATTTGAAGGACCAGCACAGGCAAAAGCTCAGTTTTGGAGGCAATCCTTCTAAGTCGCCTCTTTTCAAACTAAAGCTCTTTGAGAATGTGTGTTTGAACAAATATCTCTTTTGCTGTCAACAAAGGGAGAGTTGAATGAAACAGAGATTTCATGTGAGAGCATTATTCAGTAACAAAGGTATTCATAAATGAATGCTGTGGAATGATCTGCAAATTGTGGATGTGGAAAGAAACTGACTTCATAGAATTTTCCCATGTTCAGATCACTTTGCGAATTTTAATCTTTTTTTTACCAAAAAAATTATTAGAGATGTGTGAGTGTCATTTTCATGAAAGGAAAGGCCAATATTTGACAGCCAAAGAACTAGGTGCAGATGATAAATAATATATTTCACTATTAACCTCTGGCTGCATTTTGAGTTTAGTGATAAGCTGATTTTCTAGAATTTTTATTCCTTCCCTCTCTTCAAACAAGCAATGATTGATGCCCAAGAGATATTCTTTCGTATGATGCTCACCTGGGAAGGAGAAAAATGTTAACTTGTTCATCTTACCTCTATGGCCAGCTGAAACTGCTCATGCTCCCGCTGGAGCTGCTCAGCTTCAGAGAGGGAACTTGCATTGACAAGGCTTGCATTCAGCATTGATTCACCATTCCTGATCCAGCCAAGCACCTGTAAAGAAAGGATGTGTTTATGGAAAGGTTGCTTCAATACAATGGTTTCCGTAGTCACTGATCAGAAAATGCTTCAGGGCTGACTCATAAAAAGGTACTTCGCTTGGTGTGGTCCCAGGCTGGACCAGTAAGAAGGAAGAAATCCTAGGATAACAACTTGATGACATAAATTTTCATAGAACAAAGATCTCATTAAAGAGTTATTGGCCAAAGAATTAAAGTCTATTTACATGGATATTCAGGTAGCAAAGAGCTTTTATTTCCAAGGTTTGATCACAAAAATGAATGTTCCCCTATGCAAATACCCCAGGGCAAAATAAAGAAAGCATAATTAGGGAGATTTAAAATGATTTTTAATGGCTGGACTCGATAATCTAAGAGGTCTTTTCCAACGCAGTGTTTCTACGATTCTACAAAATATAAAAATCCCTCTCTTTTTCAAGTTTCCAGCAAGAAACATGGATCTTGCAACTCCTTTCTATTTCAGTTGTCTGTGTATCCTTCACACAAAAGTCAGAGCTTAGGAATGAAGAGGGAGAAGACACAGCTGGTTTCAACTGACATAGAGTTAAGATGCAGTTGGAGTTTCCAGCTGCACACACATCTAAGAAGAAATCCCAGGTTTTGCATTTTCTGTTCAGTCAAGAGGCTCCACCTCAAGGACGCGCAGATTACTGGTAGAAATGCAACCCATGCTGTAATGACTGCAGAATCAAATCCTAAATATACATAATTAATCTATAAAGATTTTATTTAAGCAGCAAATTTTTCTGCTATTTTAAGAGAAGCATTTGGAAAACTAGCACCCAGAACACAGGTGCAACTTCTTTGCCGTGTTGTCTCAAACCCCATTTTCTACCTGTGTAGGTGCCAAATTATTCCAATAAAGCCAGAAAGTTGCTGAATTCAGTTCACAAATGCACAGGAAATCCCGACTGCCCAATCACTGCCCTAAATTTAGCTCATGATTTACAAAGCTCCAAAACCGACTTTTCTATTTTACATAACAATTTCCCTTTTTCTACCATCGTTTTCACCAAGTGATCCATTAAATTGTCTGAAAGAAACAGGTATTTTCTGTTGTTTTGGTTTTTTATCCCTACACCATGTATCACCCTAGTTACAGCCATTCAGCTCCTGTAGGGTAGGAAAATGAGTTTTCCCTAGGAGAAAGAAAGGGAAGCCATCTATACATGTAGCTGACCCTAATTTGTACAAAATTACATTCTGCTCAGTACAAGGGTGTGGGAGATTTCATTTGTCAGCTCTCTCTCTTTCATCAGCAGGTGTTATTGTTCCTGTGGGAAATACAACAAAGATTTAAAGGAAAAAAATCGAGTTATCATATGGCAATCCTTTTGGCTGGCATTTTCTATAATCCATCACACAAGAAAGCTACATTATTACTGACTACATGGTATCAAAAGCTGAAGTTAACCAAAGGATGCCTGTATGTGGGAAAAACTTAAAGTGAGGACATCATAAAGCAAGACGTGCTTTCATCTTTTGTACATCATGATATATCCTGTCTTGGGACATTTTGAGTGTATAGAAGACTATATATGCTAAATGTATGCTAAAAATGCAGCAGCTTATATTCCTTAAAACAGTACAATCAGGACAGGACGGGGTCCTCTTGGGAACAGCTTTCAACTGAGCTGAAATTTTCCAAACCTGCCGCAGCGGTTTTGATGCAGATTTCATTCAAATATCTGAAGCTTCCAAATAGTGGAAAAAAAAAAAATCACTGAAAACCTCAGCCTTAGCAACCTGATTAGTGAAAAGCTAATAGGCAGTAAGGTTGAGTACGGAGGAAGAGGGATCATAAAACTGAAAGCAGACAGATTTCCTCTAGTGTTAACAATACCTCGGCATCCCTCTGTACAACTGCCTTGTTGACTCAAAAATACTCAGAGTAAAGCAGTACAAGTCATGATTTAATGGACTGCATCTTGTCAGCAATGCTTACAGCACTCTTCTTGACCAAGGCTGCTGTCAGTCCCGAGTTGTGTCCCTCTCTCCTTCCCCTAAACATATTCATCTGGAAGCAAATCTAATGCCAAACAGCAGAAGTGGATGGATAACAGGCACATGAGAAAGAATAAACACACTTCAAAACAAACTGGAAAATAAGTGTAGTGGGACACCGTGATGCTATCTGGAAGGAAATGAGGTCAAGTTCATTGCTTATCAAAAAAAAGAAATAAAACATGCAAAGGTAAACTAAGAGGGGTGGTGGTGGTGGTGGAAGGGATAGGGAAGACAAACAGCTGCAAGCACAGCATTAGAGAGTAATTTTTTAAACAGATCTCCACCAGTCTAGTTTGCTATTACTCTCATCCATGCAACACAAGCTCTGTAGTTTCTGTCAGAAACGAGTGGGACCCAAATGACAGGAAAACAGTTTTGTGCAGGTTATTTCTTAATAACAAAGAGTTGGTGAATCACTGATCTACACTATTTCCATTCTAAAGCAGTTCACAGAACTGCTCATTTAGAATTGTTCCGCTTTAATTTCCCCAAACTTCGATTCATTGTGTTGGCATTCAAACCCTTAGTGTATATGATATAAACCAGAAAGCCCTAGTAGATGAGACACATCTATAGCGACAGTTAAAAGACGCTGTATTTCCATGAGCCATTATATCAACATGCAAACACATGTACATATAGCAGCCTTGACCAATTTTACTACATCAGCAGAACTTAACCACAGCTATAGTAGGTGTCTCGTAGCAGTGATTCACAAAAGTGAGAGCAATTTGGTAGTGAGATCATCCATCCTCTCAGATGCACTAAAATGGAAGTGAAGGAAACCTGGACCAGACCGGAGATTAACCACAAGCCAAAATCAATATATTTCCCAATTTCATTAAATGGTTGGGAATGTGATTCATCTGCAGGAAACCAAATAGAGAAGTCACAGATATATTTTAACCTGCCTCTTTATGAGGGGAAGCTGTAGCTGTAGTAATTTACAGGTTAATTAGCAAAGAGTCCTTAATATTCACCTGAACAAACAAAATGATTCTTTGCTATTGGTTTGCTGAAAGGTCACACAGTGAAGGAGGCTCCAATTGTCCCAAGTTCTGTTAAGGAAATAGTAATTCAAGGCAGCTCTTCTCCTCTCAGAGCAAGAATTAGATAGTTCAGTCCTAAACCCATTTCCTTTGGTTAGAAGAGTTTGTAAAACAGTTGAAGTCCAACAGGTACTTGATAAAGAGGCAAGTAACAGCAGGTACCTGCAGAGAGTGCTGCCCTGCCACAGCACAGCTCCAGGAGCAGCCACAGGGCTGACTGAGTGGTACCTCATCCTGTCAAGTGGGCTAGTGGCATGTGGTCAGATAGTGACAACATGGATTATTATTTCTGCTATATGTATCACTCCTCTCTATTTTCTATCATAGGTTAAAATGGCTCTAGTTCATCATAAATCTACCGCACAAAGCTCCAAGCTTAGCTAAGTTGTGTGTAAGAAACTTTGGAACCTATGGAAAAAAGAACACACTTCATAATCATAGTAATGCGGTGATTATGAAAAACACAGTGTGTCTGGTTTTGTGTTTTGTTTTTTTTTCGAAAGAAAGTCAACGCTTTATAGAGCTCTGGAGCTTCATGAGGAGTTGGCCTCATGAATTATCACAATAACCACAAATGCAAAATGACTGCATTTTCAAAGTAACGGTTTAGGAGGGTTCTGTGCTACTTTCATTCAGGGTTGGAAAATATTCATATCAGAATTGACTTTGGAAAAAAACGTATACAGTGGTGATGGTGCTGCAAGCTTCTACCTTCTGAGTTGTCTGAGACTGAAAGACTTTTGATAGCAAAGATAAAACAATTCAGATAAAGCATCACTCAAATATACACTTTTGAAGAAAGAATAACTATGATTATGTGTACTGAGCACTCAGTATATCCTGTTTTTTTTCATTTTTTTTAGTAAACAAAGAAGAAAATCATTGTCACGAACACCTTCTAATATCTGGACACATTCCGTTTGTACTGGTAAAATGGAAAGCTGAATATTCCAGGTGTCTGGAAGAATGTTCCTGCGTTTCCTAATGAAATCAAGACCATTTCATTGAAATCCAGACATACACTAAAGTGTGAAGCCACCTGTGGATTAGGAAGCAGGAATTGCAGTGTCATCGTGTGTAGCAAAATAAAACAAAGAAATGTAAGGCATCCCAATTAAATATCAGGGGAAACCGAGGGAGACAGAACACTACTGCCCACACTAGGATGAAATCATAGAATCACTAGGTTGGAAAGGACCCACTGGATCATCGAGTCCAACCATTCCTAACACTCTCTAAACTGTGTCCCTCAGCACCTCATCCATTCGACCTTTAAACACCTCCAGGGAAGGTGACTCCACCACCTCCCTGGGCAGCCTCTGACAGTGCCCAATCATGCTTTCCATGAAAATTTTTTTCCTGATGTCCAGCCTGAACCTCCCCTGATGGAGCTTGAGGCCATTCCCTCTTGTCCTGTCCCCTGTCACTTGGCAGAAGAGGCCAGCTTCCTTCTCTCCACAACCTCCTTTCAAGTAGTTGTAGAGAGCAATAAGGTCTCCCCTCAGCCTCCTCTTCTCCAGGCTAAACAACCCCAGTTCCCTCAGCCGCTCCTCGTAAGACTTGTTCTCCAGCCCCTTCACCAGCTTCGTTGCTCTTCTCTGGACACGCTCCAGTGCCGAGTACAGAGGCAGAACAACCTCCCTGGACCTGCTGGTCACGCTGTTTCTGATCCAAGCCAAGATGCCATTGGCCTTCTTGGCCACCTGGACCACTGCTGTCTCATGTTCGGTCGGCTGTCAACCAACACCCCCAGGTCCTTCTCCTCTATCTGGAGGAAAGGCAATGTAACAATACTAAGATGGCTAAACAGATCCTACTATCTAGAGACCACAGACAGAATTTTCCACCTCACCCAGAAAATGTTAAAGATTCCTGCAGGTGGACAGATGTGTAGCAATAAATGAAACCTGAAAGGGAAACCGCTGTAAGTCTACTACTAGACCTCACAGCTCAGTTATCTTTTGCTTTGGGCCAGTTCTCCACAACAACTTAAGTCTGGATACCAAATCAGATCATTATATGCCCAGAAGACATGGAGTTCGAAGCAGCTCCTCAGTTCACAAGTTATAGGGTCAGTTCTGCGCAGACTTCCTCTAACTATTCATGAAGCAATTATTACATATGCACACTAGAGGAAACTGAGCCCTTTGTTATTTGTAAAGGGTGGTGCTGCAATCTGACAGCAAATCAAGTACTGTTAAGGAAACACGGTATAAGTTTGTCCACCTAAATTGTCCCATATGTGACTTGGCAGAAGCTGATTTAGCAGGCTGCATGTACATAGTGGTTGAAAACCCATTTAAGACCCTTAGATGTGGTTAAAATCTCACCTGTTTGACTTCGGCTTGTAGGTGCCGGAGCTGTAGGCACTGCTCTAACCTCTTGTGAGTTTGATCAGCATTAAGCTCCAGCTCATGCTGTTTCTCATGAAGGAATTCCAGGAGTTCTTGAACCTGTGTCGCAAGATCAATGTCTTTTTCACAGATCAGCTCAATGCCTGCAACATGCAGAGAGAGAGAGATCATTGCATTTATTTGAAATTTCAGTTGTTGCACAAATGTAAGCTTCAAAATTTTTTGCCTAACATACTCTGAACTCTCTCACATGTAATGTTTGGCTTTCCCAATTTCCTATTCTGCACCACTACAGTTTTCTACACATAGTGTTTCTCTGGTGATCATTGCTTATCTCGCCCATCAGCATCTGGCTAGCAGGACATCAATTAACCACAGCCTTGCTAAAAAACTTGCATGAACAACAGATTAAAAAAAAAAAAAGACAGAACCCACCCCCCTCCCTTTCTTACAGTAATTTATAAATTTATTCTTTAGAAATGCATGTTGAAAACAACTCAGAAGATGAGGAAGAAAACAGAAAAATGAAATAAAGGAAGCAAATTCTACTCGCCATATCTACAGTAGTGTTACAAGCATGCAGAACTCCTTAGTGTAAGCTTTTTTCCCATCTTGGGTGCTTTAGAGGATCATTAACAACAATTTAATTTCAACCAACCTACAGTTCATTCAAAATTATTGCACAGATTGACTCTCATCCGGTCCTCACACACCACAGAGAAAACGTGGCTTAGTATCACATTCAATTTCACGCAGTATGCAAGGGATGGGGAGAAACCCCTGAATGGCCCGGTCTGATTTCATAGCTGACCCTAACTTGATCAAGAGGTCAAAATAGAGACCTCCTGAGCCCATTCCTACCTCCTGAATTTTCTTATGATCCTACGAGTCTTGTGTATAGTGGTTACATGAAATAAAATGCAGAGCTTCACATCTTCCTTCTATATTACAGTGATGTGACAGCACAGTTGGGTACATTATCAGTGTAATTCTGAAATTTGGCCTGGAGGAAATATGGCATCATCCCACGTTACTGTAATCCTGTGATTATAAACTAATAAAGACCTGACTCTTCCTGTATTGAGGTCTACTGGAATTTTGCCATTGGCTTCAATACAGGGAGGAGCAGAAACCTAATATCAAAATAATCAGATTGAAGTAATGCTGAGAAAACACTACACTTTTCTCCAAAGCCATTTAATTTCATGGAATAATAGGACACTAAAAAAGGCATGTTAATTAGAAGCTGCTGTACAAAAGGCTTGGACACTATTTTTGAAATTCATTTAGAAAGATGCCTTTTCTTTTCCCTTCACCCTCCTCAGAGACTTGTGACTTTCATTCACTCCTACAGTGATATCTATAGAGGACAGTAAACAAAATAAATGTGACCTTATGACCCTATCCCCTTTTTCCTGGTTTCTGGCTTTATCAGAAAAAGCACACGGAATGCAAATGATTGGCTTATTCCCTTTCCCAGCCAAAACAAAACAGTTTCTTCTTTACCAAATTAAGTGGAATGGCCCCTGGCTTCCCATTTAGAACTGGAAATTTAATATATTTTTCTATTCTTGGGAGTGAAGTTCCTTTCAATTGCCAGACACCAGGCATTGTTGCTACAATTAGCTTGCATATGGTTCTGTATCCTCAGGACATGATGGCTTTTTGTATGCTTGACTTCACCACACCTATTCGATATTAAATGCACAGTTTTCCTTCATGCACATCCAGCTGGTATGGTTTTCATTGTGCTAACTCATCAGCAGCAACCAGTGAACTGCCTGGGATTCTATCCAAGGGCAGCCTGTGCTCCCTATGATGAATGATCTGCCCTTTCTTGCTTGTCATATGTCACGCAGATTTATTCTACGGTGCTAGCGCATGCGGCGAGAGCACTTGTTCTTCTCAAAACTCATTTGCAAAACAGAAAGCCTTGTTTCCAGAATAATTCCATACATACATTGTGTTTTGATAGACAGAAAAGCACAGCTGATTTTCTGATAAAATTTGGTTGCCTTTGTCTTCTAAGGTCTCAACCAGTGCAGCAGATTCAAGCAAAGGATAATGAACTGAAAATGTTTTAAAAAAAATATTACAGAAAAAAGTACCAAGCAACACTAACAGGCATCGTACAAAACACACAGGAGTTACACCTGAGCTGTTTCCCATGTGAAATATGATTTGGTATAAGGAAGGGGTACTGCTTTTTGACCTGTACAAAGCTGTTTTGGAACTGCTTTTAACCTTTTCTTAGACTGAACTATTAAAAGCCTGTGACAGGAAAATTCAATGTCCTCTATCTTGCAGTATAAACCATACTTATAACTCACGATAAATGACATCACAAACAAAATGAAACAGATTTTTGTCTCCCTTTTAATCAATGCAATGCTGGGAAAAAAAAACCCCAAACACAAACATAAATTATGCTAACTCAACAGCCAGGAAAAAAAAGGGCTTTGAATTTTCCACATAACAGGTAGGGACTGTACAGATTTCCCCAACGCCAGCTTTGCAGTGTATTCCAGGCTTGACTTGAACAGATTACTCATAAGACATAAGAAGGTAGCTCTGTAAACCATGAGCGACTCCTTACTGTGGTGCTCATTAAGGCAATGATACTAACAATGCAAATGGACTTTAATAACCAAATAAATTCGCGCAATCAATTAGTCAGCTATTACAGCGTGTAACTACTTCTGGTACCCAGAAGCAGAATGACTAAGGTGCATACGTTAATGAATTACATGAACACGTCATCGCCGCAGCTCCAGTTGAGGTGTTGAATATCACTGCTGAATTATGAACCTAAATTTTCCATAGGAAACAGATTTCTCAGACACATCCAAGCTGCCAGTTTTGGAACCACCAGGCCCTTTCAACATATCAAGTTAGACACTCAAAATCCAATATCCATTTTTGAGAATATTTCCCCGTGGATTTAGTTTTGCTATCAATCAAACTGGAAAAATAGGAGATAGGTTCATTGAAACAAAATGGCTCATTAAAAAGTCCACCCTTCCTGAGAATACCAATATAATATTCTCTAAATGCAAATTTATCTCTTAAAGGACATAGATTTTAGTGACACATGAAGACAACTTGAAAGTACTACAAAATTTCAGGAAACACAGACAGACTTCCGTATCTCACATATCCCATAATAAAACCAAACTTTTGTTTGAAGAATATTATTCTGATGGTGAAAACAGGCTAATCCAAACCAGGCTCACCCACATGTGCTGGAGTGGTGGAAGGAATAACAGGAACATAATTCTGAGCTGTATGGAGCTTTGGAAATACCGGACTTGCATAGATTCCTCATGTGCATGGATGACCTGAATATCTGCACAGAGTCTAATATGGTGCATCACAAGATCCCTGTATTTATTGTACCAACATGACAATGTTACTGGGGTTTCCAGACATCCCATAGCCTGGTAAGAATCACTGCTCCAAATCTGCATCAGACATGCAAAAATCATGGGAGAATGCCTAAAACCTTCTTTTTCTACCTGCACAAGGTTTTCTAGTGAAAAAGCATCATGTGTGGAAAAAAAAATAGATGTAATTTTATCTGACAGACCCACTAGCTTAAAGACCTCCAAGCCAAACACCAGAGTAATCAAAATTGAATCAGTGTCCTATGTGACATGATAAAAAGAATAAAACTCAAAGAGAATTCAAGGGAAGGGAAGAAACTTGGTCGGTTAAGAGTGGCTGGTTAGGTAGGACAAAAAATCACACTTTTTCTAGCTTTACTTCTATGACTACAGCTGAGTTTTGATTGCAGCAGTGGTGACACCGGACAATAGGAAGCAGCAAGAGCAGCTGATTTCCCAGAACCCCTGCAAGTTCACAGCTCTGGCAGTGAGAACAATCATCCCTTAACCTATGTATTGAATGACTATGACTCAGGGAGTAAAATTAAATGAATTTTTTATGGAGTATAACTGTCCTTTATTGAAAGAAGAAACAGTAGGCTCCCAAGAGCAATCTCTCTCCCTTATTTTGCCATTTCCCCAGCATTTAGCATTCCATGCATGGCAGACATGACCATAACCTTTGATTAACTGCAGTCACTCTACATCCCCATGAGGCTTCTGCTTCCTTGCCTTTGGGAGCAGTGGATTTTTATTGGCTAGGCTGAATAGGAAGTGATCTTAGATAACCTTATGAAAACATTTTAGAAGTCACTTCATTTAGTTGCTAATCTTTTGTCTGCAATCCTAAAAAAACGTTATTTCTAACCTCTTGAAAAACACAGATTTTCTTTCCCCCCCCCCTAAAAATCAGTCACTGAGACTTCTGATGTTGCTTTGTTCTGGATCATATTCTTTACCTCCAACGGATTCCTACTCATATTAACATTCTTCCAAGATGAATGAGAAAAAAAATTAAAAAGGCATCTTAACTGATGTTTTAGGACAAGTTCTCTATCCCAGAAAGCAAGGGAGCCGAAACACAGGACCAGGCATAGTGTGGGAAGATCTCATGGAGGCTCATGCCCATGGTTCACACAATGTAACGGATCATCTACTTCACAACATACTCTTGTAGCAGTCTTTAAGCCTTTGCTGGGTGCAGTTAGCAAATCAACCTGAATACTGCGAGATTTTTTTAGAGGTGAGTGCCTAAAGGTAAAATGTTTGCCAAAGAATAAAACCATAAAAACCCTTTTTATTTCAAAAGTGCAAATTGGGAGGGAACGAACAGGAATTGCTCGTTTTGCACTCTTTCCAGACATTTCAGAAGATTAAAACACTTCACAAATAACATTCACTTCTGGACTTCATGCAGTGATTAATCTGAATTATGATATTCCTTTTCCAAATGCAAAATGCAAAACCCCTGATTCATAGGATGTCTTAGAAATAGGAACCTACTGCTGAGAAGCAGAGTCAAAGTATCAGACTGACTCCCTACCAACACGAATCAATTCTGTCATTTAAAAGCACATGCCAAAAGGTTTTTTTTGCATCCAAGCTGCTACCTTTAACTTTCAAGTGCACACTGAAAAGGAAAATTCCAGTATGATTTCTCATATTCCCTTTTTATACAAAATAATTCCAATTAGGGCTGGATGGAAATAAGAGTTTCACTTCATGACTGGTTTCAAGACTCTTACATTTGGATTCTTTCCCAGAGAGCTCTTGGATAACAAGATTCTTTTCACCCTTACTCCTCTTTCTCTCCCTGGGACATGTCTGCACCCTGAGGTGTGGCACAAGGAAAAGATACTCAATATTGCAGAGAATGAAGCCAGCACATCTGGTCAGTTTGCCTCTCAATAGAGTCTAGTTGCAGAAAAGTTAACAAGTTTAGGAATCTAGAACGACTAAACTTCATGCACACCTGAGGTCTGACCAGTCAGATAAAGTGTCTATAACTCATGATTCCCTGCAGTGCTTGTTTCTGTGCTGGTGCAAGGCCAAAGACCTACCACTGTAACTTGTCTTGCCCTCCCCTCTCACCCACTTTGGAATTGATTGCAAACTCCATTCTCCAGTTGTGAAATCTTCTGAATGAAATTAGAAAGTCAACTTTATTTCTTCAATGAGTTTCACTGGCAAAGAAATGGCAATATTTTACATATAATCCTGGACCAAAGAATTCCCCAAAATGTGGAACAGTTCTGGGAGGGAAGAGATGGGTATTATGCACACTTATTTATGTCACAAGCTTATGTATTTGGTATCTATAGAGATATTTTTGTTTTATAAGCATTTTTTAGGGACTTGCTTTTCTTCTTGCTCTTTGGTTTGTGTGTTTGGTTTATTCTCATGTGAAACAGAGATCAAGTTGTTCTGCTTACCTGAAGCCTGAACCTCCATGATGTATTGGTGTAAATCTTGTCCTTGCTGGATGACTTCAAAGGTCATGTTGTTCATGGCCAGCTTCCGCTCGGTGTGACGCTGCAAACGCTGCTCAGCCAGAGTGAGGTCTTCAGTATTGAAATCATTCATTTGTCTTAACAGATCTTCATTCCAGGCATCCAACTCTGCTGTAACCTTCACAGGCAGAAGACAAACACTGTATTTAGCCAAGATGAATGAAAAAATCTTACTCTCAAACTGCGTCTGGATCACAAAAACACATCACATTTTGACTTTCATCCAGAAAACCCCAAACCACAGTCTCAGCACACTCTAGATCCCACTCACTTAATGGCCATCCTTAACATTTTGCTTAGGTAAGGATCCATAAAAAATGTATCAGTCCAGCAAGAAATCTGACATCTTCTTTTTCCCTTATAAATCCCAATGGGCACTGAAAGAGAAGACCCACCATATTCACTTGGATGGTAGAGACAATGTTGCTGAACAAATTCAAATTTAAATGAAGAAATAATGCTCATAGAATTGTAAAACAATTTGTAGCAGCTATAACCACATAATCCTAAAATGTCCTGAACACTTCTAAAAACATCTTGCAACACACTGCATGTTACATATTACAGATGGAAATATTATTTAGTCTGTCTTCATAGGCTGAAGTTACAAACTGCTTCCATCAAGCCCTGAAACATGGATAACAAATACGTTTCCAGAATTATTATTATTATTGCTATATTGTATTAGGAACAGTATTTACCCACTGTTCACAGAAAATGCATCATAAGGCTAAATATTTTACTACAAATTTGTGTGTTAACCCCCACAGCACTGAATGCAGTTGTACAATGAGTCCTATTCTGTTCTTTCAGGGAATTACAGTATTTTGTAAAGGTCTTTCTGCTGTCTTCAGGCCATGCATAACTTTTTTCTCCTGTGGATCCAAAAGCTTTTACACTAGGGAATGACTATAAATAATTCACTGTTGTAGATGGGGAAAACACAGCCCAGAAACATCATACTCAAGGGCTAGTTGAATCACCAGTAGAGTCATGAATGGTACCTGGCTTCAAACGAAGGCTTATATAAGCTGCCAATAACTCATGGGAAGATGCAAAATCTGCTCCTGCTGTCTTTGTTTCCTGGTTATAATATGCAGTCTGATTATTTTAGCAGCTTATTTACTGTATCTTCTGTACTTTACATTTTAGTCAACAAGTAGTTAACCAGTATCAAAGTCCTTCCCTGTTTTTTTGATCTTCAATTAAAGCAAGACCAAGCCTCTGCCTAAACAACAGTCTCACCTCAACTGAGATCCTGCTACTACAGACAAAAAAGAGAGATCAAGCTAGTGACAATGAATGAGGAAGGGGGGACAAGGAGAATGGGAGAGAATTAAATCATGCATATAGGCCAGTAGAATACAAATTTTTTTTTTTCAGAATAGGATTTTTTAACTTATTTAAACATTATTAAATAAATGCCTTAATTCTCGTTCAACAGATCAATTCCTCATAGCTAGATTCTGAAGACCTAAAACTAGGTATCTAAATTCCTTCTTGTGCATGTTATGTTGTGGAAAGTTTTCTGCTTCCCACTGAAGTTGCTCTTTATCAAATTTCCTATTCGGTTTTCCTTTCCACAAAGCATACATTATATCCGACACAGACAGAGGAAGGCAAACCAAATGGACTATCTCTCAGCCTTTCTCACATAAGCATGGATGGGAGTACACGATTTTGCATCACAAGGGAAAACCTAAGCAGTTTTTAGGCTCTTTTTTGAGAGAAGCAGATCTAATCAACCAAAAACCTGGGACTTCAGCTGGAGGGTGAAAGACAGAGCATGAACATCCTGAGGGGCTTCTATTTTTCTTCAGCTTGTTCCATTGCCTATTCCACTCAATTACCTTTAAATAATAGCTTTCTCTACAGCCTCTTTGGCCCCATTCCTGATTCCAGCAGCCTCTGATTCATTCACACGTCATAGCTGGAGTTCCTGGACTGTGGAGATTTATTGCTGAATTTAATAGTTGTGGAGAAATGGTCAAAGTAGATGCTGGAGAAGGGTTTTACTAGATGTATTTATATTTAGAGACAGATTCCAAGCTGACAGTAACCAGAACCGAGGTGGTTTGGACCTTTGTTTAAACTACAGACAACGGAATGAATTTAAGGTAAGCTCAGGTTCCTACAGTCATGACAAGAACACTTGAAGTTCAATGCAAAGCCCTTTCTACTCTTTCAGATGGAAAGGCATGTGATACAAGTGAATGAGAAGAATTTTATTTTTTTATGAGCTGTTAAAAACATTGCTTGTTTGAATTCATTGCACTGATCATCAGGGTGTTAAAACATAATTACTTAAGATTTTGCAAGGATTCACAAACTGCTTCCCAATTTTCTGTGAATATTTCTATGCATGCACACTCAGGAAGATGTCTAAAAGCATTTATAAGTGACAGTAATGGGAAAGATTAAAACAATCAAAGAACGTGTTACATTAGTTTGCTCTGACAGCCATGACGTTAGAGTTCAGCGATTCTGAACAAACCAACCCCTCCATCCCATTTTTGTCTATGGACATCATCCCCAGGTCAGGAAAACAAAAATCTTTCAGAGGGCTGAACTATCAGCGGAGCTGAGGATCGACATAGGAACGAATCAACAAATGTTTCTACAAGTATGCCAAGATACAGTACTTCTACAGAACTGCCAAGGTAACCCTCTTTGCTGCAGTGCCGGTTCTCTTAGCAACATTTCCACTTGGCTGTGGAAGGACACCGAGCAGCATTGATTCTATGATTAAATCTACAATCATTTCCACTCAAGCTCAGGGAAACGGCTGTTCTTGCCTGTACTTGTTGCATTTTTTTCCGTTTTCACGGAAAGGGTCATTGGGCACTGGCAGAGGCTGCCCAGGGAGGTGGTTGAGTCACCTTCCCTGGAGGTGTTTAAGGGACGGGTGGACGAGGTGCTGAAGGGCACGGTTTAGGGAATGTTAGGAATGGTTGGACTCGATGATCCAATGGGTCCTTTCCAACCTAGTGATTCTATGATTCTACTGCCTTTTCCCCTCTTCCCAGTCAGACGGGTATAACAGGGCTTAGCCCAGCGCCACCTCTGCCAGGCCCAGGAGCAGTCACTGAGGAAGGGGAGAAAGAAGGAAGAAGGAAAGTTGTCTCTGAGCAGGGACTAATGAAGAAGTGACAATCATCCCATGTGCTGGTTTAGGGGAAGAGAGGAAGGAGTCAGGCACAGTGGGAGGTGGATCATCACCAAATTTCTTGGCCAAAGTGAATACAGGAAGGTTGGGTACATTGCTCTGAGTAACTGAGACAAACAGATGGCTAGAAAGGAATCTAAAGCACACGACGGCAAAGAAGCAATAGCAGAGCTGCGATAACAACCCAGGTTTCCTGAATCCCAATCTGGTGCCCTATCCCAGAGACCATGCTGCTTTGCATATCTCATTAAGACATTTCCTTTTCTGTCTGTACAGCCAATGCCTCAAAAATCCCAGCATTTTCTGTACTTCAAACTGGACCATTTGGAAATGGTCCCAGAGTCTGAATTTGAGTTCCCAACTGGTTTGACGTGGGTATAGGGAAACTTATTTATTTTTCTTCAGAAAGAAGCTGTAATTAGGCAGCTCCGTTAACTACAGATGTATATTTTTCAACTCTAAAAAAGGACTTTGGATGCTTTCAAAGACTCCTCAGGCATCGACATCTATGGCGAAATATGGACTGTATCAGACAAGCGTTCTAGCTCCTAAGCTGTGGTAAGAGACAATGGCACGAAGCCTGTATCTGGAAATGTCTCATAAATGAGGCTCACTTGGCCATGAACCCGTTTAATTCCTGTTTGACCCAGAAGAATGGATGGTTAGAGGTTACTTTGCTCATCTGCTAGATTTTTAAGGAAGAACTGAGAGCAATTCGTATGCTTGTTCACTTTATTTCCCACTGCCTGTGATTCTAAACAGACTGTAGCATCTCTTACATACCCTGAGAGAAAAAGCCCTGCTGCAAGAGAAGCCCCGAGCTCTTCTCTGTTCTGCAGTGGCATGAAAGAGAAATCATACCAAAGCAGAAGGATCATGAGAGCAGCAGCAGCAGCTCTGCACAGGTCTGCATTAGCAAAAGCAGTGGACTTATCCCCAAGTGCCCAACTGTTCCAAGGAAAGCTGCACAAAAGCCTCATTGCCAATCACACTCCAGCTGACTCCTTGGAAGGAGCCATGCTCTTTCCTTGCAGGTCATAGAAGGTTGGTAACCAAGAAACATTCCCATATTTCTGAAGGAAGATCAAGCAACAGCAGAGTAGTACTGAGCAAGAAAGACACGACAAAGCAATTTACTAACATTGAGCCTAAAAAGCACATTTCTTCATTCTTCACCTGCAACAGATGCTCCCGGTGCCATGATAACAGGAAGGCACCTAATAGTGGTAGTGAGCCCAAACTAGTATTAAATGAGATACTTGAGATATCCTTATCAGAGCAGTGGAGGCAGCACAAGAGTTGACTTCAGCACTTGAACAAATAATAGGTTTGTGTTGAGCTCCATGGCACTATCAACAAGGCTATAACAGATCTCCAGTCTGTGTTAGCCAGGTCTGGTTTTCATGCAGACGCAGTGACCACAGTCTAGACCACATACTCTTTAGGCAGGAATCCTCCTAAAGAAGCAACTTATAACACTCAAACTCCCACTACTGCAAAACTGCTGCATTTGCTGCTTCCTGGATTTATCATGTTGCAACACCAGCAGATAACACAAATGAGGGGAGAAAGATGTGTTCACCTTCAGTCCTGAAGAGAGAGGAGAGGTATAGAGAAGAGGTACGCAGGTCAAAAGTAATAGCAGTAACAACAGCAATAGTGGTCCAGCCACCTCATGACTATACTGCAATCTGCTCGCGAATTAGGCCAAAGAGCACACCCAAGATGCAGCAGCTGCTGTGCAGGCAACTGTACATCTGCAACAATTTCATATCTAAATCTTAAGTATCTTATTTATATTATCAGCTGCTGCTGAGGTTTTCTACAAATTGGTGCTGCTGAGCCTTGCATGCTGCTTGCTTGGCCTTAATTCAGTCTTCGCCACCTCAAGTCATCTTGTTTCATGCCAATTAGAAAATTTTGTTTGCCAATTGAAGGAGGTGGCGAGAGGAAATTAAGAAGCAAGGAAAAGAAAATGAGTGTTATGGCAAATGAATCACATAGGAGCTGATATTTTGAAGTACGGGATGAGGAAGGGCATATGAGGAAGAGGGAAAGAAAGTTTTATCCTGGGAGCAGAAGCTATCAACACAAAGGGAGTGGGCTCATGAGAGAGATCTGAAAAAGAGTAAAGATGCTTGGGAAGAATAAGCAAATGTAGGAGTTAGGTTGCAAGAGAAATGATGGTGCAAGTAGGAGGAGGAGCAAAGGTGAGAAGAGTGGGTAGAGCATGTGGATGAGGCAGGACAGGAAAAAACATCACACAGGCATAGGGAAGATCTGTATAGAGCTCAGAATCAAGAAAAAGAATATCTACCTCATTTCAAGAGAGCAAAAGGTGGCAGCCATCGAGCTGGGATGAACAGAGACTGAGGATGGATGAGCTGAGAGGTCAGATGTGATCCAGGAGGGAAAGAAGAAAAAGTAATTCTGACTCCTGGATCCTGAAGGATTGTTTGCGAGTGCAGAAAGGAGTTATAATGAAGTAGGGGAGACAGATCTCTAAGGCAAAGGCATGTACTAGAGATTAGGCACCAGGAATGCCAGGGGCAACGGTGCTTGACTCTGCCTTAGTGTTCAGAGCAGGCTGGAAGAGCAGAGGACTGGATGTGACAGTGTAAGGGGATCCACAAGCAGACTGATACCGAAGGTCTATGGTAGAAGTGCTGCTGGTAGGAAAGGGTGAACACAACTGTCACTTCCAGAGATCAAGTAAGTAGAAAGTTTACTGTTCTTCCTTCTCAGGCCTCAGTTTGGTACTGTATGACAATACTGTCACCCGTTTTTTTTTTTGACAACAAACAGAGATGCCACACTGGCTTAGTGGGGACCTGGGCCACTGAAGTGTGAAAAGGCTGTCAAAGTGATGAATCTGCTCTGGTGCTTTTGGCTCCTGAATCAAAAAAACATCAAGTGAAACAATAAAATTCAGCTCCGAAAGACAGGGTGCCCAGGACAGCTTAGTGCTTGTCTTTCCTTAAAATGAAGTGATGGGCAGTTTGAAAACTGGGTACACGTGGAAAAGAAAATCAAAAGCTCACTAAGCATGAGACGTTATAGGATTCCAGCTTAGGAATAGGAGAGGCTGGAAGTTTTCTTACCGTTCCCTTCCCTTCAAGTGTATCTCAATATCTCTATAACTTTTATTTCTAATAAAGAAGCTCACATCTGAGTGTCATCTATAAGTCAGTGAGGGGTTATAAAACATCTTGTACTTCCACACAGGCAGCTAATTCACTTGAAAGATTCTGCTAACATTATAAACCTGGAATGGGAAACTCAAGTGAGTTGTAAATAATATTGAAGTAAACTACTATGAAAGCTGGCTCCTGTTACCTTCCAAAGCCATGCTCAGGGATGAATGTGAGCAGCCAGAAGAGCCAGCAAGTGAAATCAAGTCTGAAAAAAATTAATTAGCAGGTGAAACAGAGCCGAAGAGATTGAACAGTGGAAAATTACATATCCAGCAGGTGAAGATTTAGTGATCATGGGGCTTTTTGAAAGATAACAGTCAGCACACAAAATGAAATTTATGTTGTAAAGTGAGAACTCCCATAATCCCTTCCAGGATTATGTCTTGGCCTAGGAACCTCACTGCTCTAAGACTATAGCGCACAGGCTCTGTCTAGCATTGCACAGATCCCTGTGTACTATAGGAAACAAAACAGCACACACATGGGAAGAAGTTGGGCGGCTCTGGGAAAGGGAGAGTGAAGTTTCTTTGGAGGTAACTCACAACCATTGCCAGACAAATATTGGCTGAGATCATTCTTGTTCTCAGTCACGGAGTTTTATAGAGGCCTACAGGTGAATTAGATTTTCCTCTGTACAACACATAAAGAAAAAATATGCAGAAAGACTCTGGATGGCAGTAATTATGTCTGGGATTGCAACTCAGTGCCTTGTGCCATTTTTTTGTAATGCATTTTCTCAGCTGTATATTAGCATTCATTCATATAATGAATAACAAGCCTTAAATGCCTATTTTAGAAGCAAAGGATGAAATACACTTGACAGATTTTACTGAGGATATAACTCTGGAATAAGACTGTGCTTCATACATATAATGTGCTCAGAGTGGAGCCAGTACTGCCGCTAATGTCAGTTAGCTACCGTCCCTTGAGTCTTACACCCTATTTCTTTGCAGTGGATCAGCTACCACATTCACATTTCAAGAAATCTCCCGAGTCACTTGGTTGGCTGCATGAATTCAATTAAAATCTGTATCATATAGAAAGACCAATGATATAATCCTAGTGACCCCATCTTGTCTTGAAATGAACAATGACTTGGTGAAGGAATAAAACATTTCAGGCATTGAAGTTAGACGTATTTCCTAATTTAAAAATGGCTTGTCATTTTATGGTTTTAAAACCTAAGGCAGAAGAGCCTCCCATAGGGATAGCTAGATGCTCTAATGTTTCTGTTACGTCTGTTTCCAGGTGTTGTCATAGTTTGGATTTCATAATTTACCCCAAGAACTCAGAGTGTAAATATCAGTCAATAGGATAAGATTAAGTCAAGAAAGACCAGGCAGTACACACTGTGAACCCCAGCCTGTGGGTTCATATACACATTTGTATCTGCCAAAACTGCTGTGACCCATGTACAACACAAAAGCTGCCTTTGTAGCTTAGAAGTCTTTAGAAGTCATAAATGAACGCAGCTGGTCTTCCCTGCCAAAGAAATAGGCAGGTGGCTTCTCCCGACATAAAATACTTTTCCTGAAGGACAAAATGCAACAACAGTTGGCAGATGGCACTGAACTACAAGAAAAGGTCCAATGATGCCTAAGTAGATGGAAGTAAGTGTTGCTTGTGCAGCAGTGATTAATTCTGAAGTTTGTCTGGACTTCAAACCTCTGTCAAGAAGAGAAGATTATAGAAAAGCTCAAAAAGCAGATGAGTACAGTACAAGTTTAGGAAGGAGTGCCATGTGATCCATGGCATCGATTTCAATACCTGGGGAGAACAGTCAAAGCAGGAATGTTTCCAAAGAACAAAAGACAGTCAGACACTCTCTAAATAAAACCGAAGGTAAATCACTTCTTTGCTATTTTTGAGTTTGAAAAATTCCTGACACTTTAAGTCTGCATTATTAATTAGAAAGGAGAGAGCACGAGAAGGTAGAAGGGAAAATTAACAGAATCAAAAGCGTTTGGTACCAAAACTGGATGAAAAGAGACAACAAGAGATTTAACTGTTCCCTCAGACTGAGCTCTAATGCCCAGCCTTCCCTAAAGCTGTTGGAAGCTGAAGGGTTCCCACAGTTGCATCCCTCTGTCTTCCAGTAGGAAGATGAAAGTTTTTCCTTTCCCCAGAGTTCTCAGGGAAGGGTCCTCATCATCACTGATTCCCTGGAGCACAAGAACCTGAGAACCAAGGGTAAGAACATAGCGCCGAGAGGCAAAAACGGGAAACTCAATACTTGACAAGACATAAGCAGCACAGAGGACAGAGGTGTTTAAGTTTGGAAGGTGAAGGGTCTGCTTTCTGCAGATAGTTGGAAAGAAGGTGAGAGATTAACATGACTGCAGCAGGCAGAGAGGGTTCGTTAGGGATCTGTTCAATATGGCCTTGCTCTTTGGACAGATGGCAGGGGCCTCATCCTCAGAAAATGAGAAATTCATTTGACAATCATACTGGTACATATTATTTCCCTATTCTTAATCTATGCGGAATCTAGGTTATTAAGGAAAATTAAAACCTAAATACATTTCCAGTCATAGCCCAAGCTACTTGCCTTCAGTAAAACAAACACTTAATTTCCCATTTTAAATGTCGTCATCTTTTTCCCTTTATAGCTTGGAATAGTCAACCATCAGAAATACTACACGCTTTTTAATTATGGTGATGGAAAAAATCTTTTTGCTTCTCAAAAGCTGCATGAGATAATTTTGTTAATTTTGATAAGTTTCCTACTGACTTGGAACTTTATTACATGGCTGAGGCAATCTACTTTCTAAGGATCATTAGTGTGTCAACTTGAGCCAATTCAGCTGTTGTTTGAAAGGTATAGCACACGAGTCATTTAGTATTTTATTTCAAAATGCCTTTCTTTTTATTATTCATCGAACTGATTATCTTGTTTAAGCACTAAATGTACTTGTAAAATTTTATATATTGACTGGATATATCTTTCATTGTGTGTTCAGTTATACATTTAACGTCATAATTAGGCTAAAGCAAAAAATAATTTTCAGAAAGAGGACTCTTTCTAAACAAAATCATCTGCCCGTACATTCCCTAGGAAATATATTCTCAGATTTCCTTGTAATGTTAATCTTGCACAGGGAATTCAGATTTTCTTACGATAAAAAAAAGGCAAGTCTATAGTGACAACTAAGAGGTAATTTTCTTTAAAATCCTCTCTAGCTAACTTGATTTTAGAAGACTCTGAAGCACATTTCCGATGTTAAGTATCTTAACGCATCACAGCCACTCTAAATGTGTCTGTGAATTCACAGAGATAGGATTCATGCAGGAAAAAAAACCAGAGGGATCCACATAGTGCCCCATCAGTAAAGTAATCCATGCTGGTAATGGCCTTTGAGATCTGTAGAAGACTATGTACAAAGAAAAAGAATGTGAAAACAGTGGGGCTTTAATTTTTTTTTTTTTTTTTTTTTTAGATCTTTACTTAAATCAGCATAATCCCAGGTTCAGACTTAAAATCTGCAGTGAAACAGGCTAAGATCTTACTGAGTGACTCACATGGGCTCAGCCCAGGCTGCCTACAGACACATTTGTGTATTCCAGAAATGCATGCTGTTTTTCTTTCCCCTTCCTTTCATTTTTGAAAACACAGGTGCCATTTTTAGGCATGTAAAAGTAAGCACATTCACAGCCCATTTGTATCTTTAGATTAAAAGTCTCTATTCAACATTTGCCACACCACTGTATCAAAATAAGTTCCATTTAAATATAGAAGATGCTACAGTTACTGCAGGCTCCTGAGTTCTGAACATAGAATTCTTAAGGCAAATCATGTTACCTGACATGAAACGCATACATTAATACTTATACAGACGTACTCATACAGAATACTGTCTCTCATTACCAAGGAGGCTGTATATAACTGGTGAGTAAATGAAACTATTCTAATTTAAATAAATAACTAACACTGTAGAACAGACTTCAGCATAATACTTAACAGTGCACTCACAGGAAAGGTAAGACACTCTTCACTGATTTCTTTTCTCTGGCATCCAATTATAGAACAAGACACCTAAACGCCTCTTCTTCCAGCCTTTTATTCAACTATATCTCATCAAGTCATGTCTTAAAATAAACACTTAGAAAGTATAACACAGCATTCTAAGACTCCCATTAATTACCAGCACCCACTCCAAGATTACCTGTAGATTTACAAACAAAATACCTCCAGGAATATATCATCATAAAATGCTTAAAGGTATTCCGTAACTGAACAAGCGCCAGTGGGATATAGTAGGAGGAACACACCCCAGGAGAGACATAAGTGCTGACAACTGGCTTTCACCATTTAGTGTGCAAGCTAATTCATATTTTGGTTTTTTTTTGCATCATGCCCTATCAGAATTACAGCAAGTAATTAATGAGATTTGAAAGAGACTCTAACCAGTTTCTCTGTCCAAGAATACCTCAATTACTAAAGTTTTGATGAGTTTTCCATCCAGTGCTTTCAATTTCAAAACAGAACTGAAAGACTTTTTTTTTTGCACGAGGTCATTAAAATATACCTTAACATTCCCCTCTTTTTTTTTTTCCCTTTCATTTTAAAATAAATCCACTGTGATGTTTAAAAAGCCCATCTTTTGAATATCCTTGCCTTTCAAGCATAATATGTTTTTCCACTCAATGGTTTAATGTCAGGCATGTATCTATTCATATACCTCTGTGTATCTGAAGAGACAAACCTCACTAACAACTGACACAGGACTTTCAAATCCCTGAGTGAGTAGTGTCAATGAATGGTTGTGTCAAAGGGGCATCTTATAAAGCTTCTCTGCAAAGCAGGCAGATTCTCAGCACAGTCAGTTAAGTAGACTTGAATCTATTTCAGTGCATTCTAATAAATATTCTAATATTCTAAAGCATATTTTAGCTTCAACATGTTGAATTTGAGACATGGTTGTAACTCTCTCTTCCTCACTGGACAGCTGAGAACAATCAAACAGCTTCTAGTGACACTAACAGCTTATATTTACATACACTCCCTCTCCCACAGCTCTACCTTTCTCAAGTCATGCAGCCAGCTCTTACCTCAATGGTGTACTGTTCAAAAATCCGAAGCTGAAGGAAAATGTCTAGCTTAATCTTCCTTTCATGGAAGAGCTCTTCCATCTGTACCTGGGCCTCGTCAAGCTGCTGAAGGACAGACTCAATGTGGCTGATGGAACTGTTGTGTGGAGTCTTATTGTTGGAAACAGCAGAGTCCCTGTAGCAAGGCAGAGAGCACGATTAAAGCTGCTCTTTAAGGCAGGCAAAAGAGCAAGAACTACACATCTGTGATTCTGCGTGCTGTTGAAAAGCAAACCCAAGCACAAAGGGCTGAGGCAAGGTGTATGCAACACTCATCTCTTCTACTTACTGAAATCCTGCAGCTCTTGAGCTTGGCACAGAGTTTGAATAAGGGATCATCCTTTCTCGTGTCATGACACGGTGACCTTAGACACCGAGGCGGGGAGAGGAAGGTGGGATAAGTGGGGGAAGAATGACACATCAGTCTCAATGTCTTTCTTGAGGAGACTGTCTGGCACTCCCTTTAATCCTACAGAGCGACCTGCTCCAGCCTACACTCACACCAAGCTTGGAGATGCTATTTAGCCACTTGGACCTCTACAAGTTCATTTTGTGCATCTGCTTTATTACTTACAGACTAATTGAATCAGAATTACCAGCATTTTACACTATGGGGTAGTGATGCCTTGATTTCCTCTGGGTTATGTAGTACATACATACATGCAGAATACAGTGCAAAAAACCATCCGCTGAAGGAAAAACCTTTCAAACACTGTAAAACAGACTCTGATCTGTCGTTTCAATGGAGTAAGTGAACTGAGACATACATGCCTGTGGCAGGTCTGCTTCAGCTGCAGCAGAAGGAAACTAACCCTTGAACTGCCGAGCTAGGGCCAAGGGGGAGTTTGCTGTACCTGAAAGAAGTCCTACCATGGACACAAAAGAAGTCCTGACAGTTTCTTTTCTGTTTATGCTCCCACATATATTCACAGACTCACCTACAGTCCATTATATATTCCATATTTTTTTTTTCGGTGAGTGTTTAATGTATAAAACAAAGAACTAAAAATTATCCTCAAAATGTGCTACATAAGGTCCCCCAACGTTAACAGAACCAGAAAGGAAACTCTGAAGCCACAATTTAATCTTGGCTTTGGTACTTCGTCTAAAACAAGGTTTATACACAATGATTGTCTCTGTCCATCCCATTCAAAGGCATGGAACAGCAGCTGCATTATTTGGCATACTGAAAACAAGCCAACTGAAACCCTTGTCAAATACACTGTTGGAAAGACCTGTGCACTGGTAAGATTGCAGGATGAAGTGGGTAAACCAGCAGGTCTTACCATCAGTATTCCTTATTAATCTCCAGTTCTGCCTTGGAGAAGGCATGAGGGATAATTAATAATTCAACAGCACAACCTGGACCATAAACTCCCCCACGTGCAGCAAACTGGCTGCCAATATTGGAAGACAAATGTCAGGTGATGCTGCCAGGTGACTGCATTGTCCCACAGGGAACAAAAACACCTGGAAGCGATTCTTCCAGCTAACCTGGGCTGCTGAGCAGAGGTGCCCACGAAGGTTCCTCACTGTGAAGGGTGCTAGTGTGTTCCCAATTTTTATGTTTTGAGTTCCCTTTTCTGGGTTGAATTTTCTCTCCACAAACATCTAGCAAAACATTCATAGATTTCTACAGAACTTGATTGAAATGCTTGTGCTTTGCTCTTTAAAAATTACCTTCATGTAGGGTCAGATCAAAACAATGTACAGTCAACTTAAATGTTAATCGAACAGTGTCAGAGAGCATAAACAGGGAGGGGAAGTAAAACCTTTTATAGATGCCTTAAAATGAAACTAGATATTGATACACAGAGTTATTTCAGGTAAGTTTGAAACACACCTCTGAGGTTCTAAGGCAACTAAACAGAAGTGTTATTCTGTTTCATTACATGTCTTGAAGGAACAGAATATTGGAAGAACAGGACAATGGAAGCCTAGGAATAATATTAAAAATACAGAATATTATTGAAAGCATAGCAGTTTACTCTTGGGATGTGTTTCACTTCTTTTTCCTTCAATACTTTACATTTGGTACACTGAATTTCAGATGCTCCACCATTATTCTGAGGCAAGTACTACCAACTTCCCTTGCTCATAAGGGAATAATACACCAATATTACTCTCTCCAGGTGATTTAGTTTCTGCTCCACCCTGTCATTCTTGTGTTTTCACCATCTTGGTGACCACAAGGTTCCTCTCTGCCTCCACGTTAGAACTGTACAGAGGAAGGAAGGACAAAGATAAGGTGAGATTTTGAAACTATAGCTGAATCTTAGGCCATATTCAAACAAGTTCCACTTCCTTCAGTCAGCACCTGTCTTCTATAAAAGGACATAAAATATGTCTTCATTCAAATGCAGGATTATTACTATTCATATATTATCTAAATGAACTCAATGAATTATTCAATGCTAGTGTTGAATACTCTCTCATGGGATCGAATGACACACTTGTTTTTAGAAATTACTTTTCATTAAACATGTCACTTTCCAAGTCATGCTTGCATTTCAGTCGCTGATGCAATACAAAAATTTAAGTGCAATAATCTGGTATTTTTTTCACAGTCTCCTCAGATAAGGCCTTTACAATCCCTATATCATCTGGTTTGTGAAAGATTTCCTTACAGAAAAAGAAATTTCTGAGATTGGATGATTCTGCCACAAATTTTCTTGCTCTGTCTGGTGATCAGAAAGTCTGGGATAGAATGCAGAAGAGATCCTTAACATTCTCCAAAAGGTTACAAATTAGAGTTATAAAATGCAGGGAAATTATTGAAAAAAATACAAAATAAATTTTAAGGAACACAAAATTTGGCTTAGTGCATTGCTGTTGAGAAGAAATGCTGTGCTCCTGAAACCACTTTCAGTGCTCTAACTGAGAGAAAGCTTTTAGTGAAACATACTCATTATCAAAAGCACATCTGCTGAACTACTGTAGAGGCGGTAAGATACGTAACTCTTTACTGTCTTTTTAAATTTTTTGCCCTCAGCATTCCTGTTCTTTCACATCTCACTGGAGCAAGTTATAGTTTTGCTTTTCACAGATGCGCAGAAATATTCCCCCCAGTAGAACTCCTAAAAATGCAGTTCAAAAGACTCGCTTCATATTGACCGCCAAGAATGATGATCACCTCAGTAAAGTACCAATAAGGAAGAGGGGCAAAAAGTATTTCCAATGTCAACCATGACACATACGGTGCTTGTAGCCAGGCCTGTTTTATTCCTGATAGGTATAATCTCCTGATGCAGAGTCACTGAAGGCTCTGAAGGCGTTCTGTGAAGAGCAGTTCCAGGAATTTTATTTAAGTAGTGCAGGCAGCTGAGCTTTTCCTAAGCTATCTGGAGGAGATGGAGTGCTATTATGATCATACAGAGTGCTACAAATGATCTTTTCTGAACCAATATCTGTTCTCTCAGAGATAAGGACAAGAAACTTAAAATTTTTCAAAGCCCCATTAATTTTATTGGCTTTAACCTGTGCTATATGACATGCTTGATAAAAGCAGTGTATTTCATTCTCTTTATTGTTGTAGTGTTTGCAATCTTCAGCTATTCTTCATGGCAGGTACAAGGTGATCCACACCGTGAAATGCAACGATGTGTTAAGGAAAGACTGCAGCAATTGTATTTTTTCCTCCTTTCCTTTATCTGTGTTATCTTTACTTTTGCCAGCAGCCACAAAAGCTGTTAAGAGTGGGTGCACAGAAGCGGTTTCACATTTTTCTTACACAGTTCTGCTTCACCTTTTAAAAGAGTCTGGGATCATATTATAGGCTTTGCAGTTAGTCAGAGTGCTCAAAACCAACGCTTGAATCAGAGATTGTCTTGACAGCTCAGGTCTGCAAGTCTTTGCATGAGTTCAGGGCTTCTGTCCTTCAGACAACTGTTCTCTCTGTGTTTGGTCCCTCAGAGATCCCTCAGCAGGACCCTCAGAAACACCCAGTTCTCTGTTAAATACAGCTGCCACAAAACCTGTCCCGGCATTTCATAAATGTTCGGGCATGACATAAGTTCCAAAAAGGTCTATAATCTGAGGCCACCATTACTTTTCCAAGACTGAAAATAAGAATTGACTAAATTTACATTAAAAGCCTCTGAAGCCTCAACCGCCATCTCCCAGCTCACCTCTTCCCCTGCATGAACTTGCAGCAACTACACCAGCTTTTCTCCAGTAACTGCTACTCATACCAATGCTCAGCTCCAAATATTGCCCAGGCTACTCTCCAGCTCCACCTTCCTACTGACTCAGGCCCAGACAAAAATCCTTCAGGTCAATCCCACAGCCAGTACCAGAACTTCTTCAATACGGACACTTTCTGCAACCCCACAAAGGACTCCACGCTCCACCTGATAGGTTTATACAGGGTCCCTTTCAGTCTCCTCTCCATAGGTATTCATGCTGAAATGATGTTATGCCAACAGGTGGGATGAACAACAACAAAAAAAAAATCTTTAGTCCAGCATTTCAGTGCCATTTTTGTAAACTCATAGAATTGTCATAAACTTTGCAAAAACCTTCTTTACATAAAGGGAAATTACCATGCAGACCACTGACTGACCTGTCACAGCTGGCCACACACACCTTTTTACCCAAAACCCTCTCCTTCTGGCAGTTGACTTACCAAACACAACATGTTTCCCTCCAATTTACTTCATCAGCAAAGATGAATGGATAGATGGAGTCTAACTATGACTGCTCTTGATCCTCCCTTTCCAACTCTGACCTCAGCAAGTGATACCACAACTCGGGTCCCTCGCTCTCTCCCTATGATGCAGGCAAGACTAGGCATTTACACAGGCTCCCTCCTCTGTGTGGCTGCCCAGGGCTGAATGACAATCAAAACCCAGAGAATCCCTTTCAAATATGTCTTTTTTTTCCCTACTGACCCAGCAGAGAAAACTCCACATCCAGGTTGACAGGAAAAAGCATTAGGAAAGCTCATGGTGGCTGTAGTTGACAACTGGGACTCCAGGGGGGCTCTAAAAGACAGAGCTCCACCAGAGTGCTTCATTATCTACTCCACTCCGGAACATCTTAGGTTTTTCTTATCGTGGCTCATGGGTTTCTGCTCTTCTCATGTAAGCACTGAGGGCATCAGATTAGTAAAGCTCAGGGAGGATGACATACTCTCTGGGACGGACTCTGGAGAAATGTATAAGACCTCACAGATAGGCATATTATATATGTATACAGAAGATACACACAATATACTTGTAGATAAAGGCAATCTGTTACACTACAGAGATCTACATACTAAGTTATGTTTTGGACTTGGTTTTCAGTTCAGTAACATCACTAAAAGGCAGGAAAACTCCATTTATGTCAAAAACTGTTAAAGCAATGGAAAACCACTGTAAATAAGAACAAATGAGAGAGATCTCACAGCTACAAATTCTGTGTAAACTTACTCTGCAAACATTCATTCCACTACAATTACAGACTGAGAAAGCAAAAAAAAAAAACCCAACTTCTTGGAGCCAGTCTCTTCATGTATTTTAAATCAGGTAAAATGAGCTGGTTTAATTCATAAAGCAAGTAGAACAGGCGCTATAAGACTCTCTTCGACAGTATTAATAAGCCTCACATAGGCAAAGACAAATAGAAGGGTGCTGCATATAAAATGAAAGAGTGAAAATCTGAAGAAGTGAGATTTTATTAAGAGGAATACACTTCTACATCAGGAGTAACCACATAGATCATGAGGCCTCACTTCCAATCATTTAACAATCTTCTATAAATACCAACTAAAAATATTCACCCGAAACACATTTGTTCCAGTTCATTTCACCGTGCCTATAAATATTCTCTTTGTCAAACAGGAACTCATGCTGATCCACAGACTACTCTAATCAGCCCACATTAATCACTCCTTGCAATTTCAGTAAAATATTCAAAGAATTTGAAGAATCAGAAATAAGTAAAGAATTAACAAACTGTTCCAATTAATCTTAACTTACAGTTCCCTGTTTATGCACACCTAAGCCACAGAACACATTAGATTTCTCCACACCTGTCCTCCACGTAGGGGCTTACCTGAGCTGTTGGATTAGATCTTCCCCTTCTTTAATAACATTGAGAGTAGCATCCAAGGTGGCTGTTTGTTGCTGCTGAAACTGCTTGATAAGCTCCTGAACAGCATCCACAGAGTCAGCGCAGACATCCTCTAAGAGCTCCTTCTGCAGATCTTCCATCCATGTCCACAGCTGGGAAGGAGGGGAGGGAAATATAAATCAGAGCAGCATTGAGATTTAACCCTTTTGCTCTCTAATTCCAGATCAGTAAGCATTAACCAGGGCTGCATGTTTCACATGAAAACTGACATAAAATTTCAGAAAAAACCCAGACACATTGGTTATCGATTCTGGTTGATGTAATTCCATTTTAAGCAACAAAGTAAAATAACTGTAATGTCAGGTATTTTTTTTTTCTGAAATTAATTTGCATTTCAGTTTATTATGTGACAATAACTAATTATATTATTCTGATTATCACTTTACACAAGTAACAAATGACAAGCCCTAGAGCTGTGATAACCTAAATCTTTTGTGCTATACATGCTATTAGCTGCTATTAATTTCATATGCAGTTGAAACCTGTTGCAGAACAGACCTAAAATCTTTGGTATGTACGCATGGTATTGGCTGAAGTCTAGCTGTGCCTGCTCACCTTGCTTTCTGAGGCAAAAGGTTTTGTGGAGGGTTTGGTTTGTGTTTTTTTTCTTTTGGTTTGTGTTTTTTGTGGGTTTCTTCCCCCTACCCCCACCTCAAAATCCACCTTAGACTCTGCTTTTTAATTTTGGGAAAATCCAAACATACCAGGTAGCAATATCACTAATTAATCCCATGTAGATCCATTAATTTTAAATAGACGACTACCAATTTCAAAACAACAACAAATCATTTGAGTTAGTGCTTAGATGAGAATTTCCAGCCAGCTGTTCATCAGAGATCTGGATGCTGGCAGGGAAGCACCAGCAGCCTGTAAAAGCTTAAAGCAAATGAAGGTTTCCCCTTTAAGCTTGCTCTGAAAACAGAGTGTAAAAGTGCACCAACTGAGCTGGAAGTCTGCCAGCAAATCCTAATGACTTCGCCAGAGAGCCTATTTGCTGTGCCACGGCTGCCCCATTAACCCACATTCTGCTGATAAATTCTCCAAGGTGGCAGAGAAGCACAGGTGCAGGAAAGAACGTGTTGCATCACAGCACTTGGGAATGTCAAAGGATGCGGTGCTGGCGGAAGCAAGGCTGCACTTCTGCCTGCCATCCCAGCGAGCTGCGAAGTAGTTTGTCTCAAAGGGATCTAGAAGTACACATGAAGCAGGCGACAGACGTTGTGTGGGGGTGGCAAAAGTGCTGGCAAAAAACATTCCTGTTCAAAACGAGGAGCATTAGATCCCCATCCTACGGGCTTTCTTCTAAGAGTGCGAATCCTGCGTGTCCGTGTAAATTGAGAGGAGGAGAGGAACGTCTCAGGCGCCAGCTGGCAAGGCTTCACGCAGTTAGGGTCCAAACCTAAGGCCAGTCATCGAATGTTACACTATACACACTCTACTGACTTCAAGGATATCACCCTAATCTAAGCTAAAATAATTAAAATCAGAATCTGTCCCAGCACCACTCATGATAGCAGAAAAGGGAGAGCCCAGGTCCCTTTGCTATCCACACCTCTACTACCAACTCCTCCCTTGACAGACTTGCAAAATCAAGTTTTTAAAACATATGCTTAATCTGAAGGCTTTTCAGATAGATTTTCAGAGTCAGCTTTGAATATTTGGGGTAAATGCCTCTGTTTAAAATCAGAATGGCCCGCCCTACTATTGATCGAAAATGGAATGTCTTTGCTCAGGTTATTTACATATTTTCATGTTCTCAGGAGAAAAGCATGATATAAAAAGGCAGCTATTAATTAAAGAAACATATAATTAAGTAGTCAGGCTTGTGAAATAAAAGAAAGAAAGAAAACATACTTAAGGAACCAAATAGAAAGCTTTTTCATTTGTGGCCTGAGATCCAGGTGCTGAACTTTGGGAAGCCACCATAAAGGAAAATGCATTAATGCCTTTATATACAAATTACATCTAGAATCTTCCTGGTTTTGACCTGATCCCTGCATCCACTCAAACAGTAGGGACAGCTGGACTATAACAGGTGAGGACCAGGTTGTTCGGGAATATTATTTTCTATGCTTATCAGGTTTTCAGGTAATGGAGCACTTCATAAACACAGAAGAAGAAAAATGGCCATGCATATAAATCATCCTTCTGTTTCAAGCTGGGGAAGCCAGCAGTTTTTTTGGTTTCTTGCTGTTCTTCATCATATTTGATTTTTCCACTCAGGGAATTTCCTTTACAAAAATGAAAGGGAAATCAATAACTTGTTTCATTGTTAGGAATCTGCTGTTTTCTTGAAATTATCATCTGAAGACAGAGGAGAAAGTTTCTCATACCCTACTGCAACTTCAGAAGAAAATCTTGTTCAAAAGCATCTCCAGAACTCAGCTTTCAGCAGCAGCCAAAAGAATTTTGACATTTAAGATTCTAAGTCACTTTTTGAGTACACTTATAAATCAAAGCAATTTTTAAATTATTTAAACTTAAACTGTACTCACCTAGAACTGAAACAGTCATTAATTCACTCAAATATATTAACTCATATTGGTTTCAGATATTTCCAATAATGACCTCTGATTGCAAGGATTGGCATACTAAAATCTATCAGAATCTAGGTCATGCTTGACTCAGAGGCCTTTAATCCTTTAGACTCCACCAATCCCTGGGAAATCCTAATACAAAGAATCGGTCAATATTAATAAGATTAGGAAGATATTTCAGAAACAATTTACAACAGGAACCTGATTCAAAAACTTTGGTTATGTGCTACAACAGCACCTGAAATAAATTGCTACCAACCCAACTTGTGAATACCACTGCAATGAAAAGATGAACACCTTGTCATTGAAACACCAGAGTCACAAAAGCTGTTAATCATAAACCAGAAATCACGCCCTGTTTGTCACAGCTCAGGAAAATCAGTCCCTATTAGGGCTTGACGTTTAATTCCAATGCAACTATTTAACTGATTTTTAAAAGTCCTGACTATTAAACCCCAAATTGCCAGACACTTGTGCATTTCCTGACTCATGCTATGACCTACTCTAAGCAGTTAGCTAGCTTAGACTGGGTGAACTGCTACAATTTTGCATTGAAATTTGACATATTGCACAAAACAACTTTTATCTAATATTTGCATAACTTGGCTTTCTTCTTTTTATTCTTAGCCTGAGCAGAATTGGTGAGCACCCATCCCATCCACACACACATGTCAAACTGCTGTTGATCCTGTACAGAGGGTGTATGTAGATGCATGCAGATAATTCAAATACCAGCACAATATTTCCACATCCAGCTGCGGTGACTTATACTAAGCTGTCCAGTTATGTCCACAAAACGAAATAATCTCTGCACTGTATTACTTAGCACGTACTAAACTGAAAGATACAGAATCCTGGAAAACAATAAAGAATGAATACAAAAAATAATTTTTGTAGTTCCTTCAAACTGATCTATGCTTTGGTATGATTAATTGGATATGGAAATACTAACATATTAGTGGTAAAACCTGAATTAAATCCCTCTGAGAGATCCAGCCATAAATCTGACTCAGGCAAACCACATCTAAAAATGTCATACCTGTCAGTTACACAGAAGTCTAAGTCTAGCCCTAAAACATCCCTGCTGAAGGTCCAGAGAGGCTACAAAACTGAGCTTCATTTATTAAGTTAACTATGACTTGAAACATGAAAAACAATTCTCTTCTGATTACTGGACCAGTGGAAAAGAAGGATGACACGCAATCCCCCTTCTTTTAAGGGAACATCTGGCATCTCTCATGCATTGCTTCAACTTCTGCATCTTTCTTGGACATAAAACACAAGCAGTTTCCCTCCATCCAAGAGACAATACAGCTCTTTATTTCCAGCTATTTCATCTGATGCAATACCCTTCATTTTTCTCAAGTACTTAATGAGACCACTTACTGGAGGTTTGAAGGACAACTGTGCGTGTTACCTAGAAATTAATGCTTCTGACTTAGAGCAAGGGACCACTTTAAACGAAATCTAAAAGCTAAAGAGATTGCTAAGAAAATAGTGCCTGCGTGTTTGGAATAACTATTAAACATCCAGTTTTTATATGCTGCTATTTGCTAATGCCAGTGATGAGTTTTAGTCCCCTCAAAATCAGTGTAGTAACACTGAGCAATGAGATCAGTTGAAAGCAAAGAAACAGAGTTCAAACCATGAGAATTATTGTTGTATAACATTTTTGCTAGTTGTTCAAAACAAGGATGTTAGAAGTAACAAGTAGCTTTCCAGGGTATATGTTCTACCCTTTTACTATTTCAAAGAAGTGTCATGTGTTGCAGAGCAGGCCCCAAAAGGATGGTCATGCCAACTGAGTAAAATAAACATCCATCACAGCAAGGCTAGAGCAGAATACACAAAAAATGCAGTTAAATACGGGGACCTTCTTTTCCCACCTGATTTTCGCTGCTTCCACTTCATGACTTGGAATGTTATTGTGTAGAGAACCAACCAAGGGCAACTTGAGAAAAAATACCAAAGTCAAACAGAATTGCTCCAGAGAAATGTCCATCAATCCTGTTTTCCCACGCTACTATGCCAGGCTTCCACAATCCTATTCTGAGCGGTTACATCTAGCTTTGTCATAATATGTGTTAGAAAGTCACATAGACCTCAAGTTCAGGTTAATTTATGGTAGGACTTCAGCCTATGCTTATGTCTAAGCACCTGTTCAAGTGCTGTTGTGAGCGTGGCTTTACTGTGCAGCCTTCAGGAAAGGCTTTGCCTTTCTACCTTTCTTTCTGCACCAACATGGTGGAGATAAAACCTCTCAGCAAAATTAATCTTCATCAGCTGCATATTCATATTTAGAAAGCATCCAGTGCCGTTTCAGTTGAAAGAACTGATGGTTGTTATAAATTGGAAGCATATTTCCACAACATTTTCCAAAGTCACTTTCAAGGTCTTATGGAAATGTCACGGCAACAGGAAAAACAATGTATATAACAATGAGCTGTAACGTGACCACATGCCACCAGTGAAGTGTCACACAACGACAGCATACCTAATAAAATGTGACAAGAAGGGATACGACCAGACACTACATATGAAATGCCACAATATGTGACTTCCATGGTAAGACACAGCTGACGAGGCACCCTGCTGCAAGAAGTAACGTTGTCAGATACCACCAAACCAGTTGGGAAGAAACAGCAAGTGGAAAGAAAGGGAACATTCTGTGAAAAAAAAAAAAAAAAAAAACAAACCAAAAAAACCCAACCTGATCTCTTCCTAATCTCTTTCTTGCTTTGTCTCTTTTCCTTGCCAATTTCTTGACATTCATCCTTGGTAGGGCTGCATCTGGTGCTTCTGAATGCTGACACTTTTTAATTAGTACCCTTGCCTATGGCAAAAGGATTTGCAATGCCTAAACATCTGATGCTTTTTCCAAGTCCTGCATGGACCAGATTGGTATAGCACAAAATAATCTCCTCTCAATGGGAACGTGATTTGGGTAGCTATGCTTACATCAGGGAGTGCGTAGATCCCCAGCCCAAGGTCATGTAAATGTAATTCAGGGACTATTCGCTCCAGGAGAGAAAGTTGGCTTATAACTGAAGAATCAGAAGTACTTATTCTGTGTTCCTTCTGCTACCATCATGAATTGCAGACACATGTTTCAGTATAATTTCAATACAGGTTATTTGTAATTACAAATCAGAACGCAATTAATGACAGTAATTGTACTAAGCAAACCAAATTCTGCACTTTATCATACTGATAATAGGCTTGGAGAAGTTCTTCCTACATCAAAAGACTTACTCAGATTTACACCAATGTAGTACAGTATAATTTGGCATGGAAGGAGCTTTCTAAAACTGTAAAATATACACTACAAATTCAGGAACTTAGTTAAATAAAAGCTGGTACCATTACATTTTCCACTAAATTGTTCTCTGGTTTTAAATATTTCTTTACTTCTGAAATGCAAGTTGCACTCCTCTTTCCTCTGTACTTTTCCCACTGACCAGCCAGCCACTTGCAATCTTACCCTGATCTGCTGCTTTGAACCTTTTGAGAAACTTCATGCAGTACACCCTAGGAATCTCTGAAATAAATCACTTGTGAGAATCCTGAATCATTCAGAAACTTGCTAAGGAATAAACAAACTCTGGGACCTTTCTCTAACCAGTCTTATTGGATCCATCACTGACACTAACATTTTTAAAGTAGTCATGTAGACTCTGTTGCATAAGTCTACTTAAGGCACAGTGGAATGTATTTTTGAGTGATGAGTAAATTACAGGAGTGACCCTCAAAGCCCCCAGATGGCTTTGAAAATTTACTCAGTACGGAAATTATCACAGGCACTGGCTACCCACTCTGTTGCCTTTATACACAGCAGTAAAAGCTGCAAGCCCACACACTGGTACTGGGAGAAGATAATCTTCCTCAGCTTCAGGAAACTGGGAAAATGGGCTGTAATGTGACTAATAAAAGGATACTTTACAGGAGTTGACATATTCTATTTAAAGGCGCTCATAAAACACCCTTCCAGCTGCAGCATGAACCACCATTACCTGAAGCGCAAGGCACACAGGCTGGAGACCCATCTCTAACACACAAAACACATACATGAGTCCTCAAGAGCCAATGACGATATTTGAGTGAGATCAAGCAGTCAGTCAAAATGCCAGTGAATGGCCTGAAAAATGCAGATAGCGAAGTGTGAACTTAAATGCAGTCCACAGGAATCCTTTGGCTAGCAGGTGGTAGAATGACGGAAAGTCCTTCTATTCCATGCACCAGCCCTTTGCTCTGCTGCAGGTCAGACTTCCTGAGATTGGTCTCTATGGCTGCATTTAAAAACATTTACTACCTTGATTCTGTCTCACAATTTTTTGCCATCACAGATGGCACAATTTTATTCACTAGCAGCCTGGCCATGCTTCAAACTCCCCAGCTCAAGAGTGGGATGTGCTGCCAGGATACCACAGCTCTCTCTATTCCCAGCTTCTTAATCCTTCATGAAAAAACCTTGCTTCTAGACAATAAACGGACAGGAAAAAGAGGAACCCCACACCACCCCAGCTGTCCTGCTTCCTCAGTCCCAGATCTTTCATAGCTTTACAAACAAGATTTAACTCTGCAAAGAAATGACCAACATGAATAACTGGTGAACGTTTGCATTTTGGTTAAAGCCATGATCTATGCTCTGGGGTTGGAGAGGGATTTGCTCTTATTTTGCTGCTTCATGGTAAACGCTGACAACCCAGAATGAACTTTTACACAGGTCACACAAAAATAATGTCTGCTGGTCTAACAAGCATTGGTTCTGTGTGACTTGTGTAAAAACTCTCCCTACAGCCCCAATTATCAGAATGATAACAGTCAGCTTGCAAAATATCTGTCTTCTCCCAGGAATCTACCATCCAGGCAAAGAACTGCACGTGTTACCTCTACGTGCAGTTCTGGCAGTTCACTTCTCCAGTGCACTCTGCTATCTGCCTGCAAATCCATCTCTGATGGGAATATCAAAATGTTTATGAACTAAGCACTTATTTTTTTTTTAAAAAACATCTGCATTTACTTAATCACATTTGCTTTTTTTCACCCCCGTGTCTTAAGACTTCTTTGCTTAAAATGCTCCCCCCATCAAACTACTCTGATTCAGCTCCCAGCAAAAATAATATTCATACTTGTAAGAGGCATAAATTTAAGATTTGATGTTTCACAGCCTTGTAGTGAGTGGAGAGGCAGATATTTCCAAAGTCCAATTTTGTATGCTGCTTTGTACGTATTGCAGCAGTTCTATGTATCCCATGGAAGGAATAAAATTTCTAGCTTTCGAACAAGGCATGTGGTACTTCGTTCTAGCACTGAAAAGTGCTGGGATGTGAAATGGCCAGTCAGTGAATACCTTATGTGCAGAGACCCCAGTTTGGGTAATTTTAGTATTTTGTGCATTCATTGTTTTTTAAATCTGGCCATAATACAAGAAAAGGAACAAAAGCACTGTCCAGGTGTAGTGTATAAGTGTGTAACACAAATACTTCATGGTAGATCAATACCTTTTCAGGAATTACAGAAGTTGACAGCAAGTGGAAATGCTGAACTGATTATCACCTTCATCACAAGTCTGTATTATCTAACGGCTGATTGCAGTTAAAGTCAAACAATAAATTAAGTTCAGTAACATTAACTTTGAATCCTGGGCCAATTTACAGTGAATGACAGGATTGTTCAATATATCCCAGAATCACTGTCATGTTTGCTCCATGATTAACTTTGATTCATTCAGTCAAGTCTTCTGACAAGAGTCAACAGCTGCAGACCTTAGCCCCGTGAGCTTTCTGCTCGATGCTTCCCAGCAACCCAGCCACAATTTGAGGGCCAAGCCCTGTCAGATTTAGTGACCTATACTGAAATAATCTCCTAATCACGATATTCAACTGAAGCAGAGAGAATTTAATTTCACAGGCTTCAGTTATCAAGTAAAATTAAGTTAGCAGTGCCTGCAATAAAACAGTTACTGTTCCTAACTGACAGGGTAAACCAACTCCCATTACTCACTTGAATAACCCAACTGATATCTATGGGGTGACCAAGGTGACCTGCTGAACACAAATAATTTAGGTCTATATAAGAAGCTGTCCGACACTTAATGGTCTAGGACTTTGCTCTTAGTTTCTCATGGCCTTATCAGACAAGCTGTTCAAAGTGAAACTTTCCATACCAGGTATCTGCCTAAGGCTGAACTTGATGTATTTTGAGGTAAAAGGTCCAGAATGAGAGGATGGGAAAAATGGACTAACTTTGCCTATATTAGAAAAGGAGTTGTATTTCTGCTCACACGAGACACTCTTGACCTCCACACTTTCAAGAAAGGGTTTGAAATTTTACAAAGTTTAGTCCTGGTGTCAAGAATATACATGATGTCATCCCTGTGAAAATTTGCCCAAACTTGGGCACTCAGAAGACCTCTGCCAAGTTCCAGTTTGATCATGTTCAGTAAGAATCTGTTAAAAGTTTAGCAGTTTATTTTTCCAATATTAGATATTTCCTGAGCATACTCATTCCCCCATTCTGCAGACCAAGCAAACCTGGCAGGGTCAAGCACTGGGCAAGAGTCAAGCACCAGGCAAGCACTGAGCACCTCATCCGACCTACCAAGGGCAAACAAAGCACAGGGCACCGGGCCTGAAACTGCACTACTCTTCTGCTTTTAGCTCTTGTCTTCCAGGACACAAGGCAAAGGTGGTGATCTGAAACCCACTGAGGTATGAGAAACCTAGAGGTGGTAAACCATCCTTTTCATGCGCCAAAGAACTATGAAGCAATTGCAGAACTGCTTTGTAGTTCAGGTAAGACCCATGTACTGCAAGTGGATCTAAATTCAGCGAAGTTCCCTTTTGTTCTTAGCAACTTGATTATCAGCCAATACAAGTAACAGAACAAACCTTTCCCTTAGCTATATAGAGAATACATTGAGGGACATACACTTTCTCCTAAATGCCTACATTAACCCTAAAAGCTTAAAATCCCGCCAATGAACCCAGAATTTATTTGCATGTATATATCACACGTAGCTATCTATGTGTAGCCTCATCTCAACACTTACTCAACTAAAGTAGTTCCCAGGCCCTTCGATACTGTTGTTTAACCCCCAGCTTCGAAGCTGTTTCTGTATCAGAAACTGGTGGCAGCAATATTTCCTGCCACTTTAAGCCAGACAAAACAAAACAGAAGAAAATCTTTACAAAAAGTTAAGACACTGACAAGATACTAAGTTATCATTTAATTATGCAAGAGGATCTTAAAAGCTATTAATGATATGGAAATGGTGAAAGTACTTTTTTGTGTGTACATTTTTAGGATTGGAATTATATACTGTAAAATACTTCAGGACGATAAGTATAAAACTGTGATACAAAGGCAAAATATTAAGATTCATGCAATGAATTACAAGATGTTTTTACTCTTTTCCTTGAAGTTTTTGAGTCTTCAGGGTGTGATTCTAACCCATCTGCAATCTCTTCTACAGGAGGCTCAAAATCTATTATGTTTTAAACAAAATGAAATGACAGACAAGAATCCTGTGTCATCATTTGATCCTAGCAGCTCAGAGTTCACAGGAAATCATCAACTATCATGAGATTTGTAATAAAACTGCAAGATCTGACAAACCTGCCAATAATCAATTCAGATCTGAAGTAAGAACCTGAATTCAATGACAATCCTGAAAGGAAATGTTTGGGTACAAGTCTGTTGAGTGCATTTTTCCCACTAATAATAATTTATAACTTCACTCTGCCATACAGATAATGGGATTTGATTCCTGAGGTACCACATTTCTGCTCACACTGTCTGTCAGGAACGCCTTGGCCTAAAAGGGTATGAATATATTGACTATAAACTAAGAGATCATAATGGGACATGTAGGACAGTGGAAGACAATAGGTTTTTTATAGGCGTGGCAACAGAATAACTACGTTACTTATGGGTTATGACACTAACAATGTCCTAAGGGACTACTCTAAATTTATGCCTCTAAATGACCATACCAGAGAGTCATCATTTCAACCCACTGCATGTGTTCTTAAGTAAGGCCACGTAAAAAAAACCCCAAACAACTTGCAAAAAAATATTGTTATGATTAATTGACAATCTTTTCAGTATTCCTTCAACAGTATAAGTGAGTACTGAGCAGAAGGAATCCTCTTATGATGCTTTCACATGAAATTCAAGTCTACTGTAGTACAAAAGAGCCACTCAACTTTCATTGCTCACGGGATATCTGGATTTAAATGACTTCCTAATCCAACACTATATATTATTTTGAAGAAATTCTGGCGAGGCAGATTACAAAAGGAAACATTTCTTTGACACGATCACATTTAAAGCTGTTTAGAGGTGGGCAGAGTACAGGTGAAGCAGTGAGAAGTTCACAGTCAGTGCACCCATCCACACCTGGGAATTACATCAGAAGTACAATTCATCTGTGCTAGGAAGACTGTCAGCAGCAACATGTTCATTTAGAGTACTTCCATTAAAACCATGTCAGTAAGACCAATCCTTTCTACTCAATTCTCCCTTTCGCCAGGTCTGTCTCAGTAGATTAATACATCAAGAAATAATGAACTTGGGAAACATAGATGAAAAATACATCTAGGCTTTAGTTTCCTGTGTTATTGCCAAGAAAACACGAAGGGAACTGTTCACTCATTTCCAAGGACATAAGAGAAACAGTTGTTAACAGTTTAAGAAGTGTTTTTAAAAACTACAAAGGGTGAAATGAATAATGATGGTTATATTAAGTAACTAATAATGCCTTCTACAATAATGCAAAACACATCAGGTGTTAAACAGGTTAACACGCCAGCCAATCTACTTTCTCCTTACCCCAAAACATTCCCAAGCGATGGGTTTGGATGGGCATAGTACAGTTCAATACCAGGAGCAGCACGGCAGGTAGGAGGGGCAAGGTTAATCAAGGAGGCCTATGTCAGCACTGTAACTGGAATGCCTCCTGGTAAAACAGCAGCAACGGATCTCATATATCCCTGTATTTTACTGCTGCAGCAAAAGGATTTTTTGCCTTGACATCTACTAGAATTTAAATCTAACTCCAAACTCTTTAACTCAACAAAAAGTTCTACTGATCCAAAGAGAATTTTACTTGATAAATCTTGACTTTAAAATTTGAATCTAATATCATCTTTGTTGTTTGGGACTGAAATCTCAGCAAATACAATGGATTTATTTTTAAGCAGTTTCATAAAGTGAGCGTGGAGTGGATCTGCCCTAGCCAAGGGAGGAAGTTGCTAGAGCAAGAACTTGCACTTGGTCCAGCTCAGCTTTGTAGGCTGTGAGGTGTCTCCAGGGCTGCGTACAGAACCCAGAGAGGAACTAATGGAGTTCAGTTGGTATGAAACAGAGAAAGGACATAATATTATCATAGGCATGGTGACAGAAGAAGGACATTTGTATTTCTTCATTTTTGAGAAATCCAGCTGTCTGGTTTATATTCATATTGAAGAATGACAATTACATTAAAAAATGAAGAGGTGTTGGGCTGTGTGACTCCCACCAGTGCAGAAATGTGTCACTGAAAGAGGCAGGTAGTGACACTCAATGAAATTCAGTGAACCTGTAGAAAAAGGCCCCCTCAGGATTTAATTAACACAACAGTAAGGAAATTAAAACTTCCTTTACCTCGCAGATCTACCATGCATCCTCCAACACTGGGATGCTGCTGGAGACTGCAATAATTTCAGCAGCCTCCTTGCTCCCAATGCAATGGCTTTCATTCATTCTGATGAATGTAGATTCCTGTGTCCACCCTGACTTTGCTGTCCCAGTTCTGTGCGACAGCTCCCTCGTCTGTCCTTCTGGAGAGAGACAGACAGACAGAGTATGTCCACCCTGGATCTCCCTAAAACCGACAGCAACTGCTGAGCTTTCCAAAAAGGCATCACAGCACATGGGTAAATGTCAATGAAGCAGAGATTTAGTTTACTCTCAGTATCTAGAAAACAGCGTTGATGCTGTCACAAAAGACTTTTTAAATAGTTTCAAAAAAATACGCACTTTTATACACTGAAACAAAGCTCCTTAAAACCAGGTGAGTCGAGCAGGCAAATTCCTTTCTTGCTGAAGGAGGGTAGAAGTCTAGTGCACTGCAATCCCAAACCTTTCATATAAGGAAGCTCTAGTTCCTAAACTCAAATTAGGCTACACAGTACCAGTAATCATCAGAAGAAATTTATAAGATAGAAAACACATTCTACTGATAACTTCCTGGAGTAATGCTTATCTCTGTGTTACTAGTCACTGCCTGCATAGGTGAAATGAGGTTAATCACAGTAGGAAATTGTTATGAAATAATTTTGACTGAGGAAATAACCAATTAAGTTGCCCCCACAGCAAGTATGCATAGCTATAAGCATTTGAGCTACTGTGGAAACAATAGTATTATTCACAAGCTTAAAGTAACTAGATTTTACCATATTGCAGAAGTGGGATGTAAAAGGAAAACTTTCCCGTATCAACAGCTATAATGGACAAACTTTAACTTCAACCATCTTCCATATTTATGTGTGTGTATATATATTTATATATATGAATGTGTGCATACAGCTTCTATTTAAGGAGGCTTCCCAACATGCTAAAGCCTGCTGTACACAGCTTGTTTGCAACATGCAAATTGGCACACACAGACAAAGCCTTCGGCTTCTAAGAGCATCTTTCTGATCAAGTGTGCTTTTGCAAAAAGATGCTGCAGACTATGAAAACAACCATTCTGACTAATTCCATCTCTCTCAGCAGAAACCTTGTCTTTAAAAGTCGCTCATCACTGAATGGCCTTTGGTCTGCAGAAAAATGTAAAGTATCCTTTAATTACATCCCCAGTGGCCACCCATTTGATGTCCAGTCCACTGTATCTCTGGCAACACAGCCTTATCTCTGGATATTTTCAATTACACTAAAGAGCATTTACTCAGGTCCTCCCTGATTCACTGTATCAGTATGTGGCCATTTACGCCTTAACCGTAATTTTGAAAAGTGAAGTCTGCCTCATTAAACAATGTAAGAATTCCAGTAACACTTAACAATAATCATTACATTAATTAACATTACCTTCAAACAGAATCCCTCTGAGGACACATATCACACTGCTAGCACATTTATACCTAATGTGTTAATATCAACTCATGTTCTTACAAGAAAATTCTTGCTTTCTAACAATATATAATAGTTGTGAATTAAGCACTGCTTGATATGTTGTCCCTATATTTCAGCATACTGTGTCGTTCACATATTTCATTCACATTTGGTTTGCTCTTTACAGAAGTCAGTCACATGCATCAAATGAACTCGATATCAGCCCTGTGCAGTGAAGATGCCTCTTCTGTGTCATCAAAGCTTTCAGTCAGTCTCTTGCAGCATTACACAGATAAATTCCCTCATGCACATCTTACCTCTTTGGTGTGGGTATGGAAGGAGACTGACATATCCAAGAGAAGTTTCCTCTGTTCGACCCTCCGGACAAAGTCCTGAATGCGCACTTCCAGATGCCGGGCTGCTTTATAGATCTCTTCAGGGTCACATTCCCCAGTCTGAGCCAACTGCTCTGCAGCCTCCAAAAGCTTGTCTGCATTGGTGTATGTATTCTATCAGCAAGCAAAGCAAGAAACAGAGTATGAGTAATACAATTGTGGCAAGTAAACTCCTGAGACAAGCTCTTTATACTTTCAAAGGCATGAAAGCAAGTGATTATCAGAGTCTTAGAACAATAGTAATAATTGCTACTGGCACTGTCATTTGTGAAAGGAGAATGTATAAAGCCACATGGACGAATCCTTGAGTACGCATGAAATATTTTCTTACGTGAAACACATCACCCCAGCTCAATCCTGCCAGGCACAGCAACAGGACTATGTATTTGTTTATTTTCAAGTCCCCTGGAATTTCTCAAAGACAATGTAATGAAGCAAGTGGGAATAACCACCTCACAAGCCTACAGTGTCTCACGTGACACTCAGCTACAAGCTCATTGCAAAGGCCTCCCAACAGCTATCACATTACAGCAGGCAATCATGTCAGCCAGATATGACTCAGCCACAAGAAACATTTGCCTTTCACTAGCTTTTGTGAGATAACTTGAGAAGACTGTCTTCAAGTTCCTTCTATTTTTTTTCCTTTTGTCTACTGTTCTGCATTATATTTCTAACCAGAGAAACACAAGGGCTAAACGATGCACCCAAGGCACGCCAGACTGTGGAGGAACAGAGGTGAATTCCATCAAACTTATCCCAGCTTTCAAACTATCTGCCCATCCTTTCTCTCCATCTTCCATGTTTCTGGAAAACACCACTGAACTAATTAATACTGCAGAGAGTCTCATAAATAACAGCAGAAATGGGAAGTCTCATCTGCTCCAAAGCCGTAGAGCTATGATTTAGTCAACTATGTTTAGCTAACTAAACCTAGACAGTCCTTGCTGTCACAGAAAAGCTTTTTTCACTCAAGTGGAGGCCAATAGCTCTGTGGTGTTTAACACTTAACAAAAATAAGAAGAAGCAAAGATATCAGCTTAAGGGTGTTTCTGGTAGTGAGTGAGATCTTCAGAAATGCCCAGCACTGGTCTTCGACTTCTCTCGCTGGGAATTTCAACCTCCCCATCAATAGAAGCAGAATTGTAGCACTTTCTTTTTCAAAACCCTACTGAGAAACCTCTTCAGTTTAAAAAAGCATTCATTTTATACATATACACAAAATAGCTTTGAACATTGTGGACACACGTGTATAGCTGAACATTAAAGCTACACTGTCAAGCATAAAAGCCATTAATTAAGTCATGTTGTTCTTACTGAGATGATACTCTGCTGCAGTCAACAGCTGTTGCTGGAGAAAATATTCAATAAGAAGATGGAATACTCTTCTCCAAGTGTTTATTGGGGGAAAATATTTCCAGTTATAAAAAGCAGAAAGAAAACAGCTCATTCACTGTTCATTTCCCAAGTTTCTGAGGGCAGACTATAAACTTAGAGTATTTGCATTTCTCCTTTTGGACTGTTAGGAATATATTCTAGACAGTTTTGTTGCTAATAGTAAAATTTTATTCCCTCACTTCCAGGCCACTGCTATAATGGTTGGGTTGTTAACAGTGGCAAAACGTTATGTTTTAATAATTATTTTTTGGAAACCTCTTTAGCTGAGAATTTGTAAAAAAAGTTCTACTTAATATGATGTGAATTTGGGTCCAGTTTCACCCAACAGCATCCTTTCTGAATGATTCTCTTCCAATAGCACTTGGAGCAAACGCCAACACTAGCACTATTTTTCCAAGTCTTCTCCACTCTAGAGTTTTTCACATATTACCACTACAACAGCTCGAGCATCAGTCCAGCTTCCTGGGCAAAAGGCTGCCCCCTGCTTTTATTTATAATATTTAGCATACTTTTAAATGCATTCATTCTCTGCTTATGGCACAGATTCGAGACACAAACACCTTTGCTGACATACAGTAAGAATACTACTACAGACAGCAAAGGATGCAATGGTCCTGCAGCAGTCCCTTCGTATCGCACAATGTTCTCCAAAGGCAACAGGGATTTTCCTCAAGGAATCTGGCTGGATGTGGAAGGAGCCACATGCAGCGTTTCCCCTGGGCTGTGCCAGGCACTGTCATAATACAGTGATGCTTCCCTGAATCATCCATACCTAATTTTGGACACAATGCTGCACTGCTTGCCTACTTTGTACATTTTTCACTCTGAGCTCACTCATTTGTCAATAAACTCTTCAGAGTCCAGGACCTTATTTCATTTGTTTGAAGGTCTTTGCACCTGGATCAGGCAGGGTGGGAGAGAGAATTAAGTCTTGAGATGAAGAAAAGCAGCCAGAAGAGGTTCCTTAGATTCCCAGCCCTTCTGAGACTTGTAAGGGTCTACCAGCAGCACAACATCTGGATACACCTCAAAACTGGCATCAAGATTTAAAACTTTGGAAGAAGGTAAGAGCTAACATAACCACAGGAGGACATTTTTGCTACTAGAAGGACAATCATGGTTGTCCGCTTTTCTGCAAACCGTAGACCCACTGAAGATTTTCTATATCATCCTGAGGAAGATGACATCCAAAATGGCTCATCTCTCCAGAGGGAAGATCCCATGAAGATTGTCGCTTCTACATCTGTTGAAATTAATTCCCATCAAACAATGATATCACAAGTTCCACAGAAAAATAGTCCATATATTTAAATAGAGTTATAAAATTCTGCGCTCTCTGAAACTAGGAGTGTGTGGTATTTTTTCCTAACGTTGCATTAACCCCTGAGAGAATTGTCATGTATATACTTCTGAAATTCTCAGTGATCTGCTAACTGGCATCACACTCTGCACTCTTTCAAGCACAAAACTATGCTCCATCTCAAATCTCTTAATAATCTTTCTATTCTAATCTTTGCATAATCACCTATTTCAAACATGAAACCTGCAATCACAAAAAAATCAAACTGCACCCTTCAGCTTTCAGAATGGAAATAGCTGTAATACACGCTTCTGGAATTCATTTTAGACAGAACCAAAAGGCATTCACATATCTTCTTTTTCTTGCAAATAACAAAAATAAACACAATTATTGAAAATAAATTGACTAACAAAGCCTATGTAACAATCCCTGCCATAATTCGGACGTGGAGGTGATTGTTGTCTTATCCCATGGCAATATTTACTAACAGGATTCCCATAACTCTGATTCATTAATTGTTAACAGTTTGATATTCTGTAGGAAGTTGAAAAAATGGTTCATGAAAAAGCTGATGTGAAATTTGCCTGTTACTTTTATCATACTTTCCTTCGCATCTCAGACCAACAAGTGGCAAAACACCGGGACCCATTTCCATCTCTGACCCTGGTAGCAGATCTCAGCTGAGATTCCACTGTGTCTCCAGGTCACTGCACATGAACCCACTGCTGCACTGGACATGCGCTATCCAAACACAGTGCCCTCTACAAACTGTCTAAGGGATTTTCTTAAAGTTGAAACGAACATTACTTTGTCCATAATCTTTGTGCCAGAGATGTGCTTTGTCAACTGATCCCTTCAAATCTTTTTAACCCAGAGTAGGAGTTGCATTGATTCTCAATATCAGAGAGCACTGGCTGCAGGCAGTTGGTGCTTAGCCTCATTTGTTACACAGAAAATACCATTGAAGTGCTCAGTACAAACCAGCCAATTCTGATTTAGAAGTATTTGGCACTTTTTCCTAATTAGAAATAAAAAAAATTATTAAAAGAAAAAAATACAGAATAATGCATCAGTTAATTCTTGGACCAACATCAAGTTAGAGGCAGCAGAACAGAAATATTTTGCCTTTCTTATTGATGATACCCATTGTAAGCTAAAGAAGTCTAATATCTTACTCAGAAGCAAATCAGAATGGGATGGAGTATAACAGTTCATTTTGAACAGACATACGACAATCATCTAGTTCTATTGCCCAACCACTTAAGGGCTGACCAAAAGTTCAAATGTGTTATTAAGGGCATTGTTCAAATGCCTCTTAAATACTGACAGGCTTGGGGCACTGACCGCCTCCCTAGCAAGCCTGTCCCAGTGTGACCACCCTCTTGGTAAAGAAAAGCTTCCCAATGTCCAGTCTAAACCTCCCCTGGTGTGGCTTTGAGTCATTCCCACACATCCTATCACTGGTTTCCAAAGAGAAGAGATCAGCACCTCCCTCTCCCCTCCCGCTCCTCAGGACCCTGTAGAGAGCCCTGAGGTCACCCCTCAGCTTCCTTTTCTTCAAACTAGACAAACACAGTGTCCTCAGCTGCTTCTTATAAGACATTCCTTCCAGCCCTTTCACCAGTTTTGTTGCCCTCCTCTGGATGCATTCAAGGACCTTCACATCCTTCTTAAATTTTTAGAAAAAAAAAAATAGGGAATAAAAAAATCCCAAACCAAGAGGGAGTGTATTTGTGTTGTTTTACTGCATTTTTAACACACGGATCAATGTAGTGCAGCATTTTGGCTTCAACCCAAATGCATTTTCAGAGAATGGTTCCATGAAGTTTCCCCCCTATTCCTAGCAACTACACTTGTAACTAGTCTATTTCTACCTGTTTCTAGGCGGATTACATTGAAAAAAGCTGTTTCTGATGGTAGTCCAGGGCAGAGTTCACAGCCCAAAACTAGGTAATTTTTTTTGCCGAACAATCTCCTCTTGCACAGTGTTTCACAGCTGTTTATTAGAGAGGTTTACATGGTAACTGTCTCCAAGATCTCCAGCGTGGAGTGAACCACAACAATCAGCTCAGCGAGAGAAAGATGTTTAGCTGCATACATCAGGGGAAACATGAGGTAGGGGGACCAGGGTGGGTGGTCAGATACACTATTGCGTTAAATACAAACCATGTACCCATGACACCAAACTTCCTAGGAAGATGTTTAGGCATGCTGAAGTGGAATGAGGCAGCACCAGTTTGCCTTATTCTGAGTTATCCAAGTTCTGGGGCTGTGAAAGGCAGCTCCAGGCAAAGGTTCCTCACTTAATTCAGACAACTTTGTCACCTGGGTTTTAACATGTAAAAGGCACAGAAGAGACGGCATCTCTAGAGGCCAGTACGTACTGACTAGAGAGAGAACTTAGATGACTAGCTTAGATCTGATCTTCTTGACTAAAGACCAGTGATGTGAATCCCTTCTTATGCCTCCATACTGAAGCTTAAGAGACTTCTCTGATGTGATATCTTCTTTCTGGTCTTTACAGTTGTGACTCAACTCTTCAGCACCAAAGACGAAATCACAGTATTATTACTCCTGCTGTGAAGATGAGATGTCGAGACAAAGTTCAAAGCCTGATCCATCACTAACTGAGAACAGTTAAAAGGATCTTACTGACTTTGGTAAGAACTGGGTTAGCCTCTTAGCCATTTACTCAAGATTGCAGGAGGAGCCAAAAAATAGCAAAGGGCTACAAATAAAACTTTGGAGCCCTTGTACCCCTGTTCTGTGCATAGGCAGCAGGTAGCACTCCTCCCTGCAGAAGCTACAGCACGATTCACATTCACAAAATGATAATTATGGAGCTGATTCTGCATTTCTTCTCAATCCTTATAAACTATTGTTATCTTTAATTATGAAGCTCAGTTACTGCTATCAGATTCTTTGCTCAAGACATTTTGTTAAAACTACCTCTATTTTTTTTGTTTATGTTAAGTGATCTCACAGTCAGGCTTTTGTGGAGAATTATACCTTTAGTAATATGATAGTCAAAGACTAAAACAAGTGACCATGATGAAGCACTTCTTTGATAAATAAATCTGGGGTTTAAGGAAGCATCCCTCTTTGTCAAAATTCCTCTTCTCTCAAGAAGGGCAAAGGCTAAATGCATATGATGATCTAAAGTAAGATGTGATTTTATTCAGTTTGAATTTCACATAATCAAATCAAGACCTGTATTCTTACTTGTGCTCTATTGTTTTAACTCAAAACAGACTTGCCAGGAATTACAGTTAAAGAAGTTAAAGGCCAAACATCTCTCTGAGGCCATGCAGCCACTTGCTCTATCAGTACAGGATTGTTCCCTACCGTACACCAAAACAGAAACTTCTCCAGATCTTTTCAAAAAATATCCAGGTTAACGAAGTTTCCATCGCCTTCTTTGCAGACTGTTCTTCCCTGAGATACGGCAATTCATCTTAACTTTTTCTTGTCATAATTTTTACCCAGTTCTCCTTGGAACATCCTTGAAGTTTGAGCTCTTCAAATACTACACCCTCTTATATTCATTTTTTGATGGACATGTAAGAACGTGCCTACCTTTAAATGACTGAATCACATCTGTTTAAGCAGTTTAACAAATGAGGATCTCAAGTAAGTTTGTGAGCACAAGCATGTGTAAGTATGTGTCCAAGCATCAACTACTTGACAATTTCAACGTAATTATTGCTACTGCTCCCAGTATTGCATCTATTTCTGAACACAGTCTAGGAACCAGAGCACCTGGAACACCACCTATGCTCCAGCACACCAGCAATGCATGAAAAACCTCTCCCCCAGCTCCTGAAAAAGTTATCTTTGCAGCTGATACACGAGGTTGAAAGGTCCTCACACCTCATCTCCCAGTGTGGGACTATGGCTCATTCACAATGTTTGAAATTATTTTTCTTCAGATATTTTCTGGCTGAGTATCTGTATTTACTGATCCATTCTTACTTTCTTCACTGCCATTCGAAGCTTAGGTCAGTTCAGGAGCATCCACGGATTTGGGGAATATGAAGTTCGCTTCCATTTCAGCTGGTTAAGAGGCCAGATATAATACCATGCTGGTACTAATCACTACTTTACACCTCCAGTAATTCCATGATTTCAGTGGATTATCTAAGTATAAGGGATTCTTGAGCATGAAAGAGAAATAAGCAGTCCCTGAAAATGATGAGGTGGACATCACACAGCAGGCTCACTAATCGTCGCCAAGAACCAGATATTTTTCCACGTATCGTTATCTTTTATTTATGATTTTCCCTCAGGGTTCACATATGAATTTAGATGAATTTATTATTTGAATTTAAAAAAATGACACTTACACATTACATTGAATTCTGAAACCCCAGATAAATTTTTTAAAAGCTACCTTAGACCTTCAAACTAATGAATAACCAAGATTAGAATTAACAGCTGGAAATACATTACCTAAAGGAATTCTTCTTTGTGCTATTTCATATTGAGTGCTTACTTTAGATTAAAAAATGTTGGCTATGGTATATTTTATCACATCAACTGTTCGTCTCAATCAGAAGTGCAGTCATACATCAAGTAGAGAATGCTGTTATTACCACAATCATGCTAATTAACTCCACTGTGATCACAACCATTATTCAATGAAATGCCAGTGAAACATAGGTTGAAGTAATGTTTAAAAAGCCATCTAATAGCACACATCATATCCAATATTAATAAATATGCAATGGCACATAGATGCAGCAGGTGTCCACATACCACAAGCACACAAAGAACAAGCTAACTTCTTGGCTTGGTGTGGTCAGATTAACCATCACTGAAATTTTCTATCACTACTAAAACATACAATCTATGCAAGTTGCCTCCAAAGCTATTTTCTTCTTCTAAGTCAGAATGCTCAAAAGTATATTTAGCAAAGTACTAAACCTTTGCTTAGATCTTTTGAAAATGTTGCAAGATTCATTTTCATTTTTGTTGCAAGCAGGAAGACAAGAAATTTCATTCTTTTTGTAGGCGGAAAGACTACTCCACCAAAGGCTTCACTTGGAGCCTGGCAAACTTCCTCATTCTTCCCTGTTTTATTTTATTGAGCACACATGTTCAATCTCCTCTATTAAATAAACCACTAATCACCTATTATGAGTTAAGTGAATAGTCCTACTCTTTCCAGGGAAGCAATCTGCATACTTCATGTTACAAGGAGGGGATATCATTGCAGGATTACACCTGATAAACACCCTTGAAGAAAGTGCAGTTTAAACTGCCAGAAATGTATGCACCTTCACACTCTGTGAGATGGAATTTAAGATCTTTTTATCTACAAAACTCCACATAGGAGCTGGAAGAACGCTCCTTTGGCACAAGAATGAAGTTTTAATCCCACAAAACCATCTTCAGCATCTTTCCTGAGGCAAGAGAGGTTGTCTGCTGAGACAGCAGTGCTGCCCTAGGACGACTCATCCACTGAGTCTTACACAAAACCAACTCCATTCACAAACTAAAGAGCCATCAGAGGAAACAGCTTGCGGAGACTGCATTGAAAAAACTTGACAGAGTTAACTTTGGTGGTCTCACACCCCTTCAAAGCCAGCAATTATTAGATTAGCAGAGCATATGAATGAGGTATCACTTTGGCAACTTAAGGCACCCTCAATAGAAAGTATCTACTTAGTATGGAGGCTCGTTCTGTGCTTAAAGGGGAAGAATTAGGAAATATGATGATAGGGTTATGCAGGTAAAGACTAATTAATACTCTTTGGAATACTTTATTTCTTGTCACTCTACTGCCCTTCTGGGAGAAGCATACCTGAACAGCATATTTAAATGAGATGATGAAAAACTCCTACTGCTGTTAAGTATTTTCAATATTTTATGGACTCTACAAGGAGGTACAAGAATTACGGAAGATATCTGAAACTGATCATTATTGGCCAAGTTTTATCCTAGTATTTATCACTATATCCTATCAGTGATAATATCCATAAAAAGAGTTTGATTCCTTCTGTTTGAGAACATCGTTGCACAGTAGCAGTATGTAGAAGTGAGCAACAGCAAGGATGGCAGAACAGTGAAGACAATATAATCGACTGAGATGCCAGTATACAGTAGTTCTGTCGTCAGACACAAAACTGAACTGGTTTTAAGGCCAGAAAATAATATCACCTGATATTGGTTAGAGTTACGCAGTGTATTGAGAGTACCAGGAAAACAGTGTTATCACTGCACAATGACTTGATAACTGAGTGATTAGCAGAGTGTATGAATGAGAGCTGCTCAAATGACTGTAAGGTAAGAGAGCCTTCGAAACTCATCAGAGGTGACAAGGGACCTCAAGAAGGCAAACTGTCAAGAGTGAAATGCAGTGTTTTGAAAGCTTCTCCAATGATAAAAATCACCAACAATCCCAGACAGTTCATAGCAAAGCCCCAAAACTTCTTCATGATAGGGGGGAAAAGGAGTGGAGAAACGAAGAATCCTGTGGCAGCTCAGAGGTGAGCAACAATCTGGGAGGGCACACCATTGATTTCTTTCCTAAAAGCTCAGTTCACATCTTTTCTGAGCCCTGCAGATACAAGTGAAATCATGACAGCTTTATCAGGTCCTGCCAGTCTCCTAAATTGAAATAACTTCAGGCATTCTGGGTTTAATACCATACTCACAGTTAAGAAATTTCAAAGACATAGCAACAACAGTATTGAAAGGCTTTGGACTGTCAACAGCACTGGGAAAATTCAGTACGAAGTGCAACTGGCAGCACTGCTGCCTTGAAAACAGAGGCAGAAATAAAACTACAAGGATGTGAATTCTGTAAACTGCCTGCCCTTGTTTCTAGTGCCTAGGTTTTTATGGAACTTGCTTTAAATAAGACAGCACAACATTTCCTCTCTGTGTTTCCCCCACAGCCACTACATCAACTCAGTTGTGCCTTTATTTCCATTAACGTAGAGACAGGTTATAACATCTGCCCTGAAGCACATTTTGAGCAACATGGGACTGTTTATAGAATGAGATAACGTTTAACAGAAGAAAATTCAGCAAAATTTTGTCCAGAATTCTCTAAAGCTTTCAGATTAAGAGTTCGTATATAGCCAACTATAGAGACCAGGTAGTGTGGAACATAACACAGTACTCCATACACAACGCATAACAATAAAACTTTCCTTCTGTCTGATAATATGTTACAAAAATGTGACTATATGCAACATAGGCTGCTGCAAAAAGCATCATAGGACCTCAAGATTTGCAGTGAACTCTATTTTGCCATAAATTAAAGGCCACCTCTTACATGCAAACTGATGTTTGACAGAAAAAACACAGGGGAAGATACGCCACTGCCTTTTAGCAGGGTCAGTGCACTGCTGCTTCCTCAGGAAGGATACAGAAATTCAATGAATTTTTTGCTGCTGCTCTTTTGAAACACACATTCCCTTCCTGACACGTTGCACTGCATCAGGTCCCATACATCAGCCCAGGTGGGAGTGGTGCAGGATATGGGCATCATGTCTTGTGGTGCAGCTGAGAGTGCCCTGTGCTAGCATTGTCTACAATCCCTCTAGGATCACAGGGAAGCAGGGAGTCCCTTGATGATCTCCTGTATCCCCCATATTTGCCCAAGTAAGTTAACTAGTAGCAAAGATTTGGTCTTGCCATCCAGAGTAAACCTCACACTTCGGTACACTGCCTGCTGGAGACAAAATACACAATGAAAATAAAACACCAGCACCTCTGTCTTGTTGACAGTTCAAGTATTCCCATTTGGAAGAAGGTTTCCTAACATATCCTGTGAACAGGAACAGTAACACACCATTCGCCCACCACTCAGATAAACTCTGTCCCTGTCCCCCTTCCCTCTGGACCTCAGATAATTTGATGGTGAATGTCCCTCTGCTATCAACAAGAACAAAGCAGCTTCCTCAACTTCAACTAAAACCAGAATAACTTTCTACTTCATTTCCTTTTTCCAGCTCAGCGCCCTTGGAAGCAGGTCAGCAAGATGGTGTCTTGGATTCAGAATCTCTTTGCTGTCAACATTAGTTCAGCTCTCCATCATGGTTTACACGTTGGAATTTGTTTCAAATGAGTAGAAACTATTCTCTCTATCTTATTAGATTTATAAACCGATTTTTCACCACTCTTATTTCCCTGACATGTGAAATGTCTGTACAGATTACCTATCAAATTAGTTCTTCACAGGTGCTACCAATGCAAAATGGACTAAGGGCTCAGTCTTCCCTAAAGCGTAAAAAGATTAAAATCTTCTGTAAGAGCTAGTGAGATGGACTGCACATATATAATAAGGGAGAACACAAAGCGTTTTCACTACAGAGGAAGTACTAAAACATTTTATTTATGCATGTACTTATTTTACACTAGACCTAATCATACACTTTAGAAAAGTTCCAGACAGGAACTAACGTTTTTCATGTTGGTAGGAACACATTCTTATGGGCTGCTTTTACAATAGTGTTCTACCATGTGAAATTCAATTCAAGTTATCATAATCACAACAAAGATTTAGAAAGATAACATTTTTTTTTTATTTCTGGCTCTTATTAGGCGGCCACACAGGATCTGAGATAAATATATCTTAATAATGACTCACAATTAGAGACTAGGTACAGAACAATATTCCCACCAGAAGCCCTTGTGCTAATAAAATGTATTGATTTTTGGCATGTAGCAGAATACTGCAGGCATATGAGATACTGCCTATATAGTCAACATCTGCCAATTCTTTTACTATAAAAAAATCCTGAGAGCTTTCTAGTGTATTCTTTATTTAATGTTGCCAAATCCTTTCCTCTCCCTATCCAATCCTCCTTCCTCCAAAAATCCCAAATCAGGCTTCCAAAGGATAACACTGGACATAATATGAGACAAGAACAAAGATCAGAGAAATTCTCTTTGAGTTGTCTTTTGATCTCTCTCTGCCTGCTACCCTGGAGTCCCAGTTTAGTACCAAATCCCAAACAGAGGATCTGGGCACCTGCCCCCACCCCTGGAGCCATGCTCGGCAGGTCCAAGCAGCAATTTACACTCCCCTCACCATCCTCATTCCAAAATAATCTCCTTATTTTGTGTCCCTATCCCAGCACACAAATCGGATTCCACTCTGTGCTCTGAAATATCTTTTTTTTTTTTTTTCTGTCCGGCATTTCCATGTGACTACAAGAAAACTAAATTTATGATGGTTAAATGACCCAGTGACCCAATTACTGATCCCGGGCGGGAGCACACATTCTGGTGAGTTGACTGATATTTCAGCGTGGCTGCACAGCCCTGGCTGTGCTGTAAGGCTGCTTTTCTCCACATTTGGTTTTCAACACATGACTGCGGCTGGAACATGAATGGAGCTCATCACTCTCTGGCACAGATAAAACTATGAATGCTTTGGGAAAGGGCCTGGCATTGGGAGGGACAACCTGCCCCCACCCTGGAATGGGTCAGAAGTGGTTACTTTTTACAAAGGAGGAATGGTGGGAATGTGTCCCTGTCTGGGCAGCATTTGTTTGAGCCACCTTTATGGTGGGAACAAACATCTACCTCTTACTTTAAAAAGGATTCAACTAGGTCAGTTTTGAGCCTAAAACAAACCCCAGAAGACAACAGTAACACTGTACTAGACCTCTCTTCCCTGCTGTGGAGCACTGCATGTTTTAAGTCCTTCCTGCAGTCAGCTTTGATGTGGGCATTGGCAAATCCAAGTTCTGGTTGTCAATATAAATCCTGGCCACAGGCAAAACAACCAGGAGTCAGCTGCCAAAATCCACCGCTCTCAGCTGCCAAAATCTCCTCTCTCTATGCAGAACCACCCTTCGTTTCTCCTAACACCCAAAGCATTCGCTTCATCTCTCAGGTTGACACACTTAACGTGAAAGCTGCACTTTCCATTCCTTGAAATTAATGAGTGACAAATGCCCTTTTACACTGTGCACTTTTGCTTTGAGCCCTAATATGACTCAGGGGGAGGCAGAAGCAGAATTTGCTCTCCATTTGCTGCATAGCTGTGGATCTCAGTAATGCCATGAAAAGTTACCTACACCGTGCAGAAAAAACAAGTTATGCATTGAACAAAATACTCCAATAATAATGAGGATTGCATGTCAATAGGACACGGTTTCACTGTTTTGGAGCACATATCGGTTTCTGTTGTATTAGCTGCCTACTAATACAGGCAACCATGCTAGACAAACACGTGCACGTACTCACTGGCAGTACAAAAACACCTCCTGTCTCAGCCTCTGACTTCTTGAAATTCTGCAATTCCTTTCTCCCAAAAAAAAGTTTCATTTTCAGTGTAGTGACATGAGAAGGCTGATTCTTCCTGCTTTCTTCATGACAATCCTAGAATCCCTCTCTCTAGCTCAGCAGAGGCTGTACAGGGAGAGAAGAACCTGCATTTTTCTGCATGTGGTTGTGCTCTGAACCAGACACTAAACAAAGATGCCTAAATGCCTCAAACCGTATGCTATTTCCATAGTGACACAAACTAGCGCTAGTTATGCAAAACCAGACCTCACAGACCACAGTTATGGAGGGCAATGTTGATGGCTGGGTCACACGCACTGAATCAACAAGTGAATTATTTATATACATGCTAGGATTTTTGTCCCTGTTCACAAACATGTAATTCCAAAAGACACCTATAAATCCATTCATGTTGCCTTATTCTTACATGGAAGAAACTGAGATCTGAATTCTACCCCAGGGAAATATACTTTAAAAATACGTTTATATGTAATAAAATGTTAGTTGGATTATTTATATAAAATACTTGCAATAATCTCACACTGCAAATGTAGTTTTTAGACAATTCAAACATCTGATGTGGGACTAAGTGGACATCCTACATCCAGACAATTAGGGACCTGTGATAGGAAAAGAGAGGGACCTGTTTGTTCCTCTCCGTCAAGCAGCTTCTCTGCAGTGTAGATACAGCTACTGAACTGGATTCTCCACTCTTCAGAACAAGTTAATTACAAGCAATTTCTCTGATATTGAAAGGGTGAATTTATTCTAAATCTCATGCTGCAGAGTGATCAATCAGATCCAGTTAGTCTGTTCCCAAAACATTTGCACAATGATAATGAATACCTAAAACCTGTCCTCAAAATTATTTTACTCTGTTACTGAATACAAATCTCTTTGATATTGGCTACATGAAATTTCCTTTTCTGAATGCCTGCAACACAGCATATTTGTGTTTGCAGCAACGCCATAACACAGTTGCTGTGGCTAATGTTGTGTCATTCTCCTAAAGACACCACTGGCTGGTTGGGAGGAAGCAGCACAGCCACAGGCAGCTCTTTCTACTGCCCTATGACAAAATCAAAAAGTAAAACCACTGATCAGATACACAGTCACCTTTCTCCCCATGAGCTCCACTGCTATAAAGCTACAAGAAATTGAACTGAAGAGTCCTAGTCCACCCTCATTACAAATGAGATTTGGACATGGCTGCAATTAATCTTCCTGAATCAATAGGTACAGTTTGATAACCCACTGACCTGCCAATAAGAAAAGCACAAAGAAATATTTTCAGAGGGGATCAAAAGCCTTTAGATAACAATGGTTTTCACCAACATACACAGTTCAGTCAAAACAGCAGTGGTTCATTTAAGGGTGTATATTTCACAGAAACTGTCAATGGTAAATAGCTTTCGTTTCAGTTGGATGCTTATTCAGTTGAGACATCAGTAACACATAACTTTAGGATTCATGTTATAACGCATCAAATTTATAATTTTCCCATACTATCTTTAAGAAATTTATGGCCCCGAAAAAATGAATTCCAGGATTTTTCTTCTTTAGGAAATTTTGGCTTTCTTTTCTGATTCAAAATGAAACAAATTCAAAAACTCACAAGTCTCCACACACTAGAAATTAAATTTTTCCAGAACCTCTAGGATTAAAAATACATATTTCTTAAATAGCTTCATTGTTCTCTCGGTCTGCCATAGGAACAGCATTTTACATTTATAGGCAAATTAAAGGAACATATTTGAAAGACACAAAAATAAACCTATCCAAGTAAACCAGCAACAGGAAACTAGCTCCCAGCAATTTTAAAAAACTCTGTTGCCAAGCCATGAGATTTTATAGGGAGTATTTAGATTGTGAATCATGCTGCAGGCAGTTTGATGAAAAGATCCAGCTGTCATGTGATGTTGGAAGACAAAAAATAGGAAAGAAAATCACCTCTAGCTTGAGAAAAAATACACTGAAATGCAAACTCAGAGACATGGCATAATAGGTACAGTTCTTCAAGTGACTGCGCCAAAGATTTTGGTGCCGTTAAAGGGCCTCTGTAAAAACAAGTTCCCCATTACCACTCGATCACGGAGGACCAACAGCCACCAATTCAATGACATTGATATCCAAACTTTCAGAAGATTAGCCAAGATGCGCTGTCAGCACTCCCTGCTAATGAAGTCTCCCTGGACATGTCTAGCTAATGCAATGGAGCATGTACTGACAACGAGTGTGTTCCATGAAGAGTATTACACTTCCTCAGGGAAAATATGCCTTACATGACCTGCTTCTGCCTTAGGTCTGGCATTCAAGTCCCCATAGCATTTCCTCTAGCACCGCTTTACTGTCCAAGCCCTTCCCAGCTTTTCTGGCTCCCGGCGCAGGCTGTGCGGAGCAGTCTCAGTATCTCTGCATTTGCAATGCTGCTATGCCCTGAGTCACCCAGAAGCTGCTAGACTTCATGCAAAAAGTTAAATTATTGCTTCCGTGATAAACTATCTGGTTCTTCAGCTGTTCTGCTGGAAGTTTTTCGATCCAGAAGTCCCAAGATAACCTCCACAGACAACCCATATATAGGCAGTTTCATTTCTCTCTGCTGCCTGTGACTGCCAGATGCAGCCTGTTGCCAGCCAGGAGAAGAAACCAAGAGTTCTGGAGTTCGGAGCTCCTGCACCACAGTGCAAAGTCCTGTGTAATGTGCTGCCAGTGGGCAATTTTTCCTCTTTGTGTTGAACTGAATACATTTGCATAAATGAACAGGAAACTGCAGATTACATCTTCAGAGTTTGCTATTGAACATGCAAAGAAGGATGAAGATAAGAGTAGGGCTGAAACTGTGTTGCCTGTCTCATGTTTTTATTATTTTTAGAAAGGTGTGGCATTATTGAAATCACAGTTATTATTGCTATCTTTGAGCATAGTTCTTATCAGCTTTTATTGACTGACTTCTCGCTGTTTTGGCCTAATATTTCATTCTCCATAAGATTTTAGTTACTCAACTCAAAGGGAGAAGCCCAGTATGTCCAGCAAGCTATTCCTCTCAACAACCCGGTGGATCACAAAATTTTGAAAGTAACAATAATAATTTAAAAAATCACTCTGGGAAAATGCTCTCTAAGTGCTCGTTATCAACACGGGCTTCTCATTTGTGCCTAGCTGTTTTATATCCATACTGAACTTCACGCCAAACTTTAGAATAATTACATCCAACAAAGATTGAATTTGTATGGGAGAGCACTAGGTTTTTATCCTGAAGGCCAAACAAAGAGTTGTTTACAGTTCAGCATTGGCCTGACTATTCCATTACCTCACTTAATTTTAAAGTAGTTCAAGTACGTGGGACTGAGAGGTCACAGAATACCATTTTTACCTGCAGGAATTCTTACTGAATCCATAGGATATTTCCCGTGCTGAACAATATAATCATATTTTTCAACATATTTACACCTAAAGTTCTTTTCATCTCCAAGGGCTTCTTGAAATTCTGACCTGACAGCATCATAGGAACAGTACGATGGAGGAAGGGAATACTCTAGACAGGAATACTGGTGCACAAATTGCATCTCAGATGAAGACTATCACCTGATCTTTGATTCACAGTGGAGGATACAGGCCCTTGGCTTTCAAGATCTCCTCTGAAAACCTTCCCTTGCAGGAAATACATTTACCTCTCTGAGAAGAATAAAAGAAAGAGCTGAATCTTAAAGGAACTACGTATGTACACAAAAGGTTAATTTTGATGGTTCAAAGTCAGTTGAGGTGTTTAATAACCATATTCCAAAAGTTCTCTTGGAGGAAAGCAAGCATAGATACCCAAGAACAGGAGAATAATAGCTTCCCAAATGGCATCCTGCAAAGCTCAGCATTTTTGCTCACATTTTGTGTGTCTCTCCTCCTTTGCAATAATTCAAGAATAATCCACACATCGGATGCATAACTTGGAAAAACAACAGTCTGTAAAACTTTCAAAGTCAGGAATACAGGGTCCAGCTAAGTACCTAAATCAAAACTGCACTGGATATACAGAAAAGCCCCATGAACTTTGATGGCCATGGCTCAGCCTCCTTCTTGCTGTGTCTGATAACGAGGGGCAACTCCACACATCTTGAACCAAGGCTGGTCAGAACACATGCCTCATGTGCTTTGTTGTGTGCTGGAGTTGTGATATTTTACTTCATAAACATCAGTGCCTTTGGTTTACTGCAAAAAGCAAACCAACTGTTGCATGCAACATGCACACAGGTTGCCGAATGCTAAACTCAGTCGTAGCTGTGAGTATAATGTGGCCCAAAAGCTCTGAAAGCAGCTCCACAGATCTAAAGCAGCTTATCCCATAAACACAGATGACAAGCACCACCTTGCATTAAAGCACTAACCGCCCAGCTTTGTATTAAAAAAAAACAAACAAAAAAAAAACCCAAGAAAATAGGAAAGGTTGTTTTTCTGGGTGACCTTGAACAATGTAGGTTTTGGCAAGGGCGGGAGAACACCAAGGGGACAGCGTGTGAGCCAGCTTCCACTTCTGTTTCATTTCACTTTGAGACAATGTTTTGTTAGTTTGCAATAGAACCTCAGCTCTGTTTACCATTAATGGAGCTAAAGGCTTTTACAGTGCATTGCGAGTGCCATCTGCAGGTTGAAATATATACTGGTGGGCGTTTGCATCCCCAAAACGTGCATAAACCCAACCGACAGTAAATCTTAGCAGCACATCTGATGGACATGTTCGTAAATGCAGAAACACTACAGAAAAGATTCTTTCAGATCATTCAAATGACGAACCCATTCAGCATAGTGAGTGGGATTAGCAGAGCTGTTTACCCACTATCTTTTCTAATTCTGCACAAGCACAAACGCAGTGATGAAAGCTTTGTGAGCAGAGAAGGGTGTCAAGAAGGCTGTCCTAAACCTCTGATTGCCAGAAATGCCAGAAGAGAGGAGAACGCTGCGGAGCCTCTCTCTTCATAGACAGACAATGGGAGAAGGGCTTCTAACACAACAGAACTCAATAGTGCTGAAGCATTGGGAGATTTTGGCACCATAAGCCAGTTAATAGAATTTTCCAACTGAAAGGCACACTGGTTTTCAGGATAAAAGCCCTGAATAATGAAAAGTTGGAGAGTCTAAAATGAAATTATCTTTGGATCTACAACCATTATCTGATTCACATGAAGTAATTCCAAACAAGCAAAGTGGCTCTTACCGCAGGAACATTGCAGTTACATCCAGAGTAGTATTTCTTTGGTGAGATCTTGATTCCTACCTCATTGATAATGCCTGACTACTGAATTTCACTGTGTGGTAGGCACTGTGCTGAAGGTTGGCATTTTCAAGGTGGCAGCCAGTGAACAGTATCAGCACTGGCTGAGAAACCGTCACAGGTATATACAAGATAACAGCCTCCCTCCCAGGAGCTCAGGCTTTTTAATTCAAATTCAAACATTTGCCATCTGTGCATTCCATCTAGAATAAATACAGTCAGAAAAATTGCCAGAGCATTGTCTAAACAGCAGTTATAAGAAAAAGAGACCCCAGATTACATTTCCTATTGCCCACAATGCAGCACTCTAAAATCACTGACATTTTCTAAGCGCAGCTGTATGCAGGAGTGTGATCTATCTGGGCCACGCTTGATTGGATCATTACATCCAGATTTATAAATCTGTGCAGTTTCTAATCATACATAGAGGGAGCACGTTTCACCTCTCAATCTAGTGCCTTAGCAGCAATCCCAGATACGCTACTCTTCTTTACATGCAGTAAGGCAGCACTCAAAAACATGAATGTTTTGCCCACTGTTGAAAATATCAAAAAACCTCATCAAAATTGCTTCTAGTCTGACCTTTGCAAATGTTTTCCTGAAACAGCAGAAGATAAGAACAAATCTATCAAAGCCAAAACAAAGTAGATTTGGAAGAAAAAAATTATACTCTATGGCACCCTAAGCAGTTTTTCATTTCCGGAGAACTGTCAATAGCAAATACTATTGCTTAATACTGTCAATGTCAGAAGGTAACTCAGTACTACACTTCTTATTTTATTCTTTAAGATCTTAGCAAGTATGCTTTATTATGTGGCTATATAGGGAATGAGAGATGCCAGTTATCCACCCTAGCCATAGCAAAGGCATTTGTTATCTTGAGAAAAATGACAAATAATTAAACTTAAGTTAGAATCAATTACCAACCAACTGTAAGGAGTTAAGCATCAAGAGGGAATTAGGAAGAATAAAAATTGGTAATGATCAGAGTGGAAAGCAGATTTATTCCTCAAACACAAAAACTGACCTTTCTAGAAGCTTCTGCAGGAGAACTCCAGGTGTGACAAATTTATAGTCTCCCCACTTACCCTTGCTATTACTCTTTCTAAGGCAGAGAGTATTATATTCTTAAGTCCTTGACCTCAGATAAAGCCTGAGATTCCTTTCACTTCCCTTCAGTGCTTGTCCCTATGTCCATTTGCCAACACCGCATTCCAGTGTCACACTGCAGGCAGGTCTCATAAATAAGCAATGCTATTCTAGTGTGAACAAACCAGCGGAAACTATTCCTGTCAAATCCAGGGAGGAAGCAACCAGGTTCAACTTGTGTCAGTTGTTTCTAATTAGGAGGCACCATCAACACCATAATTGGAGAGCAGAACTGATAGAGACTGTTGGCAATTGTCCAGGCAGAGCAGTAAGACACTTGATGATATAACATAACATGTAAAAGAATTACATCTCGGAAGCAATTCAATATCCATGCAAACTTTACTTTCTATACTCTCCACCTCCAAAATGCCCACTTTCATTTGAACAAGTGGTTATTCAGTGGACCGGATCCATACACCCTTTGCTCTGAATTTGATTGAATAAAAATGTGTTTAAAGTTGGTCACAGACAGATATGCTGAAACAGTATAGAAGGAGGGGTTACAAACACCTGAAGTGAAGTAATTCTGTCTTGATTTACCCTAGTACCTATGCATGCAAGCTGCACATCTGTGGGGTTCCTAAATCCCGATGAGAGGATGTATCTCTATGTTACATGATCCAGTGGAGCAAACCTTAAGTAATTTGTTGTTTCCATGCCCAGTTACACAACTTGCTGTCACCTCTATTGTTCAGACCAAGTGATTTCTGTTTTTTCTCACCTGTTCTTAATTTGTTTCCTACATCTCTAGTGAGGTGTAACTGGAAGTATGATGTTAGTGTATTACAGAGAAGGGAGATCTAGAAAACGTTAATGCCATGAAGGACATTAAATCTCATAGTTTCAGTCCCTGTATATTACATGATCTATGTTTTCATTCGTTACCCAAGTACTGCACGCAACAACAGGCGACTCAAATACATCTTCTCGGAAGGCATGTAATGTTGATTTCAGGATGGAACCTCCCACTAACTTGTGCTTGTAGCCCTGTAGAACTGTGGTTTGCACCCTCCAACCTAGGGTCCATTTTAACAAATTTGAAAAAGGAAATTCTAGAAATTCAAGCCTGTTGCCAGAAGGTTTAAATCTGCAGGAGGTGCCATGAAATTTTAGAGATCCATCGATCTAGAAGTGCTGCTTTCAGACTGTGTGATTCATCAATGTTATGCAAAGCTATCCCATCACAGCTGAAAGGTGGCACTGAAGTTCACTAGTAAGCCAAGCAATAGAATATTCCACCAAGAGGTGAACACCTAATTAAAAGAAAGATGTTGGCAAACTGAAAGGATCCGAAGAAATAGGCAACAAAAAGTATTTAAGTGATTGATTAATAAGAACATGTTAGCAGAATAAAATATGTTTAACAGGGTTAATAGGCACGTAGGAGAAGACATGCTAACATTCTACAGATATTTCAGGGTGGTTAATTCATCCCCTTCCCTGGCATTTATCTCCTTAAAGAGATAAATAAGACTAGCAGGATATAAACAAAGGGGAAAGGGTGGGGGACAGATTAAGAGAAATAAAAATTGGGTAAGAAAGAGACATAAAAAAGTAAATATCTAGCCAGCAGCTTTCATCAGGCAGTGGAATACTTTCCCTGAGGGCACAGTGAAAGAGGTAAGTCCCTGTTGCTGGAAACTTCTTAAAGTAGGCCAGCACATGGTAAGGGTACTGCAGAAAAACCAAGTTAAAGTCTAATATATTTTTGTCTTATACCACAGTGACATATTTCAGCAATAATCTGCCTTGTGTGCATCAAGAAAACAAAGCATTTGATGCATTCTTCTTTACATAGATTAATCAGTATTTGATCTGAAATGCGGAAAGCAGAATTACCTTCACAAAAGATCAATTTCTGATAGAGCAAATCTAAACCAAAAAGGTATGACATCATTGGACAGCCAGAGCTGACAGTGGATAATTTCTGGCCATAAGATACTCAAAATAAAGAGCAAAAAAAAGCTATTCAGTCCCTGGAAGATCTTTGTCAAAGGTCCTCTTTCTTTTAAATTCTATAAATAATGACAGGATACAAGTTTAAACATCTATGCTGATCATGCTTCGAGAAAAAGTTAAAAGCTTTTAGGTGGAAGCTTTTGGCTGCATAACAAAAATCCTGGACAAGCCTTGCTTACACTGTGCTATGATAATAACAATAACAACTAATAATAACAACAATAACAACAACAACAACAACAATAATAATAATAAAAATAATAATAATAATAATGTATACCTGTAATGATTACATCTAATTCCAAAACAAATAAGTCTTCCACATAATAAACTGTTGGAAAGAGTGGAAGGGTAGTTGCCCTTCCTACAAACACACTCCTGTGTTTCCCCTGTGTCTCTGCTAGCTGCTCCTTTCCACCTTATTCTCAAGGTCCTTGGTTTGCACTATAGGAGTTATAAGTGATATTGCTCTTGCTCATAATCATCCTCCTCTATGTCCCAGTATTTTGCATCACTGTCCCATAAACCGCTGGTGGTTTCTCTTTGACACCTGACATTAACCCAAGGTGGTGATTTTCTGATTGTAAGTCCTGCTGCTACCATGCTCTGCAGTGTGCATGCTAACTTTCCAACCTGGGAGACAGGATCCTGGTCAGCTCTAAATGTTTGAAGAGAGCAGTATGACCCAAACCAGCAATAGTTTTTTCTCAATACACACGAGGAGTAACAAAAATCAAGCCAGAAAGTAGAAATCTCTGATTCAGACCCTTACCTGTGCTACCTCTTCAAAGTCATCATGTCTTTTCTGCAGCGCGCGTGCTCTGTGTAGAGACTTCCCCACTCCTGTATGCTTACTCAGAAAGGCTTCCCCATGATTTTCAATCCAGTCCAGTACCTGCCAGAAAAGAAGAATATCCAATTACCTCTCCTGTCTCAGCACAGAAAAATTCTGCAGAGGTATTGCTTTGTGCTTGCTATGGCTAAACACATGCAGATCTATCAAAGTCCATTAGAACAGGATAGACGATAAATGTTGGTGAAAAACTAAGATTATTGGATTTTTACTATTCAATTTATTTTGAAATATAGCTTAGTTATTTGAGCCTGGCATATATTAAACAGTTCTTTCACAGAAATGAATTTTGGGAAACAGGAATCAGAAATCTGGAATCTTCCTCAGAAAGTACCCTCCTATTTACAGCTCCTTGTGAAAACTGAAAAACAGTTACAGCTGAATTCATATTAGCATGGATCTCAACGGGAAGCATCTTAAGTGAGTCCAAAAGCATGATGCATAGATCAATTAAAATTTATTTTGATGCAGGGAGAAAGCATTATCATAGTAACTAGAATAAAAAGATCAAGATTCCTTCACCGCAGGCCATAAAATATCAACAGTGTTCGCCCTCCAAGTCTTTCAGGTTTTTAGTTCCAAATGTAACTATTCCTTAGCGTAGAGCAGAGTGGCAAATGTTAATATTCTGAGAATTAAAGAGTATTTTCTTCTAAGAATAGATCAGCGGAATGAGCACCACCCATTTGGAGTTCCCCTTCACAATAACAATGGTACTAAAATTCAGATCAAATCTGTTCGGGTTTTACCACAAGCATAAAAAAAAAAAAAAATGAACTTGACAATATGAGCTTGAGAAATTTCAGCATGTGATCTTTACCCTTTCTGCCTCTCTTTCCCAATAAACAGAAGCTAAGAGAATAAATAGCACTAGATCAGCACTGGTATTTGCATGAGTAGCTAGGACTCCATCCAGCAACTGCACTCACAGTGAGTTGTTGGTCCTCGCTGCTACGATGCTAATGGACTAGCAAACTACCGCTGGGATTTTTGTCAGGAGAAGACACCGCAAGCATCCCCAGTGTAGTGATACTACCACAGAGACCTGCATCCTTCCTTTGGGCAGCACCGGGGGGTGAGCAGCAAGCATGGGCCCCGGTGATGCTGAGCAGAGGCTGCAGGATGCTTTGCAACTTGTGGCAGTTTGGCTCTGGCACAAGAACATAGAACTGGGGCAGGAGAGAGCTGCCCTGCAAGGAGCCACTTGTCTTGTGTGGGCCTGATAAATGAGCAGATATTACTGACTAAGCCTAGAAACCTAAGACTGGGAAAATGGAAGATGTGATTACTTTTTCGGTTTTTTTCAGGGAAGGAAAGCTATTTCATGGCTTGGTTGTACAGAATCTAAACCACTTGGGCTTCAAATCTTCACTGTACTGTAGATCCCCAGAATAATTTTAGAAGAAGTTCCAAGTGAAAACAAAGCTTTATTACACATACACTTATTTCCCCAACTCTATTTCCTTGCTGGAAAAGCACTTTTTTAATTAATATTTTATGCTTACAGCATTTTTTTCATCCACAGTGTACAAATAATTTCACAAAGTGGGGCATCAAAGCACTTTATATCTTTCAGGGGCAACACATATTTGGCACAAGTGTCACTATGGGGATGAGGAAGCAGGGCGAGGTGAGTTGGCAGTTCAGTCATCGCCTGCTGCTTCCCTTTCTCTGATCACTTCATCTCCAGTTTGCTCTGGGTAGAGAATCCCTAACACATTCCTTCAAAGTGTTTCGCAGTCACATGCCAGCTGGTCTGCTAAGAGCTTTTCTGCAATATATTCCTGACCAGGACTTGCAATAACATTAATTATTAGAGGGCAGCCTTCTAGCATTTTTGTCATTAACAGCCTGTAAATAATTCCATTAACATCATCTTTCCTCTTATCAGGAGTTTTCAACTTATCTATTAAAAATGGAACCAGATCAAAACTCAATTTTGAAAAAATCTCATCTAATGAGGCCTCATTTAAAAATTATTATTTTTTCAAGTGGCAAATGGCTTTAACTCAAACAATCTTTCATATGAAGTTAGTATGCACTATGTGTTTTCTATTTATTAATGTTTGATAGCTATTCACTGTAATTTTACAACAAATAATTCTAGTAACATATTCATGCT